>NC_090449.1:650273904-650875779 GCF_031143425.1 Pleurodeles waltl | reverse complement strand
AAATCAGTATGATAGGGCCCACTGGGATGTAATGCAGGATATTATACAGCATCTCCCAAAAAATCACCAGAAAAGGGCACAACAAGTAGTAGAAGAGGGGCAAGCGATTAGCGATAATCAGATAAGATCCACCCTTGATGCTGCTGATACAGCTGCAAGGACTATAAACACTGCCATCACAATCAGAAGACACGCATGGCTGTGCTCCTCTGGTTTTGAACCAGAAATTCAACAGGCAGTACTTAATACGCCTTTTGATAAAAAGCACCTCTTTGGCCCAGAAGTGGACACCACTATTGAAAAATTGAGGAGGGACTTGGATACTTCAAAAGCAATGGGTGCTTTATACAGCACCCTATATAGAGGCTCCTTTCACAGGCCACAGTTTTGAGAAGTTTTTAAGCCACAATCCTCAGAGGCTTCCACCTCCCAAACAAAGCAGTCACAACAAACCCAGTATCAACGAGGTGGGTTTAGAGGATCCTATAGAGGTCAATACTTCAGAAATAAAGGTAAATTCCAAACCTCTAAACAAACAACATCACAGCCTAAACAGTGACTTCCTTTCCTCCCTTCCACTCCACACATCTCCTGTGGGGGGAAGACTACAGCAATTCCACTCTCATTGGCAAAATATCTCCACAGACAACTGGGTATTATCAATTATCCAAAATGGCTATTGCCTAGAACTAATATCCACCACTCCAAGCATTCCACCACAATATCACACGTTGTCCCCTGAACATACAGTTCTGTTACAACAAGAAGTACAATCTCTGCTATTAAAGCAAGCAATAGAATTAGTTCCACAGTCTCAACAAGGAACTTGGAGTATACTCACTATACTTCCTAATTCCCAAAAAGATGGCAGCCTTAGGCCCATATTAGACCTCAGGCCCCTCAATCTATACATCTTCTCAGAGCATTTTCACATGGTAACTCTGCAAGATGTTATTCCACTGCTGCAAAAAGAAGATTTTATGACTGCTCTAGATCTCAAAGATGTGTATTTCCACATACCCATTCACCCAGCTCACAGACAATACCTCAGGTTTGTCATAGCAGGAAAACACTACCAGTTCAAAGTGTTGCCATTTGGCATAACAACAGCTCCATGAGTGTTCACAAAGTGTCTAGCAGTAGTAGCGGCTTATTTAAGAAGACAACACATCCATGTCTTTCCATATCTAGACGATTGGCTAATAAAATCAAACAATCTTACACAATGCCAAAAACAAACTTGTTATGTGATAGAAACTCTGCTCACACTAGGGTTCTACCTAAACTACCAAAAGTCACACCTTCAACCAGCACAAGTACAACCATACCTAGGTGCTATCCTAAATACTCACTAGCTCTAGCGTACTCAAATATACAAAGGATATAAGCTTTCCAACATGTAATACCAGTCATACAGTCAAATCAACAATACACTGTAAGATTTATCATGAAGATTCTAGGAATTCTGGCATCTTGCATAGCAATAGTCCACATGCAAGATTTTAACATGAGGCCCTTACAACAGTGCCTTGCACAACAATGGTCACAAGCACACGGTCAATTTAAAAATCTAGTGTTGATGGACCGCCAAACACATATGTCCCTTCAATGGTGGAATCGCAGCAATTTAATAAAGGGGCGGTTGTTTCAAGACCCAGTGCCTCAGACCATAATTACAACAGATGCATCAATGATTGCTTGGGGAGCTCACCTAAACAATCAGACCATTCAAGGGCAATGTGATGTCAAATAGAAACAGCTACACATAAACCTCTTAGAATTATTAGCTGTGTTCCTTGCCCTAAAAGCATTTCAACCTCTTCTTAAACAGAAGAATGTTCTCATAAAAACAGACATGACAACCATGTATTATCTCAACTCAGCTGTCCCTTCTAGCCCAAACAATTTGGAAATGGGCAATTCACAATCAAATTCATTTACTAGCACAATACATTCCAGGGATAGACAATCAGTTGGCAGATCTCCTCAGCAGAAATCACCAACAGACACACGAATGGGAGATTCACTCCCAAGTATTTTAGAGGTACTTTCAAAAGTGGGGAACACTAGACATAGATCTACTCGCAACAAGCGAAAACGCAAAATGCCAAAAATTCGCACCCAGACATTCACATCCCCTATCCAAAGGCAATGCTCTATGGATCAATTGGTCAGGGATATTTGCTTATGCTTTTCTCCCTCTCCCACTCCTTCCATTTCTAGTCAACAAGTTACGTCAAACGTCACTCAACATGATACTCATAGCACCAACATGGGCACGCCAGCCTTGGTGCACACTACTAGACCTATCTGTAGTACCTCACTCCAAACTCCCAAACAAACCAGATTTGTTAACACAAAACAAAGGTCAAATCAGGCATCCAAACTCCAATGCTTTCAATCTAGTGATTTGGCTCCTGAAGTCATAGAATTTGGTTATTTAAATCTTCCATCAGAATGTATGGAAGTAATTAAACAAGCACGAAAACCTACTACTAGACAGTGCTACGCAAACAAGTGGAAAAGATTTTTCTACTATTGGCAATCTAAGAGCATAGATCCACGTACAGCGTCTATACAAGTTATTGTATGCTATTTACTTCATTTGCATAAATCTAATTTGGCTTTTTTATCCACCAAGATACACCTTACTGCAATATCTGCATACTTACAGACTATTCAACATCTCTATTCAGAGTTCCTGTTATCAAACCCTTCATGGAAGGATTAAAACGCATTATTCCACCCAGACCACCACCTGTTCCATCATGGAATTTAAATATTGTACTTACCAGACCCCTGGGACCACCGTTTAAACCCATGCAATCTTGCCAAATTAAATTTTTAATATGGAAGGTCACCTTCCTTGTAGCTATTACTTCTTTAAGAAGAGTTAGCGAAATACAAGCATTCACTCTTGAAGAACCCTTTTGCACAAACATAAGGTTGTACTAAGAACAAATCCAAAGTTTCTATCAAAAGTAGTATCTCAATTTCAGATCAGTCAAACAGTGGAATTGCCAGTATTCTTTCCACAGCCATATTCTGTGGCAGAAAGAGCTCTTCATACCCTGGATCTCAAAAGAGCTCTTATGTACTACATAGACAGAACTACAGATTTTAGGAAAACAAAGCAACTTTTTGTTGCTTTCCAACAACCACATACAGGCAATCCTATATCAAAACAAGGTTTAGCAAGATGGACTGTTTTGATCACTCCTAAGGCACATTCTACAAGAAAGAAAGGTGCGTCAGTACATTCACAAAACATTACTGTGTTGATGTCTTCTCACAGCAACAAGCCACTGTAGGCCAAGATGTCTTACAAACATTATTTCAAACAACTTCAACTCCTACAGGCTAGCCACCGCTTTTGGGAGGACTAACTGCTTCGTAGTCTATGCATAGCATATGTATCTGCAGCTACACATGCCATCGAATGGAAAATGTCACTTACCCAGTGGACATCTGTTCGTGGCATGTAGTGCTGCATATATCACCCTCTCCGGCACCAGTCCATGTCTGACACTCAATCTCCCTCTTTCAGGTGCTGGGGATCTCCCCAAGCCCTGGTCGCATTCCGTCAGCCACAGCCATATGTGTTGGCATTTTGTCCATGAAGATTCCCCTGTTATTGACATAAGTAGCTACCTGGGGTCCCATGGAACCGATTCCTCCAGGACCCGAGACATCTCACTCACCACCTCACCCCAGAACAGCTAAATACTATGCCAGTCCCAGAGAATGTGGTAAAATGTTCCCATCAACCCGCACACACAGGTCCGAGCTGGTGCGCCCTATCTGAAGGAGCAGCACTCGGGAGAGGTAGGACCTGTGTAGTAACCTGAGCTGCAAGAGGCGGAAGAGGTCCCGTATTGCTAGCTCTCAGGCACTTTTTATGGCGTCAGCCCAGTCGTCGTCCATTTTGCCTACGTCTTCCTCCAAAGCCACCCTCAGCTTCCCATTAGGATCAGGTGGGTTATTAGTCAGTTTCCTGTAAAATTGTTGAGATTGCCTTTCCCAGTAGTGGCTCGGTAAGAACCCTGTCATCCAGCAGTGTTGTCTATCTTATCTGCTACCACAGTATTATATAATCCCCTAGAAGTTTAGGGACATGGTCACCAGTCCATCATTGCATCTTCCCACCCCCAAACCTCACTCACTACAACTACCTCTTTAGCCTCATAGCAGCTCCGCCTCCACATCACACACTGTTACCACTTTGTTTGACACAGTTCTTTATCTAATGAGACCACCCTGACGAAGACGAACAGAGCCCTTATACTTCCCATGATCTCTACCGTGACCCTGTCACACCCAGGGATAGGGATGACCCTTGGGAGGATTACCACTCATATCCCAAAAACAATCCAGATCTTGAGGTCTTACCCAGTTAAAGCCGCCACCCAAGACGACATCACTTCCAACCATACAGTTATAAAGATGGTGGTCCCTCACCACAAGGTAAAACTACATGTGGTAAAGGAGGAGGAGGATGACTTTTTTTTTTTATCTGAAACCCTCGCAAAACCTTACACCAATTAATTCGACTAATATTACTTACTTGCTGGTGGGAATAAAACAATTTGAGGTGGATTTGTCCAGGTGCATTATGAGCTGAAGGAGGAGTGTCTTCTGACTTCAGAATTCTTTGAAGATAAAATACTTCTAAACATCAATGTTCGACACAAGATGGCAGGAATATGCAGAGCGTGTGAATCTACAACACTTCAGGGTGCAAACAGATTGTTATAGTGTAAACATTTCCCTTACAGCCCCTGCTACCTCAGGCATTCTGAATACAATTTATTACAATTTCAGAAGGATGTGAGATAGCGCAACACTCCGGTCACAGGTCAGATCCGGCTGTGGTCAAGTTGACAGAACTCATGGCAGATGACCGTTTCTCTCTGAGGAATTCTGTTACAATTGCAAAGTGATTAATAGCATGGTGACATTGAGGGGATTATCAAGCATGTGTGAGCACCACAGAATGCTGCCTCCTGTGCAGCTGTGAGTCCCATGTCTACTGGAGCAGAAGAAAGACCCAGGAATGCGAAGGAGGATCCTTCAGTGTCCCCTGCTTGAGAGTTGTCTTAGAAAAATAGTTAAGTGCACCTGCATTGAGGTGGTGTCATGGCCCTTGTATCTTCAGAGCCTGGTAAGTCCGTGATTAGGAAGCCTGGAAATCCTGCTATGTCGGCAAAGTAAAAGTTAAGCTTACTGAATGACATACTAGGAAAAGCTAATGGTAGCAGTTCTTAGTCAATTAACTTAGTAAGCACTGTTCAGTATACCATAACTACATTAAGCAACATAAGAAAGAAAAGAAGGAATATTCCCACTCTAATGCCGAACAGCAAAGAAAGAGGCTAGGATGTGACAGAGTGAAGGTATTACATAGGTGGGCTGTTATTGGGTATTATTTGACATGCAACTTGCAGATTGTTTGAAGAAGGTGTAGGGTATGAAGTTTACTGTGAAGGCTGCTGTCAAATGTCAGCAGAGAAAGTGGAGCATAAGCATTACCTGCATGTCCTTAATAGAATTGAAACATTTTTACAAATTTAATATTTTTCCCCAGCTTTTTAAGAACCAGTCTTAATATTTGTTTTACATTTATTTATCTAACCTGTTTGGTATGAGGATGCTTCACTTTATAACAGTGTTAACATGTCAGGGAGAGGATCAGAAAACTTTGAAACTTGTATTAGTGGATTAAGCTACCTTTATGTTTGATGTTTGCTTTGTGAAGATTAGTCTCGGGATTGTCAAAATAGTTGAACCTTGAGTTATTTGCAAACGTTTAAGAGTGGGGGTCAGCGTTCTGAGATTGGGAGGTAAAGAGTTCCAGACTGCAGGGGCAGCCCTGGAGAAAGATTGTTTCTAAGAAGTTGATGTTCTGAATTTAGGACTTTCTAGTAGGGTTTTGTGACTTCTTAGACTCATTGAACCACCTGGGGTGTTCAGTAGCTTTTCTAAGGAGGACTGGCGGTTTTTGAGTAAGGTTTTGTGCATGATTGAGCACATTTTGAAGGTGATCCTAGCTTTGAAGGGTAGCCAGCGGTGACTGTGAAGTATTAGAGTCATGTAGTTGTATCTGCTCACGGAGTGTACCAGTCTTGCAGCAGAGTTTAGGATGGCTACGAGTGGAGTAATGGGAGTTACGATGGATACACCTACCTGTGGATTCCTCACCTAAAGAATTTTCCCCCATGCGCCAGCTTCAACTGAAATGTTTCTTCTAGCTCTGCACGTCGACGATGATGTCACAATTGCCCGACTCCACGCGCCGCCATATGACGTCATCCAGTCAATAAGAAGTCCTCGTCGACGTGCAGACATCAGTTCCCTTTTTTCCGTGCCTTCGAGTAACGTTTTTTCTTCGAGGCTACCAGGGAGCTACAGTTTCACTTCAGTGTAACTATGTCTCAACCGAGGAAATCAGCTTTTAAACCCTGTAACCAGTGTGGGGGTCGAATGTCAGTCACGGACCCCCATGAAAATTGTCTATGGTGCCTTAGTTCCGACCATGAGGTTGAGTCATGCGGCTCATGCCAACGCATGAATCCTAAGGCCCTTAAGGAACGAGAGGCAAAATTGTTTCTTGCCCGTTCGAAGAAGAGGAAAGAGAGGTGTCATCGTAGAGAGTCTTCTTCGCGATCTTCGAAGACTCATCAACGCCATGGTGACTCTCGGCGTCGTCACGAATCACAGCCGACGTGGGAGATTAGCCCGACTGTCACGCCTCCACCTCCGGTGACTCCCGCTTCTCCGACGTCTCCACTGTCGGTGTTTGAAGTCGAGCCTCATCAGGCGCTGAGGGCTTCTCCGGAGCAGGAGATGCTTGGTCCATCATCGGCCTCTCCTCCGGCGCCGGTTCCTCAGACTTATCCGGCTTTCCCGGTGCCGGGTAAGGATCCCGCTGCATTATTAAATGTAATGTTTAATATCTTCGCCACCATGGCGCCTGGTAGAGGGCATGTGGGTCCGTCAGGTCCTTTGGCCTTTAACATGGGTGCTCCGGCTCCTTACAAGCAGACACCCTTTAGTACCCTTTCTTTCTTTTGGAGCCACTTCGGCGCCGATGCCCTTGGTGTCGCCCAGAAGGCCTGTGACGTCGCCGAAGTCTGCTGTTCCGGCACCAATGAATTCGCGACAGATCCAGTCGACGGTGAAGTTGCCTGTGGCGCTGGAGGGTCCGGCGTCGGATGGATCAGAGGAGCGGCACCATCAAAGATCTTCGGCTTCGGCTGACGCCTTATCGACGCCGGGCGCTTGAATCCAGACTCCGATCCAGGAGATTGGCTTTTTGGCTCCTGGAAGAAGAGGAGTATAGCAGGCAGCATTTAGAGGAAGGTGAGATCATGGAGCCTTCGGGAGACCTACAAGGCTTAGAAACAGCAAGTGGCCTGGACACTTCCCCTGAATAGGATCTGGCTTCCCCAGGGAGGTATACGGAGGAGGCTGCTTCATTTCATGCTGTGGTGAGGAAGGCTGCAGACTTTTTGGACCTTCCACTTCCTGCTGCGGAGGTGAAGACAAACCTCCTGACCGAAGTACTGCATCCAGCGTCGGCGGTGATGGAGCCTCTTTTGCCTTTCAATGAGGCTCTTTTGGACCCCATTAAAGACATCTGGAAGAAGACAGTGACTTCGGCAGCCGTCAACAGGGCAGTGGCGAGACGCTATCGTGTGGACCCAGGTGATCCGGACTTTCTCACCAAACATCCAACTCCAGAAAGTTTGGTTGTTCAGGCGTCGTGCTCCTCCTGTTCAGCTCCTGGTTCGTTCCCCGGGGCCCCTGCGGACAGAGAGTCTAAGAAGATGGACCAGGCAGCAAAAAAGACCTTTTCTTCTTGCAGCATGGCATTAAAGTTTACCAATGCGACTTGCATTTTGGGGCGTTATATTCATGCCCTTATGGATGAGGCTAAGGGTCACCCTGGTTTGCCACAGGAGGTATTGAACCTATTGTCGGATGCTCAGGCGGCGACGACCAAGGTGATTCAATCTGTGCTGGACACCTCGGATTCAGTGGCAAGGGCTATGGGCACATCTATAGCGACGAGGCGGCAGACCTGGCTGCGTTAATCAGGTTTCTCCATGGATGTACAGACTACTCTCCTGGACCTGCTATTTGACGGAGATAAACTTTTTGGGGCAAAAGCCGATTCTGCTCTTGAACGTGTTAAAGAGAGTAAAGCCACGGCAAGGTCATTGGGACTTAAGGCAGCCACTTCCTCTACTTTTAGATCTTTAGGAAATTTAGAGGTTTTGGTCGTGGCGCCTCCTTTCGTGGCAGCCTCCATGCGGCAGGACAACAGTCTGCAGGAACTCTACCTTACAGATCCTTCAGGGGCAGGGGTGGAGTACGCACTAGAGGTGCCACCCAGCAGCACTCTTCCTCAGGAGGGGTGCAGCACGGAAAGCAGCCTTAGTCCTCCACCACTCCCTGCACACATGTCTCCGGTAGGGGGGAGACTTCCCCACTTTCTTCCCATGTGGGAGTCCAGAACATCAGACTCCTGGGTTATCGGCATCGTGAAGAAGGGGTATGCTCTTCCCTTTTCAGGAATTTCCTCCTCCCTTCCCTCCCTGCCCCTCCTTCTGTTCGGGTGACCATCTTCTGTTATTGCAACAGGACGTGATGTCCCTTTTGTTGAAAGGCGCAGTGGAGTTGGTTCTAGAGCAGGAGAGGAGTCAGGGCTGCTATTCCAGGTACTTCCTGATCCCCAAAAAGGATGGTCGGTTACGACCAATCCTGGACCTACGGGTTTTGAATTGGTTCCTAAAGCAGGAAAAGTTCAAGATGCTGACCCTGTCACAGGTTCTTTTGGCGTTGAACCAAGGAGATTGGATGGTGTCTGTCGATTTGCAGGATGCATACTTCCATATTCCGATCCTCAAGTAGCACAGGAAGTATCTCCGGTTTGTGGTGGGGTCGCAGCACTATCAGTTTGCGGTCCTTCCGTTTGGTCTTACTTCCGCACCTTGAGTCTTTACGAAGGTGATGGCGGTGGTTGCAGCGGAGCTCAGAAGAAAGGGAATAGTAGTATTTCCTTATCTGGATGATTGGTTGATCAAAGCCAAGTCTCCGGAGCTCTTGCGGCGTCACCTGCAGTCGATAACTCAGTTGTTGTTCAACCTGGGATTCTCCGTGAATGTGCCCAAATCTCACCTGGAGCCCTCTCAACACCTCCTGTTCATAGGGGCAGTACTGGACACAACATTGAATCGGGCCTTTCCTCTGCCGCAGCGGATTCAGGCGTTGATTCCAATGTTTCGAGATGGAGCGGTCGTCCCAGTCCTCAAGGTCCTTCATCTGCTCGGTTTGTTCGCTTCTTGCATTCTGCTGGACATGCATGCATGCTGGCACATGAGGGCTCTTCAGTGGTGCGTCCGCAGGCAGTGGTTTCAACACAAAGGAGATCTCGAGGATTCGATAAGGATCTCCAGAAACACTGCAGCGGATCTTCAATGGTGGGCTGCGGTCGGCAACCTGTCGCAGGGAAGGCCGTTCTCGCTACTTCCGCCAGTGGCCACAGTTGTAACAGATGCTTTCACTCTAGGGTGGGAAGCTCATCTGGGGGACCTGGAGATCAAAGGCCTTTGTCTCCAGTGGAACAGAGGTTTCACATAAATCTGTTGGAATTACAGGCAATAGGTCTGGCTCTCAAGGCCTTCCTCCCTTCCCTTTGCGTCAGTTGGTTCAGGTCCTGATGGACAACACCATCGCGATGTGGTATATAAACAAGCAGGGGGGAGTGGGGTTGTATCTTCTCTGCAGAGAAGCTCTTCGACTCTGGTCCTGGCTTCAGGACCACCAGATTTGCTTGGTAGCAAATCATTTGGCCGGAGTTCTGAACGTGCGTGCGGACGTTCTCAGTTGACTCATCTCGATCGATCACGAGTGGCGTCTTCATCCGGATCTGGTTCTTTACATCTTCCAGATGTGGGGATACCCGCAGATAGATCTGTTTGCCACTCAGGAGAACACGCACTGCCCGTTGTTTTGCAGCCTCCAGTATCCAGTGCAAGGTGCTTTGGGGGACGCGTTTCAGATGTCCTTGAAGGGTCAGTTGCTTTACGCGTTTCCCCCCATACCCTTGATTTCTCAGGTTTTGAGGAAGATACAGCAAGACAGGGCCAAAGTCATCTTAATAGCCCCGGATTGGCCAAGAAGGGTGTGGTATTCAGACCTTCTCCAACTCTCTCTGTGTGCCCTCCGCTCCGTCTCCCTTACAGGGCAGACCTCCTCTCGCAGGGGCAGGTTCTACACCCCCAGCTCCAGAGCCTGCACCTTCATGCCTGGAGATTGAACGGGGCAATTGAGTTCCTTTTCTTTCCAGCCGGAAGTGGCGGATGTTATTTTATCGGCCAGGCGACACTCCACCAAATCGATCTATGCACGCAGGTGGGCCAGATTCGTCACTTGGTGTGGAGAGAACCAAATTAATCCCTTGAAGGCTCATTTGTCTGACGTATTGTTATTTGTTCTTTCCTCGGCACAGAAGGGCTGTGCAGTTTCCACAGTTAAGGGCTATTTAGCAGCACTGTCAGCTTTTCTGTGCCTCCCAGACCAGCCCTCTCTGTTTAGGACACCTTTGGTATTGAGGTTCATTAAGAGTCTCACTAATAAGTTTCCGCCCACTCCATTTGTCATGCCACAGTGGGATCTTAATTTAGTATTGACATTTCTAATGGGATCGCCATTTGAGCCGATGCACTCTTGTTCCTTACGATTCCTAGTTTTAAAGACTGTGTTTCTAGTGGCCATAACATTGGCCAGAAGAGTGAGTGAGCTCCAGGCTCTTAGTGTAGAGTCCCCATATAGTTCCTTTTTTAGAGACAAAGTGGTGTTAAGGATCAAGGCGGCTTTCCTCCCGAAGGTTGTTACACCCTTTCACTTGGGCCAGTCTATTACTCTCTCTTCTTTTTACCCTCCGCCTCATCCATCCAAGGAGGAAGAGAGGCTTCACCGGTTAGATCCACAAAGAGCATTGAGCTTCTTTGTCAACAGGATGAGGGAGTTCGGGCAAGACGATCAGCTCTTCGTTGGATATGTGGGGAAGAGGAGAGGCAGAACAGTCCACAAGAGAACGCTGTCCAGGTGGGTCATTCTCTGTATCAAACTTTGTTATTCCTTAGGAAAGAAAAAACCACCTGTAGGGGTCCGAGCTCATTCCACCAGGGCTAAGGCTGCTTCATCTGCCTTGGCTAGGGGTGTTCCTGTGGTTGACATCTGCAAGGCGGCAACTTGGGCGTCCCTCCATACTTTTGTCAAACATCATTGTTTGGACTCTGAGGTCAGGAGGGATGGCCATTTTGCCCACTCAGTGCTGCAGGATTTCTTGGTTTGACCATTCAGGCACCCACCTCCGGAGGTGGTACTGCTTTGGGACTCTATTCTTTAGGTGAGGAATCCACAGGTAGGTGTATCCATCAGAAGAACAAGTTACTTACCTTCGGTAATGCTTTTTCTGGTGGATACATTAGCTACCTGGTCCCGCCCGCCTCCCTGTTGCCTGATTGGTCTTACCACAAATTCCTAGGGTGAGCACCGTTTTGTTGTATATTTGTATATAATGATGAGATGTATATATGTATTTCTTTCTATATACGGATTTTTGCAAAGGAAACATGTTTGGATTTGTATATATATATTTGTTTCCATATGAGGGTGTTGTTTCCATTAGTATCATTTTATATTATTACAATAAATGTTGGTATATGATTTTACTTGATGTAATTATATTTCACTGCAAAGCCAATGTTCACCTGTTCGCCTCAAAGGCACGTAAAAAATGGTGATAACTCACGTCTGCACATCGACGAGGGCGTCTTATTGCCTGGATGACGTCATACGGCGTCGCGTGGAGTCGCGCAATTGTGACGTCATCGTCGACGTGCAGCGCTAGAAGAAAAACGTCCGTTGAATCTTCGCGCGTCCGGGAAAATTCTTTAGGTGAGGAATCCACAGGTAGCTAATGTATCCACCAGAAAAGGCGTTATCGAAGGTAAGTAATTTGTTCTTCAGAGGGTTTGGGGGGGAATTTCCTGCTAAAATTGCATTTACAAAACATAATCAGGAGACAACTAGAGAACGAACCATTGTTTTAGAATGATCGGTGGAGGTGTGGTGAAGAGTTTTCAACAAGGTGTACTGGTAGAAACTATATTTTGCTTACTTTGAAGGTTCAATGTCAGAAATGAGTCTAGGATGAAGCCTAGAATGTATGCTTATAGGACCAGAAAGAATGAGAAACAGTCAAGGTTCAAGGATTCCAGGAGATTAAGATGAAATATGGTCTTGATGGATGTGGAAAGAGCGAGCTATGCTACTGTCTGCATTCTAGTTAAAGAAAATCATTTTTCATCCAGGTTTGTAATTCAGTAACTAGGAGTGAAGATGTCTTTGATTATTGAGGTTTTTAAGAAAAATTGGGTGTCCTCGGTGTGTTGTGCCAGGCAATTCCTGTATTTTTTTAGGATTAAGCTTAGAGAATGAATAAAGTTGGCACCAGAAATAAGTCCTGCCTTTCTCCTCCTGAGAGTTTGTCAATGCTAGGTATGGCCGCCAACATTCACCAGTTGGAATCTGTTAGCGTCAACAGACAATTTTGCCATGAAATGTCATGTGGGTTTGAAGTACTTGAAGCAGTCTTCCGTGATCAACTGTATCAAAAGACATCTATAGGTCTTCTGAGAGTAATAATAAGTCATTAACCATTGCACACCTTGCACTTAGTGTCCCAGTCGTTGAAGATGTTGTACACCTAAGTGATGTGTTGGTCTGTGTGAGAAAATGGGTTACTGGTTGACTAGGGTGTGAGCCCTGGTCAAGCAGCATCCAGAATCCTTGTCATGGTTAGGCTCAAGCCAACTCCAAATTAAATTGTGGTCAACCCCCTGGTAGCTTCGCACAGAGCAGTCGGGCTTAACTTAGAGGCAGTGTGAAAAGTATTTGTGCAACACGTCAAACAGTAAAACAGTGAAAACACCACACAAAAAGGGTCACACACCAGGTTAGAAGAATAGGGCAAACTCTAATAAATAAAACAAGACCAAAATGACAAAAATCCATTCAGTAGTAGCAGAGTTATGTATTTTTAAAGAATAAAGTGTAAAATAGCGATTGAAAGCCTAAAGCGCCCACCGTGGCTATCTGGCCGCGCTGGACTGGGTCAAAGTCAAAAGTTCAGGCCAACCACGATGGAGTGCAAGTCTGATACAGTCCCAGGTTAGCCCTGCTGAAGTGTTACCTTCTGAAGTTTTTGCCAAGAGTCCTGTTCGCGTTGCAGAAGGCCGAGAGGAGCAGGGAGAGCGTTTCAGGAGGCAGTTCATGAAGAGCGAGGAGTCTGCTAGGAGCCTGTGAGTGGTCGATTCTGCAGTGTGAAGTCAGGCTGATGGAGTTTCTTGCTGATTTGCGGTTTGAGTGACAAGGTTTCAGTGCAAACAGACCTGTTTGTGGTTGTGAAGAGACCAAAAACTTGATTTCAGCACCAGTGAGTAATGTCAAGGGTCCAGTACCTGAGAGGTCAGGAACTCGATACAGCTAAGTCCAGGGGCTGGTATAAGATGTAGGGGAGCCTTTTATGTCTCTGGGGGATAGCTCAGGAGGCCAGGTGACTAGCCCTTGGAGTCGCTCTGGGGCCCTGGGTTCAGGATGGACGTGCAGGTCTAGTCCTTCTCTGTGCAGGAGGGCAGCAGGTGAGCACAGCAGGGTAGCAGTTCCATTAGAGCAGCAGTCCAACAGAGTGGCATTCCTTGTATCAGCACAACAGTCCTTCTTCCTGGCAGAGTATCCATAGGTCCAGAAGTGTACTGAAGAGTTGGTGTCTGAGGTTCAGTTTCATACACAGTTGTGCCTTGGAAGTGGGGGGAAGCTTCTAGATGCATACCTTTGACGTGCACAGATGCCCTGCTTTCCTGACCCTGGCTCTAGACTTACTACAGGGGGTATTCAGCCCTTTGTGTGGAGATAGGACACAGCCTATTCAAGTTTAAATGGGGCTGTGCCCAGCTTCTCCCCCCCATCCTGCCAGTGGTGGCCCATCCACACACAGCTAAGTTCCCTATTGTGTGTGGCTGTCTAGGAGGAATGCGCAGAGCGAAACTGCCAGCTACATCCAGGTACAGGCTACAAGCACTACATGGCTAAGACAGAAAAATACAAACTTTCTGAAAATGCCCAGTGGAATTGGCACTTTAAAACTGCACACAGGCTTCAATGGCAAGCCTGAGACATGTTTAAAGTGCTACTTAAGCGGGTTGCACCATCACTTTTGCAGGTCCACTTAAATGCATTTAACTTAAATGCTATTGGCACAGTTAAACCCACTTTACTAGGCATTTTCAAGTAATTTAAATATGGCAATTTGGTATGAGCCAGTGTTACCATATTCTATGCAGCAAGGAGATGCACGTTAGTACTGGTTAGCAGTGATAAAGTGTGCTGAGTCCTAAGGCCAGCAAAAACGAAGTCAGCAAAAATAAGAGGTCTGAAGGCAAAATGTTAGGGCGAAGCCACACCAAGGATGCCAGGTCTAACAGTCCCCAAAAACTCCCAGCTCCCTAGTAACTGCAGATGTTTACAGGTTATATTGTGCATTCAACTGCAGAAAGTCATCCTTTTTCCAAAGTCAGAAGTACATTTAAGTGATAGGAAATGCTTGTCCCCCAAGCTGCATCAGAATATTGCCTCTGGAAATGATGGAAATATCTACAAACCACAAATCCACAAACATTCCTAATGATATTTCTCAACCTCAGTGGACGCTGACCTCCCAAAAAAGATAAGTGTGCATTACAAGTGTGAAAGTGCCCCTGACACTGTCATCATTTTCTGGGGTGTAAAGGAAGGGATTTCACTACATTGTAAAAAATTGAGGAAATGTGTAATTGAAATGTTGCCCTCAGTTAATATTGGTGGTAGCTAAAGTCTGTGATCTCTACCACACAAACTGCTGGGCAGCCCATTGCACATTTATGGCGTTTATAACAGTTTCATAGGATCTGAGGGACAAAGTGGACGTGAGCGGTTGAGAGCTCTAATTAGCATAGTCCTTTCAACATGTTTCCATACCTTGGACTGCCTTCTCTAACTTCTAGCTCAAATAGGAGTGTCTGTTGACAGTATTAGCGTGATTAATTCTGATGAATACATCTTCCTGCGTGTATATTATATTATCAATATGTCTTCCAGGCTTCAGGCTGGTCTAGAAGATGTGTTTCCTCCGGAATGGCTCTCAAGCACCACAAGGTGGTGACAAGTGGATCCAGCTGCGTCCTTGCTTCTAGACCTGACCAGAGTGTATAAGACACCAACCAGCACACTGTTGTCAGTTCCTGGCTTTTTGTGCCTTATTGAAGTCATCCGTAGCTCTTTTTCAGTGTCTCACTGATAAATTCCTCAGTTTTTGATTATTAGGTCATATGTGTGTGTGTGGTGGGGGTCTGCGGAATCTCTAAAGCAGGCTCCCTCTTTCAAAAAGTAAGTGACCCACAAATATAAGACTAGAATTTCTGATACAGACTTTTAGCCACAAATTCCTCATTGTTTGAATATTCCCCTGGTGTTAGACTGGATCGGGAAAGTTTTTCGTAGTACCTCTGTGCACCAGAAGGTGGCGCCGATTGTCTCTACTTTGATGCCTTTCCGCCCCAGATATAATGTGTGGAACCTATAAAGACGGTACTACCATGCGCTGATATCAATACTTTTCTTTCTTCACCGCTGTACATGGATCCGGAGCTTCTCTCATCTTTCAAAAACTGCTTTTTTCAGCTTTTTTGTCCAAATTTTCTACAGTGTGCAAGGGATGTCACCTCCTAAGACAACAGGTTTTAAGTTCCGTAAGGACTGCCCCAAGCAGATGTCTGTGACAGATCTCCACCAAGTTTGCAGTAGGGTCTGGGGTCAGGCCACAAATCTAAGACCTGCAGGGACTGCGCTCCGATAAACCTGAAGGTCACAAGGGAGTGTGAGATGAAACTTCAACTGCTTCAACAAAAGCTCCAGGACAATAGCTTGTTCCTGAAGTTGAGGGAGCTGCTCTTGAGGCCAGACTTCGTCACACCGAAAATCCTCAGAACACCATAATAAACATAAGAATTGCAAGTGGTGTTCTTCTTTGTGCCATGAAGCGTGTGGATGGCACCTTAGTCCCGTACCCGAAGTTGGCCTACTTCTGAGCAGATTTTGCAGCTGGTTCCAGCATAACCAGAGTTTCTAGGGCCTTCAACAGTGCTGAACCAAATTGAAGAATTTCGCTCAGCTATGTTCCGGATCTTTGGGTTTTTACTGACTTCCTCTTGCATGCTTTCGGGCCCACAGACCCGGAAGGTCTACCACCAGGATTATTATTGCGAATTTGCCCTTGGTGGCAGTTGGACTCTCTGTGCTACTTTCACTCTCAGCTTCAATACTGATGCAACCCTTGGCACCCTTACACTGTCCAGGGTCTGATACGTCAACGCTGACCCCGATTTCGCCGCCTGAAGAGGTGGCTGCGGTTGTCCTTTCCCACCCTGGTCTGAATTCGACCGAAGTCCCAACAGAATCCAACAGAGGTTTCTGTTGTCACTTCACCACTAGGTAGGCAACACTCTTTGCATTCTCTTTTTGGTACAGACTCTCACAATGATTGTGATATGGCTGATGAGTTCCCTCAGCTCTATGCCTTTGATAATTGGCATGAGGACATGCCAAAGAGCTAGACACCTCTACAGAGTCTGCCCTTTTCTCCCCTCTTGGCCCAGACACGAAAAAATGTGTTGTACGTCATGGTTATGCGTAGGCGGCTGAGGTTCTTAATCTACAGTTTTCCACTATGAAGATGAAAACAACATCCTGACGGAAATACCAAAGCCTTGCACCAGCCCTCTGGTTAAGTGGCAGATTGACAGAACTTATCGCCCTGCTACAGGTGACCCAGTCTTTTTGTCGCAGCTCCCTTCTGGTGAGAGGCTTGTGGTGCAGGCCTCCATAAGCCAGACCAACCCCAACCACTTTCCCATCACCCTTAACAGGGAGTCGAGGCATGTTGATACATTTGATGAATGCTTCTTCTCAACCGCCAGTTTGTCCCTTCAGCCCGTTAATGCTTCCTGCTTACTAGGTCGCCAAAATCATATCCTCTGGGACTTGGTGGGGCAAGTCCTTCCAGGTGTTTTCTGAAGATCTCCGGCCTGTTCTGTCACAGGCCATTCCGGATGATCATGATGTGGCCAAGTTCACAATACATTCTGGCTTAAACATCATCTACTCTGTCGGACGGACTGTAGGCCACCAGTATTGTAATTCGATACCATGCAGGGCTACTTTGAGTTGAGTTCTTGGGCGATGTCCAGTTATTCCTGATGGGCATGGCATTCAGTGGGGACAAGGCTCATTCTGCCATTTAATTTTTTAAGGAGAGTAGGGCTACTGCTTGTTCCCTAGGACTTTCCACCCAGCCTAGCCAGCAACCCTTCCAACGCTCCTTTTGTGGTTTTGGCTGAGCAATTCCCTATTGTCAGCTTCTCCCACCCCAACAGAGGTCCCAGCAGTTTTGGTGGGTAGTCAGTGGTGCCCACCTGCAAAGTCCTTTTAGTACGTCCTTACAGGGTCAGAGCCACTCAGTGGGGGGCAGAATCCACTGATTCTATCCAGGCTGGCAAGCTATCACATCAGAGAGGTGAGTTCTCCAAATTGTTTGCAAAAGGTTATGCCTTACCCTGTCTTTCATTCCTGCCACACCTTTCACCATGTACCCAACACTCAACGGATGACCGCTCCATTTTGCGGAAGGAGGTACAAGTCCTTTTGGTCAAAGTGGCTGTTAAGGGGTTCTTGTGTGAGAAGCAGGTTGTGGTTGCTATTCCCACTACTTTCTGATGCCTGAGAGGGGCGGAGGTCTTCTGTCTCTTTTAGTTCTGCACTCTCTCAATTCCATCCTGTGGAAGAAGTTCAGAATGCTCACTTTGGCCATGGTTTTGTGTGCTCTTGACCTTAGAGACTGGATGGTGGTGTTGGTTCTGCAGGACGCCTCTTTTCGTATTCCTGTCCTGTGGACCCATTGTGCTACCTGCGGTTCGTGGTGGGGGATGAGCATTTTCAATTTGGTCTCATCAGTGCCATTCCAGTGTTCACAAAAGTAATGGTGGCAGCACACCTTTGGAGGTTAGAGGTGCCAGTCTTCCACTACCTCAATGACTGGCTGTTGGAGGTGGGCTTGACTCATGCAGTCGTCTACCACATCCATACTACTGTGAACCTCTTGTCATCCTTGGGGTTCACTGTCAACCTGTCAAAATCACACTTGACTCCTTCTCAGATGCCCCCCTTCATAGGAGCCATTTTGGACAAGTTTTGTTTTTGTATTTTTGCCCTGTGAAAGAGTCCAGGACATTTAGGCTTTGAAACCAATTATTCAGTTTCTGTCCTGTATTTCCGTGCGGTCGACAGTGAAGCTGCTGGGGCTGATAGTCTCCTGCATCCTCTTGGTCGAGCATGCCAGATGACATATGTGGGCTCAACAGTGAGATGTGAACTTCTCCTGCCACTTCCAAATCTTGTAGGAGACTGCAAAAGATCTGCAGTGGAGGCTACTGGACCGATATTGGGTCAGTGGCAGACCACTCTCCCCTTCCCACCCACCACTTACAATCACAGGTGCATCTCTTGTGGGTTGGCGCAGCCTTATATGAGAGGTGGAGGTAAGTGTGGCCTTTATTCTCTGGAAGTGATTTGTGGTTTGGTGCAGCGCTCGCCAGATTGACCACCGCCAGGTAAACTGACAGATGTTTTATTATTTGTGTTTTCTTTTTCCAGCAAAGTATTGCCCTGGACACAGTTAAAGGTTATCTTTCAGCTCTTTCAACCTTCTTAGGGTCACCTGATTAGCCCTATTTATTTAAATCACCTGTTGTGTTACGATTTTTTAAAGGGCTATGACATATGTGCCCTTGAGTCAGTTAGTGATGCCACAGTGGGACCTCAATCTTATTGTTGTGTATCTGATGTGTACGCTAAAAATAAATGCCTCTTTTTGTATAGTCACTCCCAAAGTTTTGGACAGATGCTGCTTGTTTTTTGACTCAGAGTGCACTGAAACCCGCTAACCAGACCTCAGTACCAGTGCCCTGACCATTAAACCTGTATGTTTGATTGGCCTACACCCAATTAGCATGGGGCAACTTACTTTTAAGTTCTTAGTATATGGTACCAGGAGTAATCACGGCCTATAAGTTAGAATGTACCCTCAGGCACTGCAGCACTTGTTTGGCCACCCTGAGGGGAGCAAGGTAAAACATGTCTCCCAGTCTGCCACTGGAGTTCGGGAGGGCATTGTACAGCTACTAACTTGACTTTGCGATTTTAAGCAATGGCAAAACCCAAACTATCTTTTAATGAGTCTAAGTGACTCCTTCTGCAGACCTCCTGAGTCCTAATGTAGGGTGCAACATATTAAAAAAGTAGGACGTGTTTAACTTGTTCGAGAAATAAAAGCTTGAAATTGTCAGTTTTGCTAGGAGGGAGGTAGGCAGTCCCATTTGAACAAAATTACATGCTGACATCTCATATGTGCTAACTTCTGAATCAGACTGCCAAAGTTGGTACTTCAAGGTATCAAACAACTCATTACATTAAGCTAGACTTCATGCCCAAGTCCAAATAATGTAACTTGTTGCTACATGCAAGGTTTAGAAAGGTGCTAGTCTGTTGCCCGAGCTTCTTGTGGCTATTAACTGATGCTGGCCACCAGACAATCTTCTCCCCACCTGGGGGGATGTGTAAATGGCATCCAGTACAGGTAACAGGTAACAATAGAGGTCTGCTGTTGAAGGAGGTGTTACCTTCTCCTGGAAGGAAGCCACATGAGGTTTTTGCCCAAATGGCGATCTTCAGAGGAGAAGCTGCCTTTGAAGGACAAATGGTGACCACACTTGAGAGGCGCTGCTCTTTTGTTCAGGTAGACAGGTTGGCAGAGAGGGGAAACCAATGACCAAACCGGTTTTCCTGTTGGCGTGTAGCCCACAGGTAGCCACAACTCTAGGTGGCCTGCCAAACTCTTGAGGCAAGAGAGGGCTTCTAGCATCCTAAGAGTAGGCAGAATAGAACCTTTTGGGATAGCTTGATGCCACAATTCACAAGACATTGTCAGTAGGTAGGAGGGAACCTGGTAGCCCTTTAGCTGGTGACCTGACCTCCCATAAAGGCACCTTTTGGGCATAAAAGGGGCACCCCGGCACCCACAACTGAGACCTCACTTGACTCGAAGAAAAGGACTGCCCTGAACCGGCAGAGAAGAGGCTGCACTCAAGTTGACTGCCCTGTCTGTTCCTTGGGCTAGCAAAAGAAAGGACTGTCCCCGCTGTGTCCTGTTCATGGAGAAGTCCTACTCTGAGTCCAGACAAAAGCAGAGGCTCCAAGAATCAGTTGGCTGACTTCTTGCTCTGAACCCAGGGCCAGGAAAACTGAAGAAACCTTCTCAGGCAAGTTGGTAGCCCGATCATCGCTCCTCACTGCTGCTGTGTAGCCCAAGAGACCAGGACTCAGCACTCAAACGTTGCGCTTGAGGGTGTTGGATTGGGGGAGTCGCTGGAGTGCAGCATGGTCACCAAGAAAGAGAGTTATTACCAAAAGAAGGAAACTGCTGTAATCACTGTGCTGTGTGACTGGTAGCCCGGTGGTGGATGGACTTATGCTGCCCCTTAGGGGACTTAGAGGGATGCTGACCCCGGCGGCCAGAATCAGGTCACCAGGACCGAGGAGTAGCCCCAAGAAAACCCTTGTATGCTACACAGCATCTTCAACATCCTGTATGCTATAGGACCACTCAAAAGAAGTCAATGGCAAGGGGCCACTGATGCTGGAACTGGACAAAGACTGCCTTCCTTGAGGAGGTAACTGTTTTACTGGACCTTGCTGGTCCCCTTGACTGGCTCACAGCTGGAGTTGGTGCCTTAATGTTTCTCTGTCAGCTGCCTTGGTGCCCCAAGCCTTGAAGCAGGCTAAACTACTACTTCTGTTGAAGACACCCCAGGCAGCCCCAAGTGAACAATCCAACTACAGACTCCTTTCTTTGCTTCCTCCCTTATCTAAAGTTCTTGAGAAACTTATTAATCACCAAGTTTCTCAATATCTGGAAAATAATGATCTTTTACATCCGAGACAGTTGGGCTTTCAGCCCAGCTTCAGCATGAACACAACGCTAATCGAGGTGATACATTTCATCAGGGGTACATTAGATGTTGGAGGAACGGCAGTGTTAATCATGTTCGATCTTTCTGCAGCTTCCAACACTGTACCCCACACAGCACTTCTAACTTTCCTGCATCCGATTGGGATTGTGGTCGAAGCACCGGACTGCCTGACTTTCTTCCTCGAAGGACAAGAGGGCAAGAGGTCTGGATCCCTCTCTTTTCATTGGGGTCTCATGAACGAGTGGGAGTTCACAGGGCTCGGCCTTGAGCCCCACTTTATTTAACATTTACCTTACTCCACTTTAGGAGCAATAATGTTTTGATATGCTGATGACACCCAGTTTCTTTTCTCCTGGGATAGAGATTTGGGTTTCCCATAGGAAAATATCTGAGCATGTCTATCAGCTGTTTTCAAGTGGCTTGCTCAAAACCCGCTGAAATGCAAAGCACACATGATAGAGCTGCTTTTCTTTGTCATGGAAACCCCCGAGACATGGCAGATCTTCTGGCCTACTGATACCCCCCTCCAGGGAAGCAGGCAAACTCCATAAAAAATCTGGGCATCAATTTTGATGATTGCCTGTCTTTTGTACTACTTTAGTTCTGTAGTAGGGATATGTTTTGGAGTCCTACACACGCTAAGGAAGTATTTACACTTCCTCTTGCTGTCCGCCATGAAACTAGTCCTACAGGTGTTAATATTATGAAGGCTGGATTATGGCAGTGCCTTGTATCTGGGCCTCCCTGATTATTTGTCCAACAACTATAGGTAGTCCGAAACGCAGCAGCCCGTACGCTCCTAGCCGTGCCTCTGAGAGCACATGTCCCCCTACCCTAGAGCACTCCTTTTGCTCACTGTAAAAAAGAGATTTTTATTCAAGACGCTTGTCCTGATCCATTGAGCCCTTCTTCAGTCTGGCGCAGAGTCTTTCTCCTCTACCTGTCTAAGCTCAGCCAATGCATTTTTGGCCACAATCACTAAGAATAGGTGCTCTTGGTCCATGGTCCTTCACCTTTCTAGGGCCTATAGCCTTGAATAACTTGCCCCTGGAGCTGTGGTCCATTTCTGACCTAGCTCAGTTCAGAAAGAGGCTAAAAACTCATTAATCAGGCATAAAAGTCTGCTAGTGCTGGGCAGTTAACCAATGGTGCAGAGTGCCAGGACACTCCTTGGAGTGATAGTGAGCTTTATAAGTGCCATTTCATTTCATTTAATAAAGTGACTCTTGAAAACGTTTCCAAGTGTCCAATTCAGTGAATTTGCCAATCCTTGCTTCTAGTTAAGTGAAAAGGCCTGATTTACTGTTTCTGGTAAAATGTTTATCTCCAGAACCCTCCGGTGGATCATTTTTGTTTTGGTGTCCATTAATTAATAAACATATACCACATTTACTCTATTTTTATAAATTGGTGTCATATTTCATGAGTATTGAGTTTATTCAATTGTTTTTATTTTGTTTAAATGCACATGTTCCTTTGTGTAAGCCTGCCTGCTCAGAGCCACAGGTACTCAAGGTTGAGCTTAGGTTTAACAAAGAAATCCTGACTGGTCCTAAAGGGGTTGTTAGTGTATTACACAGTCACACAATATAATACATTGTATTTCCTCACTCCATTCAAGCCGCTCTACAGTTGTCCTTTAAGACTTCTCACCATCAAAAATGTGTTCCTACTCTCCATTACTTCCACACGGTCTCTAAGTGAGTTTCAGGCTTTGTGTCTTCCTCCTCCATACACCAGCTTCTTCCCCGATAAGCTGGTTCTGCATACTAGGGCAGTCTTTCTCCCGA
The DNA here is from genome assembly GCF_031143425.1 of Pleurodeles waltl. Classification (NCBI taxonomy): domain Eukaryota; kingdom Metazoa; phylum Chordata; class Amphibia; order Caudata; family Salamandridae; genus Pleurodeles; species Pleurodeles waltl. The sequence continues at coordinate 650,852,798 of NC_090449.1, read as the reverse complement.
AAGTTGTGACATGGTTCCATATCGGCCAGTCTATAACTCTGCCGGTCTTCTATGTTCCACCTCTTCCCTCGAAGAAGGAGGAGAGGTTCCATCGCTAGGACCATAAGAGGGCATTCAGCTTCTACATTGATTGTACGACCACTAGGTGGACAATAAGCTCTTTGTGGGGTTCGCTGGAGTGGAAAAAGGCAAGGCTGTAAAGAAGTGTACCATCTCACACTGGATCATGCTCTATATTAAGATCTGTTATGCACTGGCAAAGAAGCAGCCTCTGGAAGGGCTGCATGCCCACTCCACCATGGCCAAAGCTGTTACCACACATTAGCATCCAGTGTCCCTGTTCTAGACATTTTCCAGGCAGCTACAGGGGTGTCTGTCCATACATTTACAAAGAACTATTGTCTGGAGAGCCAAACTTTCTGAGAAGTGCACTTTTCCTGCTCAGTCCTGTGAGTCCATCCACAGCCCCTACCTTTGGTACTGTGTTGGTATCTATTCGAAAGGTGAGGAACCTGAATCTAGAATTCTCTATCAGAAGAACATGTTACTTACATCTGATAACATTCTTTCTGATAGTGACTGTTTAGCCACAGTTTCCTCACCAAAACTCCTATCCTGCCTGTTCTGTAGGTGGGCTGTAGCCTTTAATAAAATCCCATGTCCAGGAATCTGCACACTGATACACAGATATGGTTTTGGGGCTCCATGTCTGGAGGCATTGACAGTCTCAAAAGCAACTGACTCCAGTGCGTGGGAGGGGTGCCTTCATAAGCCTCCACACATCGTTTCCGGCCAGGGCAGCATTAGTGTGGATCCACACTGCTCCTTCTTCCGGAGATAATACGAAAAAGTTTCTGTATCCACTCTGACGCTTTGGGAATATTCGAAAGGTGAGTAATCTGCGGCTAGATAGTCTTGTTCCCAGAAAGTGAGTTAGAGAAGGTAACTTGTTCTTCCTGGTCCTCTGGCTGACCACACAGTTTAAGGCCTTCCAGATAGCGATCACAGATCTTTGATGAAGACTCCGCTAGCTCTGTCTACTCCGCATTTCTGGGGGAATGTTCATTCTTGCAGGCATGGTGACAGCGGTGTCTCTTAATCCAGTACCTTGTGGGACTGCCCCTTCACTGATTATAGCCGTGTCACTTTTTTGTGAAGTTGAAACTGACTAGGGCAATCTTCCCAGTTAACTCTGGCCCTGCTTCAATACTGATTTCAAAGCAGAGGTAGATGCTTCTCCCAGAGTTGACTCCAATCGATTTCAGTCATTGCGAAGGCAGTTGAGCCTTACAATTGACTTTTCCTTTGGCAGACACGAAGCCCAACATGCTGCCTGAAATCGTGCAGCCCTCTAAAGGTTCTACGAACCTTTACTTCTGTGTAATGAGGATCTCTTAAACCCTCTATTGACTGCATGAGAGAAACCCATTTCAGGTCCTACAATCCGAAGGCAGATAACTAGACACCATAGGCCCACTCAAGGTAACCCATACTTGTTGTCCTCACAGCCGTCATTGTAGGGATTGCTGGTTCATACATCATCTTCAAAGCAGACACACCAACAATTTCTTATGGACCCCTGTATACGGGGATTGAGAAGGTTTGAAGCCTTGTGTTGTCATATTTTGCCTTCAACAGCTTGACCTTCTGCACAGTAAATTTCAGCTGAATTTTAAGTTGATATGCCCATGTTTTATGGGAACTGGCAAAACGTATGCTAGTCTGCATGTCAGAACATTTAAAGGGGCCATTCTCTGACCTAGTGAGCGATGGCCTTGTTAAACAAAGCCTGATGTAAAGTTTTGACTCTGGACTCAGTTGTTTGGTCTTTGGTATGGCTGTCACTCTGTGCCTGCATGCTCTGTTGCATTCCACTGGATTTTCGAGAGATATTTAGATGCATTCAATGACATGTCCTTTGACAGTGAGCGGATATTTGAGAGAAGGCCAATGCTTTTTTGGAACATTTCAAGAACAGCATGACTGTTGCTTTAGGCCTAGCCTCCTCTGAACGGCAGTCTCACAAACAATATGACGGTCGGTGGTTATTCTAGGGCTATGCAGTCCAGAAAAAAAAGCCATTTCAAACTGTTCAAATGCCACAGAAACTGTATTGCGCCTATTGAGGCAGGGGGTGGAGTAAGAGGATGTCACCAGCAGCAACAGATGTAGTCCCGACCATCAGCTCCGGCTGCTACTTCCAACAAACCCTAGAGCAAGAAGTGCCTTTAATTTTGTGCCATGTACTTCCTGCAAATGGGTCCCCAGTGGATGCCTTCAGTTTCATGTGGTATTAGTGATTGCTGTAAGCTTTTCCACTGATTCAGCCACTGTTCAAAGTTCTGGAGGATCGGGTGTAACTTATTTTAGTCTCTCAACATTCAGCCGCCTCTTCTCTTCCTTTACAGAATGTACCTACTATTGTAGGAGAATTGTCAGGACCTCCACCTCAGTCCCCAGCCACTACAGCTATATGCTTGTGGGATGCACAGTAGCAGCCAGAATCATTTTGGCTTCCAGAGCCAGGACCACTGCTGCTTCCCCAGCTCTTTCCAGAGCTGTTCTAGTTTTGGACATCTGCCGGGCAACCATGTGGTTTTTCTTCAATACTTTTTCAGAGCACTGCTGCCTAACTTCTCCAGCATGAAGAGATAGGGACTTCGCCTGAGCTGTTTTGCATGCATCCATCATTAGAAAAGGTTACTTAGACTCAGTAACAATATTTATATTGGATACATAAACTTCTAGATGATTCCTCACTGTTGTCCATCCGCCCCATTGAGCTAGTGCCTTGATTATTAGGATCCAAAGGTATGCAAGCAGGTTGTATGCTTTATTTGTTGTTGATTTGAGGTCCCTCGGTTCCTCTCTGTGTGCTTTGGGAGGGTGCAGAAAAAATATCGGGAACTGACATCACTAAGCAGTTAGTGCCTGATGTACTCCAGTGACATCACGTTCAGAGGTAGAGTTGTTAATGAAGTCCTGGTATGCTACCTGGCAGCATTCTATAATCATTGCTGGGGAAACATTTTCTAGACGAGTCTAAAGGAGCCAAATTTGAGGTAAGATTACTTATCCACCATAAATCTGTTTACCAAAGGTAGTAAACCTTTCTTTTGGTATCGTATGTCATTAGCTTGTTTGTGTTTTAAATGCCAAAAAACAAATGTAGACTGTAGAAATGTAGAGCTCCAAATGTTGAGCTGTCAATTTTCTTAAGTGTTTCGAAGCACATCACATCAGTGTTGCCGTAAGAAAGTTATATCAGATCTTTGCTATTTATGTTCCTCTTGGATCCCTTTTTTTTTGTTTTGTTTTTTTGTCTCGTGCTTTGTTGTTAGAGGACACTTGATTTTGTCTCTCCTTTATATGTGAATGTACACTTGAATCACTTCTGCTCTACCACACATTAGTTGTCTGTTCCTTTCAGGCACTGTTTCTGCCCCATCTTCATCATGTTATTTGTGTTTGTTTTAAAAAATTACTGGCCCACATTTACTAATCTCGTTTTTATCCTAGGCAGAGGTAACCCCTCGCATTCCACTGCTATTCGCACACTGTTTCTACTTCCTTCTGGTTTGCTTCCCTGGGCCCCTTCCCTCTGTTTCTGTTACTAAAAGTATTTCACCTTGCTTCGCTCTTCTTAAGGGTTGTGCATTTTTGATTTTGACTTTCCTATCCTGACACCTTTTTGTTTTCACTGTGCTTTATGTACCTCCCATTGGGAGGGAGTGCTTTTCCTTCTTGGCATTACTAGTGCTTTCTGTTTTTGGACCGCAGTACTTTGCAAAGCCTGCCTGCTGTCTTCTAAGATAGTGTATTTCTTTTTACTTGTGCTATTATTTAATTATTTTATTCATAGGAAAACTATTTTAGTTATTACTTCATTCTCGTACTTCTACTTCTTTAAGTCAGCAATTTTTCATTTTTTTGCTTTCTATGACTTTTTTTGCTGCATCTTTCCCTAAATCAGTTTTTTCCCATCAGGCTCATTTTTGACAGACAATTCACAATTAAAATTTGCTAATTCTTTCCCCCTATATTGTATAGTTCCCCAGAGCTCTCCCATGTCTTCCTGCTTGTTTATTATTTACATTGCTCCTCAGAATATCTTCATCCATCTCTATGACTTCCTGTCATGTGTGATGACAACACAATTTTGTTAGCTTCCTTAATGATGCAGGATTGACTGACTGCATTGTTTTACACATATTCAATTAAGATCAAGTAATCTTGCATTTAAATAGTCTCAATCTAAATGCAAGAAAGACAGCTAGTGATTGCAAGGATTTCAAAATCCTTTCCTTTAGACTTGTCAGTCTTAGGGTGGTCTTCCCTAACAGTTATTGCATTCTGCTCTCCTGTAAAATTAGCATACACCTGGTTGGCATATCTCCTAGATCTGTTTTTACTACTGTAAGACCTACCTCTCCAGTAGGATAACATTTGGTCATCTTATTATATTTTATAAGTGTTAACTTTTGTTTGAGAACAATTAGAAATGTCATGTTTGGTGTAAAAGGAATTGTAATTAAAACTTTTTTTAATGGTAAAGTTGGATGTTAAATTACAATTTTGAAATTGCCACCTCAGAAATTTGGCACTTCCTTGTCCTCACCACTTAGTGCCCGGTAACATGCATCAGGGAATTCAAGATGACGGCTACGTGATCAGCTTTGCACTCCTTGTGGCAAGTGGCGGTAATAGCTGTACAAATGACCTTAGACCGTACCCTCTTTTTTTTTTTTGCTGAATGGCCCCGTTGCTCTGCCTGGCTGACTTCTGTGGGGTGCAAGGCCGCAAGCCTACAATATTACAGCATCTTTCTTCTGGCAACTGCTACATCCTGGGCCAGGATCCAGAAACACAGTTTTGGGAGGATGCCCAAGCAGCAAAGACAGCTCAAATCGCACATGCAGCCCAGCCTGCCAAAGCTGTGCTCCACAAACTCCATGGGTGGCTTGCTACAACAACAAACTGGATCTTTGGTAATGGACAGTGTGACAGATGGGAGGCAGATCAGTGCAGTAAGGGGTGAAGGAGATCTCTTCTAGGTTGAAGGCAGCCTCAATACTAATTGTTTTTTTGCAACCTATGCACGTATGAAGGGGGAGATTCTAAAATGTGGCTATGTGCTTGACCAAGGTTAATGAGAGACAAGTCATTCCTTAGCTGTTGTGATTTGTTCTGGGAAGAGGTATCCTAAAACATATTAGCCACTCTTTCGCCTTATTTGATGTTGCAGAACCTCAGGGTATGCTGATCGCAATGACCCTGCTCGACGGAGAAAAAAACGTTGAGATTCCTGGGATTACCTATGGAGAGGTATGGTTAAAAGGGGATTGGTTCAAAGTTTGTTAAATATATACCCCCTTTGTATGTGAGTCCCAGATACCTACACTACAGGAAATGGGGCAGTCTTTTAATGATATTATAATATCACAAGATACGTGGCAGGGATGCCCCTGTTATTCACTTCTGCTCTATATATTGAACCATTTTTACAGAAGTTGTTATTAAATGCAAAAATATAATCTTCCATATACGCAGGACGCCGTTCAACTAGAGCACAGGTGTACTCAGGCGATGTTGCAGACCTAGCTATGAATCCAGGTACAGCCATCAATGAAGCTCAGTGGGAAGCAAAGCAGTTTGGACCGTATTTGGGTATCGGTTGAATTGCAGTAAAACACGTCAGTATTTCCCAACACCCATTGTAAGAAATGGGAAACATCTTCATAGAAGGCAACTTTTAGAAAGGATAGGTGATTACATCTGCTGTGTGTGTCAGTTATGGCTCGTGGTTGTTATAGCGGGCGGGGCAGCATGCAGGGTGTGGGTGTGGGAAGTGTCGGGATGTTAAAAAAATGAATAATAAAATTTAAAAAACTAAACTCCAGGCCGCACCGTCACCGCCGCTTCTCTGTCTCCTCACAGGCACAGGCTCCCAGCCTGCCCTGCGGCCAATTCTGACGCTGCTCATAGGAGCGTTGGGATTGGCTGGGATCGCCCAGCCAGGGCACACCCAGGAAGACTGGGTGCCGGTGCCTGCTCTCTCTAGCCTAGCAACACAGTGCATGGCTGGAGAGAGCACACTGCGCAGGTGTATTTGGCCGGCCAAACACACATGCTCGCTGAGGGAGTGCACTGTGCCCCCGTTATCCCCAATGCCACGATCCATTAACAATGAAGTATAATAAACTTAGTGTTCGATGGCATCTGTCGCTGTAGATACGCATGTTTTGCATAGCTCGCCATCTGGTGTTGGGTCGGAGTGTTACAAGTTGTTTTTCTTCGAAGAAGTCTTTCGAGTCACTGGACCGAGTGACTCCTCCTTTTGTCTCCATTGCGCATGGGCGTCGACTCCATCTTCGATTGTTTTTTTTCCGCCATCGGGTTCGGACGTGTTCCTGTCGCTCCGAGTTTCGGAACGGAAAAACAGCTAAATTTCGGAGAAAAAAGCCACCTCGGAGCCGAAAAAAGATGCAGACAGGGTTTCGGTGCCGAAACAACCTGCAACCGACCCAGTTTCAGGCTCTTATACCGAAGAGCAATCAATGACCTCCCAAATGCGAAAGCATAGGTTTGAGGAAGACCCGCAATCCACCGATGTAGACCATACGCAGAAACGTATTTTTATACAGCAGGGGACAGGAAAGATAAGCACCCTTCCCCCTATTAGGAGAAAGAGAAGACTGGAATTTCAAATTGACCAAACACCACAAACAAAAATGGTGAAAAGGGTTACTCCGCCACTCTCTCCTCCACCTATAATTCACGTCTCGCCAGCACAAACACCATCACATTCCCCGGCTCACACCACCATGAGCCAAGATGACCAGGATCAGGACGCATGGGACTTATACGACGCCCCTGTGTCAGATAACAGTCCGGAGGCATACCCTACAAAGCCATCACCACCAGAAGACAGTACTGCATATTCTCAGGTGGTGGCTAGAGCAGCACAATTCCACAATGTAAGCCTCCACTCAGAACAAGTCGAGGATGACTTTCTATTCAACACCCTCTCTGCCACCCACAGCTCCTACCAAAGCCTGCGTATGCTCCCTGGTATGCTTCGGCACGCAAAAGACATCTTTAAGGAGCCGGTCAAAAGTAGGGCAATCACACCAAGGGTGGAAAAAAAGTATAAAGCGCCTCCTACAGACCCTATTTTCATAACTTCGCAGCTGCCACCAGATTCTGTTGTTGTAGGAGCAGCTAGGAAAAGGGCCAACTCCCACACATCTGGGGACGCACCACCCCCAGATAAAGAAAGCCGCAAGTTCGATGCAGCTGGAAAGAGAGTCGCAGCACAAGCTGCAAACCAGTGGCGCATCGCTAACTCACAGGCACTTCTTGCGCGCTATGACAGAGCACATTGGGATGAGATGCAACATCTCATTGAACATCTACCCAAAGACCTACAAAAGAGGGCAAAGCAAGTGGTTGAAGAAGGACAGAACATTTCAAACAACCAAATACGCTCCTCCATGGACGCAGCAGACACAGCTGCAAGAACAATAAATACATCTGTGACCATCAGAAGGCATGCATGGCTACGAACGTCTGGGTTTAAACCAGAGATTCAGCAGGCAGTTCTCAATATGCCATTCAACGAAAAAGAACTGTTCGGTCCAGAAGTGGACACGGCGATTGAAAAACTTAAAAAGGACACGGACACTGCTAAAGCCATGGGCGCACTCTACTCCCCGCAGAGCAGAGGAAATTACAGCACCTTCCGCAAAACACCCTTTAGAGGGGGGTTTCGGGGTCAGGCCACACAAGCCAGCACCTCACAGGCAACACCATCTAGTTACCAGGGACAGTACAGGGGAGGCTTTCGGGGCCAATATAGAGGAGGGCAATTCCCTAGGAATAGGGGAAAATTTCAAAGCCCCAAAACCCCTACAACTAAGCAGTGACTCACATGTCACTCACCCCCTCCACACAACACCAGTGGGGGGAAGAATAGGTCATTATTACAAAGCATGGGAGGAAATCACTACAGACACTTGGGTTCTAGCAATTATCCAAAATGGTTATTGCATAGAATTTCTACAATTCCCTCCAAACATACCACCAAGAGCACAAAATTTATCAAAACATCATTCCGAGCTCCTGGAGATAGAAGTTCAAGCACTATTGCAAAAGAACGCAATCGAGTTAGTACCAAACACACAAATAAACACAGGAGTTTATTCACTGTACTTCTTAATACCAAAGAAGGGCAAAACGCTAAGACCAATCCTAGACCTAAGAATACTAAACACATACATCAAATCAGACCACTTTCACATGGTCACACTACAAGAAGTGTTACCATTGCTGAAACTACACGACTACATGACAACATTAGACCTCAAAGACGCGTATTTCCATATACCAATACATCCATCGCACAGGAAATACCTAAGGTTTGTATTCAACGGAATACACTACCAATTCAAGGTACTGCCTTTCGGTTTAACAACCGCACCAAGAGTCTTTACCAAATGTCTAGCAGTAGTCGCTGCACACATCAGAAGGCAGCAAATACATGTATTCCCGTATCTAGACGACTGGCTAATCAAGACCCATTCGTTAATAACGTGCTCACACCACACAAATCAAATCATACAAACCCTCTACAAACTAGGGTTCACAGTCAACTTCGCAAAATCCAACATTCTGCCGCGCAAGGTACAACAATACCTAGGAGCCATAATAAACACAACAATAGGAGTAGCCACTCCAAGTCCACAAAGAATTCAAAATTTCAACAACATCATACAACGCATGTATCCAACACAAAAGATACAAGCAAAGATGATATTACAACTCCTAGGCATGATGTCTTCATGCATAGCCATTGTCCCAAACGCAAGACTGCACATGAGGCCCTTACAACAGTGCCTAGCATCACAGTGGTCACAAGCACAGGGTCACCTTACAGATCTGGTGTTAATAGACCGCCAAACTTACCTCTCGCTTCTATGGTGGAACAATATAAATTTAAACAAAGGGCGGCCTTTCCAAGACCCAGTGCCACAATACGTAATAACAACAGATGCTTCCATGACAGGGTGGGGAGCACACCTCGATCAACACAGCATACAAGGACAATGGAACGTACATCAGACAAAACTGCATATAAATCACCTAGAACTACTAGCAGTTTTTCAAGCACTAAAGGCTTTTCAACCAATAATAGTTCACAAATACATTCTCGTCAAAACAGCCAACATGACAACAATGTATTATCTAAACAAACAAGGGGGGACGCACTCAACGCAATTGAGCCTGCTGGCACAAAAGATATGGCGTTGGGCAATTCACAACCAAATTCGCCTAATAGCACAATTTATCCCAGGAATTCAGAATCAACTCGCAGACAATCTCTCTCGAGATCACCAACAGGTCCACGAATGGGAAATTCACCCCCAAATTCTGAACACTTACTTCACGCTCTGGGGAACACCTCAAATAGACTTGTTTGCGACAAAAGAGAACGCAAAATGCCAAAACTTCGCATCCAGATACCCACACAGGCAGTCCCACGGCAATGCCCTATGGATCAACTGGTCAGGGATATTTGCCTACGCTTTTCCTCCTCTCCCTCTCCTTCCTTATCTGGTAAACAAACTCAGTCAAAACAAACTCAAACTCATATTAATAGCACCAACTTGGGCAAGGCAACCCTGGTACACAACGCTGCTAGACCTATCAGTAATACCCCACATCAAACTGCCCAACAGGCCGGATCTGTTAACACAACACAACCAAACGATCAGACACCCAGATCCAGCTTCGCTGAATCTAGCAATCTGGCTCCTGAAATCCTAGAATTCGGACACTTACAACTTACCCAAGAATGTATGGAAGTCATAAAGCAAGCCAGAAGGCCATCCACCAGGCACTGCTATGCCAGTAAATGGAAGAGGTTTGTTTGCTACTGCCATATTAATCAAATCCAACCAATACACGCAACCCCAAAACATGTAGTGGGTTACTTGCTTCACTTACAAAAATCTAACCTAGCTTTCTCTTCCATTAAAATACACCTTGCAGCAATATCTGCATACCTGCAGCCTACCTATTCAACTTCCCTATATAGGATACCAGTCATTAAAGCATTCATGGAGGGCCTTAAAATAATTATTCCACCAAGAACACCACCTGTTCCTTCATGGAACCTAAATGTTGTCTTAACTAGACTTATGGGTCCACCTTTTGAACCCATGCACTCCTGCGAAATACAGTTCCTAACATGGAAGGTTGCATTTCTCATCGCCATTACCTCTCTAAGAAGAGTAAGCGAGATTCAGGCGTTTACAATACAGGAACCTTTTATACAACTACACATAAATAAGGTCGTCCTAAGGACTAATCCTAAATTTCTACCAAAAGTAATTTCACTGTTCCATCTAAATCAAACAGTGGAACTTCCAGTGTTCTTCCCACAGCCAGATTCCGTAGCTGAGAGGGCACTACATACTTTAGATGTCAAAAGAGCATTAATGTATTACATTGACAGAACAAAGAGCATCAGGAAAACTAAACAGCTATTTATTGCATTCCAAAAACCTCATGCAGGAAACCCAATATCAAAACAAGGTATAGCCAGATGGATAGTTAAATGCATCCAAATCTGCTACCTTAAAGCTAAACGACAACTGCCCATTACACCAAGGGCACACTCAACCAGAAAGAAAGGTGCTACCATGGTCTTTCTAGGAAACATCCCAATGCAAGAAATATGTAAGGCAGCCACATGGTCTACGCCTCACACATTCACCAAGCACTACTGTGTAGACGTGTTATCCGCACAACAAGCCACAGTAGGTCAAGCCGTATTAAGAACATTGTTTCACACTACTCCCACTCCTACAGGCTGAGCCACCGCTTTGGGGAGATAACTGCTTACTAGTCTATGCAAAACATGCGTATCTACAGCGACAGATGCCATTGAACTGAAAATGTCACTTACCCAGTGTACATCTGTTCGTGGCATCAGTCGCTGTAGATTCGCATGTGCCCACCCACCTCCCCGGGAGCCTTCGGAAGGTACCTTCAACTATTTGTATATATATTATTTTAACCTTAAATAGGTACATACTTAGTCACTCCATTGCATGGGCACTATTACTACAATACAACTCCTACCTCACCCTCTGCGGGGAAAAACAATCGAAGATGGAGTCGACGCCCATGCGCAATGGAGACAAAAGGAGGAGTCACTCGGTCCCGTGACTCGAAAGACTTCTTCGAAGAAAAACAACTTGTAACACTCCGACCCAACACCAGATGGCGAGCTATGCAAAACATGCAAATCTACAGCGACTGATGCCACGAACAGATGTACACTGGGTAAGTGACATTTTCATTATTAACCTTTCATTGTTAAAGGATTTGCAGTGGTTGCTACTGGTGGGGGGGATGGTGGGTGGCGGGGGGATGCCTCTCTGCCATAGCGGAGGAACCTCCACTGGTGTGTTTGTAGTTTATGGGAGACCAGAATAATTAATTACATAGGTCTTATAAAGTGCGGTATTCTCAGATGAAATTGAAAGCTTGGACAAAGAATATCTATATTTAATTCTGTCCTTCTCTCTCGTGTTTTTTTTGTACTTCTGCTAGACATGCTCTAACCAATGAATGATTAATGTATAATCATCTATGTGTATTTTGGACAACCTCTGGGCAAAAAAAGAAAACAAAATAGAAAAACAATTGGTGTTTGCAGCCAGTTTCATGGGGCACATGACTAGGTGTAGTTGGCGGTTTGTATTCCTTCTAGACAGCCACATAAAAGGGGGACTGGGTGTTGGTAGGATGGGCCACCCTGACAGGTGGGAGGGGTGGAGCTGTGCACAGCTCCACTTGCACTTCAAAGAAACTGTCCCAATCCACACACAAAGAACTTTACCCAAGCCTTTTGTGCATCCAGGCATCCTGGAACCAGGGAGGCTGAAAACTCCAGCACCATGTGTGAGGGGAAAACTCTAGAAGTTTTTCCACTTCAAAGCTATAAAATTAGGACCCTCAGACCCACTCTTAAGCTCACGTCTTGACCTGTGGAGGACTCTCACAGGACTGCCCTGCTGCTTGTGGCCTACTGTGTACTTAAAAGGACTACCCTGCTGCACTAAGGGGATTTCCCTGCTGCCGGAAGCCTGCCATGTGCCCTCAGAGGACTGTCCACTGTCTGAGACCTGCATTTCTACATGAACCCATGACTTCCAGAGTGATTCCAAGGGCTAGTTAGTTAGCCACCTGATTAGAGCCTCAGGGACAGAAAAGGTTCCAACCATTTTCAACCCACGCCTCGACTCAGCCTGAGTGAGTCTCGACCCTCCAAGTTTTGTCCCTACACTCCTTGACCCTTGGGACTGGTGTTAAAGGTGCCCAGATAGCCCATATCCAAAATTGGAGACTTGGAAAATGTTCAGCCTAAAATGCTCTGAAGGCCAAGAGGAGACTGTGGCCTACCTGCTTGTCGATTCTCCGACCCCCACCCAACCCAAATGCATTGCTGGTCAGCCTGAGTTTGTGGTAGGTCCCGCTATGTTTTTCTCCACAGCAGCAAATACTGTTCAGTGGCTCCCTGCAGAAAGGTTATCCGACCTTGTGGAGCCCTCTTTGGCTGCACACTGCACTGCAGCTTTATCCATCCTGCCGCATATTTTCAACTTCCAAGAAACAGACAAAGTTCGAACATAAAAATCTACTCTGTGACTTGCTCCAGCAGCTCCCCAATGACCACTGCCTTCCCCGCTGAACTTTACCTGCTCAGATATTTTTCTACAAGAATTCTTATAGGTCCAAAAGTAAGCAGAGACCGGGCGCAATCCACTTTGTGTCTCCGAACCGCACTTCATCATGGTCGGCCATCACTTTTGACTTTGTCTCAGTCTCTCATAAATAGATGTCCTGCGGTTGTTGCTTTAATCTTTTAGGCACTATTTCTCTCCTTAAAGTTTAATAATTCATAACCCTGGTTTTCCTGATTAGATTTTTGACGTTTTGGTGTCAAATAATGTATTAAATGTTTCTGTTTTTCGAAATTGGTGTGGGATTTTTCTTTTGTTGTGTTTTCACTTTATTACTATTTGTGTGCTGCATAAATATTTTACAAATTGCTTCTAAGTTAAGCCTGGCTGCTTTTGTGCCAGCCAGCCAGCCAGAGAATTAAGCACAGGTTAATTTAGTGACATTTTGTGGGTCACCCTGACAAGGATTGTGGCTGTTGCTTGAGTAGCCCTGCATCCCCTAACCAGCAACACAATTTATCACACTATTTATTTATTTCCAGTGGAAATGGGCATTCTCACGTTGTTCCCAAAGTATAAGACCTCTGGATAATTTTGACACTACCTTTTGCGCTACAGGTTTCTGCTTTAATTTCCAAGTGCACTGACCACCATTGAAGAGTAAATAAAGTTCTGCCCGCCGAAACATGGTTTTGGTTTGGAAACAAGTGGATCCTGTCTGGATAATGTCAGCTCTCTTAATTTCAGCTTGCTGCAATTCCTTCTTAAACAGCTTCTAGTGATTCAATATCCTGTGTCCTTCATGATTCTGAATGCCTTTTTTTTACTGTCACACCAGGTTTCTTATAAAAGATGTTTACGGGCTGGCTACCACAGCTAATACCAAGTTTAACTTCTTACTGCCTTACGTATACATTTATTCAATTGAAGGTACACACTTTCACTGACGTTTTCCCCCTCCTATACACTTCTCTTTTTTTTTTTTTTTTTTAAACAACTTTATTTTTGCATTTTAACACATCATAAAACAAATAGCTGTGCATCACCCATATTGCCACAGGAGGATAGTACATTTATGCTTCAACAGAAACCGAGCAGTGTCCACATGTATCATGACAATAGTATATGGCATATTCATACCAGCACAGTGGTTGGATAAAGAAAAAGAACGCTTAAAGTCTGCTCAGTCGGGTTAAGATGGAAATACAAAAAAGTGTCTGGAGTCCATAGCTAAAAAAAACATTCCCATCCAGCTACTGGGTGTTTTCAGGAATGGGCAATGTCTGTAAATAATCTCTCAAGGGACACCATATGACTTTTGGGCAGGAAGTGGGGTGTTGCAGGTTAGCATACAGTTCGCTATTCATGTCACAATTAATGAGACAACGGATCCATGCATCCACATTGGGTGGGTGTTTGCAACCCCAGTGTAGTGCAATTTCTCACTTTGCTAGAAGTAAAGCAATTGCAGTATATTGGCGTGTGGATTTTGAGACATTTTTAACATAGCCCTTTAGGGCAAGTAGTTGTAAAGGGAAGGGTCAAGCGTGGCTTGAGTCATCAGCGTCAGTCTGGTGAATATTTCTCTCCAGTATGGACACCTTAGGACAGGCCCATGTCGTGTGGGCAGAGTCTCAGCTCTCCGTGCTGCATTTGGGGCAGCTCAATAGTCGAGTGGAATCAAAGGGGGCAAGCATGGCAGCGCAAGATTTTTAAATGTAGTAGGTTGTGGCGATGGTTACAGGAAGCAAGGCGTGTTTGCATGCAACAAGCAGCCCACTTTATGTCTGAAATAGGATCCTCCAGATCATTTTCCCATGCTAGTCTAAGTTTAGAGTCCTGTGCTGGTAAGAGTTGCAGGCATGTGTGATATAGTTGAGAAATGAGCCGGCCTTCCTCCGAGGCGTTAACCACTAATGTCAATAGAGTGAATTCGGGTGGGGGACAGTGGATAAGAGGGGATCTGGGCCTTAAGTGCACTTTGAAGTCTCTGAAGTACAAAGTACTTCATGATGGGGCATCCTTGAAGCTTGGGTCTCTAGTGTGAGAGAAGACATGCCCATGCGGAAAGAGATCCCCAAAAGTGGTTAAAGCGTGTGCCGACAATGTACGTTGTATCAACCGTTCCTGGGTTATGGGAAGCAATGGGTTGTTTGCCAAGAGTAATGCTGAGCAGTAGAGTGTTTGGCCATTTATAGCCTCCTCCAGACTCAGCATGTCATGGACAATGTCTGTAAATCATTCGGGTGTAATGGGATGTCTGCCGCTAGGAGTGCCTGTAGTGGAGTCGGAGCTGCAAGATCAGCTTCAGACTTGGAGTAAGGTATAGGGGCATCCCGGTGGTACCAGTGCCTGGCATATTGACACTGTACAGCCAGATAATAGAGATAGAAGTGTGGCACTACAAACTCTCCACTTTCATAAGGGAATACAAGGGTAGCTCACCCGATTCGAGGATATTTCCCCGCCCTCACCAGCCGTGTCAGTATGCTTTGTGAGGATGGAAAAAACTAGTTGATGAAGAGTATGGGAATGTTCTGAAATAGGTATAAAAAAATGGGGGAGCACTACTGTTTTAATAATCCCAATGCGTCCTGCCATGGACAGTGAAAGGCAGCTCTATCAGTCAACCTGTGTTTTTATCCCCTGCTGGGTCGTAATTTAGACTTATAACTAGCTCCTTATTTCATTGTGAATGCCTAAGTAACAAAATGAGTCCTCACTCCACTTCAGTGGGGAGACGCATGTTATCTAAGAGGTCACAGCAGTAAAGGGGGACAGTTCCAATTTATTCCAATTAATATGGAGGCCTGACAGGGCTCCACACCCGATTAATTCCCTGAGTATTGGTGCTATGTTTTCCATTGGGTGTCATATAAACAGTAGTATTATCCTCATAGAGGGAGATTAGGAGTGGGCCAGGTTTAAACTGCAATCCTCTGTGAAGATGTTTAACCTGTAGATGATGTGCTAGAGGATCCATAGCTAATGTGAAGAGTTTGGGGGTTAGGAGGCAGCCCTGTCTCGTTCCTCGTGTGATCGAGGAGGGGGCTGAAAGCATCCTGTGCACTCTAATCAGTGCTGTTGGAAATGAGTATAGAAGTGAGACTAAAGCTGAGAAGTTGTGGGTGAACCCCATTTTATTGAGTACGGCATGGAAGAATGGCCTCTCAAGGGAATCAAAGGCCTTTTGCGTGTCAAGTGGAGCTAAAACGGTAGGCACTGTATGGAAGATCATGTTAAGGACTGCAAAGACAGTACAAAGGTTCAGAGACTTGGAGCGATGTGGAACAAAACTCAGTTGTGCCAGGGAAATGATTTGATCCATCGGAAGAGTGAGTTGACAGTAGTTTGGCTAGGATCTTATTATCAAAGTTCAATAACGATGGTGGCTGATCGGAGTTACAATAGTGAGGGTCCTTGCCCGGTTTCATTAGTAGTGTAACCACCGCTTCACGAAGCATGGGTGGCAGTGTGCCACATTTCAGGGCTTCCAAATAAAGTGCAAGGAGGCGTGATCCAGGAGGTGTTTGTAGGCCCTATAAAAGATGCCTGTGAAGCCATGTAGGCCAGGGTCCTTAGAGCTGTCCATGGAGTCAATCTCTTGAACGATCTCTTCAGTAGTGAAGGGTTCTCTAAGAAACTGTTATTGGGCAGTGGTACCCCACCGAGGCAATTTCGACAAGGTGTGTGATGCGGTCAGTCCTGTTGTTATCTAGGGGCATAGTGTGTAGGTCTGTGTAGGAATCCCGACAAGGGTGTGTCCCTGTTACTCTTCCTCTCCATAGCAGCGGGCCCTGGCATATTTCCCCAGATAGTGGGATACACGCTCAGCAGCTTTATGGAACTCTGCTGTCAATTTGGCTTGGCGGGGTAGTGTATGGCCACATCTTGTCGTGCATCGGTAAGGTCGAGTTTGGTGAGTTCCGACTCAATAAGAGCCATGGTTTTGTGAAAATCTTGGACTATGCCAGCATGCTTAGAAAAGCACACACCTCTAATAGATGCCTTAAAGGCTTCCTATAAGGTGGCTTTTGACTGTACTGAGTTTATGTTGAGATCAAAGTATTCATTGACAGCCGATCACAACTCAGTGCGAAAGAGGTCATCTTGTAGTGCCATATTTGGGAATCGCCATTGGCACTCTACTCTACGAGCAGTAGGGACATGCAGTGTCATCACCACAGGAGAGGGGTCGGAAAGGGTTCTCAGAAGGTGGGTGACCATGGCGAGCCACTGTGCAATTATAGTTGAGAGAAACCAGTAATCTATTTAGGTCCAAGTATCATGTGTTGCAGAGTAGAAGGTATAGGGGGGTGTTGTGGGGTGTAACAGGCGCCATGAATCGTGTAGGGTATGAGTGTTGCAGATATCGCGGAGTATCTGCAAGGACCTAGGTTTGCCTAGAGGGTGATATGCAGTGGAATCTAATGTCTGATTCAGGCGCATATTGAAATCCTCTCCCAGTGTAATATGATCAGCGTCCACGCAGTCAATCAATGTATGGAGTGTACGAAAAAGATTTGGCTCGTTTACATTGGGAGCGTATACATTAACAATTAAAAGGCGATGTCTGGTCATTTAGCCTGCTATTAATAAGTTTCGCCCTCCTGCCTCTGTTTGAACATCCTAACGCTGAAAAGGTGACCGCTTATGTATCAGTGTGGCTACACCTCATGAGTATGTGCTGTAATTGGAATAGATGCAATGTGGACCCCAATAACTGGCAAATGTATGGGACAGTATAGGTGGTAAATCACCCTCCTGAAGGAAGGCAATGTTGATTTTGTGTCGTCGTAGATACTGCAGCACCTGTTTACCTTTGCAGGGACTGCTGAGGCCCCAGATGTTCCAGGACATGAGATTGGCATCAGTGGCTAGGCGTACTTTTGTGTGTGGGCACAGCTCATGTGAATAATCAATATATGATGGATCGGACAGAGTTTGGAAACATAATGGTGCATCGTTGTAGGAAGTTGGCTCTGTATGTACTATTTCAAAGTGAGAAATAGTATGCACAGAGTCCAAGGGCTCCCCTTAGAGGTAAGATAGTGGCAAAAAGAGATAATTCTAATGCTCTATTTTGTGGTAGTGTGGTCGAGCAGTAGGCTTATCAGAGGGTAGTGTTAAGCATTTGTTGTACACACACAGGCAATAAATGAGGAACACACACTCAAAGACAATTCCAGGCCAATAGGTTTTTATATAGAAAAATATATTTTCTTAGTTTATTTTAAGAACCACAGGTTCACGATTTACAAACAATACTTTAAATGAAAGATATTTCACTCAGGTATCTTAGGGACTTTGAATCATCACAATAGCATGTACAGTTTTGGCAAAAATGGCAATAAGCTATTTTAAAAATGGACACAGTGCAAAAAACAACAGTTCCTGGGGGAGGTAAGTATTTGTTAGTTTCACACTTAAGTAAAGCACTTACAGGGTTCAAAGTTGGGTCCAAGGTAGCCCACCGTTGGGGGTTCAAGGCAACCCCAAAGTTACCACACCAGCAGCTCAGGGCCGTTCAGGTGAGGTCAAAGTGGTGCCCAAAACACATAGGCTTCAATGGAAATAGGGGTGCCCTGGTTCCAGTCTGCCGGCAGGTAAGTACCTGCGACTTCGGAGGGCAGACCAGGGGGGTTTTGTAGGGCACAGGGGGGGGGGACACAAGCAGGCACAGAAAGTACACCTTCAGTGGCACAGGGGTGGCCGGGTGCAGAGTGCCGTAGCATTTAATGGGAGACCCGGGGGTCTCTTCAGCGATGCAGGCAAAGGGGGGGCTCCTCTGGGTAGCCACCACCTGGGCTAGGAAGAGGGCCGCGTGGGGGTCGCTCCTGCACTGGAGTTCGGATCCTTCAGGTCCTGGATGCTGCGGGTGCAGTGTGTTTCCCAGGCGTCGGGTTCTTTGAAGCAGGAAGTAGCGGTCAGGGGGAGCCTCTGGATTCCCCCTGCAGGCGTCGCTGTGGGGACTCAGGGGGGGCAACTCTGGCTACTCACGGGCTCGCAGTCCCCGGGGAGTCCTCCCTGTAGAGTTAGTTTTCCACAGGTCGAGCCGGGGGCGTCGGGTGCAGAGTGGAAAGTCTCACGCTTCTGGTGGAAAACGGTCTTTAAAAATTGCTTCTTTGTTGCAAAGGTGCAGTCTTTGTGGAACAGGGCCGCTGTCCTCCGGAGTTTCTTGGTCCTTTTAGATGCAGTGTAGTCCTCTGAGGCTTCAGAGGTCGCTGGACCCTGGGGGATGCGTCGCTGTTGCAGTTTCTCTTGAAGTGGTGAGACAGGCCGGTAGGGCTGGGGCCAAAGCAGTTGGTGTCTCCGTCTTCTCTGCAGGGCTTCAGGTCAGCAGTCCTTCTTCGTCTTCAGGTTGCAGGAATCTATCTTCCTTGATTCTGGGAGCCTCTAAATACTCAATTTAGGGGTGTGTTTAGGTCTGGGAGGATAGTAGCCAATGGCTACTAGCCCTGAGGGTGGCTACACCCTCTTTGTGCCTCCTCCCGGTGGGGAGGGGGTCACATCCCTAATCCTGTTGGGGGAATCCTCCATCTGCAAGATGGAGGATTACTAAAAGTCAGGGTCACCTCAGTTCAGGACACCTTAGGGGTTGTCCTGACTGGCCAGTGACCCCTCCTTGTTTTTCTCATAATCTCCTCCGGCCTTGCCGCCAAAAGTGGGGGCAGTGGCCGGAGGGGCGGGCATCTCCACTAGCTGGGATGCCCTGTGGCGCTGTAACAAAGGGGGTGAGCCTTTGAGGCTCACCGCCAGGTGTTACAGTTCCTGCAGGGGGAGGTGAGAAGCACCTCTACCCAGTACAGGCTTTGTTCCTGGCCACAGAGTGACAAAGGCACTCTCCCCATGTGGCCAGCAACATGTCTGGTGTGTGGCAGGCTGGTAAAACTAGTCAGCCCACACTGCAAGTCGGGTATGTTTTCAGGGGGCATCTCTAAGATGCCCTCTGGGTGTATTTCACAATAAAATGTACACTGGCATCAGTGTGCATTTATTGTGCTGAGAAGTTTGATACCAAACTTCACAGTTTTCAGTGTAGCCATTATGGTGCTGTGGAGTTCGTGTTTGACAGACTCCCAGACCATATACCCTTATGGCTACCCTGCACTTACAATGTCTAAGGTTTTGCTTAGACACTGTAGGGGCATAGTGCTCATGCACCTATGCCCTCACCTGTGGTATAATGCACCCTGCCCTAGGGCTGTAAGGCCTGCTAGAGGGGTGACTTATCTATGCCATAGGCAGTGTGAGGTTGGCATGGCACCCTGAGGGGAGTGCCATGTCGACTTAGTCATTTTCTCCCCATCAGCACACACAAGCTGGCAAGCAGTGTGCATGTGCTGAGTGAGGGGTCCCCAGGGTGGCATAAGACATGCTGCAGCCCTTAGAGACTTTCCCTGGCCTAAGGGCCCTTGGTATCGGGGGTACCAGTTACAAGGGACATTCCTGGATGCCAGGGTGTGCCAATTGTGGAGACAAAGGTACAGGTTAGGGAAAGAACACTGGTGCTGGGGCCTGGTTAGCAGGCCTCAGCACACTTTCAAATCATAACTTGGCATCAGCAAAGGCAAAAAGTCAGAGGGTAACCATGCCAAGGAGGCATTTCCTTACAGTCGTGAAAAACAAAATAAAAACAAGTCTATAACAAGACGTCCCACCTCACACCTAGCAGTAAGGTGAATCCCCATGGCAACAGCACAACACAAAACATATACCCTTGTAACGTAACTGCGGTTTAAACCAGTGAGAGGTGGCAACACCACGCCGGTTGGCTCTGATATTGTATATATCAGAATAGGAGGAATTGGGAATAGAATGGGCCTTTACACAAGTCGCAACTAGAAAGTGGGTGCTCAGTTATAACTGGTTGCGATGAGTAGAGTAAAATTAGAGGTGGTCTGATGAATATAGGGCGGCAATTCGCCCGGTATGTAGTATTTAGTGCTGGTAATAAGTTCATCCTGTCTAGAATAGGGCCATGCTAGCGGCAACCGGGGACTCCGGGAGCACCTGTCTGTTGTTGTTACACT
Source organism: Pleurodeles waltl (assembly GCF_031143425.1). Lineage (NCBI taxonomy): Eukaryota > Metazoa > Chordata > Amphibia > Caudata > Salamandridae > Pleurodeles > Pleurodeles waltl. The sequence continues at coordinate 650,832,013 of NC_090449.1, read as the reverse complement.
CCGGAGAGACTCTCTTTACAGTACTCTCCCTCCAAAACGTGAGCACATCTGTTGGGGTATCAAAAAACTAGCCTTCCCTTCCACATCCACTTGAAGGCGTATAAAAATTCATATTTGAGACCCAGTTTGCCCAAAGCAATTTTAGCTTTGTTGAATTTACGTCTTGCATCTTGGACTGCAATAAAAATAAAAAGTCCAGAAATAGGGAGATTGTGGAATCTTGATACTGGAACAGACCCAGTTCACATGCCCCTTAGAAGAGCCACATTTCGATCCTTAAAAATGAGAAGTTATGTGATAATAGGCCCGTGGTGCTGTTCCAGGCACAAGGCGGGAGTCCAAGGATCTGTGTATACGCTCAACTACAAAAGTCAAAGTGAAGTTCTGTCTACCCAATAGGTCAAAGAGCAGGCGTTCAACAAAGAGATCCAGGTGACCAGTGTCCGTGGTCTCCACTATTCTTAGAATACAGATATTAGTACGTCTCCCTCTTGCTTCTAAAGCCTCGTTTTTAATGGCTATTGTTTTCAGTAGGGTCTCCAAATGCGTTCTTCAGCGCCCATCAGGCTGGTGTCATTTCAGTCAAGGTGGTCGTTCATAAAGTCTAGCCGGGTAGTGATAGAGTCAAACTGCTCATCAGTGGCATGGAATCCCGTCTCCAATTCATCCATAATGGTCTCCAGGCCTAAAGGTGGGTCAGGTGCTGGCCCCTTGGCCGCAGCTCCCTCCTTGTTGGATGTAGTTTCAGATCCTACAGTGGTCTTCAATTTCTCGAATGGGAGTTTCTTCTGTTTAGGGTTGTTCTGACCCATGGCAGTAATGGGCAGCCATAGTTTGCACCCATTGTCCAGCAGGGGATATGTTGGTCAGGTCTTGTGGTTACAGCGATTGTGATGAAGAAGGGGCCCCAATACAGATAACGATTGAAGAGGGGGCTATGTAGCACTGCTGCGTGTAGCAGTAAACTCACAGATCACAATCCAGGGAGCTGATGTTGAGCAGGCCAATTTGCCCTTATAGTAGAATAATCTCAAGGTGTATACAGGTGCTGTTTGTGATATCGGTCCCCTCCTCCAGGGAGTTACAAAGAAGGCAATGTCAATGAGCTGTAGGGAGAAGTGACATTGAAATAGGGCCCTTTTGTGATGATGGATATTGTGGACAGCTGTCTCCAGTGCCATGATGAGGGTAGTGTGTACACAGAAAAGCAGCCGATTGGCCATGCTAGGAGGCCTGAGACATGTGGGCCACAATGTCAGGAGGGTCAAGATTAAAGGCCTTCACCCCAGCCGTGCCACCACAGCTATCCCTGGCCTGTCTCGGGCTGCTGAGCAGGCCCTTCCAGCAGGCCCCAAGACACCCGTGGTGCATGCATGTCGGAGGGTTCTCTCCCTCCTCTCCAGCAGCATGCAACCCCAAGGATTGAGGTGGGCTGCTACACAGGCCGCACTGCGCAACCCCATACAGTGCCTCAAGCCTACACAGGGACCCTGTCCATCGGCGCTTCTGATACACGTGGCGGTTGCCTATTGCAAGCCCTCCTCCCTCTGTAGTAGGGCTTCAGGCGTGGTGAGTTGTGGCCCCCAAGGACTGCAGGCGATCAAGGAGGGCTCCTCCGCATATATGACTGCCAGTCAGCGCGTGCAAGGGTCCATCCGTGCCAGGATTATGGTAGTCATGTCAGAGCTTCAGCACCGTGTGGTCATCTTGGTCGCTGTTGTTGCCACGCCGCTTGCTGTACACTTCTTGATTCCCCCTCAGGCCTGTATCAACACTTTTGTGATAAATCCTCCATTTTAGAATATCACAAGTAGGAGCTCCCCCTTTCCTGTGTTGGCTTCCACACAGTGGAATGATCTTTCACTGGACTGTAGATTCATTTTATCCACAACATTTTTTTCTGCTCACACTAAAGATTAGTCTGTTTTATGAGCATGTTTAGTCCAGTAACAGATGTCTTCTCTTTCTTTTCCGAATGCATAGAAACCATGTGGTGATTTTTGGCGCTTTACCAAAAATGCATCATACATTTTGTAGATTTATGTGCATGCTCTGAGGTTTCCAAATGAATGAGGACATTTTACAAAAATCGTAGGCGTAACCTTATAACTCATTGATGTGGTCTTTTCTGTGTGAATTTATGTCAAAGTCCCTGTATTTCGTTTCATTGGGATTAACCACGAATTCAGGCTCGGCTATAGTAATGGTTTACATTCTTCAGTCTACAACTGTTCAGAGGTGTTACAGCAACAGTGGAAGTAAAATCATGCATGGAGGTGTGTAAACATGACTGTGCAATTACGTTTACTGTGAAAAGGCCTGCAGTTGGTTTTCTTCCTTAGGCATCTCCATTCAGACTGAACTTGAAGTGTAGGTTTTACCACTACTCATAACGTGGTATCATAGTACTAAATTACTCTAGTTTATAGTTTTGTCTTTATGTAAAAATAACATTTCGGAAACTTTCCAACTGTGTCGTCAGCATACAAAGTATACAGCTTTATAGTTAACGTAGATTTCTTTGTTACATGTGTGCTGTACTATTGCTTCACTCATTCATCTCTAATATAGTACTAGAAGTCCAGTGTTATATTTAGTCTAAACTTTGACATTAATGGCGTGCTGTTTTCACCTTAGCTTGCAGGGCGCTGGTAGATGAACTTCAACATGAACTGAGTAAAGTAAACCCAAAGAAGACGGTAGAAGTAGGGTCGTTTCGAATAAGCCCCGATGGGACACAGGAAAGGAATAAGGTAAGGATAATGTCATGACGGTGCTATAGTTTGCTGAAATTAGCTTTTATCATACTGGATAACCGGCATAATCATACCGTTTTTTCCTCATTTTTATTCAATTGCGAAGTGTAAGAAATTGAACCTTAAAATAACATGAATTGTTTTATGTATTTATTGTAGTATAATATAATGATGTACTTACTACCAGTGTGTTTCTGGTGATTGGTGCATTTTTAATCTGTGTTTTTGTTCCCGCTACAATAGAATTGGTTACCAAACCTTAACAAAATTCAGCTAGGGCTTAGCATTAAAGATAGCTGGTTGTCGTAAAAATGATCCTCTCTTGGGCCCTTACTTTATTCCTCTGGTGTTTGAACATTCCCAGTACTTTATTAGCGGGTACTCATTATAGTCGGAGGAATCCGTATTCTACACATCGCAGTTGTTTGTAAAAGGTAGCTTAAAGAATCTTGATTATCTGCCTGATGTCGTGCAGAATAACTCACCAGTTTCTTCTTTCCATCCAGCCCCTGCATTGCCCTGGTTAAGATTCAAGCTTTCTTTAAGACTAGGACATTTTATTGCTACATCTGAGCTATTGCAAGCCATTCATATTCTTCACTTTTCTTTATCTTTATGTGCTTGATCAAAGAGTTAAGAAGTTCGCCTATAGTGATGAATCACAAAATAATGATCTTGGAGCTTGGAAAAGACCGCTTGTATATGATATTGATATTAAACGATTGACTCTTTTGGCCGTTGGTTGAGTTGTGGTTGTACGGCTTGCAGGCAGTTGTTGTGTAGCCAACAAAGCTATGTAGCATTCTCATTTTCTTGACACATGTTTTTTCTGGGTGCTGTACATCACTACCTATTCAAGAAGACATGCACAAAGGTTTAAAAAGCTAGTGCATGCAAATTGTGCATTTTTTTTTTTAAATCCAAATAAGGGCTGCATTGTTAAGCATTGACTTTCACTACCCAAGCTGTTGGCATATAAAATCATAGGTCTTTTTTAAAATCGAAAGTAACATGGAAAATAAGTTTGCGATTAGTTGGTCCTAAGAAACTAGGACTGACATTGTCGAACAATGTGTACGGTATTGCGTGTAATTCTGTGAAAACTGCTTTATGAATGAAAGTTAACTACTTTACTACCAACGGCGTGAGAACAGATCCTTCGTTATGATAATGGACTTTAAAATTCCTTGTACAATATTTACTTTTCATATGATTATTTGTCCAATTCGATTCTGCCAACTAAGCTTAAGATAGAGAAGCTGGTTTTGTCATAGTTTATTTTTTGTACAAAACGCTGTGTCTGCTTCCAGCAGGAGACTTATTTGTGTTAGACTTTCTATGGGAAAATTAAAAGTTTATGTATAGTAGCACCATTGTTTTCAGGCCTGTACTGAATGGTGTTCTGAATACGAAGCTATTAATTTAGCCAGGAAAGCAGTTACACACTTGCTTAGACAGAATTAGTTTTAATGTGCTTTTAACGGCCGTTGTGTCATACTTGGTGTACATTTGAAGCTATTAAAGCAGAATCATTTTTGTTCAATTAAATACATATTTTGGCGAATATCCACTTATAATTGTAGTAGCTGAAAATTTGTTTCTAGAGTGTAATCGTGCTTATATTAACGTTGAATATTTCTTAATTTTGAAATATGGAGGTTGGTTTCAAGATTAAGTGAGGTCGGGAACGGTTACTGAAAAAAAAAAAAAATATATATATATATATATATATATATATATATGTGTGTGTGTGTGTGTGTATGTATTTTTTTTTTCCATAGAAAAAGTGTTTTTTGAGTTGCCTATATCTTTGGCGCTGTTTGACAAATCTTCACGAAAATGTCCCAAAAAGGTCTGCCGGTGATTCTTGTTGCTCATTGAAAGTTTCGATGTGATCTGTCAAGAAGGGACCCGAAAGAAAATGGGAGGGGAGGTGAGGGGCTCAAAAAGGTTGTATTTCCCATAGACTCTCTAGACACGCCTGGAGCCCGAGCTGCTGGACCGAATTATACCAAATTTGGCATAAAGGTATCTTTTGGTCTGCAGAAGGCCCTTTTTGTTAATATGTGTAAATCCTTTCAGTAGTTTGTGAGAAATTAAGGAAAATCCAAATTTGTATGTCTAGGGTCGTGAATATTTGCAAATGTGCGCACCAATAGAAGTGCTGTAATTGGCTGGCCACAACCTATACAGAAAGTTGCGCCCACCATTTTAAGGTCCTGGGACACAGTCCATGGACCTGAAAAACAAATTTAAAAGTAGCATATGGGGTCAGGCTAGAGGTACCTTGATCCCAGGGGTGTGATATAGGGAGAGTTGTTTGGGGGTCAAATTATGGGTTTCAAATGATTTTTCTTCACCATGAGTGATATTCAAGAATATTCGGTAATATTCTTTAATTTTCGCAAATAAGCAAAAAATAATTAAATAAAACATTCACAGACTCATTTGTACACTAATGCATTTACTCATACATGCACTCAGAGACTAATGCGCCCACTCACCCACCCACTCAGGCACTCACACACACCCACTCACAGATCCACTGACAGAGACAGGCCCTGTGGCCAATCGCGCAGGGCCATGGTTGGATTAGTGTATAGTAATTAAAATTACTTTACGTTAAAAACGCATAGAAATTCACTGAAAAAAACAAAGGTTGCAGGGATGTTATAGTTAGGTTTTGAGTTTACTTGTACAAAACCATAGAAATTCAGCAGTTATAGTTAGTTATTTCAAGTAACTATATCTTGCGCCCCAAGGTAACTATAACTTGCCCCTTCACCATGCACAGCTAATTGCTCCACGTATTATATCATTGATGACCGCTTCTATGGCATCTTAAATATTATCACTGCAATATTTGCAATAAAATTATTGATGCAAAACTGCATTGCGAGGGCACAAGTTATAGTTACCTTACGGTGTGAGGGCTACTTGAAATAACTCTATCTGCAGAATTTCTATGGTTTTTGTACGAGTAAATTCAGAACCTAACTAACATCCCTGTAACCTTTGTGTTTTTGTGCGTGTGTGTGTGTGTGTGTATATATATATATATATATATATATATATATATATATACTTATGTGTTTTATTATTTGGTAATTATTCTCTAGTATACTGCAAAAAAACAGAATTAGTGTTTGCTCCTGAAACTGATTTCTTTAGAGGAAAACCAAATAATTGTTAAAAAACAAAAAAAAGCATTGGCAAAGCCATTAGGTGTTGTCTTTGTAATGCGCCATTGCTTTTGTGTAAAAAAAAAAAAAAAAAAGAAAGTAAAAGAAAAACATTTCAAAATACTGAAGGAAAACCAAAAACATATCTAAGGTATCTCAGAACTGTACACTGAGTTCAATATTGTTTTTTCTTTCTATAATATAAAAAAAAACCTTTTTATTTTTATTACACAAAGAAAGTCAAAACCATGGTGAGACAATTAATTGCACACATTATACTTCACCTCACAGTAACATAGGCAGGATACACCTCCTCCTGCCAGCCGGTCGTAGTGGCGCTTGTATGGCCAAGGCCCTATACATATTGACCCGATAAACCTGTCCTTTCCATCCCCTCTCCTGCAGCCTTTGTGTGTCCAACAAGTCCGAGCCTCTGTAGGCCATCCACGCTCCCCAGATCTTCTTTCACTTTGTAGTGCTGCCCCTCCTTTTATAAATCACCCCCTCTGGCACCAATCTAAATCCCTTTCCCAGCCAGTCAGTCCAGGAACTTCCTGCTTACCGCAGGCCTTTGCTATTCCCATGGCTAGTTTCAACCAGATCCCTCAATACATTGGCCATGTGACATCCCTCTGGACCCCAAACAATAATATCTCAGCCTCCAGGGGGATCCCTAACACCACAACCCAGGACATCACCTGAATTAGTTCGGACCAGTGTCTCTGTATTAGGGGACACCCACATACAATATGAACAAATGTGCCTTTCTTCAGAGGAGCCCTTCTGGCACAACAGTGATTCCGATCTCCCTATTTTATGTAGAAGGGTCAGAGTATAGTATGATCTATGGAGTATTTGAAGTTGTACCAGTGGAAAGCGCGCCCTTATTGCAACCTCCTGGGGCTCCCTCAATACCTCCTCCCATTCCTCATCTTCTAGAGCCCCTAGATCTGCAGACCATGCCTCCCTCAAACCCCCCATTAAGTCAGGTGCATTGTGGACCAATTTGTTATAGATCACTGAGATCCCTTTTTCTGTAATAGACTCTGTGAGCACCCTGTCCTCCAACGGGGAAAATTCAGGCAACTGCTCACCTTCTACAATATGTCTCAGGAGCACGTGACCCTAATTTGCTTGGTTTCCTTGAGGCAAAAGTCCCTACGGAGCTCCTCAAATGTAATAATAGCAGATCCCCTCCATATATCTCCCTGACACTCAATACCTATCACTTCCCACTGTTTGAACCCCGTTAGGCCCCTCATTTCCGACAACAAATCACTATGCCAAAGTGGGATAAGTGCAATTAACATTCCCCCCCACCCCCAGCCGAGAAACACATTTGCCTCCTTCCACGGCCGGACCACTACCAATGTGTGCTGTGGGAGGAGTTTCTCTCGTCATGCGTCACACAGTAGGGCCTCAGGGCCATCCCTGCCCATTGTACTCCTATCCACTCGGTAGACTGGATCTTGTTGATCCTCAAAGATCCATTCATTAAATATCAAAAGGTGTGCAGCCCAATATTACTTTCTAATATCTGGTATCGCTAAGCCCCCATCATAGACACTATTTTGCAACTTAGTCTGGGCAATCCTGGGCGTGGGTTCCCCCCCACCCACCCCAAAGCAGGCAGCGGGCCTCTTTAACAATGCTCCGAAAGACTGCTCTAAAAACCCTGTAGGGCATTTTCTGCAAGATATACAGGAGCCTGGGCATGCTGATCATTTTGTACAGTGCAGCTCTCCCCATTAAGGTTAATGGGAGCCACCACCAGTGTGGAACATCTTCCCGAAGTCTCTCCACCTGGGGGGTATATTTTTGCACTGGAATTCCCCAGGATCCCGTGTAATATCTAATCCCAAATACTTGAAACCCTCAGTGAACACCGACGCCACACAATCCCTGAGCAATTCGAGCCTTTCCCCCAAAAGAAGATAAACAACTGATTTGGACCAGTTGATGGTGTATCCAGAATGATAACCAAAAATACCAAAAATCTGCATAAGCCTGTCAACTGTTAAAGAGGTCCGCGTCACATACAAAAGAACTCCATCAGCATATAAGGATATGTGCTCCTCTCAAGCATCTGGGGTCCAAATCTCTCACACCAGTGGGTCACACAGGACCCAGGCCGCTAGGGTAAAGAGCATAGGGGACAGGGGTAGCCCTGCCAGGTCCCCCTCCGCAGCCTGAGGTCTCGAGATATTACACCATTCACCCGTACTCTAGCCCTTGGAAATTTGTACAGGAGCCGTACCTAGGTGCAGAAACTTGGACCAAACCACAGCCGCTCCAGTGTGGTAAACAAATAGTTCCACTCGAGGGAATCAAACAACATCCTAGCATCTAATGCCATTACGACTGCCTGTCCCGCTGATGAGTCCTCCGTCATATGGAGCACACCGTAAAGGCGATAGAGGTTAAGCCTAATGCTCCTATTGAGCATAAAGCCCAACTGATCGCGTTGGATAAGTGCAGTAATCACCCCTTTGAGTCTGGATGCCAGAGCCGTGGCCAATACTTTGATCTCCATATTCAATAAGAGATCGGTCTGTAGGAGCTACACTACATCTGTGGCTTACCCTCTTTGTGCAACACTACTGTTGTTGCAGTTCTCTGATCTTCCGACAAGCTGCCTACTTCGTAAGATTCTCTCAAAATGGCCAACATCGGTTTAACAATAACACTTATTAACCCCTTATACATTTCAACCGGGAGGCTGTTAGGACCCGGAGCATTGCCCAATTGTATGCCTTGTAAGGCCACCAGCAATTCCTCTTCTATTAGGTCGGCCTCTAGCATGTCCCTTTCTTCCTCGGTGAGCTGCCATAAAGGAATCTCTTTTAGAAAGTCTGCACATTCCTCCATTGACATTCTTGTGTTGGAGGCTTATAGGCCCTCATAATCTGTTGCAAAAGGTTCGGCAATAGCCGCACATATTGTGTGCAATGCTCCATCCTCTGAGTGATCACTGAGCACCCACGAATGCTCACTGCCCCTCCATTCCTGCCAGGCTGGTAATTTACTAGCATTATTGCCCACATCATATAGCCTATGCTGCGTCGCCAGGGCGTGTTTGCGCTCCTGATTCTTTGCCAGCGCTCTAAACTCCTGATGGCGCAACCATGATCTATGGTGGTCTGCCAGCTTCCCAGAATCCTGGGCCTCCGCCTCCAGGCGGGCTATATCCCATTCTATGACAGTACATTCTAACTGAGTTTCTTTCCTTCGTTCTCCTATTATGGCCTGTGCCTGCCCCCTTATAACAGACTTGAATGCCTCGCATACAACTCCCAAAGAGGGGACGAACCCAGATTTTCTTCAAAATAAAGTTCTGCTCCTACCCTAAGTTTGTCCTGGACCTCCCTGTCACTCAAACTGCATGCATCCACACGAGGAGGCAGCCTGAAGTCCCAGGATGGACCCCGTACCTGGACCTCAACTGGGGAATGGTCGAAAATTCCCCTCGCATGATGGGCCGTCGGCCCAAACCGCAAGGCCTGGGTGCACTGGGTGAAAATATAATCTCCCATCTGCAGCTGAATAGTATGTATAGTGACATAGTTGAGGGTTGCATTCTCGCCATAAGTCCACTAGACCAAAGGCTCACTGAGAGTGGGGTAATGGACCCTCCCCCTTTTCTCCATCAAGTCGCTCAGATCTATCTAGCATCCCGTCCATGAGTGAATTCTTATCATTCCCCATATCCAGAGTGCCAAGAGGGAGACTCATCAGTAGATCCCCACATCTGGGAAGGTAGCACCTCGGAGTCATGGTGGGACATACAACAAGCAGAGTTTCAGTGTTGTGTCCTCCCAAGTGCTGGACAATGCCACATAGTGCCCTGCTACATCTTGCCACACCTGACATGGAGAAAAAGCCACCTATTTCCTAATAAGGATTTCCACCCCCCTCGAATCTCTAGTGTAGCCAGCATATGCTTTCAGTATATAACCAAACCTACTCAAGGCCGTACAATAGTTCCCCTTGAGATGGGTCTCCTGCATGAGTATAATGTCTGGGATGTGGCGCTTCAAATATTGCAGGACTAAAGTGCGCTCCACCGAGCAACCTAGACCATTGATGTTTCACGACCAGATAGTTAGGTTTGTGTTGATGGTGTAAGACATTCGCATTGGTCCAGGTCTGTAATAGGATATCTGCTTGGTTAAGTGTGCCCCCCCCCCACCCCAGTGTCGCATAATGTGCTGAGTCTCAATGCCATGCAGTTCCCCTCCAACCTCAAGAATATCGTAACTAAAGACAAAATAACACTAAACAAGATTAGGAAAACAGTTCCCACAAACTCCCCCCACCCTGCTGGGTGAGTAAAGACATACCCAGCCCCCAACTTGCAGAGCGCCTGTTGCCCCACAGGCTCCTGTGGCTCTGGCCCACCTGCCCAATCAGTATCTCGTTCTGGAGGCAGGGCCCCAGTGCATGCCGTCAACATGACATCTGCAGGCAAGTCGGAAGGCCCCGCAGGATTCACCTCACGGACCCTGTGAATTATGTTTCATCTGGTGCTTCCACAGGAGGGCAGTGGGACCGACCCCCACCATTTCAGCAGGCCCGGGTGGACTAATTTCTCCCTTTGTCTCCTGTCCGCTACCCTCCACCCCTCGAGCCAGTCCCATGACTCCTCTGGCGACGCAAAAGGCCGCGTCTTCCCATCTGCCACCACCCGCAACCTTGCCGGAATTAGCATCATGTATTTCACCACCTTGGCTCGCAGTGCCTTTTTAACTTCCTCAAAGCATTTCCTTTGATGTTGCACCTGAAGGGTGAAATCAGGGAAAAGGCAGATCACGGCATTGTCCACCAGCAAGACCCCATGGGACCTAGCCGCCCACAGTATTGCGTCCTTGTCTCAGTAATTCAGGATCCTGGCAGTGATTGTACACAGTGGGGCTCCCGGCTTAGGGGGCAGGCCCGGCATCCTGTGCATCCTTTTGACTGTGAAGAAGTTTGACAACTGCTTTGGCTACAATTAACTAAGGACAAGATCTCCACGATTGGGTCCACACTGAGGCGCTCCATGCCCTCTGGCACACCAAGTATCCGAATTTTATTTCGTCTGGCCCTGCCTTCCTGATCCTCGAGCCAAGCTGCCATTACCGAACTTTGCTTTGTGAGGGACCAGACCTGGTCCGGCAGTCTCTTTGTGGTCGAAAGCAACCGCTCGATATGAGTCTCTGCCACTTTCTCAGAGATTTTCCCCAAAAAGATTGACCTCAAGCATCACCGCATCCAGTTTAGGTTCAATGAGCGAAATTGAGCCTTGGATATCCTGAATGGCTGCCATAACGGAGCTTAAAGAAGGTTCACCACTGTGTACTGGGCTGGCTTCCGGAGCCCTGCCCCTATGACCCCCTTGCTGTCCCCCAGAGGCAGCCATCTTCACTGCGTATCTGTCCAGTCTGTTAACTTGCAACAATTTGGGCTACTTGCCCTTGACCATGACCTAGTGACACAGGCCTTTCCAACACCCCTGCACCAGTATCTCCTGGCGGAATGCCCCAGTCGTGGCAGGCACCGCACCACTCCTTCTGTCCTGTGACTTCCCTTACGTTCGCCTGGGCCCTTAGTGGAGGCCAAACCCCTGTTCTTACAGGGATATACTGAAAAGAAAGGGGAGAGAGCCTACAGCTTGCGACAGCTTGTGTGCCCGGCAATCAGTGATGGCAGGAGGGGGGACGGGATGGGAGAGCATCAGAACGTGCTACTGCACACGTGGATCGCTGTTGACAGGCTTCACTTTCCCCCTCTGCCCCTGGCGTCTCTCCTCGCTTGGCCCCGCCGGGCTCCAACGAGCTCCCTCCAGAAGGTCTCCCAGGCGCCAGCTCTGCCCCAGTGTTGTGTTCCTGTCCGGTGGCTCCTGTCAATGAAAGGGTGTGGGGAGGGAGGGTGAGACGACCCCTCACTTTCTCACCACCCCACACCCAAAAGATCAGGACCCTGGCCTCTGCTCTCTTCCTTTGTATAGTCCCCCCTCAGGCTCCGTCACCAAACCTTCCGGATACCCAGTGCCCCTCCTCCACCGCTCCGCCCCAGTCTGGCCTCCAGCTCTTCCCTTCGCTCCTCCCACTCCGCTCCCTCTCTGGGCAAGTTCACTGGTCGGAGGGGAGGTGATTTGTACCCCCTCCGCAGCAACACCGCGCTGGCTGGCCATTCCCCTCAACAGTTCAGCTGCTTAATTCTGTTCTGACCGCCATCTTCGCCAGGGCGCGCGGGGTGGTCGAAGCTCTCCTGTCCGGGCCATTTACTGTAATTTCAGCAATGCCACAGCACGCCCGTGCCAGTCAGGATCATTGGTGTGGTCCCTGGTGGGTAGTTACGGCAGGATAATTAACGGATTAATGGGGGGTGAGAGCAGGCGGAACCAGAACTCACTTAGCCTGCAGCCATCATCACCAGTGGCTGGCCATGCTGAGTTCAATATTTTTAATCTTTTTCAAATGATATGCTTCAATTTTCAAATAGTTTTCACCTAAAGGAAAATGCCGGCCAGTGCCTAGTTTATTTTCGACAGAAATGATACAGGCTCCAACTATTTGTCCTCTGAAGTAGCTCAAGGTGTAGATTTATGGGGTTGCTTTCTTATTACATCTTCTGCCTCAAAGTTTATGATGCACTATGGAATTTTCTTTCTTTATTTTAAATTTGTCATGCGTTCCAAAAATGTTCTCGGTTATTTCTGTGAATACATATTTGGTTGAGGACAATCAAAAACTTTTAGGAAAGCGGGGAATTTGGTACTTGGTGTGCCCATGCCTGAGGGAGATGATCAAGTGCCAATTTAGGCATCTATGGAGAATGAATGCTGAAGGCCCTTACCCACCTTCTTGTCACGAGACTACGAGGCATGACCACAGACCATGTGCAGTTATCAATGTGGGAACATGTGTCTGTGCACAGGGTATATCTGATAGAGACTTGTAGCCGCAGATTCCATAGCTTTGAATTTCCCCAGGCATCAGACTGGATCCAGAACATTTTTCGGAAGCAGTACCCCTGTGCGCTGAGCCGGAAGTGGCGCCTGCGTCAGCTATATAGGTGTCACCTCGGTGCGCTGACATCATTTTTTTCTTTACACACCAGTCAGCGCAGATCTGGAGAGAGCTACCTTGTCACTTTTTGACAGCCTTTTTTCATGTTTTGTCGACTCCTTTTTTTGAAGGAATGTCTTTGAAGAAGACAAGATTTAAACTGTGTGGTGCCTGGCACCGCACCATGTCTGCTACGGACCTACACCTCATGTGTCTGTGGTGTCTGGAACGCAATGACAAGTCAAAGTCATGCTCAAACTGCTGGGCCATGGTACTGAAGGCTTTGAGGGAGCAGTCCGTAAAGCTGCTAGTGGCCTGGCCGGCAACACTGCGTCATGCAACTCCTCTGACATCTCGGTCCTAGTCGAGAAGGTGGTCTCGGGACAAATCCACGAGCCCTAAGTCATACTCGCCACATTTTAAATCATCAGGACACTGATAAGAGGCACAAAAAAAACAAGAAGTCAGAGCTTGCTTTGACTCCTTGTCCATCGGCTGAGGCGACGAAGGAAAATAGGCATTCAAGGCATAGTTCTTTGGAGCCTACTCCAGGGCTGATTCCATGCCTCCCTATTTTCTGGGAGCTGGTGCGACCTCCGCTCAACTCAAGGAGTTTTATGAGGCCATGTGTCTCGTCTTTGAGCGAACTAACCCCTCTGGAGTGCTTTTGGGACCCGTGGGAACATCCAGGCTTCTCTCATGAACATGCCCTTTGATGGCAACCATCTCTTCTGAGACAAGGCAGACTCTACGCTGGAGCGCTTTAAGGACTCATGGGCTACAGCCAAGTCCTTGTGCCTCTCACCCGCCGCACCATCTCTACTTTTCTCACCTTTTATGGCTATGGAGAGACATTCAGTGGCACCAACCCTATTCCAGCCACTTTCCCGAGCACGCTTCCCAGCCTCTGCAAGGCCACAGTTCCTACCGACTCTAGTGGTCTGATGGCCAGCAGTTTGCTCCAATCACCACCACCCTGGCGTTCAGTCTCGCCAACCCTATTCCAGCCACTATCCCGTACAAGCTTCCCAGACTCTGCAAGGGTGCGGTTTCTACTGACCCTGCATGACTAGCGGTCTGCTCCAATCACCACCACCCCGGCAGCTGCAGCCTCCAAAACCTCCTAATCTTGCCCTTTCAGATCATGGGTGTGCAGTTGGGGGCAGAATCTGTCATCATCTCCACCACTGGCGGTCCATAACATCAGACAGGTGGGTTCTACTGATTATTTGGAGGGTCAGCTCCCTCCCCTGCAAATTCTCCCTTTCCCCAATGCCTTCAACTTAAAACCGTCTGATGGAGGATCATTTGTCCTTGGTCCGTGAGGAAGTAATGGCTCTCTTGGCCAAGTGAACCATATAGAGGGTTTCGCAGCCAGAAGCAGACTATGGTTGCTTGTCCTGCTACTTTGTGGTCCCCAGAAAGGAGAAGGGTCTGCCTCCTATCCTAGATCTACGAACCCTCATCCTTTTCCTCAAAAAAGAGAACTTTAAGATGCTTATATTGGCTCAGGTCTTGTCTGCCCTGGACCCAGGAGACTGGATGGTAGCATTGGACATGCAGGACACCTACTTTCATATTCGCGTCCTGCCTGCCCATTGGCACTACCTGCGGTTAATGGTTGGCCATGAGCACTTTCAGTTAACCTTGCTCCCCTTTGGCCTTACCAGCCCCCCTCGGGTGTTCAACAAGGTGATGCCAGTGGTTGCAGCTCATCTGAGGAGATTAGGGGTTTCAGTCTTATCCTATATCGACCACCGGCTGTTAAAGGCTGTCATGCCCCAGGCTGGCGTCTCCCACCTTCAGACTACAGCGGTCCTCCTGGATTCGCTGGGTTCACTATAAACGTGCTAATATCAAACCTGACTCCCTCTCAGATACTCCCTTTCATTGAGCTGTTCTGGATACAGTGCTGTTTCGAGCTTATTCTCCCAAACAGCAAGTCCAGGATATTCAAACTACGATAGTGATGTTTCAGCCTCTGTCCTGGATTTCAGTGAGAATGACTAAGACTGCTGCTTCATCCTGCACCCAGATGGCATTTGCAGGCTCTGCAGTGGGACCTGAATTTCTAGTGGGTGCAGCATCAGAGGAATCTCTCCAGCATGGTCCAGATCTCAACTGCAAACGATCTGCAGTGGTGGCCAACAAACCGCAATTGCGTCAGCTGTAGACCCCTCTCCTTTCCTCAACCAGATCTCACAGTAGTGACAGATGCATCACTCCTGGGATGTGATCTCCTTCGGAATCCGGACTCCACATGCTGGAGCTCCGTGATCTGACTGACATTGAAAGCCTTTCTACCCTTCATCAAGTGAAGGCTAGTGCAGCTGTTCAGACAACACCACCGCCATGTGGTACTGCAGCAAACAGGGCGGGGTGGGTTTGTGGACCCTTTGTCTCTGTGTTTCTGGACATGAGTGGAACAACAGGGCAGTTTGGTCCGTAGGTTACGGGCATTTCGCCTGTTCAGTCCTGAGAGACTTCCTAGTTTAAATTTGTCCGCAGTCCCACCACCAGGCACAGTATTGTTTGGGTATCTATTCAAAGGTAGGAAATCTGGGCTATAAGTCTCTATCTTATGAATAAGTAACTTAACTTCGGTAAGTCCTTTTCTGATGGCCACATCTACCTGTGGATTCCTCACCTTTTGAATACTCCCAATGCGCCAGCATTTGATGGAAACTTTTTCTTTCTAGCTCTCAGCGTTGACAAGGACATCACTGGAGCCATAAGAAGTCCTCGCCAGTGTATTGACATCAGTTCACTTTTTTCCGTGCCTTTGATGCTAAAGTTTTTTTCTACCCCTCCAGGTGTTACATTGTGTAGAGGGAGCTTATTCGTAATGAGTTTTCTTTGTATAACTATGTCTCCGATGAAGAAGTCCGGCTTTAAGTCTTGTAGAGAGTGTGGAGGTCATATGTCAGTTATTGACCGCATGAAAATTGCCTCTGGTGCCTGAGTTCCGACTGTGACGTCAGGGGATGCTCTTCTTGCCAGAGTATCAACCCGAAGGCACTGAAGAAAAGGGAGATGAAACTGTTCCTGGCAAAGGCTAAAAAGGAGAAGCAGGGCCATTGAATTTCCAGGCCTTGAGAAGAGTCGTCCCCCCACAAGTCTTCGAGGTCTCACAAGCAGCGGCGTCGGCACAGCTCTCGGCTTTGCTTTTCCCAAGATGCTAGCTTTAGGTTTTTGTCGCTGGCTTCTAAGTCTTGGCGCCGTTTGCCATGGTAGGTGAGTCCCACCCTATCTTCTCCACAACCAAAGTCACCTGAGGTGTCACTGGCACTGTCTTTGGTTGAGATCTCAGCTTCGCCTGTGAGTCCTGCGGCGCAGTTCTCTCCTGTTACTCCACCAGACCAGGAAATTGAAGAGCAGGAATCAAGTCGGGCCCAGCCTCAACAAGAATATCAGTTTTTTTCCGACTCCTGGGACATATCCATCTGACCCCTGCCTGTGGGCCTCACGGTCCTTTAATCTTGGAGGATTCCTGGTGCCGTATAGAGTGGCTCCTTAAATGTCTTTTCTACTGTAGGAGGCTGGCCTGGCTTATAGTGGGTACCTGATGGTACTTACACCTTGTGCCTGGTCCAGTTATCCCTTATTAGTAGTGTTCTAGTAGCTTAGGCTGATAGAGGTAGCTATAGCAGAGCAGCTTAGGCTGAACTAGGAGACATGCAAAGCTCCTACTATACCACTTATATCATATAGCACTATATCATAAGAAACACAATACTCAGAGTAACTAAAAATAAAATAAATATTTTAGTGACAATATGCCAAAAGTATCTCAGAGGATATACTCCCTTAGGAGGTAAGTAAAATACCCGATTTTGGTTTGTGTGTATATTTTGTGTAAGTAAACAGTTAGAAAAAGTAGTGCACACACTGTAGAATACAATAGGATGCAATAGGAGACAATAGGCCTAGGGGCAACACAAACCATATACTCCAAAAGTGGAATGTGAACCACGATGGACCCCAGGCCTAGTGTAGTGTGTAGAGGGTCGCTGAGAGTGTAAGAAAACACTAAGGGTGTCCAAGATACCCCACCCCAAGACTCTGAAAAGTAGGAGTAAAGTTACCCTACTACCCCAGAAAGACAGTAAAGTCGAGATAAGGGATTCTGCAAAGACAACAACTGACTGCAAAGCACTGAAGACTGATTCCTGGACCTGAGGACCTGCAAAGGAAGGGGACCAAGAGTCACGTAAGTGTCCAGGGGGGGCAGGAGAACACTAAACCCTGGATGAAGGTGCAAAGGGGCTGCCTCCGGGTGGAAGAAGCCGAAGATTCTGCAACAACGGAAGGTGCCAGGAACTTCTCCTTTGGTCAGAAGATGTCCCACAGCGTGCTGGAGAATGCAGAGTTGTTTCCCCGCAGAAAGACAGCAAACAAGCCTTGCTAGCTGCACGAGTCGCGGTTGAAGATAATGGGTGCTGCCTGGGCCCAGGAAGGACCAGGAGGTCGCCCCTTGGAGGAGGAGACAGAGTGGGTGCTCAGCAACAGAGAGAGCCCACGCAGAAGCAGGCAGCACCCGCAGAAGCACTTGAACAGGCGTTCAAGAAATCTGAGCACAGTGGTCGTCTCAACACAACACAAGAGGGTCCCACGAAGCTGGTGGTCAGCTCAGCAAGTTGAGCAATGCAGGGCAGAGTGCTGGGGACCTGCACTGTGCTGCGCACAAAGGAATCCTTGCAAAAGTGCACAGAAGCCCTAGCAGCTGCAGATCACGCAGTACACTGGATTACTGTCTGGCGTGGGGAGGCAAGGACTTAGCTCCACCAAATTTGGACAGAAGGGCCACTGGACTGTCGGGGTCACTTGGATCCAGCTCCTAAGTTCCAGGGACCACACTCGTCAAGATGAGAGGGGACCCAGAATACCGGTGATGCAGAAGTTTGGTGCCTGCGTTAGCAGGGGGAAGATTCCGTCGACCCACGGGAGATTTCTTCTTGGCTTCCAGTGCAGGGTGAAGGCAGACAGCCCTCTGAGCATGCACCACCAGGAAACAGTCAAGAAAGCTGGCAGGATTAGGCGCTACAATGTTGCTGGTAGTCGTCTTGCTACTTTGTTGCAGTTTTGCAGGCGTCCTGGAGCAGTCAGCAGTCGATCCTTGGTAGAAGTCGAAGAAGGAGATGCAGAGGAACTCTGGTGAGCTCTTGTATTCGTTATCTGAAGAGGAAACCACAGGAGAGACCCTAAATATCCCTCAGAGGAGAATTGGCTACCTAACCAGGTAAGAGCCTATCAGGAGGGGTCTCTGAAGTCACCTGCTGGCACTGGCCACCCAGAAGTCTCCATTGTGCCCTCACACCTCTGCATTCAAGATGGCAGAGGTCTGGGACACACTGGAGGAGCTCTGGGCACCACCCCTGGGGTGGTGATGGACAGGGGAGTGGTCACTCCCCTTTCCTTTGTCCAGTTTCGCGCCAGAGCAGGGGCTGGGGGCTCCCTGAACCGGTGTAAGCTGGCTTATGCAAGGAGGGCACCATCTGTGCCCTTCAAAGCATTTCCAGAGGCTGGGGGAGGCTGCTACTCCCCAGTCCTTAACACCTATTTTCAAAGGGAGAGGGTGTAACACCCTCTCTCAGAGGAAATCCTTTGTTCTGCATTTCGGGGACTGGGCTACCCAGACCCCAGAAGGGCAGAAACCTGTCTGAGGGTTGGCAGCAGCGATAGCTGCAAAGAAAACCCCAGAGAGCTAGTTTGGCAGTACCCGGGGTCCATGCTGGAGCCCCAGTCATGCATGGGATTGGCACCCCAATACCAGATTTGACTTGGGGGAACAATTCCATGATCTTAGACATATTACATGGCCATGTTCGGAGTTAGTATTGTGAAGCTACATATAGGTATTGACCTATATGTAGTGCACACGTGTAATGGTATCCCCGCACTCACAAAGTCCGGGGAAATTGCCCTGAACAATGTGGGGGCACCTTCGCTAGTGCCAGGGTGCCCTTACACTTAGTAACTTTGCACTGAACCTTCACCAAGTGAGGGTTAGACATATAGGTGACTTATAAGTCACTTAAGTGCAGTGTAAAATGGCTGTGAAATAACATGGACGTTATTTCACTCAAGCTGCAGTGGCAGTCCTGTGTAAGAATTGTCTGAGCTCCCTATGGGTGGCAAAAGAAATGCTGCAGCCCATAGGGATCTCCTGGAACCCCAATACCATAGGTACCTAGGTACCATATACTAGGGAATTATCAAGGTGTTTCAGTGTGCTAATTAGAATTGGGAAAAATGGTCACTAGCCTGCAGTGACAATTTTAAAAGCAGAGAGAGCATAAACACTGAGATTCTGGTTAGCAGAGTCTCAGTGATACAGTTAGGCACCACACAGGGATCACATACAGGGAGTGCAGAATTATTAGGCAAATGAGTATTTTGACCACATCATCCTCTTTATGCATGTTGTCTTACTCCAAGCTGTATAGGCTCGAAAGCCTACTACCAATTAAGCATATTAGGTGATGTGCATCTCTGTAATGAGAAGGGGTGTGGTCTAATGACATCAACACCCTATATCAGTTCACTCTAATGGGCCTCCCTTTTGATAGGTCCAGGTTGTTTGGAGACAAGGCTGACTTAGCATTAGAAAGGTTCAAGGAGAGTAAGGCCACTGCTAAGTCATTCGTTTTTTAGACACTCTCCTCGACTATAGACCTTTCTGTAGGTTTAGGGGGTTTGGCCGCAGCTCCTCCTTTTGAGGGAGGCAGCAGTTCCAACCCTCTCTATAAATCCTACGGAGGACTTGGGAGACTTAGGCTGCATGCTACTGTCCAGCAGCCTTTCTCCTCCTCAACTTCATCGTCCACTGGTGACCTTTCTGTAAAGCAGCCCTAGTTCTCTTCCCTTTCAACAGCATGTGTTGCCCTTAGGGGGAGGTTAATTCATTTTTTCCAAGAGTGGGAGTCAGTAACATCAGACTCTTGGGTTTAAGCATTGTAGGAAGTGGGTATGCCCTTCCATTTCAGGAGTTTCCTTCTCCCTTCCATCCCCAGCCAACTTTTGGTGCAGAAGATAATTTGCGGTTGCTTTAGCAGGAGGTACAAAATCTTCAATTAACGGGTGCAGTGGAGTTTGTCCCAGAGCAAGAAAAGGGTCAGGGTTGTTACTCAAGATATTTCCTGATCCCCAGGAAAGATGGTCGTTTGAGGCCCATTCTGGACCTGAGGATTTTGAATTCGTTCCCCAAACGGGAAATTCAAGATGCTGACCCTAGCTCAGGTGCTTCGTGCCCTGCACAGGGAAGACTGGATGGTTTCTATCGATTTGCAGGATGCATATTTTCCCATCCCCATTCTTCAGTCACACAGGAAGTGCCTCTTGTTCATGGTAGGGACACAGCACTACCAGTTTGCGGTCTTTCCTTTTGTTCCTAGTTCCGCACCTCAAGCCTTCACAAAGGTGATGGCAGTGGTTGCAGCGCATCTCAGAAGGAGGGGAATATTGCTATTTCCTTACCTGGACGATTGGTTGATCAAAGCCAAGTCTTCATAGTTGGTGCTTCATCATTTGCAAGTGACAACCCAGTTGTTGTTCAACCTGGACTTTTCGTTAAACATGCCCAAGTCTAACCTGTAGCCCTCTCAGCGCCTCCTGTTCATAGGGGCAGTACTGGACACAACATTGAATCATGCCTATCCTCCTCCTGAGTGGATTCGGGACATTCAGGCAATGAGTCCGATGTTTCAGGATGGAGTGATCGTTCCAGTTTTAAAGGTCCTATGCCTGCTTGGGCTGTTCGCTTCCTGTATTCTGTTGGTCACTCATGCACGTTGGCGCATGAGGGCTCTCCAGTGGTGCCTCCGTAAGCAGTGGTTTCAACACAGTGGAAATCTTAAGAAGTCGATAACAGTCTCCTGATGCACTGCAGTGGATCTACGTTTTTGGAGGGTGGGCGGCAACCTGTCACAAGGGAGATTGTTTTGTCTACCACCTCAGGTGACCACAGTCATTACGGATGCTTCCACACTAGGGGAGGGAGCACATCTGTGGGATCTGGAGACGAAGGGAGTTTGGTTTAGGAAGCTGGCCTGGTGTGTTGTGAGCACCTATTGTGTTTTCACCTTATACCAGGTCCAGGTATCCCCTATTAGTGAAGCGTATGCAGTGTCTAGGAAGCCAGGGCGCTCTAGAGGTAGCTGTGGATGAGCAGCCAAGACTTACTGAGGAGTCATGCAAAGCTTATTCAATACCACTATAATCAAACAGCACTTTTACACATAAAACAACCACTGAGTGTTAAAAAATAAAGGTACTTTAGCATGGTAACACAAATATTAGAATGCTATTAGGCAGTCCCCCCCAACTGGTGGTAAGTAAACACACTACGTATATACACAATAGAAGTCCTTAAAGAGCAAACCAACTACAAGCATTGGCAAAAGTATTAGAAGAAAACCGTGTAGGCCCTAGGGTAGGGCCAAACCATATACTAAATAAGTGGAATGTGAGATACAGTCCCCCACCCAAGAATGTGGAATTGTTAGAGGGGAGCTGAAGGATCTAGGAACCCCAACAGGTGAGTACCAGAGTGATCCCCTCCCCCCCCAGCAACCAGGAGAGCAGAGGTAATTACCTGGTTTTTCCCCAAAACCAACAGGAGGACTTAGGAAAAGGATTGTGCAAGACCCAAACAAGACTGGAAGAACCCAAAGGTGGATTCTGGCAGAAGAGGACCTGCAAAGGAAAGGAACCAGCTCCTGTTTGTGATGGAGTGTCCGGTTGTCGCAGGAGCCACTTCCCACCTTTCTGTGGATGCAGGACCAGGTCTACGGGGGCGAAAAAGACCAACTGTGCAGCACAGGAGCTGAAGAGTAGTCCCTGAAGTGATACAGGTGATGTCCCACGTCAGCTGTCTGGTTGCAGTGGGTCAGTAGTGCAGGAAGACCACCAACAAGCCTTGGCAAGTGCAAGAGAGGAAGAAGATGATCTGCAAAGCTCAAGAGGATCAGCAAGGCCCAGGGGACTGGACCAAAGGAGAGGAGTCTCAAGAAGAGGAGGGAGCCCCCACACGCAACCCACTGGCAGCAGGCACAGCAGTCGCGGGGAGGACCACTCAGCACAAGGGCTTACCGTCTCCCAAGTTGGAACGCTGGCAGAGACGACCAAGGGGACCTCTCCAGACCACCAACTGTGGTGCAGGATCCACGCAGTTCCGGAGGGGAGCAGATCCACGCATTGTCATGGTCATCATTGCAGTTGGTGCCTGCAGATGCAGGGGAATAACTCCTCCACTCCAAGGGAGATTCCTTCTTACTTCTTGGTGCAGGCTGGAGTTTTAAGGATTTTCACCAGCACTTATCTAATCTTTTCTCATAATGAGAAAGGTTGGAAATGTATTCCTGACAATGTCAGAAGTAGAAGTTCTTCCAGGATTGGGAAAAAGTGGTTGGAGGGAAAGTGAACTTGTAAACGCTAAATAGATTTTCCCATGAGCAAATCAACAGATGTATATTTGCTTGTGCTAAAATACAGTTCACAAAAATAGTCTAGGAGTACGATTTCCTGGTCTACGTCTTTAAGCTCTTATGAATTCATGAAAGCCACTAAATCAATGACGTATACCATGGGTGCACTTTTGTGACTTTCTTTAAGAATTGGGTCTCTAATTAGGTCTGGCGTTAACAAAGACATTTTGTTTATATTAACTTCTATTTCTCTCTGTATCGGCTGGCTTTACTGTGAGTCATCGCATTCTGCTCTTCCACAAAGAGCATATTGGCACACAAAGTAGTTTTGTTAAGTTGCCAGGAACTACTGTGGCAATCAGTGGCGTAACGAAACTGGAGGCGGGCCCCCCCCTCTAGAATCACTAAAGGCAGGTGCTGTGCTGAGGGGGCCTCTTGGAGGGGGGCTATGGACCATTTGTTACACCACTGGTGGCAATGTGTGCTTTTTGAGACCAAATATTTTTTCTTCTTCCCAGTGTTTGTTATAATGGTGAGGGCCTGGCAGCTCCCACGACAATAAAGGCTTACAAAAGCCATGTCAAAACAAGACACTCATTGACCAAACTAAAAGACTGACAAAAAATGTCGGATTGGTAGGCTTTGCTTATTTTTATGTTTCCCATAATCTTGTTGAAAATGGTTACACCGATTTTCCATTAGGAATATTTTCTGGAAATACTAGCATGCATCAACACATTTCACTAAATGATGCTTCGAAGAAATAACACCTAAAATTTAATTGTAGCAAAGTTTTTTTTTTTTCCTACTATTTTTTTCTGAACATTTTATTTTGAAAGCAAAGAATCATCAGTCTTGCTGACAAGCTTCTGCAAACATTTGCATCTAATCTTAGAGCAATCTGGGAGCATTATACCTAGCCATATATTGTTAAAAGTTTCAAATGTGTGTACACTTTTTTTTTTTATACTGCAACCAATGTCAGTAGTGCAGTGTGACTTTAAAACCTTTATTTACAGCGCGCTTCCTAATAATGAAGGCTGTTCATTAATGAACCAAAAATACAAGTTCGAACAGAGTTAACATACGGACACTCCATTGCAGACACTTCAGTTTTTTGTAAACTGGCAGCCAAAGGGTTTGTGCTGCAGGGCGTTGGGCCTATTTGTCCCTAGGAAAAAATAAACATGAAAACGTGTTGCCCTTGACCCCAAGCAATATGTCCTGGGTGTCGGGCGATAGGAATTCCACATCCTTGAAGGCCTCAAGCTTGATAGCACAAAACAGCTAACCTTTGGATGTAATTGGCCTCTTCAATTAGAGTTTGGTTAGCGCAAACTCAATACAAAGGTATTACAGCGCTCTCCAAGAGCACCAATTACATAACACAAGAACACATTAATTTTTGGTAGCAAGGGCAGATTAAGTGATTTGCCCAGAATCACTAGATGTTGGGCCGGTGCCGAGACTCGAACCTTGTTCCCCTGCTCCAGAGTCGACAGCTCTGGCCCTTAGGCCGCATCCTCGTGCATGTTGGGGCAGTCTGGGAATAACTTGGTTATATATATATATATATAGCTCTTGGTAATACGGGTTCTGCCATTTCATAACACTGCAAAGCAGGTGCTGTTCATACCAAATAGCTATAATTAATTTGCATCGACCTTGAAGAGGTGAAAAGGCTATGTGAGGATTGTAATCTGTGACGTCTTCGTTCTGTCAAGACCTCTGCAGTGGGTACATTAACCAACTGACTTGAGTGGATCTTAACACTAGGTAATAGCACATGCTTTCGATAACCTCTGGAGGGTCACCAACCAAGCAAATAGGTTAGTTATAGGCAAGAAGATGGCGAAAAGTGTTCTCTACAAAATGATGGAAAATGAGTCTTGAATCCAGACCCCGGCACTTCACGGCCTCAAGCTTGATAGCAAAAAACCATCTAGCCTTCAGATGTGAGTTGGGCCTCCTAACCTTGTAGTGCAAAGAAGCTAACACAAGAATGCCGCAGTGAGAAGAGCAGTATACCATAGGGCACAAAAGTAGAGCAAACTCCATCATTTCCTCCTCTCAGAATTCATTGGTGTCATGGCTTTGACACTCCTATCATAGCTACTGCAACCTTGCAGATTCCACTTCTGGAAGCGCTGTCTAGAACAGCGCTCAAATAGCACTGCTTCCTGTTTGAAGAGACCCCACCTCGAATACCCCCCACAGTCGCTGTCACAGGTGCAGAGCGCTTCCCCATCACCCTCTGGACTCCTGTGTATAATATCACAGGCAGTATGTAGGAATGAGGCAAAAACACTCCCAAGATGACGGCCTTGTTGTGTCTTTTCTCCTGCAGCGACAGGCCTGGGAGGGTCGCTGTGGCACCTGACGCACATCCACTACACTCCAAACCAAAACACGTAGATAAAAGACAATGTCATTTACAACACCAATAGCTCTAACTCTTGCAAATGCGAGACCTATTGCATTGCAATTGCTTCTTACCTTCGGCCTCTATTTTCTGAGAGAATGAGTCACGTCCTCCCAAGTCCGAGGACACGGTCTCTGGCCCTTGCCTGTTTGTTGATAGCCGCTCCACAGTCTTTATTGCCATATTTGCTTTGGCATTGTTTGACCAATTATTGCTAGGGTCTCTCAAGCCACCTCCCGTCAAACGTGTGCGTTTCCCACTGGGGGTCACCCTTTTAGCCTTGATGCCCCCTCTGAGAGAATTTATTGGCATAGTCACTGTCACTGCAGGCTCCCCCTGAGTAATTGTACCTATAGCCTTAGAGCGTGCTCACCCCCAGTCAGTGCGTATGGCCCTTACTTCTCTTTGGTCTGAGGTGCAGATCCAACCAGAGCTGCGGCCTGCGGTTGTCTTCTATTTCCAAACCTCCTTAGGATGACTTACTGGAAGCTCAGCAAGCTGGGCAGCGGGGCTTACTGTTACTCTGCAGCTATTTTTAGGATGAGTGGTGCTGTTTGGGATAGTTCCTACGCACCTGCAGACAGAGCTCAATGGCGTCAGTGTCCTTTCTCGTCAGCGGCTTCGGCGTGGTGGAGGGGCATGAGAAGTGGCATGTTATGAGGGCCGCCTACTCACCATCCCCTACTCTAGCAAATTAATTCTTGTTACTCATCATATTGCACTCAATTGAGTTACCTCAAATTAAATATTATTGCCCATCCCTGTAAATTAAATTTCTCAATCTTTTTCATCTCCTTTTAAATCCAGTAGTATACAGGGAGTGCAGAATTATTAGGCAAGTTGTATTTTTGAGGATTAATTTTATTATTGAACAACAACCATGTTCTCAATGAACCCAAAAAACTCATTAATATCAAAACTGAATATTTTTGGAAGTAGTTTTTAGTTTGTTTTTAGTTTTAGCTATGTTAGGGGGATATCTGTGTGTGCAGGTGACTATCACTGTGCATAATTATTAGGCAACTTAACAAAAAAAAATATATACCCATTTCAATTATTTATCATTACCAGTGAAACCAATATAACATCTCAACATTCACAAATATACATTTCTGACATTCAAAAACAAAACAAAAACAAATCAGTGACCAATATAGCCACCTTTCTTTGCAAGGACACTCAAAAGCCTGCCATCCATGGATTCTGTCAGTGTTTTGATCTGTTCACCATCAACATTGCGTGCAGCAGCAACCACAGCCTCCCAGACACTGTTCAGAGAGGTGTACTGTTTTCCCTCCTTGTAAATCTCACATTTGATGATGGACCACAGGTTCTCAATGGGGTTCAGATCAGGTGAACAAGGAGGCCATGTCATTAGATTTCCTTCTTTTATACCCTTTCTTGCCAGCCACGCTGTGGAGTACTTGGACGCGTGTGATGGAGCATTGTCATGCATGAAAATCATGTTTTTCTTGAAGGATGCAGACTTCTTCCTGTACCACTGCTTGAAGAAGGTGTCTTCCAGGAACTGGCAGTAGGACTGGGAGTTGAGCTTGACTCCATCCTCAACCCGAAAAGGCCCCACAAGCTCATCTTTGATGATACCAGCCCAAACCAGTACTCTACCTCCACCTTGCTGGCGTCTGAGTCGGACTGGAGCTCTCTGCCCTTTACCAATCCAGCCACGGGCCCATCCATCTGGCCCATCAAGACTCACTCTCATTTCATCAGTCCATAAAACCTTAGAAAAATCAGTCTTGAGATATTTCTTGGCCCAGTCTTGACGTTTCAGCTTGTGTGTCTTGTTCAGTGGTGGTCGTCTTTCAGCCTTTCTTACCTTGGCCATGTCTCTGAGTATTGCACACCTTGTGCTTTTGGGCACTCCATTGATGTTGCAGCTCTGAAATATGGCCAAACTGGTGGCAAGTGGCATCGTGGCAGCTGCACGCTTGACTTTTCTCAGTTCATGGGCAGTTGTTTTGCGCCTTGGTTTTTCCACACGCTTCTTGCGACCCTGTTGACTATTTTGAATGAAACGCTTGATTGTTCGATGATCACGCTTCAGAAGCTTTGCAATTTTAAGAGTGCTGCATCCCTCTGCAAGATATCTCACTATTTTTGACTTTTCTGAGCCTGTCAAGTCCTTCTTTTGACCCATTTTGCCAAAGGAAAGGAAGTTGCCTAATAATTATGCACACCTTATATAGGGTGTTGATGTCATTAGACCACACCCCTTCTCATTACAGAGATGCACATCACCTAATATGCTTAATTGGTAGTAGGCTTTCGAGCCTATACAGCTTGGAGTAAGACAACATGCATAAAGAGGATGATGTGGTCAAAATACTCATTTGCCTAATAATTCTGCACTCCCTGTAGTCATATGCTAACGTATTTGGAATTATCTTACTCTAAATGGACATGAAGCTCTTCATCTTTAATCAGCTCTTCGTGGAGAGCTGGTCCCAACCTGATAAGATAGTTTGACTATAACTTTTGTAGACTGCAACCCAATGCCCTTCTTGCTCATATTTCAGAACATTGTCAATGGCATAAGATCTCAGAATTCAAATCAGTGCAGTGTTTCCGATTGGAATGTGCCACCATCACATTTCTGAAATCTCTTTTCTTGATTTGTCTTATATTTTCAAATATTTGTTTCTTAATGCACAAATTGTACTTTCACAATGCAGTAGTATGCATGGACAGTATAGAACATAAATAACACATTAAGGCAGTCATTATGATAATGGTGGTGACCGTTAAAGTGGTGGTAACACCGCCAACAGGCTGGCGGTAATTACCACCAAATTATGACCATGGCGGTGATAACCCCCATAGACAGCCAATGTACCACACCAACCGCCAGGGTGTTAACACCACTGACCACGGCGGCAGCCATCAACAGCCAGGCGGAAGACAAGGTACCGCCCACCATATTATGATATAGCAAACCGCCACGATTTCTGGGGCTGTACAAACGCCATCAAAAGCCTGGTGGAGACAGAACACAGAAGGCGAAAGACTTACCATCAGAGGCACAGAGAAGATCAACGCCGCCATGGAACCGAAACTTCAAGTCTTTCCGATGCTCCTCCTGGAACTCCAACGCCGATGGTGAGTACAGCCGCCTAGCACACAAGGGAGGAAGGGAGGCACAGGAGAGTGACACACACACGCACAACATACACACAACCAGCTGCAGAGGAAAAACAGTCTCACAGGACACAAGTCATAATAATACAGGGACAACATTTAGCCATAACTGATATTGTAGTTTGATGCCAACAGCCACCATATTGCCCATGTGATAAGAGAAATTTGAGTAAATATTCAGAAAGGGCCAATGGCCAGTCCAAAGTACAAAAGGCCCACATGGCCATAGGGCACAGTCCAAACCCCAACTTGTTCCCTGATGAAATCTGCACTACACTGTGCAGGGGCATCATGTTGGAAATGGTCAGGCACCTCAGGGGGAAGGGGGTTTGGGGCACCTCAGCTGAAGTGGGGAACTTGCCCACTGGTTCTGGAAGGGGCTCCATGCCCATTATCCTTTGCTGGGGAGTGCAAGGTCACAATCTCTGAGGTGAGGAACTTTCCCACTGGTTCTGGAAGGGGTTCCATGCCCATTATCCTTTGCTGGGGAGTGCATGGTCACAGTCACTGAGGTGGGGAATTTGCCCACTGGTTCTGGAGGGGGCTTCTTGTACAACAGTCCCTGGCTTCATGCCCTCTGCTGGGGGTGAGGGCTGCGGCGTCCCAGCTGGAGTTGAGGGCTGCTGCCTCCCAGCTGGAGTTAAGGGCTACTGCATCCCAGCTGGAGGTGAGGGCTGCTGCGTTCCAGCTGGAGGTGAAGGCTGCTGTGTCCCAGCTGGAGGTGATGGCTGCTGTGTCCCAGCTGGAGGTGATGGCTGCTGTGTCCCAGCTGGAGGTGATGGCTCCTTGCTCACTGCTGTTGGAGGGGGGCGCTTGCCTCTCTTAGTTGGTGGATTGGGAAGTTTCCCTTTCTTGGGTGGTGGAGTGAGATCCTTCCCTTTCTTGGGTGGTGGAGTGGGATCCTACCCTCTCTTGGGTGGTGGACTGAGATCCTTCCCTTTCTTGGGTGGTGGAGTGGGATCCTTCCCTTTTTTGCCTCCACGTCTAGGAGGTGCCTCCACTATCCCCGTGGACTGTTTGGCTGAGGTGCTGGGCTGGGTCATTGTGACCCTGCTCTTACAGGCAGGACGGAGGGGTTGGAAGGAGAGGGAAGAGGGCAAGTTGGTCAAGGAAAAGCTTCTTGGGGTCGGTGGGGCGGGATGAGGGAGGAGAGATGGGAGTGGAGGTTGAGGGAGTGGTTGTTGGAGGTGTATGTCTGCTGGACTTGGGTGCAGGTGCATGGGCAGTGTGCTGATGTGAGATGGATGCTGGTGGGAGTCTGTGTTTTTGCCTCTTGGGGGAGTAGACAGGGTGAGAGAGGACAGGGGACGTGTGGATGGATGTTGTGGAGGTGTCCTCACTGAGGGCTGACTGAGGCAGGGCCTGAGGTGCCTTGGGGCGAAGGAGATACCCACCCTCCTGGGTGAGAGGGCACAGTCAATTCAGTGAGGGGCTACTGGGAGGGCAGTGTTGATACTGGGGTGGCGGCAGTATCTGTAACTGGGGTGGTCCCAGAGATGTCTGCCACCACCAGGGAGCTTCCATCGGAGGAGGAATCAGAGTCAGTGTTGTCACCTCCTGCCTCCTCCTTGGTGCTCCCCTCGCCCTCCGTCCCACTGGTTCCCTCGGCATCGGTGAACTCTTCCTCCTGGGTCCTGTGGGATGCAGCTCCCTCTGTCGCTGGTGCCTCTGCTTCTCCGCCATCTGATGCTAATGCACACATGGACAGGATGACAGAAGAAAAAAGAGAGAGAGAGAAAGGGAGCACTGGTACAGTTACAGTACCAACACGACAGATGGCATACACATAACCGTCAGACACAGGGATCAGGATTGAACACCATGCATCGCACTGGCATTCCATTGGCTAGGTACCACAGCAAGATGTGATGCAACCACCACCAACTGCACCCCTCCTGGGAGTCACTAAGCCTTGTCTGACATGGAATGCAACCTAGATAGGTTACCAGATTTTGCAATACACCCATTACCCTTGAGCTGGATCACGCTGCAATGTCTGAGCTGGCATTAAGGGACACCCACCACCAGGATCCCATGCCATCTACCAATTATAGTTGTAATGCCCACTGTACTTCACCCCCTTGTGGCTGCTGTGATGCCCTCAAGTGCCCATCCAGCTCTGGGTAGGCCACCGCCAGTATGCGGGCCATCAGGGGGGTCAGGTTCCGACGGGCACCTGGCCCTCGTAGGGAGGCCATCCCTAGCTGGGCCTCCGCAGTCTTCCAGAACCCATCGTCTCAGGTCCTCCCCCCTTTTCCTATAGTGGGTGCTCCCCCTTCTGTAGATCCCCAGGGTCTGCACGTCCTTGGCGATAGCACGCTGTAATCCATTCTTCCGATGAGTGCTGAACCGGAGAGGAAACCCAGACAGGAGGACACCATTACATCTACAATCCTGTTACACATATGGGCCACAAATCCCATTTCCATCTCCATTGGCACACACATCACCCAGCACACACCATGACACTACCACGCATACCACCTCTCCAAATGACAAAATGCTTGCACACACATCTCCATGCAAACTTGTCACATGCATCTTGCCCAAGGTGTACTCACCTGTTGGTCTGGAGGCCCATACAGCTGTCCATACCGGGGTAGGACCCCATCCACCAAGCGCTCCAACTCCTCCGAAGTGAAGGCAGGGGCCCTTTCCCCAGTGACATGGCCCATGGCAGGATCCAGACACAGGTCACAGCAGCACACACAATGTAGGTGTTGTCCTGTGGAAAGTCAGGAGTCAAGTGAGGATTCAGATAGAAAATGGCTGTCACAGCCGCCACTGAGCCCCATTGGCCACTGTACTCCATAGAGCCCCATATTAGCCAATGAGGAATTGCACGGCGGTGCAACACCGCCTTCAACCATGACGCCCAACACCGGCGGAGTTACCTCACTTCCACCTGTCCCTAGATACAGGACAGGCGGTCGCCGTTTCATAGTGGTGGACTACATTCAGATAATCCATAACTGCATGATTTCTACAATTTGCATAT
Source organism: Pleurodeles waltl (assembly GCF_031143425.1). Taxonomy (NCBI): domain Eukaryota; kingdom Metazoa; phylum Chordata; class Amphibia; order Caudata; family Salamandridae; genus Pleurodeles; species Pleurodeles waltl. The sequence continues at coordinate 650,801,025 of NC_090449.1, read as the reverse complement.
GCATTGACATTCCCACTGTCCCATCACGTCAATGCTTAATGTACACTGGGGCGGTGGTTCCATTGTTCAAATTGTGATAGCCTACTCACTCTTGTGTCCCTTAGATACCTACTACTGCGGATGAATAGGAGGAGAAGACAAGCCCCCGTGTAGAGACCCCTAGTGGACTTGGCTACACTGGAGGACAGGCACATAACACTCACCTATAGACTGGAAAGGGCCACAATCACGCAGCTGTGTGCACAATTGGAACCTGATCTGATACCAGCATCAGTCATCCCACTGGGAACCCGCCACTTGTGCAGGTTGTATCAGCGCTCCATTTCCTGGCAACTGGTTCTTTCCAAGTGACAGTGGGCTTGGCAGCAGGAATGTCACAGCCAGTGTTCTCAATCGTGCTGGCAAGGGTTTTGTCTGCCTTGCTCAAACACATGTGCAGGTACATTGCTTTCCCCGAGGTGGAAGATTTGGCCACTGTGAAGGCAAGATTCTATGCAATGGGACATAAACCCAATATTATTGGGGCGATTGACGGTACACATGTTGCGTTTGTCTCCCCCCCCCCCCCCCCCCAGAATGAACAGGTGTTCAGGAGGTTAGTGCATGACGCCTTCGTCCTGAGGACTAGCACCATCCCAAATGTGATGGCACAACAACAGAGGCACAGGGTGTGGCTGATTGGTGAGCCTGACTCCCCACCCAGTGTATGTCAGTGTATGCCTTCTGGTGTTAACCCCATACCATTGCGTAAGGCTAATGTTTGTCCCTCAATACTTGCAGGTGTATCTGGCTACCCAAACCCCGTTGAGGAATGCCAGGACAGGGGCTGAGAATCGTTATAATGATGCACATGGGTGAACCAGGAGAATTATTGAAAGGACCTTCAGCCTCCTGAAGGGCAGGTTCAGAGGCCTCCATCTGACAAGTGGATTCCTGTGCTACTCACCCAAGAAGGTCTGCTGTATAGTAGTGGCATGCTGCATGTTGCACAACCTGGCCCTCAGGCGACATGTGCCTTATCTGCAGGAGAAGGAGACTGGAAATGCCCCTGTGGCAGCAGTGGACCCTGAGGACAGTGAGGATGAGGATATGGACATCAGAACATCAGTTCTACGTCAATACTTCCAATGACACACAGGTGAGACAGTGGAACTGACCATTCCTCTGAATATTGATGTTTTCTGTGTGGCTGTAGCAGGATGGCATTCACTTCCTTTGCATCTCAACTTACTGTCACCTATGGCTTCTAATTTTGCAGATGTTGGTGATACAACAACTGTGTACTGATGTGATGACTACAGACAGCTACACGGGCATTAATTGTATGCTATCACAGTGTTTAGATAATTTGCACAAGATTTTACTATTTCCAAAAATGCACATTTTCCACATATAATACGCTATCACTCAAGTTGTGTTCGAAGGTGTTTATTGTGGTGCAAATAATTGACAGAAAAATGCAATGGAATGGGGTGATGGTAGAGGAAAGTCCAGGGTATTGTTCCAGTCTGTTTGTACCTCAGGTCCAGTGTCCAAGGGGTCATAGGAAGGGGTGCAAAGGCAGTTCTAAGTGGACAAGGTGACAGGGTGGGACACAAGAGTGACATTCAGGAGGGTCTCATTTCCTGACGGTGGTCTTGGTCTTGGCAAGTGTCTCTGGCTTCTGTCTGGGTCGCAAGGAATGTTTGTGGGGTGGTTCACCTTCTGCAGGGTGAGGGATACTGGTGGCATGTGGGTCCTGTGGCAGGGCCTCCTGCCCACTAGCTGCAGTGGAAGTGGTGGGCTGGTCAGTAGACTGGCTAGTGGTAGGGGCCCGCTGGTGTGCTGTCCATTACCTCACGATGTTGACCATATCTGCCAGCACCCATGCTATGGAGACCATGGTGGTGTTGAGGGCCTGCAAATCCTCCCTGATCTCCTGATGGTGTACCTCCTGCAGCCACTTGTTCTCCTGCATGTTGGTAAGGATCTGGCCCATCTTGTCCTGGGATTGTTGGTAAGCACCCAGGACATTAGTGAGTGGAGAGTTGGTTCCCTGGCACACAGCTGTCCTCCCAGTGTCCCTGTGCCTCTGTCCCCTGAACTCTGTGCTCACTGCCACTGACCCCAGGTCCCTGATTGTCTTGGCTGTGAGGTGTGGACTGGAGTCCCTGTACAGGTGGGCACACTGCTGATTGACGGGTCCTGGGGACAGAGGTGTGGGGACATTGGGTGGGTGCTGTGTTGTTGGATACTGATGGGGAGGCTCTGTGGTGGACTGTGAGTAGGCTGGGGTGGCCGACTGACCAGTGGTCCCTGATAGGCCAGGTAGTTCATCGAGATCCTGAAGTCTAGGGTTACTGTAATCACTGGGGCATCTTCTGTTGGGGGACTGGATAGTTGTGGCACCTTCTCGTCGCTGAGATTGACTGGGGCACCTGTGGGAATGTAAATGATGTATTATGCTTCATGTCTGTGACATATTGTACATCCCTAGCCTCCCCTCTATTATTGCTGTTGTCCTGCCGTCTTTGTGTATGGTGATGTATTGTGGGATTGTTAGTTCTCCATGCTTTGCATGCTTTGGGGGTTGGGTGTACATGCAGGGCTGGGAGGGCTGTGCATGCATTGGTATAGCATGCAGGGATTGGCATTGGGATTACTCATATGTGTAGGTGCAGTGTGTGGGATGGAGTGGAATGATGGGAGTGACGGTGTGTGATGACATGCAGGTATGGGGGGGGGTGATAAGTAGTAAATATTGACTCACCAGTGTCCAGTCCCCCGGCTAGTCCCACAGAATGCAGGATTGCCAAGACTTGCTCCTCCCATGCTGTGAGCTGTGGGGGAGGAGGTGGGGGTCCACCGCCAGTCCTCTGGATGGCGAGCTGGTGCCTTGCTGCTATAGAACATACCTTCCCCCGTAGGTCATTCCATCTCTTCCTAATGTCGTCCCTTGTTCTTGGATGCTGTCCCACAGCATTCACCCTGCCCACGATCCTCCGCCATAGCTCCATCTTCCTGGCAATGGATATTTGCTGTACCTGTGCTCCAAACAGCTGTGGCTCTACCCTGACTAACTTCCTCCACCATGACCCGCAACTCCTTAGCAGTGAAATGGGGGTGCCCTAGTGGGGACATGGGTGTTTGTGGTTTGTGTTGTGCAGAGGGTGTTGAGTGATGTGGTGGGGTGTGGGATGTGGGGTGCCTGACAGATGGATGGATGGGTGTTTGCGGTGGATGTGTGTGTGTAGTTGTCTCAGTGGTGTTCGTGTTAGTCTTATTGCGATTATTGGTGTTTGTAAAGGGTTGTGTGCAATGTGGGTGTGTGATTTATAGTTCTGTGGGTGGGTGTGTGTGGTGTGTGTATCAGTGTCAGGTGTGTGATTTTCATTTAGGCCAGTGTTGTGTTGTTTTGTATTTGGGTGGCAATTCTGAGTGCGCCGGTGTGTACCACCAATCGTTTACCGCCGTTGAATGTCTGCCGTGGTGATTCGTGATTCATAACGTGGTGGGCGTTGTTATTTTGGCGTAACGGTATGGGTTTTCGTACCGACACTTTACTACTGACATTTGGGCTGCCGAATTTGTGTATGTGGCAGTATTCTGTCGGTTTGGTATGTGTATGTGTCATAATATGGCAAACGGATATTCGCCACCGCAACAATATGTTGGCGCCCATCACTTCGGCCTGTAAGTCGCATTTACCGCCAATGTCAGAATGAATGCCTCGATCTTGATTGTTAATAAATAATAATTTGTTTATCTCTAGTATCTTGCTCTTGCTCTTGCATGTGAACTATTTCTAATTTTTCCCATTTGCTCACACTTAGCAGTTGTTAAGAGATCTAAATTATGTGCATTTAGTCACTTAATCATGTTGTTTTGCTTTCATGTATTAAATAGCTATTAACCAAGTTATCTTTCAAAGAGTCAGCCTTTCTGTATGTGAAAGCTGGAGACATCCCTTGTTTGGCCTTTGTAAATAGATCGTCTTAAATTAGATTTCAGTGCTTGCACAAAACTAATTTGGACTTTTGTGTTTCTTACATGTAAGGTATTATTAGTATTATTATTATGATCCTTTCTTAGATTTCTCTTCAGTTTCTTGTTCTTTTTGTTTTAATATCGAAAGATCCTCTAATTGTCTGTCTCGCCGTCTGTAATAGCTTTTCAGTTACACTTTGTAGTGGGGAAAAACAAAGTGTGAAAACTGTCACTTGAGGGGTGAGTTCTGTGAAACCCACCTGGAGTTAAGGTCTGAAGGGTCCTTGGACCATGTTTCTATAGACAGTACCTTTTTACCTTTCCCAGGGAGTCCGGGTGCAGAGATAGCTTTGCTCTCCGTAGAAAAGACCGGGAACCGCAAGTGCCAATGGGCTACTGGTCCCTGCAGCTAGTCTGCCCCTGAGGTGAGAACTTACTGTGTGAGTACATCACTTTTCTACGCAGAACCCTCAAATTCCAAGGTTTGCCAACATGGCAGGACATTTCATCGGTTTTATAGACCTCTTAGTCCACCCTAAAGGTATGGCTAGCCTCTTGAAGTTGTACGCCTCCTGAATAACAAATTTTCCTGCCTGTCAGCCTGGCCAAGGAGGGAAGGGCTTTGTCCTCGAGTCGGGTACAAGAGATTATATATCAAAGGCGGTGAAAGCCTTTGAGGCTCACCGCCTTGATCAGTGTAATCTGATAGAGACTTCAACTTGTAGATTCTTTACCTTTGAACCTTCCCCAGGTGTCAGTTTGGATCCGGAGATTTTTGCTCGAGCAATACCCTTGCGCTCTGTAAGGTGGCATCAGACTACTCCGCTTTAGTCATTGGCATTATGGTCACCGGCTGTAACATCACAGGTTGTATATAGGCACCACCACAGCGTGCTCACATCAGTTCTTTTCTTTCCACGCAAGTCTACACGCATATCCGGAGTGAGCCACACTTTCAGTCGATTTTTGACTGGCCTTTTGACCTTTTGTCAAAGTTTTTTGACGTCTGGTGGACCGAGATGTCGTCCCGTAAGACCAGCTTCAGCCCTGCTATTCCTGTCACAATGTCAGTGACGGATCCACACCTAGTGTGTTTGTGGTGTTTGGAACGTGAACACGAACTGTCCATGAACCCAAAGGCTTTCAGGGAACGGTCGCTAAAGCTGCTCACTATTCGCCGTCTGTATCCGCATCGGTCCTGTTCTAGAGGAAGGTCCCGAGACCGCTTGCGGAGCCAGCACTACTCCTCCTCGTCCCACTCCAAATCGTCAGGTCACTCAGATAAGCACAAGAAGTTGAAGAAGCACAAGCATTCTTTGACTTCACAAAAATCTGTCAGATGATACAGGACAAGAGGAGAGTCCTCACTCAAGACCTCTGCCTTTGAAGCCTGTTTTGGTGTTAGCTCTGCACCTCCCCGAGTTTCCGGGAGCAGGATCAACCCATGCCCAGTTTTTTTAAAGACTTTTACTAGGCCATGCGCCTCATTTTTAGGCAGTCCGGACCTGTTAGGGAGTTCTTGGGCCCCACAGGGTTGGAACCGGCCCCTTCTCGTTCTGCACTGGTGCCTTCAGCGGGACTCCCAAGCACCCACTTCCAGATCCAGGCCGGCGTCGGTTGTACCCTTGCGACCTTACCTGATGATGATGCCAGCATCGCCTGGACCCTTAGGCGGCATCAATCCCATACTCTTCGCCGAGAGCACCCTTGTTCGATGCGGATTCCGATTTCGGCAGGGACTTTGGTCCCCAGATCGGAAGTTGACCCTTATTCCTATTGATATGAATTGGGGAAGGTATGGAGGGGTCGCTGGACCCTTTAGAGTTCCAGCTTGAAAACGCTATGAAATGGGCCCAAGAACTGAGCGAAGCCAGCGGTCTGGATATCTCCCTTGACGCTGGTATGCTTTCTCCTCCTGCTCCATGCTTTCTCCTCCTGCTCCATGCTTGTTTCCTGTCCAGGGAGGACCTGGCCTAGCAGTTCGGGCTGGACTGTTCTCATGGGGAACAGGGTCAAGACTGATTTGCATATGGCTAGGTCCAAACTGAGATGTCGTGGCGAGCAAAATAACAATGATGTAAACCCAGATCTGTGACTGGGGGTGAGTGTTTGAAAAGTTTCAACACTACGTCCATTATTTTATTTTGTTTTGTGATGTTGCTTTGTGCGCTCTAAGTGGCAGGGGTATGCCCAGACGTGGGTCCCTTGCTCGCTGTGCCACTGGATTCAAGCTTGCCAGGCTGTTGAAGGGTGATATCTTGAAACCGGTCCCAGGATGCTTGTTTCCTATCCAGGGAGGACCAGGCCAAGCACTTCGGGCTGACTGTTGTCATGGGGAACAGGGTCAAGACTGATTTGCATATGGTTGGGTCCAAACTGGGGTGACGTGACAAGCAAAATAACGATGATTTAAACCCAGATTTGGGACTGGGGGTGAGTGTTTGAAAAGTGTCAACACTCCGTCCATTATTTTATTTTGTTTTGTGATGTTGCTTCAGGATCAATCTCCTGACTTAGGTGCTTCAGCCTGGGGTTTCCACATCAGAACCCCTTTTGCCTTTAAATGAAGCCCTCACAGATGTCCTGCTGAGAACCTGGTCCAAACCCAGCACATGGGCTCCTGTTAATAGGACAAAAGCCGGCTGCTGTAGGCCTGCGCCTAATGACCCGACTTCCCTGACTCAACACCCCACCCCTGAGAGCTTGGTCATCCAAGCCTCAACATCCCTTGGTGCATTCCCTTCCACTCCTCTGGGTAGGGAATCAAAGAGGCTGGACCATCTTGGGAAGAAGTTGTTTTCTTCCTCCATCCTGGCATTGCGGTCTGTGAACACTGCATGCCTTTTGGACTGCTACACCCTTACCTTATTGGAGAAGGTAACGCAAGTGCTGCTACAGGTCCCAGAGGAGGTCTGTGCCATTGTCTCCCAAGCTGTCGCTGATGGAAGAGACGCAGCCAAGTTCACAATCAGATGTGGGCTGGATACAACTGACTCTGGGCAGATCGGTTGATTCGACAGTGGCCTTGAGTTGTCACGCCTGGTTATGGACATCTGGCTTTCCAGGGAATGTTCAGCCTACTTTGATGGACATGCCCTTTGATGGCACCTGTCTGTCTGGGGACAAAGCAGACTCGGCACTCGAGCTCTTTAAAGAGTCCCAGGCTACGCCCTGGTACCTTGGCCTCTCTGCTGCCATTCGCCACCCTCAGTCTGCTTTTTGCCCCTTTCGTGGCTATGGAAGGTGCGCCCAACCATGTCCGTTCCCTGCCAGCCACACGCATGCTGCTCAGGTAATGCGTGGTCAGGGATCCAGGAGACAACGGTCTAGCCTGTCCATCGCTCCCCCCTCTTCTGCACCCTCCAAGCCTTCCTGATTTGGTGCTTCCCCACCAGGCACCAGTTGGTGGCAGGATTCGCCATTACCTGCCCCGCTTGAATGCCATCACGTCAGACAGGTAGGTTTTGCAATTAGTCCGAAGGGGCTACCCCCTCCCCTTTGAGACTACCCCCCCACCAAGCCATCATCCTACAGTTGGATGACTGAGGATCATTTGGCACTTCTCTGAGAAGGTTACGGATCTCTTGGCCAAGGGAGCCATAGAGAGGGTCCCTGTGCCAGAAGTAGGTTGTGGTTGTTATTCACACTACTTTCTGGTGTCCAAGAAGGACAAAGGCCTCCCCTTTATCCTCGACCTCTGGTCCATCAATATCTTTCTCAGAAAGGAGAAGTTCAGAATGCTCACTCTGGCTCAGGTCCTATCTGCCCTGGAGACTGTTGGTGGTGTTGGACTTGCAGGACGCTTCTTTTCATATCCCCGTCATGCCTTCCCACGGATGTTACCTGCGGTTCAGGGTAGGTCAAGAGCATTTTCAATTCACCATGCTCCCCTTTAGCCTTACCAGTGCCCCTCATGTGTTCACCAAAGTGATGGCCGTGTTTGCAGCTCATCTGTGCAGATTAGGGGTTTCAATCTACTACCTCGACGACTGGCTGTTGAAGGCGAGCTCGCCCCAGGATGTCGTCTCCCACCTGCAGACTACGGTGGACCTTCTGCGTTCGCTGAGGTTCACTATGAACGAGTCGAAGTCACACTTGAGTCCCTCTCAGACGCTCCCTTTCATTGGAGCCGTTCTGGACACAGTGCAGTTTTGGGCCCGTCCTCCTGCGCGGCGAGTCCAGAATATTTAGGCTATGATACTGATATTTCAGCCTCTATCCTGGATTTTCGTGAGAATGACTGAGTCTGCTGGGCCTCATGGCCTCCTGCATCCTGCTGGTGACTCATGCCAGATGGCATATGCGGGCTTTGCAGAGGGGCCTGAAGTTCCAGTAGACGCAGCATCAGGGGAATCTCTCCGACATGGTCCAGATCTCGGAGGGGACTGCACAAGATCTGCAGTGGTGACTTTTGAACCGCGATTGGGTCATAGGCAGATTCATCTTGCTTCCTCAACCAGACACTACTGTAGTGGCAGATGCGTCACTCCTGGTATGGGGCGGCCATAAGGGAGAGGCAGAGATCAGATGCGTCTAGTCTCTGGTGAAGTCTGAGCTCCAAATCACCCTCTTGGAACTCAGGGTGATCAGACTAGTATTGAAAGCGTTCCTTCCCTGTCTCAAAGGGAAAGTGGTGCAGGTGTTCACCGACAACACCACTGCCATGTGGTAATGCAACAAACAAGGTGGGGTGGGCTCATGGACCCTTTGTCAGAAGGCTTTCCGCCTATGGACATGGCTGGATTATCAGGGCATATCCCTTGTGGTTCAACATCTAGCGGGCTCTCTGAATGTCAGAGCGGACAAACTCAGCTGTCAATGCCTGGTCGATCATGAATGGGGTCTCCACCATGGGGTAGCGCACTGCCTTTGTTCAGCTGTGGGGAGAGCCTTGGCTAGATCTGTTCGCCTCCGTAGAGAATGTGCAATGTCAGTAGTTTTGCGTGTTGGAGTTTCCAAGGCAGCACTCGCTCAGCGATGCTTTTCATCGTGGAGCTCAGGCCTCTTCTGTATGACTTTCCACCAATACCACTTCTGCCCGGAGTTCTCAAGAAGATCAGGAATGACCTGGCCCGAGTCCTTTTTGTGGCTACGGACTGGGCACGAAGAGCATGGTATCCCGAGCTCTTGAACATGGCCATCGATCCTCCGATCAGACTGCCCATTTGGGAGGATCTTCTGTCGCAGCAGGGGGCAGTTCTCCACTCAAACCTGTCAAGTCTTTCTGCCTTCTTGCATGGAGATTGACCGGCGGCAGTTGACAGCTTTTACTTTTTGCCCAAAATATATGATGTAATCTTGGCAGCCAGGCATCCCTCAACCAAAACAGTATACACCTGCAGATGGAACAAATTTATGGTATCCTGTTCAGACAAGTTGTTGATCCATTATCTGCTCCTCTGTCTGAAGCTCTTTTATTTGTCCTTCCTCTCGCCCAGCAGTGCTTTGCTCAGGGCACCACAAGGGTTATTCATCTGCCATCTCTGCCTTTCTCCGATTGCCTGATCAACCTTCTTTATTTAAATGTCCTATTTTTGGAAGATTAATTAAGGGTCTTACCCATTTCTTTCCTCATTCCCCGCTGATAATGCCCCAATGGGATTTGAACTTAGTTCTTACCTATCTGATGTGTGCTCCTTTTGAGCCACTTTATAACTGCCCACAATGTCTGCTTACTTTAAAAACAATCATCCTTGTTGCTGTCACCTCTGCCCGCAGAGTGAATGAGCTGCAGGCTCTTTCTTTGAAAGTCACTTTTCCTCGGCATCCACCCTGAGAAGGTGGTGCTTCGTCCTAGAGCTTCTTTTCTGCCTAAGGTGGTCACGGCCTTTCATGTAAGCCAGTCAGTCACGTTGCCTAGAGCTTTGGTGTTCTATCTTGATCGTACAAAAGACCTCCGTTTGATGATCAACTGTTTGGAGGCTATGTGGGTGCGAAGAAAGGTCGGGCAGAAGAGAACCATCTGCACAATGTGCTGCAGCTTGCCTAAGAAGCAACCCCCAGAGAGCTTGCTCTCTCATTTTACCAGAGCAACAGCTGCAACCACTGTTTTAGCACACGAAGTTCCAGTCCTGGTTATCTGTGAGGCAGCTATATGGGTGTCCTTTCTTTACTAAACACTACTGCCCGGGCAGTCAGGTCTGTAGGGACGGGTACTTTGCCTGTTCTGACCTGCAGGACATCCTGATTTGATCTTGGTTTCGTTCGCAGACCTACCTCCGGGGATGGGATTGCTTGGGTATCTATTCTAAATGAAGGAATCTGTAACTAGAAGTCTCTGTCAGATGAACAAGTTGCTTAACTTCAGTAGCGAATTATCTGGTAGAGACATATTAAACTTGCAGATTCCTTAAATGACCCACTCATCCTTCCCGCTCAGCAAACTTATTTCTAGGGCAAGGGACTTCCTTTTCAGGGCCTCAGTTCTGGTGCACCAGAGTCAGTGTTCTTCATGGCTCCAGGCTTCCGGTGTGGAAAGTCGTGAAAAGAAACTGACGTCAGCGCACTGGGGTGGGGCCTGTTTATGGCCTGCAACATCACATCTGGCCACCACAACACCAACAACGAACGCAGATTCGACTGCCGCCACCTTATGGTGCACAAGGGTACTTTTCCAAGAAAAATCTTCGGAAGTAGACTGATGTCTGGGGGAAATTCTAAGGTAAGGAATCTGCCACTAGAATATGTCTCTATCAGATAATTTATTACTAAAGGTAAGTAACTTGTTCAACACTAGCTATCCTTGGATGGTGGAGGTGTTACCTCCTCCCTGCCCAGGATCTTTGTCTCTATCCTGGAGAAAGTGCTAGCACAACCAGCAGGAGGGCCGACTCTTGTCTTGGCAACAAATAGCTCAGAGGAGCCTGCGAAGGCAAGAGAAAGCTGGCAACTTTGTGAGCATCCTCTAAGGTCGTCACCAGGGTACATGCTAGCTAAACCTGGATATGAGAATAATGCTCAGGGTTAAAAAAAGCACAGTATTTGACACCAAACATGGGGGAAATCAGTCAGACCATCATGGAGCTAGACATCTGGGGTTTGCTTGGGTGCCAGTCCATGTTATCCTATGGACCTCCAGTCACTTGCGATAGCATTATGTTTTAAATGCTATCAAAGGGTCGTATATGCTCATGTAAATATGTCCTCACTCATAGCAAGGTGCACCCTACCTCCTAGTCTATAGTAAGCCTTCCTCTTGGGCTAGCCCCCTTAGAGGTGGCTGACCTGTACTTTGGGCAGTGAAGGGACTCTGTTTGCACTTGGTGTGGGCATAGTCAAACTTGAGCAGACAGGCTGCTCGTGCAGGCTGACATGGCAGCTCTGCAGGCTTTGCTTTTACGCGGGCCAAGCTGGGTGGCTGTAGGAGGCTGGCCTGGTTTGTAGCCGTACCAAGGGGTACTTACACTCTCTACCAGGTCCAGTTATCCCTTATTAGTGTAGAAAAGGTGTCTAGCAGCTTAGGCTGATAGAAAAGGGTAGCTTAGCAGAGCAGCTTAGGCTGAACTAGGAGACATGCAAAGCTCCCACTATACCACTGGTGTCATATGCACAATATCATAAGAAAACACAATACACACATATACTAAAAATAAAGGTACTTTATTTTTATGACAATATGCCAAAAGTATCTCAGTGAGTACCCTCAGTATGAGGATAGCAAATATACACAAGATATATGTACACAATACCAAAATTATGCAGTAATAGCAATAGAAAGCAATGCAAGCAATGTACAGTCACAATAGATTGCAATGAGAGCACATAGGGATAGGGGCAACACAAACCATATACTCCAAAAGTGGAATGCGAACCACGAATGGACCCCAAACCTATGTGAGCTTGTAGAGGGTCGCTGGGACTGTAAGGAAACAGTGAGGGTTAGAAAAATAGCCCACACCAAGACCCTGAAAAGTAGGTGTAAAGTGCACCTAAGTTCCCGAAAGAGCACAGAAGTCGTGATAGGGGAATTCTGCAGGGAAGACCAACACCAGCAATGCAACAACGATGGATTTCCGGACGAGGGTACCTGTGGAACAAGGGGACCAAGTCCAAGAGTCGCGACAAAGTCGAGATTGGGCAGATGCCCAGGAAATGCCAGCTGAGGGTGCAAAGAAGCTGCCACCGGATGGTAGAAGCTGTGGATTCTGCAAGAACGAAGAGGGCTAGGAACTTCCCCTTTGGAGGATGGATGTCCCACGTCGTGAAGAAGCTTGCAGAGGTGTTACCACGCAGAAAGACCGCAAACAAGCCTTGCTAGCTGCAAGGGTCGCGGTTAGGGTTCTTGGATGCTGCTGTGGCCCAGGAGGGACCAGGATGTCGCCAACTGCGTGGGGAGACAGAGGGGGCGCCCAGCAAGATAGGGAGCCCTCACAGGAGCAGGCAGCAACCGCAGAAGTGCCGGAACAGGCACTACGAAGAGGAGTGAACCGGAGCTCACCCGAAGTCACAAAAGAAGATCCCACAACGCCGGAGGACAACTCAGAAGGTTGTGCACTGCAGGTTATAGTGTCGGGGACCCAGGCTTGGCTGTGCACAAAGGAAATCCTGGAAGAGTGCACAGGAGCCGGATCAGCTGCAAATCATGCGGTACCCAGCAATGCAGTCTAGCGTGGGGAGGCAAGGACTTACCTCCACCAAACTTGGACTGAAGAGTCACTGGACTGTGGGAGTCACTTGGACAGAGTTGCTGAGTTCCAGGGACCACGCTCGTCGTGCTGAGCCGGGACCCAGAGGACCGGTGATGCAGTTCTTTTGGTGCCTGCGGTTGCAGGGGGAGGATTCCGTCGTCCCACGGGAGATTTCTTCGGAGCTTCTAGTGCATAGAGGAGGCAGACTACCCCCACAGCATGCACCACCAGGAAAGCAGTCGAGAAGGCGGAAGGATCAGCGATACAAGGTTGCAGTAGTCGTCTTTGCTGCTTTGTTGCGGTTTTGCAGGCTTCCTGAGCAGTCAGCGGTCGATTCTGTGGCAGAAGGTGAAGAGAGAGATGCAGAGTAACTCTGATGAGCTCTTGCATTCGTTATCTAAAGAATTCCCCAAAGCAGAGACCCTAAATAGCCAGAAAAGGAGGTTTGGCTACTTAGGAAGGAGGATAGGCTAGCAAGACAGGTAAGAGCCTATCAGAAGGAGTCTCTGACGTCACCTGCTGGCACTGGCCACTCAGAGCAGTCCAGTGTGCCAGCAGCACCTCTGTTTCCAAGATGGCAGAGGTCTGGAGCACACTGGAGGAGCTCTGGGCACCTCTCCTGGGAGGTGCAGGTCAGGGGAGTGGTCACTCTCCTTTCCTTTGTCCAGTTTCGCACCAGAGCAGGGCTGGGGGATCCCTGAACCGGTGTAGACTGGCTTATGCAGAGATAGGCACCATCTGTGCCCATCAAAGCATTTCCAGAGGCTGGGAGAGGCTACTCCTCCCCAGCCCTGACACCTTTTTCCAAAGGGAGAGGGTGTAACACCCTCTCTCTGAGGAAGTCCTTTGTTCTGCCTTCCTAGGCCAAGCCTGGCTGGACCCCAGGAGGGCAGAAACCTGTCTGAGGGGTTGGCAGCAGCAGCAGCTGCAGTGACACCCCGGGAAAAGTAGTTTGGCAGTACCCGGGTCTGTGCTAGAGACTCGGGGGATCATGGAATTGTCTCCCCAATGCCAGAATGGCATTGGGGTGACAATTCCATGATCTTAGACGTTACATGGCCATGTTCGGAGTTACCATTGTGACGCTATACATAGGTAGTGACCTATGTATAGTGCACGTGTGTGATGGTGTCCCCGCACTCACAAAGTCCGGGGAATTTGCCCTGAAGGATGTGGGGGCACCTTGGCTAGTGCCAGGGTGCCCACACACTAAGTAACTTAGCACCCAACCTTTACCAGTAAAGGTTAGACATATAGGTGACTTATAAGTTACTTAAGTGCAGTGGTAAATGGCTGTGAAATAACATGGACGTTATTTCACTCAGGCTGCAGTGGCAGGCCTGTGTAAGAATTGTCAGAGCTCCCAATGGGTGGCAAAAGAAATGCTGCAGCCCATAGGGATCTCCTGGAACCCCAATACCCTGGGTACCTCAGTACAATATACTAGGGAATTATAAGGGTGTTCCAGTATGCCAATGTGAATTGGTGAAATTGGTCACTAGCCTGTTAGTGACAATTTGGAAAGCAAAGAGAGAGCATAACCACTGAGGTTCTGGTTAGCAGAGCCTCAGTGAGACAGTCATCACACAGGGAACACATACAGGGCACACTTATGAGCACTGGGGCCCTGGCTGGCAGAGTCCCAGTGACACATACAACTAAAACAACATATATACAGTGAAATATGGGGGTAACATGCCAGGCAAGATGGTACTTTCCTACAGTGGCACAATCAGTGCTTCAGCCCTGGTGACCCCTTTACCATCCTTGCCCTGGGTTCCACTGGTACCATTTACTAAGGCCTTACAGGGGTGGTAAAGTCCTTGCCAATTGAGTTTACAAAATCACTGCGGAATTGAAGGGAAAGAGCACTGGCGCTGAGGTATTATTAGCAGGCCTCAGTGCACTTTCATATAAAAAACGACAGCATCACACAGCAAAAAGTGGACGTGACTATCCAATAAGTGGGCTTTGCAACATGAGGCAATTAGATACTTTTTCACCCTCATTAAAAAGATCCTCTCCACGCCAGTGACATCATGGTTTATAGTACAGTTGCATAATTTATTCACTATGATTGAGTCCATGATTGTCATAAATGTCGGTATCTTAGATGCTTCAGTGGTTCCATGATAAACTGTTCTTTCTCCATTATCACTATATTTCTCCATATTTGACATGGGTAACATGATTTCCCTCTACTTGTGTTGGTTGAAGTGAAGTGCACTAATGGTTCATTTAACCCTTAGGTCTCTATTACCAGTTCTGCCTAATTGATGCACTAGCAAGTGTGAAAATAATACCAATTTCTAGTTTCCCTTTGAAAATGGGGCACAACGTGATGCTTTCTATATCAAAATCTGATTGTCCCAGTTTTTACTCTACCGTTTTACCTAGTACATTTCTGCAGGCTTCACCTGCTGAAATTTATTGTGGGAAAAATCCAACTGTCAGTAACAAACAACAAACTTATAATTCTGACACCCATACAAACAAGGGTGTGCAAGGGTATTGTATATGGATTTAACAAGACGTTTTAAACTGGTCGTTAAATTTTTCTTAAAGAACAGGTTGTAGTAGCTAAAATGATTGCTTATTCTAGTTTGCTATATATTGTTGATTGCCTTCTGTAAGAAATTGAATTATTAATTTAGAGAGATTGGATACCCCGCTCAAAAAATAAACATAATCCTTGTCAGGGTGAACTACAAAGTCAATAAATAAAACTGTGCTTAATCCTCTGGTAACTTGGTGCAAAAGTAGTCAGGCATAACTTAGAGGCAACTGTAAAATATGTATGCAGTACTCAAACAGTAATAAAGTGAAAACACAAAACAAGAAAAACCCCAACCCGATTTAGAAAAATAAGACTAATCATTAAATACTATGACACAAAAATGAAAAAATCCAGTCAGTAGAACATAGAATGTGAAAGTGTGGCCTCCCACTGATCTTGATGATTAATGTAATGGTGGCTGGGTGGCACAGCTGTACGAGTTGTGTTTTATTTTTTCTGCAATAAGAATTTAATAACATTCAGATCATTCGGTACAAACGTGTATTTTAGTCCAAAAATGGTGCAAAAAATGTTAACAAGTCACGTAAAACATTTTTTCTGAATAATTTTACATTTTTTAAAGTTATATAGAGCCGGCTGCAGAATCATTTAAAGTGTCACGCTACATCTGTTGCATTCAACGGCTGTCAGAATGCCCTACCTCTTGCTTAAGTCTGTCCGAAATTGAGCAGCCACTTCGAATTTCCTGAAGCTGAGATTTGAGAATGGAACTGCCTTCTCCTTTTTATGACCTCCGCTGACCAAGAGCTTCATTGAAGATCAAGTTCAAAGCAGAGTTAATAGCCTTTAAAGCTCGGAGATTCACTGCCCACCTTTCCAAGAAGGTGCTAATCTCCCTGGCTGTGTCTCCTCAACCTATACCATGGAGGACTATTAACGATGTGCCTTTTTCCGTACATGCTTCGTATATGAACTGCAGTTATAACATGCCCATTCTGCTCCAGTTGAACACGTTGTGCCATCCTATATTAACTACCACCATTCGTTGCATGTTTCTAAGTGTATGTCAGCGAGGCTTTCTTGAATATGTATGTACTCTTCTTCGAGTTTTGTTCCTATTCTGTTTCGTTGTGTTTTCCAGTTAGTGACACCACATATCGGCATGAAATATATCTGTTTTAAAGAAGATGTGTAGAACTAGACGCACAAATTTATGTAAGTAGGTGCAGCATACTCCTGGGTTACACTGGAACTTTCAGGAGTAAGTCACACCTATTCAAGAACAATACTTTCTGTCCTAACCAAATGTATCTTCTTTTTACAATACTCGCATATTTTCACTGAGCTGCAGTTGTACCACCCAAAATAGTTGTTACTATGGCTTTGGTTATCTTCCTCTAACTTCCTCTATGTATCGAAAGCCTTAACGTTGAAGTACATAGCACGCAGTAGCCTTCACAATACACAATTAGTGCGTATTATTGTCAGTGCAATTTCTGAGCATTGTTCCTGGTGCTGACCTACAACTATTATATCCACTCTCCGAAAAGGCCATAATGAAGAACTTGAAACATAACCCTAATTTTAAGAGAAGTGTGAGAGCAGCTGTTGCTTTCATACTTGGCCGGTCTGTAAGTGATCTTCTTAAAAATATTTGCCTTAGTTTACCTTCATTGCCAGAAAGAAACTATATACATCTGAATAAGGAAAAACGTTTCTGTGGATGCCCAACCTGAAATATTAAAGTAATGTGGATTTCCTCTTCTGCCTTCTACACTCACTGTTTTGTATGTGCTCTCCAAGGCATTATCTAATAAACAAAGAGGAGAACGGAGTAGCAGCCAGGGCATATGTGCCCCAAAAACATGAATAACATAGATGTGTGGTGCCCAGGTCGCTTAAAAATAGCTAGACCACGTGTTGAGTTACCAGCAGAAAATGCAGTTGTTTTTAGAAAGGAAGCCCTCACACACCAAGAGTTGTCATTCTTCGTCAAAGGGCCCCTCCTTACATTGTGGCTGCTACCCTGAACAAGCGGGGAAGCACTCTAAGATGGAAAACACAAGTTCCACTTCTGTGAACCTGGAGGCCTATATGACCTGTTATGGGGCTAATGAGTGAATAGTGCAGAGAGAAGAGCTATTAAGACTACCTTCTCCTGGTGAACCGGCAAGTTTTTTTTCTTTAAGGTCCCAGTGGGTACAGTTAAACAGGGAAATTATTAAACCCTTATAAAGAAGGTTCACATTTTTCAGACCTGTTGGTAGCCCTAGAGTAAATGCTATGGGCATTATTCAAGACCTACCCGCTCCAATTTAATCATCAAGATAGGTATGCCAGTAGTCATCAAAAAGAGGGGTACATGCTAAACCTAAATCTCCTTGCGTTAGGTGTGGTTTCCATTGACATATGGACCTGGTAATGATGGAAATGGTAGACATTCAGTAGCAAAGTCTTATATCAAGCTATCATAATCAATTAAAGTAGAAAGATGAGAGGTGTATATAGTCACTACAAACACATGAAGAAAATAAATGTGTTTACATGATGTGCAGCTAGAGAGGATTTTATCCCAAAAAGGGTCAAGCTTACCTTGGTCGAACAGTGATTGTTGCCTCCACTCCAGCCTGCTAAAAACAGTTACCACACTTAATGAATAATGAATTAGCAAGCATTGGCAAAGCCAATAGGTTTCACCTATGCAAGCTTTGTCAAAAAATGTTATACATGTTGCAAAGCAGTGCGAGCTGCTGTTCAGTACGACTTAAAGTAAAGTAAAAAGGGCTATGATGCGGCCAGTGTTGACTGCGTTGTATCACTTTTCTTTCTTTAACCCCTTAGCTGCTGGGCCTTTTCCCCCCCAGTGCTGAGCCCTTTTTTGGCTATTTGGGGTAGTTCGCGCTTAGGGCTTCATAACTTTTTGTCCACATAAGCTAACCATGCCAAATTTGCATCCTTTTTTTCCAACATCCTAGGGATTCTAATGGTACCCAGAGTTGGTGGTTTCCCCTGGAGGAGACCAAGAAAATAGCCAAAATACAGTGAAAATTTTGTTTTTTCCAAAAAAATGGGAAAAAAGGGCTGCCGAAGAAGGCTTGTGGTTTTTTCCCTGAAAACGCCATCAACAAAGGGTTTCTGGTGCTGAAATCACTATCTTCCCACCTTTCAGGAACGGGCAGACTTGAATCAGAAAACCAAATTTTTCAACACAAATTTGGCATTTTACTGGGACATACCCCATTTCTACTATATTTGGTGCTTTCAGCCTCCTTCCAGTTAGTGACAGGAATGGGTGTGAAACCAATGCTGGATCCCGGAATGCTAAACATTTATGAAAACTAGACAAAATTCTGAATTCAGCAAGGGGTCATTTGTGTAGATCCTACAAGGTTTTCCTACAGAAAATAACAGCTGAAATAAAAAAATATTGAAATTGAGCTGAAAACAACAGCCATTTTTCTTTATGTTTTTCCTGCGATGTCAGATTTCTGAAAGCAATATACCGTTTTGTCTGCTGGACTCTTCTGGTTGCGGGGATATAAAGGGCTTGTAGGTTCATCAAGAACCCTAGGTACCCAGAGACAATAAATGAGCTGCACCCTGCAGTTGGTTTTCATTCTATACTGGGTATACAGCAATTCATTTGCTGAAATATGAAGAGTGAAAAAGAGGTATCAAGAAATCCTTTGCATTTCCAAAATGGGATCAAGATAAGGTTTTGAGGAGCAGTGGTTATTTGCACATCGCTGAATTCCGAGGTGCCCATACTAGCATGTGAATTGCAGGGCATTTCTCAAATAAACGTCTTTTTTACACACTCTCTTATATTTGGAAGGAAAAAATGTAGAGAAAGATAAGGGGCAATAACACTTGTTTTGCTATTCTGTGTTCCCCCAAGTCTCCCGATAAAAATGATACCTCACTTGTGTGGGTAGGCCTAGTGCCCGCGACAGGAAATGCCCCAAAACACAACATGGACACATCCTATTTTTTTTATAGAAAACACAGCTGTTTTTTCCAAAGTGCCTACCTGTAGATTTTGGCCTCTAGCTCAGCCGGCACATAGGGAAACCTACCAAATCTGTGCATTTCTGAAAACTAGAGACCTAGGGGAATCCAAGGAGGGGTGACTTGCGGGGCTCGGACCAGGTTCTGTTACCCAGAATCCTTTGCAAACCTCAAAAAGTGGCTAAAAAAACAAGTTTTCCTCACATTTCGGTGACAGAAAGTTCTGGAATCTGAGAGGAGCCACAAATTTCCTTCCACCCGGCGTTCCCCCAAGTCTCCCGATAAAAATGATACCTCACTTGTGTGGGTAGGCCTAGCGCCCGCGACAGGAAACGCCCCAAAGCGCAACGTGGACACATCCAAATTTTTGGAAGAAAACAGAGGAGTTTTTTGAGAAGTGCCTACCTGTAGATTTTGGCCTCTAGCTCAGCCGGCACCTAGGGAAACCTACCAAACCTGTGCATTTCTGAAAACTAGAGACCTAGGGGAATCCAAGGAGGGGTGACTCGCGGGGCTCGGACCAGGTTCTGTTACCCAGAATCCTTTGCAAACCTCAAAAAGTGGCTAAAAAAACAAGTTTTCCTCACATTTCGGTGACGGAAAGTTCTGGAATCTGAGAGGAGCCACAAATTTCCTTCCACCCGGCGTTCCCCCAAGTCTCCCGATAAAAATGATACCTTACTTGTGTGGGTAGGCCTAGCGCCCGCGACCGGAAACGCCCCAAAGTGCAACGTGGACACATCCAAATTTTTGGAAGAAAACAGAGGTGTTTTTTGAGAAGTGCCTACCTGTAGATTTTGGCCTCTAGCTCAGCCGGCACCTAGGGAAACCTACCAAACCTGTGCATTTCTGAAAACTAGAGACCTAGGGGAATCCAAGGAGGGGTGACTCGCGGGGCTCGGACCAGGTTCTGTTACCCAGAATCCTTTGCAAACCTCAAAAAGTGGCTAAAAAAACAAGTTTTCCTCACATTTCGGTGACAGAAAGTTATGGAATCTGAGAGGAGCCACAAATTTCCTTCCACCCGGCGTTCCCCCAAGTCTCCCGATAAAAATGATACCTCACTTGTGTGGGTAGGCCTAGCGCCCGCGACAGGAAATGCCCCAAAACAGAACGTGGACACATCACATTTTTTCATAGAAAACAGTGCCTACCTGTGGAATTTGGCCTCTAGCTCAGCCGGCACCTGCGGAAACCTAGCAAACCAGCACATTTTTTAAAACTAGAAACCCAGGGGAATCCAAGATGAGGTGACTTGTGGGGCTCGGACCAGGTTCTGTTACCCAGAATCCTTTGCAAACCTCAAAATGTGGCTAAAATACCACGTTTTCCTCACATTTCGGTGACAGAAAGTTCTGGAATCTGAGAGGAGCCACAAATTTCCTTCCACCCAGCGTTCCCCCAAGTCTCCCGATAAATATGATACCTCACTTGTGTGGTTAGGCCTGGTGCCTGCGACAGGAATAGATCACACAACGGTCAATGTTGGTCCTTACGTGAGGCAGCTGTTGACCCTGGGGTGATCCATTCCTGACACAGGCACTAGGTGTAGGCACTCAAGTGGGGTAGTGTTTTTATCAGGACAGGTGAGGAGTCACTGGGTGGTAGGAATGTTGTGGATCCCAGCATATTCCTGTAGTTTGTGTGACAGAAATGCGAGAAAAATAGAGTTTTTTTTCAACATTTCAGCTTTGCAGGGTATTCTGGGTAAGAAAACTTTGGGGAATCCACACAAGTCACACCTCTGTGGACTCCCCCGAATGTCTAGTTTCCAGAAATGTTTGGGTTTAGTGTGTTTCTCTATATGGCCGCCAAATCCAGGACCAAAAACACAGGTGCCTGCCTTACAAAACCAGTTTGTTTTGCCATAGACAATTTTGATGTCTCCACAATATGATTTGGGTGGTGGAATTTGGGGCTGAACTAAATTGGTGAGCTCCCAAGAGAGCACTCTCTCTCTGCTTGCCGCCGCATTCACCTGCTCTCTGGGTTGGCCTAACCCACTATTACCCAGTTGCACGAACAGCTTGCGAAGGGACAGCAGGACTGTCCTCATCACCTCCCTCATAATGTACTGGAAGAGGAGTTTTCGAATGGGACTCGTCTGACTGAAAAATCACTCCCAGAGTCTGCGCCATTGTCCTATCCCTCAGATGCTGTCTCAGTATCTGATGTCTCAGTCTCTGATCCTATGTCAGAGCGGTCCTCTATAACCCAAGTGCAGGCAGCAGTCATCCATCAAGATGCCATCTCTGCTATTGGCTAAACTGTTGCTCTAAAACACTAGCCTACGTAGACAGTCACAAAATCGATGGTGTGTGTGAGATACGTGCAACAGTAGAGGCCACCTTACCTGCGCTTCTTCCCTCAATCAGCACGTACTTTCAAGACACTCAAAAAACACCTTGTCACATACCATTCGTCACAGTCTTTAGCACCTCCTGCGCCCAGTCCAACAATCATTATTGGTGCTCCCACTCCCTCCTCCTCGGATTCCCTCATTACCACCCAGCAAAAGTGCCCTTCATCTCTCCATAGACTTTACTAATGTACTCAGCTATTTACATAAAATACAGATGTGCTCTTTGCAGTAGGCATATAAACCTTCTGCGCTTCTTTATGGCACTAAAACTGCCACTAGACAAGTCGGACTCTTTTCCCCCCAGGGAAACCACACACATATTGACAAAAGTGATGTATATATGACAGCCAACCACCTGAAACTCAACTCAAGCAAAACCGAAATAATCCTCTTTGGCCCACACAAAAACACCTGGGACCCCCCATGGTGGCCCACCACGCTAGGCCCTGCACCCACCCCCGCCAACTACGCACGCAACCTCAGCATCATCCTAGACTCCTCCCTCTCTATGACCCAACAAATCAACGCTCTTACCTCCTCATGCTTCAACAAACTCCGTATACTGAAAAACATTCAAATGGATCCCCACAGAGACCAGAAAAACTGTCACTCACGCACTCATCAGCAGCAGGCTTGATTACGGAAACGCCCTCTACGCCAGCACCACTCTAAAACTCAAGTGCAAACTACACGCATCCAGAACTCCGCAGCACGACTCATCCTCGACCTCCGCCGACACGAACACATCTCTCCACACCTCAAATCCCTCCACTGGCTCCCCATTGACAAAAGGATCACCTTCAAGATCCTCATCCTCGCACACAAATCACTCCACAACACAGGCCCTGCCTACCTCAACGAGAGTCACCTTCCACACCCCCACACGAAACGTCCGCTCAGCTGACCTCTCTCTCGCCTCTGTCCCCCGCATCAAACACACCACCACCGGGGGCAGATCCTTCTCCTACATTGCACCCAAAACCTGGAACGCACTCACAACCCACATTCGCAAGACCCAAAACCTACTTCTTTTCAGGAAGGGCCTCAAAACCTGGCTTTTTGAACAGTGAACCTCCTAGCCCCTTTCCCTCCCCCTGTCCCCCCCCCCCCGCAGCGCCTTGAGACCCTCACAGGTGAGTAGCGCGCTTTATAAATCTCTTTGATACAGATCTACCTATATATATATATATATATATATATGCAAAAAAGAGAATAGAGAACTCTGGGTAGTTCCCAAGTTTAGGTGGAGAGCAGCTCTAGTAAGGAGCACCCTGCAACACCAGCGACACTCTAGATTTACCACTTCAGGCACAGTATTACAGCTTTTGACTGATAAAATACCATCCAAGCCAACCTGAAATGAGTAAAAGCAACCCCTGACACGTGTTTCGCTCTCATTAGAGCTCATCAGAGAGGTTTAGCTTTGTCCAGACACAAGGGAGCACCCAGTATAAATCAAAACAAATCCCTTTCAGGGTTAGAGTGACGCATAAATTATGCAAAAAAGAGAATAGAGAACTCTGGGTAGTTCCCAAGTTTAGGTGGAGAGCAGCTCTAGTAAGGAGCACCCTGCAACACCAGCGACACTCTAGATTTGCTCACCTCAAATGTCTGTTTATCTAGCAAAGTATTTAAGCATTGGATCAGCACAGTGCTATCCACGCCGAGCTAGATAGTGACAAAGTCTTTTGCCAGGCAAGGTTGATACTGTGTCAAACCTACGCTTAAAGACTTTGCTGTATAAATGGCAAAAGACTTTGAGGGTCATTCTGACCCTGGCGGCCGGTGGCCGCCAGGGCCACCGACCACGGGAGCACCGCCAACAGGCTGGCGGTGCTCCAATGAGAATTCTGAACGCGGCGGTTCAGCCGCGGTCAGAAGCGGAAAGTCAGCAGTCTCCCGCTGACTTTCCGCTGCTCTTTGGAATCCTCCATGGCTGCGGAGCGCGCTCCACAGCCATGAGGATTCTGACCCCCCCTACCGCCATCCAGTTCATGGCGGGAAAGCCGCCATGAACAGGATGGCGGTAGGGGGGGTCGCGGGGCCCCTGGGGGCCCCTGCCGTGCCCATGCCAATGGCATGGGCACGGCAGGGGCCCCCGTAAGAGGGCCCCGAAAAGTATTTCAGTGTCTGCCTTGCAGACACTGAAATACGCGACGGGTGCCACTGCACCCGTCGCACCTTCCCACTCCGCCGGCTCGATTACGAGCCGGCATCCTCGTGGGAAGGTCGTTTTCCCCTGGGCTGGCGGGCGGTTTTACTGGAACCGCCCGCCAGCCCAGGGGAAAACTCGTAATACCCGCCGCGGTCTTTTGACCGCGGCGCGGTAATTTGGAGGGCGGGATCCTGGCGGGCGGCCTCCGCCGCCCGCCAGGGTCATAATGAGGCCCTTTGTCACTATCTAGCTCGGCGTGGATAGCACTGTGCTGATCCAATGCTTAAATACTTTGCTAGATAAACAGACATTTGAGGTGAGCAAATCTAGAGTGTCGCTGGTGTTGCAGGGTGCTCCTTACTAGAGCTGCTCCTTACTAGAGCTGCTCTCCACCTAAACTTGGGAACTACCCAGAGTTCTCTATTCTCTTTTTTGCATAATTTATGTGTCACTCTAACCCTGAAAGGGATTTGTTTTGATATATATATATATCTCTACATAGATATATCTATAGATATATCCATGTACCTAGATATATCTATCTACATAGATATATATATATATAGATATATACATATATATTTTTTTTAGTTGCTGTATGGTTTCCTTGGGGGCCAAAATGGCCCCCAGGGAAACCCTACAACATCTAAAAAAGAAATTGCCCCCACAGGGGGTCACCCTGCCCACGGGCGACCCCCTGTCATTTCATTTTTTTTTTTTTTTTTTTAAATCCCCTGGGGGGGGGGGGGGGGGGGGGGGCGGCCCGTTTTCCGGGGGGGCCGCCCCCCAAAAGTGAAATCCCTGGTGTCTAGTGGGGTTTCCTGGCCCCCGATCGCAGCTGTGCTGCGATCGGGGGCCAGGAAACCGTTTCAGAAGGCCTCGTAAGAAAGGGGAGACTCTCCCCTTTCTTACGAGGCCTTTTCAAAATGTTTCCTGGCCCCCCCGATCGCAGCTGTGCTGCGATCGGGGGCCAGGAAACACTTTCAGGAAGGCCTCGTAAGAAAGGGGAGTGTCTCCCCTTTCTTACGAGGCCTTCCTGAAAGTGTTTCCTGGCCCCCGATCGCAAGGGAACACTCTCCCCTTTCTTACAAGGCCTTCCCGAACGTGTAAAAGGCCATTTTCCCCATGAAGGCAGGAAGCGGCCGCAAGGCTGCTTCCTGCTTTCATGGGGAAAACACCTTTGCAACGTCAGCGCGCCTTCGTCACAAAGGGGCGGGTGGGGGGCGGGGGAAGACACGGTAGCTTCCGTGTCTCCCGGGGGTAGTAAAAAAAAAAAAAAAAAAATCCTCGGGCGCGACGCATCCGAGGATTTATTAATGCCCTTCCTGGTGTCGGCCACTGGTCGTGACCCGCACCAGGGAGGGTGTGTGGGCGTCGGCCAGTGGCCGACGCCCGCACTCAAGCGGTTAAGCCATGTTACACAATAGCCTGTGCTGCTGTGCATTATGTCTAAAAAAAATTTAAAAAAAAAAGCTCTGGAAGGTGAGAAGGAAGAGAAACAATGGACAGCAGGCAGGGGGCTGGGAACACAACACCAGAGATGTGTTGGGGAGGAGAGTAAGAGCTGCAATGGGAAAATGGTGTGAGGGACAACCATACAAATGAGCTGAGGGGGAGGGGTAAACAACAGGAGAAAAGCTGGGGGGGAGTGCAGGATGAGGGAGACCATACAGTGCCATGCACTCTTTTAGAGTGCATGTCAAAAATTAAATAAATAAATAAGTACCTAGAACAGCTTGCAGCCAGTGGAAGGACACTGGCTGCAAACAGGAAGCTGTGACAGGTATATACTTCACGGCAGGGACAGAAGCCCTGTGAAGAAAGCAGTAGGTGAGCACCCAGGAAGAAGCAGAAGGCGTGACCAGTAAGAAGCAAGGAAAGGAGAATGAAGTGGAAGCCAACCAACATTAAGTATTAGTAAGTAATAGGAGGTCTCTAAACCCATTTTTAAGCTTGTTTTAATTACCAATAGATTTTGTTGACAGTGCTTGTGCCCTCTTGAAGGGAAACCTAAAAATGTATAAATAATTTAAAACTACGTTGGCACCAAATGTGTTTTCCAAAGCCTACCATAATGTGTGTCCATATCAAGAGGGACCCCTTTAGCCAGTTCTGTTTTTTTTTTTTTTTTTTATTCTGTCAAATGTTGCCTTTGACGACGTTTAGAGTTGCAAAGCTCATTACAGCAGTGAGCTAATATAAGTTCAGATCCTTCCAAAGCAGGCTCAGCTTTCCGTTCTTTTTTGAGGTCAGAAAGATATAGTGAGTTCCATCAAATTAGGTAATAGTTCCACCTATGTGTACACACCG
Organism: Pleurodeles waltl; assembly: GCF_031143425.1. Classification (NCBI taxonomy): domain Eukaryota; kingdom Metazoa; phylum Chordata; class Amphibia; order Caudata; family Salamandridae; genus Pleurodeles; species Pleurodeles waltl. Next base: position 650,775,079 of record NC_090449.1, on the reverse strand, counting down.
TACAAGAAGTGCGGTATGTAGTATCAAATGAAGAAAAGTTGGTATCATTGGAATGAGGTCACAGGATACAATCCTGGTAGGCTCACTCAACGTGTGATACCTCTGAGGTTCAAGAAATGAGCCTCATTGAAATGGGTAACAATACATATTATATCAGCTCTAAGAATAGAGACTTTTTCAGTGTTTTACATTAAATATGGTATTTCATGTAAGAGGATGTCTCTAATTCTCCTTTGGCTCTAGGACCTCAGTATTTTGGTTGAATTGTTTGCCGTTTTCATTGCTCCTTTTAAGTCTGTCTTCCTTTGACTAAGTTCACGCCAACTGCCCTAGATGCTTGTTGTATCATGTGCAGTAAGGAAGTTAGAGTAAGCTGCTCTAATGGCATAAAAATAAATGCTTGACTGTTTAGGTGCCTTGTGGCATTTTTGATGGCAGTCTTGCTCTATATACAAATGACCCAAGCATTAACATACATGTGTGTTTTGTTTTAATGATTTTCAGAACAGGATGCAATTCTCCAGATGAGATCTCTCACTATGCGTATAGCTTGACAAAACTTAGGGCCAGCTGTACGAAGGGTTTTGTGACTCGCAAACGGCGAAAACCACCTTTTGCGAGGCGCAAAAGCCTCTCCGCTATGCAGAAATGCATTTTGCGAGTCAGATCCGACTCGCAAAATGCATTTCCGACTCGCAAATAGGAAGGGGTGTTCCCTTCCTATTTGCGACTCGCAATGCTATGCAATTTCGCGGTCGCAAATGAAATCGCAGTTACCATCCACTTGAAGTGGATGGTAACCCAATCGCAAACGGGAAGGGGTCCCCATGGGACCCCTTCCCCTTTGTGAATGGAAACAAGAATAATTTTTAAGAGCAGGTAGTGGTCCTATGGACCACTGCCTGCTCTGAAAAATACCGAAACAAAAGGTTTCGTTTTTTTTTCTAAGTGCAGCTCGTTTTCCTTTAAGGAAAACGGGCTGCAGATAGAAAAAAAAAAACTGCTTTATTAAAAAGCAGTCACGGACATGGTGGTCTGCTGTCTCCAGCAGGCCACCATCGCCGTGAGTGCCCATACTCGCAATGGGGTCGCAAACTGTGACCCACCTCAATATTAATGAGGTGGGTCTTTGCGACCCCATTGCGAGTTGCAGAAGGTGTCTGAGACACCTTTCTGCATAGCAAATTGCGACTTGCAATTTGCGAGTCGCACGGACTCGCAAATTGCAAGTCGCAATTTGCTTTTTTGCTACATCTGGCCCTAAGTGTTTTACTCAGTTTACTTCTGCTGTTTCAACACTTTCTCAGCACACTTCCACATTTCCCAAACTTAATCTCATTCCTATTCACTTCAGCATTTCTATATCTCCCTCTCATTTCTCAACTTTTTTCACTCTCCTTTAATCCAAGGTTTCTTTACAACTTCTAGCATTGCAGCATTTCACTGACTTTGCACACCAGCATTTTACACACTCTCTGGGCATGCCACATTCCCCTTACATTTCTAGACTCAACCTAAAGATAGCAGTCCCAGTCCTGTATAACTGTACTAAGAATCATAACTAAATAAGATTCTGATATAAAGACGGAGTCTGAAGAAATTTCAGGTGAAACTTTATTCCATCTCCAATGCTTCAGCTGCCTATTCTCTTCACAGGTCTTCTCTCCAACCGTTCACCTCCCCTCACAGCCTATTCTTCACCTCTCTCTCAACATTCCGATCAACCCAAAATATAACACAGGGGGAAAGGGTACAAGGGAAATACCATTCCTATACATTGTTTACTCTAACACACATTTACATTAATATACTACTGAAAATATGTAATAACATAATATTATACTATTGTGATAAACTAATACTACACTAGCTAACTACATCACAACACATCTTCCCCTTTAACGAATTATATAGAAGACATAGACTTTTCCACTAATAAGGTTATATTATAATAAATGACATGTTGATCAATAATTAGCAACAGATTAAAACTATTTGGTCAACATTATAACTAAATTTATATTCATATTAACTAATAAATTATAATTTCCAAATAACATCAGACCGTGATTATTTATGTTATATTGGAGGTCACTTCATAGTCCTTGTGCCATATTGGAGGACTGATTTGTCGAAGTCCCAACCTCCTTTGGCACTTGCTCTCCAGATAGTTTTCTGCCAATCCCTCCACCACAGATTCTTCCACCCCGTTCCCATTTTCTTCTTCACTAGATGCCGATAACTTGACAAGTCTATCCATGCTCCAGCATTGACCATTATCTAGTATTACCACATTTTTCTTAACTTTATTAATGCGGAACGGGCCCATGAACCTGGTGTCTTTCATGCCTGCTCGTAACCCACTATTAGGTTTCTTAACATACACTTGATCATTGATGTTCCAATCCTGTTTTTTCACCCCTTGTGTGGCATCATACCTACTTTTATATTTGTTCTGATGTTTGGAGATTCTAATATTACTACACCGGGTAGAGTAATTACACTTATCCCCACCCCCTAACCAGACTGGAAAGAATTTGGTACAAGGCTTCCTGCCTTTCAAAGCTGTAAATGGGGAAAAATTTGTGATAGAATTGGGAGTGGTGTGATATGCCCACAACATATCCCTGATAGCATTCTCTACATTCAAGTGATTAATACTTGCTAGTTGAGTGCAATCTTTGACCATGCGATTCATCCTCTCTACTAGACCATTAGCTCTTGGACAATAAAGAGCTGTAGTAAGGTGTTTTACTCCAATGGATTCAAGGAAGTTCTTCATTGCCGAGGATGTCAATTGAACTCCATTATCCGTAATGAGATATTCCGGAATACCCTCTGCCGCAAAAGAGTCCTTGAGAAAATTAATAACCGCATCAGTATTTATTTGATTGACTAATTTTGTAGTTATCCAATGTGATCGGTAATCTACCAGAACTAAGCCAAATCTTTTACTAACCCCTGAAAAATTGATAATATCAAAGGCTACTTTAGCCCAGGGTTTGTCAGGTACTTCAACAGGAGAAATCGGAATTTTGTGAACTATTTTACTTTTGTCACTAAGTGCACAAATTGAGCAAGTTTTAACTTCACACTCAACCATAGCATCCATGTTGGGAAACCAAAACCTTTCCCTCAATCTAGCTTTGGTAAGGCTCCTACCTAAATGGCCTTCATGAGCTAACTTAATGATCTTGAGTCTCAAATCTTGTGGTGGGATGATTTTGTCATTCCTGAATATTAGATTGTTATGCTCATTGATTTCGTGCCTCACCTCCCAGTAATTGCTGATGATTTCCTCAACATTCTTCTTTGATGTTGGCCACCCATCCTTTGCCTTGGTCCTAAGTAAAGTTAATGACTCGTCCAGTTCTGACGCCGCTATCCGTTCCTCCCTACTGATTGAAGGAATGTTGATCATCATAACAGGGAATTCTTCAGCTTCAAAGTCCTCTCTAATGTCTAATGGGACTCTGGATAAAAAATCAGCAGCTGTATTTTTGTTGCCGGGAAGGTATTCCATTTTAAAATAAAAAAATTCTAAACCTAAAATCCATCAGGCAATTCTAGGTGTGCTGTTGGGAAAACCTTTGGATGAGAAGATATAGATCAATGGTTTGTGATCAGTTCTCAAGTCAAACTGAATGCCCCATAAGAAAATTTTAAATGTTTGATGGCCCAATAACACGCTAAAGCCTCCCTCTCTATGACAGAATAGTTAGTTTCTGCTTTACTCAAAGCCCTGGACGCAAAAGCTACAATCCTTTCATTGCCATCCACAATCTGCGACAAAGTAGCACCTAATCCCCGTTTGCTAGCATCCGTGGTGAGGATTGTTTTCCTTTTATGGTCAAAAGTGCATAGGCAGGGAGCATTAGATATGGCTAATTTAATTTCTTTGAAAGCATTTTCATGGTATTCAGACCATTCGTATGGAACATGACTTTTGAGTAACTCTCTGAGACTAAATGATATCAAAGAAAAATTCTTCACATACTTTGCCATAAATTCAGCTAGTCCCAGAAAAGACCTTAATTCATCTTTATTTTTGGGAGCTTCCGCCTTTATCACTGCATCCACCAACGAAGACTTGGGTTTGAATCCATCCTTGGAAATGATGTGGCCTAAATACTCTACAGAATTAACTCCTATACGACACTTGTCTTTCTTCAAAGTAAGACCTGCTGCTTTCAACTTATTCAACACATTCATCAGATTATTCTTGTGCTCTTCCTCATTCTTTCTATAAACTAGGATGTCGTCTTGGAAACATAGTGTGCATTTAGCATCCCCAATAATGTGTTGCATGATTTTTTGAAATACTGCTGCTGCTGAGGCCAGCCCAAAGGGCATCCTATTAAACATAAATGAGCCGAAGGGAGTGGTAAAAGCAGTAAGCATTTTGGATTCAGGATGCAATTGCACTTGGTGATATGCACTCGAAAGATCGAGTACCGAAAAGTAACCAGCCTCACCCATTGTGCTTATCAATTCATTAATTCTCGGAAGGGGATGCCTTTCTACCCAGATGTTCCTGTTCAAATCTCTAAGGTCCACACATAATCTAATGTCATTGCAATTGTTTTTCTTAGCTACGACTATGGGAGCTAGCCATTCTGAGCATTCAATAGGTTGGATAATTTCTAAAGCCTGCAGTCTTTCAAGTTCTTTTTTGACTGCATCTTTCAATAGATGAGGAATAGGTCTGGTTTTGTGAACTATGGGTTTATAATTAGGTTTCAGTATAATTTTGTGTTGAAAATTTTTAAGAAGGCCCAATTCTTCACAAAAAATTTCGGGAAATTTCTGAAAAATTTGATTATCAGCAGTAGCGGTGTCTACAACTAAAACTTGTTCGGGATCATTAGAATCTAACTTTATTCCAAGTTCCCTTTGATGTTGCCATCCTAGCAAACTAGACCCTTCCTCTACCACGTAAATTTTCCCGACTGTAGAGCGACCTTTAAAAGAAACGATTGCTTTGAACATGCCCCTGAGCAGAATAGGATCCTTATTATAACCCTTAGGGTTGACATCCGGTTTAGTTAATTAAATCTCACTGTCATTCGTCACATACTTGAAATCATCAGCATTTATTATGGTGAACGGTGAACACGAATCAGCAAAGACCCTTATGTTTTTGTCATTAACCGATATAGTGCATTCAGGATATTGCGAAAGAGCAGCACCTTGACCTTTGACTTGAAGCACAATCTTTTTAATTGTTTGGGAGTTATCCTCCCACTTCTTATTATCGGACTCTACCCTGGTTGGATTCTTACATACCCTAGCAAAGTGGCCTCTTTTGTTACACTTCCTGCAAATTGCTGATTTAGCTTGGCAAAAGGACGAATTAGCTAAATGATTATTACTCCCACAACGGAAACACAATAGCCCATTTCTGTTGTTAGTTTGTTTGTGTGTAAGTTTATCACTAGTTTTCACTTTAAGGACATTCTCATTAGGTGCGTTGTCAGTAATCTCATTTACCTGCTCAATAGCCGAAGAGGACCTGATTTCCTGCAGGCAAATGGCCGTGTGCTCAATAGATTTTGCTATCTCAATTGCTTCTTGTAAATCAGGTTGTCTTTGGAGTAACTTCTCCTGTATCTTAATGTTATTTGTGCACCTGACTAGTTGATCTCGAATAAGGGAGTCATTTAATTCGCCAAAATTACATAATAAACTTAGACCTCTTAATGCAGCAATGTAACTGACAACATTCTCTTGTTTCCCTTGGATGCGAGAAAAAAACTTATGTTGTTCCAGAACTACATTAATTCTATCTCCAAACTGTTTTTCAAGCTTTACATATGTGGTGACGTACTCATCTTGTGCTTGCCCTTCAGGGATATGGGGTTCCGGTAGGGATTCATATATTTTTCTTCCATGGGTACCCAAATTATGTAAAAGGATATGCTGTTTCCTGATTGGATTGAATTTATCCCCCCCAATAGCAATTAAATATGATTCAAATATTTTTATCCATTCCTTCCATGGCACATTCAGTTCCCCCATTTCGTTTAAAAAAGGTACTGGTTGAGACATGCCCGCAGCTGCCATTTTACAGGAATTGCTATTGGTGCAATCAGGTTTTAAATTGGAATTAACTATACAAATCAATACACAATTAACTGTAAATGTAAGTGACTATTCACGTTGTAAAGAAACGTTTATAATTGAGTTTGGTTAACAGTATTAAATCAATAGATTTTCGTAATATGTTACAAATATTTGTTTGAATATGTGTAAATGCGAAGACTAAGAATGGATTGTTAAATATAATATGAAAAGCTGTGCCTGTCAGCGTACTTAACAGGCTTCGACTCATTTATTTCAGGATTAAGCTGTGCCTGTCAGCGTGCTTAACAGGCTTCGTTCGTGCTCATTACCAGGGAGTTCCTGCTATTTTAAGAGACAATAAGAATATTTGATTCAATAAACTCTGACGTTGACTTAAGCTCAGTGAAATAAGTTTCCAAATGTGTACAATTGTGTGGAACGCCTTTCACTGGCGCGTGCCACACTGACAGGTTTGAAAGATCTTTCTTTTCTCAAAGCCAGTTCACAGAAATGTTCGTTCTCCAATTGAAAATGAAACCAGTTTCCGAATGTGTACAATTGTGTGGAACGCCTTTCACTGGCGCGTGCCACACTGACAGGTTTGAAAGACTTTTCTTAATTTCCTCAGAGCCGGTAAAAACAAACTTGTGTAAGCCTGCCACCTGCTGTTGCAATAAGGCTACCGGGTACCTCTAGTCACTTAAATTGCTGAAGTAATTAAGGCGGAATACTCTTTCAACGACGCTCACACTCGCGGAAATCTTACTTCTAAAGTAGAAAAACGAACGCGTTCCCCTTGGCAGACTTGCTGAGGTGTCCGACGGAGCACTTGCCGCTTTGCCGTTCAACCGCAGATGCAATTAGAGCGGACTGCTCTTTCAATGACGCTCGCACTTCAGGTCACTTCCCACAACCAAAAGCAGGAAAACAATCAAACAGGCAGACTTGTCGAGGTGTCATACGGAATTATTACTGCCTTGCTGCCCATATAGATAATGTGGCTGAAAAGAGAGTCGCTTTTGTAACAGCTGGTCAGCCTGGACTGAGGAAAAACAACCGATCTTCCTCACATGTGTACTGACGAAATTCTAATTCACGAATCCTCCATACAGCAAGATAAACATCATAGACTACGCTCTTGTAACAGCTGTCAGTCGGACTGAGAGAATAAATTAATTTTCGTCAATTGTGTAACGATAAAATTCCAACTCACGATGCCTCCAGACAGCAATTGAAGATTAACGAAAAGAGGGGTGGAGATGGCGATGTCCCCTCACACACCAACTCGTCGCCAGTGATATAAGGACGGAGTCTGAAGAAATTTCAGGTGAAACTTTATTCCATCTCCAATGCTTCAACTGCCTATTCTCTTCACAGGTCTTCTCTCCAACCGTTCACCTCCCCTCACAGCCTATTCTTCACCTCGCTCTCAACATTCCGATCAACCCAAAATATAACACAGGGGGAAAGGGTACAAGGGAAATACCATTCCTATACATTGTTTACTCTAACACACATTTACATTAATATACTACTGAAAATATGTAATAACATAATATTATACTATTGTGATAAACTAATACTACTCTAGCTAACTACATCACAACAGATTCCATCATCAAAGTTATTCAGATATTAGATGTTGCTTTATTTTAACTCATATTGTGTAATGCCTGTCACATATTTATTTATGCATATAATGGCTCCCTCGGCTTTATGGCACTGACTCGAAGCTGCCTTATTGGTTGTATTTGCTTGTGTGGCATACACCATAAATGGAAGGGCATATTGTGTCTGTGAGAAATATGTATACCAAATGAATGAATAATAGCCATGGATATATCAATCATTGATAGGATTAGCAGCCGACACCCCTGTCTTCTCTTTATGTACTGGTGGCTTTCTGGTCTGTGGAGTCATGAAGGCAGTGGCAGGAATAGAAACTGAATGGGACCTGAGAGCAGTGGTTATTTACCATTTTGCTATCCCCTTGCCAGCAAATAGAAGGCTACTGAAAGGCTATTTGAAAGGCAAGGAGTCCATTCTGGAATGTTATACTAGGTCACTGGCTACATTATATGAATTGTGCCTCTCCTCATACACTGACTTGCATGACAGTGCACTATAATTGACTTCAACAATTTTGCCTCTGTCGCCTATGTTATGTTTTATAAAGCTTGTCACATACGCAGACATATGTGGGATTAACTGAAAGAGTGCACACTGATATTTAGCCCCAGGATGTTTAGTATGAAAAGTGAGATAAGTTAGCAGTCAGGCCTCTGCCAGAGTCACCATGGCCATTCGCAAGACAGCCAGCAAAACCGCCCATGCTATGATCTTTATGGTAAGACTGATGTTCGATGTCAGCCAGGAAGGGGGAACTGTGGACCTTTACCCCATGGGGCTGTCAGCATGCACACAACAATAACAATCAGTGGTCAAGCGGTATGTTTGAAACAGGTCGTTGTAGTGTGCTCTGACTCATCAGTCTCCGGGAACTCATTGACCAGGACCAATATCCCAGCTAATAGGGAAAATAAAACCAGCCCTTGAATACCATGCCATTTTACAGAATGCAGTTCTCAAGGCCAGAATAAATGGAACAGCCTTACTCCTCTACCCACAACACAGATTACAATTGACTGCGCATCTGGTTTAACGTGCTTAGCTGTTTGCCTATATGTGAATCTGCTGCTCCAAAATAGTCAAGTCAATAGTCTGATGAATTTACTTTAGTAATAGAAGGGGAGGAGCGCTCTAAAAACGTTTGCTTGGAAACAATTGATCAAAAACGTATTTTTCGATTCCACATAATATCTGACCAAAGCTTGCGCTTATTTTGATGGTGATTCAGCGATAAAACAGCATGGGCAGTGATGCCTGGTATGTTGAGTGCCAATTTCATCCTGCGAAAATGGAGTGGTGCGTTAAACGTATGTCTCCCCACCACACACCTCCGCCCCACCCCCACCCCCGGCACCTGTAGAATGTGCCGCACTAGTGTGGAAGAAGTGGCAGAAGCATTTGACATCTGTCTAACTCAAGGAATTGTAACATTGCTTTCAAATTATTTTATTTACTTGCAATGTTTATTATTTTATATGTTTTGTGGTAAAATTATGGCTCATCACTTTCTAGTTCTTCTTTTTTCATATAAGAATATTATTCTGCCGTGCTGTGGTTTAGTCAACAGACATCACCAAATAATATTTCCGTAGCCACATTACTGCAACTTTGCTATTAGCGGTTTAACTGGGCTTTTCAGCTGTGTTAATTTTCATTAAAAATGTTCCTCATTCCTCCTCTTCCTTACTACAGGTTGGTTCTCTTTCCGCTATCCTTCATGGGCTGCTATCCAGTCACAGTCTGTGTTGGGATGGTAATTTTCACAGTGGTTGGCGTTGGGGCTGGGTCCAGGCAGAAGTGCCCACGACGTGGTGAGGTGTGGCATCTCAGCATCTGGCTGTCGACAGGCTTCCAAGGGCACCTGCTGGAAGGATGAAGAGACTTCCTGACCCAATGCAGCCACAACATTGTTTCCAATCCTTATTCCGGCCATCCGCTAGGCTGCGGTGCTCGGGATGAATTGATTGGCAGCTCTTGTTAGCAGGGTCTTCATGGGGTTTCTTGGGTTGGCCCTATCTCCATCATCTCACTTCGGTGTCTTGGTTCCTTCCCCCGGCATTGACAGGGTTCCAGACAGTACTCATGCACACCCAGCGTTCTGCCGCCATACTTGTGTCTCATGCATACTGTACATGCACTTGATGTGCACATGGGATATTAGTGCCAGGTTGTGGGTGTCATATGTTGTTGTGTTATTTAATGCCAGTGTTCTAGAGGTAGTCTAGCAGCAGACAGACCGTTCACCAGTTTCTAGTCAAAGTACCAAACTTAACGCTATATCTCTTGCAAATAATAATGTTTCTTTGTACAATTCCACATCCTTAAAGTGAATGCTATCCAAAAGCCTTCTTTATATTACTAAAATCAGCATCAAAATTGATCCTGATTTAAAACTGTTATGTCTCCATGTTCTTTCAAATGACCATCTCCTCGCGCTCCATCCTCTGTATGCATCTTCTCTCAAGGTACTCCCATGCATTTATGCCTTAATCCTTTTTATTGAATTTTCTAAGTACTTACACCTCATTTCATAGATCACCACCTCTACTGCTTTGAAACCATGGTTCTGCAATTTAACAATACCTGATCTCCTCTAACCTGTCTGTTAATCCCACTTGTGTGAACTCGCATCCAGCCCTAGCAGTTTTCTACCACAAAGAAACTGGAACAAATACATGGAATGGTCTCATTGAAAGCACAAGACCATTCCCAGGAACCAATAAAAACCATTAACTACTGGATTAACCACTAACCTTCAGTTCCAGAGCAGTGTGCTGCCTGGTGTAAACTGCTTCATTCAGTTCCTTATCAGGGGTGATAAGTGTTTATATAAATGCAGAAATAATGCAATACAGTATGTTCCAGAACTGCTTTTGGCTAAACAGCTGTGTGGCAGAAAAATGTCAAACGTGATACGGGATCACAAGCCAGTCAGGGTTTTAATTTGACTTTTAGTTTGATTGAAATATTGTTTCTAAGTATTCTCTTAAATTAATGGTATTAAAATGCACTCCTAAGTACGGGATGGAATATTATAAAATGGTTCAAAGTATTTTGTAAAAGCTTGTCCTCTACCTATCACTGTACAGTTGTTCAGTACACTTTTGTCTCCACGGGAAGTGATGACAGCAGAAAGCATAATTGGACCCTAGGAAAGAAGAATGATTTTGCTATCTAGATTACATGGAGCCATATGTCCCCTGTTTTCCATCCCGGCTACTCTTCTTTCAGCTAGGGTTTGATAGCTCCGTTTAAGGTTGTGTGCAAAATCGAGTGCATATTCTTTCTTGCCCGTTTCCTAAGACCGAGGATATTGAACGTTATTTAGGGCCATATGTATGAACACATTTCCAAATGGGTAAAACCCTTTGATACATCTGGTCCTTAGTGCCTAAAAACGAGGTAAACAGTTTTACACCGCGCATTGTTTTAGCAATTCTGTGTTCCGTTTTACCACCCTTTAATAGTAGTTGGTAAATCAGATTGCAAAGTTCAACCGAGGTTGTCAACCCTGTTGCCATTCTCCTTGTAATGGCATAACGATAAAAATGCGCTCAACAGGCCATGTTTACTGATGCGCCCGACTCTAATTAATTCACCAAATAATGCAAAACTTACATGAAGACAAACAACTTCTCATGTATTTGGAAGTGCATAATGATTTACAGAAACAGGCATTTAATGGTTTTGCTTTGATTTTCCTTTGACGCAATGCAGCGGTGTAAACGTGGAAAAAAGACTCAAGGGCTTGGAATGGCGCACTGTCTTGTCATTTGACAGCAAGCCCAAGGCACTGACTATTAGCAGCCATGGCTGAATCGCAACCTCTCAAGTCTTATGGTCAACTCTAGACCAAGAATTTAAGCACGCAGGTGGTTCTTGCCACCTAAAGCCAAAATGAGCAAGCCCTGGCAACGCTAATAGGTCTCCCATATACACGACCTATTGGCAATGTGTTTTTGCTATGTTGTACATCAGTGTGGTTGCTGTTCAGCATGGCTAAAAGTTAGCGGCATGGAGTTTGGGGGGGGGTGGGGGCAGGGGAGTAGAGTATTGCAGAGTTGAGTGGAGGAGAGTGGCGTTCAAGGATTCATTGGAGTGGGGTGGATTAGGGTGAAGTGGTTTGGAGTGGATTGAACTAGTGGGGTAGCTAGATTGGATTGGAGTAGAGTGGGGGGATTGAATGAAGCGGGGTGAATTAAATGGAGCATGGTGGAATTAATGGAGTGGGGGATTAGAGTGATTAGATTGTGGTGGGTGGATTGGACTGAAGTGATAGGACTAGAGTGGGGTGAATTGGATCGGGAATTTTTTGAGTGCAGTGGATTAGACTGGACTGAAGTGGGGTGGATTAGAGTGGACAGGAGTGGGGTGTATTGGATTCATTGGAGTGGGGGAATTGGACTAGTTTGGAGTGGATTCGGATGGGGTGGATTCTAGTGAGGTGGGTTGAACTGGGGGTGGGTTGGTTTGGGGTACAGTGGGGGGTGCCTTGGTCTTGAGTGAAGTGGGCGGACTGAGTGAAGTGGGGTGGATTGGAGTAAGGTTGACTGGATTGAATTGGGGTGGACTGGAGTGTGGTGGATTGGACTGGAGTGGATTGAGGTGGACTGGATTGTGGTGGATTGAACTGGGATGGACTGGAGTGGGGTAGGGTGGGATGGAATGGGGTGGGTTGGATTTGATTGGATTTAGGTGGATTTGGAGTGGACTGGATTTGAGTAGGGTGAATTGTGGTGGAGTGGGGTGGGTTCGATTGGTGTGGGTTGGATTAAGGTGATTTGGAATGGGATGGATTGGACCGGAGTGAGGCGGATTAAGGTGGACTGTATTGGACTGGAGTGGGGTGAGTTAATGTGCACTGTATTGAACTGGGTGGGGTCGGTTAAGGTGGATTGGATTGGAGTGGCATGGATTGGATTTGCGCAAGTGGACTGAACTGGGTTTGGATTGGGGTGATTTGAGATAGAGTGGAGTTGATTGTGTTAGAGTAGAGTGGGTTGGATTAGAGTGGGATGGATTGGAATACATTTGGGTGGATTGAAGTAGATTGGGTAGGACTGGATTATAGGGGGTGAATCAGAGTAGAGGGGAGTGGGGTGTATTGAAGTCGAATGGCAGGACTGGGTTACAGTTGGGTGGATTGGAGTAGAATGGGTAGGACTGGATTAGAATGAGGTGGATCGGAGTTGAGTGGATTAGAGTAGAAGCAATTGATTGCAGTGGGTGGATTCAAGTAGAATGGTAGGACTGGGTTAAAGTTGTGTGGATTAGAGTAATCTTTGGAGGATTGGAGTAGAGTGGGGTGGATTAAAATGGGGTGAGGTGGACTGGAATGGATTGAGTGGATTGGAGTGGGGTTGACCAAATTGAATTGGGGTTGTGGTGGATTGGAGTGGGGTGGACTGGGTTGGACTGGACTGGAGTGGGGTGGATTGGACTGGGCTGGAGTAGGTTCGACCAAGGTGGGGAGGATTGGAATGGAGTTCTGTGACTTGGATTGAATGGATTGGATTGAGTTGAGTGGATTGGATTGGGGTGGGTTGAATTAAGGTGCTTTAGAGTGGGGTGGATTAGGATGGATGGGACAGGAGTGGGGTAGGGTAACGTGAATTGGATTAGAACGGGACGGATTGGAGTGATGTGGGTGGACTGAACTGCGGTGGTGTGAATTGAGGTTAGAGTATGGTGGATTAGAGTGGAATGGGGTGGATTGGAGTAGAATGGGTTAGACTGGATTAGAGTGGGTAGATTGAAGTAGTGTGGGGTGGATTAGATGGGGAGGACTAGATGAGTTGTACTTGAGTGGTGTGGATTGGATTAGGGTGGAGTTGATTGGGTTGGGATGTGGTAAAATGGATTAGAGTAGGGTGGATTGGAGTGGGGTGAAAAGGATTGTGTGGGTGAAAAGGATTGTGTGGGTGAAAAGGATTGTGTGGGTGAAAAGGATTGTGTGGGTGAAAAGGATTGTGTGGGTGAAAAGGATTGTGTGGGTGAAAAGGTTTGTGTGGGTGAAAAGGATTGTGTGGGTGAATAGGATTGAGTGAGGTGAATAGGATTGAGTGGAGTTAATTGGATTGTAGTGGGGTGGATTCAACTGGTGTGCACTGGATTTGATTTGTATGGGGTGGATTGGAGTGGGGTTGATTAAGGTGAGGTGGGAAGGAGTAAGGTGAACTGGGGCGGATTAGAGTGGAGTGGGATGGACTGGAATGAGGCGGGTGGATTAGAGTGGGGAGGATTGGATTGGGGTAGGGTGAGTTGAATTGGGGTGGGTTGGATTGAAATGTGGTGGACTGGAATGGGATGGGGTGGACTGGATTGGGATGGGTTGGATTGAGTAGTGGGATGGGTTGGACTGGAGTAAGGTTGATTGGATAGGAGTGGGGTAGGTTGGATTGGGGTGGAGTTGGATTGGTGTGTGGTGGAATATGATGGGTTGGGAGGTTATTTGGGTTTGATTGGGATGGAATGGGATAAATTGGGACAGAGTAGGGTGGATTGAATTGGGGTGAGATATAATGGATTGGAGTAGGGCAGAGTGTGTTTGAGTTTTTGATTGGAGTGGGTGAGAGTGCTTTAGATTGGAGTGGGACAGATTGTTTTGGATTGGAATAGGCAGAATATTTTGGATTGGAGTGGGGCAGATTGTGATTGGAGTGGGGCAGATTCTTTTGGATTGGAGTGGGGCAGATTCTTTTGGATTGGAGTGGGGCAGATTCTTTTGGATTGGAGTGGGACCGATTCTTTTGGATTGGAGTGGGGCCGATTGTTGTAGATTGGAGGGGGCCGATTGTTGTAGATTGGAGGGGCGCAGGTTGGAGTGGGGTTGGTTGGGAGGATTGGAGTGTAGTGAATTGGGATGGAATGTGATGGATTCAGTTATACTGTGGCAGATTTGACTGAAGTGGTGCTGATTGTCTTGTACTGGGGCAGATTGTTTTGGATCAGAGTGGAACAGATTTAAGTGGGGCAGATTGTTTTGGATTGGGGTGGGGCAGTTTTGAGTTGGGCAGATTGTTTTGGATTGAGATGGGTCAGATTGGTTTGAATTGGGGTGGGGCAGAGTAGTGTGGATTGGGGTAGGGCCGATTGTTTTGGTTTGGAGTGGGGCATATTGTTTTTGATTGAAGTGGGCAGATATTTTGGATTGCAGTGGGGCAGACTGGAGTAGGGTAGATTGTTTGGATTGGAATAGGGCATATTGTTTTGAATTTGAGTGGGGCAGGTTGGCGTGGAGTAGGTTGGGAGGATTGGAGTGTGGTGGTGTGGAGTGAATGCTTTGTATTGGAGTGGGATGGATTGGGTGCATACTGCATAATTATGGTTAACGCATAACTTCGAAAGTAAGAAAGAAATGAGGTTGCATTGAAATATTTAGAACAAGATAGTCATCTTTTGAGAAAAGCGACTACACACAAAAACAAAGCATGATTGAAAAGAATACTTTACAAAATAAAACAAAAAGTTAACTATAGAAAATACAACTTAGAAATTGTGTTTGTCTTGATGAGCACGTTTTTGTCAGTCACATGCCTTCTGTTTGCAGGACACTCGAAGTGAAAAGAACAAAATAATACCTCAGTCATGTCTGTAAAGAAGAGTGCAAGGCAAGCGATCAAATGATAAGCAATAGGCGAGCTCCAAGCCCTTATCTAAATATACCAGCGTCTTGTATGCTATCGCAGGCTCAACCCAGAAAAGGTAGCCCTAGTCTCTGAACCCCAGTTTTATTGTTATTAAATATGGATTGTTTCAGCTTTCAGTTGACTATCGTTTTCCTAAATGAATATTTGCTGGAACGCATTTGCAACTTTGCGTTTAGCTTTCTTAATATGCTTAGTGTGGCTTTACATATGTTGTATAGCTTGCATTTGTTTGGGATCAACTAATTTTCGTAGTGACTAATTATCTCTCCCCAGTACCAGGCAGGTAAACTTTGCCCATATTTTCTCAAATTACTGAAGATATTATGCTTAACTTCTTCAGTGGGGATTAATATTATCTTTTAGTACCATGCATTCACAAGCTGCTGTCAGCAAAAGGGTTCATGAGCTGAGCCGTGAAATTTTATAAAATGTCTACTTCACTAAGGAACAAACTGCTTCAGAAATCTTCCCTTAACCCCTCGGATGCTGTGGATGTAACGGTTATGTCCTGGACAGCACCACTCGGCTGCCCAGGACATAACTGTAACGTCCAGACAGGGGAACACAGGGGAAGCGCTAGTCTGGCTCCCCCCTCCCCTGGGCAGGGTTGGAAGGGGAAAACTAAACATCTGGGTGATTCCAGGGTGGTGTGCTTGACATGCACCCAGCACCATTTTCTAACCCACAATGCCCTGCAAACCTCCAACTTTGCTGGAAATCACACATTTTCCCCACATTTTTGTGATGGAACCTTCCAAAATCTGCAGGAATCCACAAACTTCCTACCACCCAGCATTGTCTCATCTATTCCGATAAAATTTCTGCTGCCCTTGTCAGCCTAAAAATGTTTTTTTTTCAAACTGCCCTTTTGGACCCACTTTGGTTCCCCCTCAATTTCAACATGTTTTTGGCTCTGTCACAGGCACTTGGCCCACCTACACAAGTGAGGTATCATTTTTACCAGGAGACTGAGGGGAACGTTGGGTGGTAGGCAAAACCGGGAAGTTTTGTATTTGATAATGATGTGTCCAGATAGTGTTTGGGGGCCTTTCCTTTCACGGGCACTAGGCCTACCCACACAAGTTAGGTACCATTTTTATCGGGAGACTTGGGGGAACGCTGGGTGGAAGAAAATTTGTGGCTCCTATAATATTCCAGAACTTTCTGTCACCGAGATGTGGGGAAAAGGTGTTTTTTGGGGGCAACATTTTGAGGTTTGCAAAGGATTCTGGGTAACAGAACCTGGTGAGAGCCCCCAAGTCACCCCATCTTGGATTCCCCTAGTTGTCTAGTTCAAAAATGCACAGGTTTGGTAGGTTTCCCTAGTTGCCGGCTGAGCTAGAGGCCAAAATCCATAGCTAGGCACTTTGCAAAAAACAGCTCTGTTTTCTTTGGGAAAATGTGATTTTTCCACGTTGTTTTTTGGGGCATTTCCTGTTGTGGGCGCTAGGCCTACCCACACAAGTGAGGTACCATTTTTATCGGGAGACTTGGGGAACAATGGGTGGAAGGAGATTTTTGGCTCCTCTCAGATACCAGAACTTTGTGTCACCGAACTATGAGGAAAAATGTTTTTTAGCCAACTTTTGAGGTTTGCAAAGGATTCTGGGTAATAGAACTGATGAGAGCCCCACAAGTCACCCCATCTTGGCTTCCCCTAGGTGTCTAGTTTTAAAAAATGCCCAGGTTTGGTAGGTTTCCCTTGGTGCCGGCTGTTTCTTTCACCTCAATTTCTATATTCTTTTATTTCAGCTGTTATTTTCTGTAGGAAAACCTTGTAGGATCTACACAAATTACCCCTTGCTGAATTCAGAATTTTGTCTACTTTTCAGAAATGTTTAGCTTTCAGGGATCCAGCATTGGTTTCACACCCATTTCTGTCACTAACTGGAAGGAGGCTGAAAGCTAAAAAAAAAAAATAGTAAAAATGGGGTATGTCCCAGTAAAATGCCGAAATTGTGTTGAAAATTTGTTTTTTTTTTTATTCAAGTCCGACTGTTCCTGAAATCTGGGAAGCTGGTAATTTTAGCACCGCAAACCCTTTGTTGATGCCATTTTCAGGGAAAAAACACAAGCCTTCTTCTTCAGCCCTTTTTTCCCATTTATTTTAAAATATTGACATTTCACTGTATTTTGGCCAATTTCTTGGTCTGCTCCAGGGGAACCCTCAAAGTCTGGGTACCTCTAGAATCCCTAGGATGTTGGAAAAAAGAACCGAAGTTTGCCGGGATATCTTGTGCGGACAAAAAGTTATGAGGGTCTAAGCACAAACTGCCACAAATAGCCAAAAAAAAGGCCTGGCACCTGGGGGAAAAGGGCTGGCAGTAAAGGGGTTAAAAAACAACTGTGAAACAACTTTTATCATTATATTAGAGCCTCTCTAATTATGCCAGTGCTCAAACATTGCCAGTTTTTTTTCCTAGCAAGACCTTCATCATGCCTCCTGAATGTATCAGGGCTCTATTTATGCCAGAGTTTTCATTATTCAAAGCCTCTGAGTGTACAGGGGCGCTGTTCATTAAGGGGTTCTACTTAGACCATACTTCTGACCCTGGTTGGTTTCTGAATGTGTCAGCACATTAATTATGCTAGTTTTAGCAGTCCAGGATATATCAGTGTTAACATTTTACCACTACACTTTCTTATTTTATTTTCTGAGATTGCATCTTGTACATTGCTCAGGTAAGTGTAGCTAGTTTAAGCATTTAATTTCCTCAAAAATTACTGTACATAAGTCCAGATTATATTACTGGTCAAATGCCTACGTTGCCAACTGAGGGACAAGACCTCTCACGGTCTAGCCTTCATCACCCGACCACAATGTGTAATTCTTTGTCAAATCCTTTAAACTGTGTCTCAATTCTCTTGTTTTCCATAACTGCGACTTTAAAGAAAGTGCTATATCAAATAATGGAAGTTTATACTTAAACTAGACAAGCTCTGCAAGGTCTTGCTAGTTTCAAACTGTTATGGGCCTGATTCTGCTATTTACACATGTAATTTTGGCTTACACCTGCAAAAGTTGTGTTGCACTCATAAATGCATTTAGTTGCATGAAGATTTTATTGTGAATCAAACTACGTACTTTGTTTTAAGTTGGCAGGAAGTGGTAGTCCAGGCTGGGGAAGCCCTGTGAGTTTGTGCTTACGTACAAACTTAAATGTTTAAGGGTATCCACCAACTCCCTTCTAACCACTAAATGGTGAGATATCTGCTCACAACAAGGGCAGGATTAAACTATTCTAACAAGTGAATTTGTATATAGATTTTTGCATTATAACAAGTGAATTTGCAATTGCTCTACAGATGTTTGTATAAGTGAATATGAACTTATACATGTACTCACACAAAATGGAATTGACTGTAATTAGCAAGGTGTATGTTTCTGGGTCTACTCCTGTAGTATTGTATGAAATTATGTAAGTCATTAAATCTGCACCCATGCAATGTGTCAGACCCCGTTTGGGGGCCCACAGGGAAGCAGAAGCTGTTGGGCCTAACCCATGGGCATTGAGCTCAGTTTCCTCTGACGCCCCGGGTGGAGATGGTGAGCAGTTACAGGCTTCTCAGGGAGTTAGTATGGTGGAGCTCAAACTCAGCACTCAATAAACATACAGGTTAATAAATGGTTGTCAAACCTAGTACTCAATTTTCAAGACAAAAATTACTTTAATTCAACTAAACACAACTCACAGGAATGTACATGATGCAGTCTTAGTGTTCTGACTCTAGAGTACATATGCACCTCTTTGGTTTGGCCCCTGGCCTCCCCTTTTTGTCCGAGGTGGATCCTTCCACTCAGCAATGCTTAATGAGATTAGACTAATGTGCAGAATACACGCAGCACTCTTGCAAAAGTGCTCAATCTTTGCTTTACTCAAAGTTTCTCACCCAGCGAGGCTTTGAGACGTAGATCACACTGGTGTCTCCTTAGCTGTCTTGCTCTTCTCTTACTTGGTTGCCCCTCCTTTTTCTGGGGCTGAACTTGGGCTGGCATTTTCTTCCTGCCTCCTTCAGAGTTGCGTGTGCTCCAAGCTGGTAATGACTGCTCCAAGAGCGCTGGTAATATCTAGTTTGGTAGTGTGTGGTGCTGTCATGCATAGGTCAGTTTCTTGTAGCAGGTGGGTGGGAGACCACAATGTGTGTCATGCCACAGTCTTAGATTTAGTGATGATTCTGGTCATGCAACTGTTTCACTATTCGAATATATCAGCTCAGGTTATACTGCAGGTCCTACACTTCAGGTTCCACGACTCGGGCAGCACTGCCTCCTCAGAATTTAGGCACGGCAACTTCTTTCCTGCCACAACTTCACACTTTGGGCATAACCCCTCAGGAAACTCCATAGCCCCAGATTTTGGCATAATAGCTCAAGCCATGTACTTCATGTTTACTGATATAAAATGCAAGTGAGAATGTGAGGCCTAATATCACAAGGGTACGCACATTGCTCTCCAGAGTCATCCACTAACCAGGTCCATGCACAGTCACTGCCCTTGCAGAGTTGGCAAGATCTTAACCTCAGCAGGCAGGCTGGCTTCTAGGCACTCCAACACAGGTGTTTCCACACTTCATTATCTAGGCCTTGTCCTGCCATATTCACAAATGTCAGCAGTATACTTCCACTGTCTAGGAAAACAACCTTGCGTCCACCTTGTGATCTAACTAGCCCAAGGGCATCCACATTGGATTTCACAGGCCTCCATTACATTGGTTCATTCATACAAAAAATACATATACCATACAGGCCACGTACACAAACATGTACAATGTATGCTAGGGATGTAACGCTAGGATCAGCGTATGCACACAGAAGCATAATTTTAGACCGGTGAGCCATTAGTTCTTCACGCCAGTGAGACAGATATAAAGGTCTGGTGACAACTACAGGTTCACAAAACATGGTATGCTGCCGCCACCACTTTATGTATTAAACTCGTGACAGGGACCATGGTCCACTGTCTGTGTAGTGGGGGCACATTTGGTGTATTCCTCCAGGCCTCAGCACAGATCCAGGCACCCACACATGTCAAGGGACGACATTAAGCCTCTGCACACCCACTAGATTAGTGTGGGGCTGAGAATACAACTGCACACGATGCTGGGGATATTCCCGTCCCAACACAAGGTCATAGAACTGACTGTGCATATTTCTGACTTTTTTTATTTTATTTTTTAACAATCAGACCCCTAATAAATATTTCCTTTTTTTTAAACATCTCTGCATGTTTTAAGTGTTGTCCATAAACTGATGGGACGCCGGTTAGAGATTATTCTCTTTAACTAGCAGGAGAAAAAAATATTTAGATGATTCTAATTATTTACTATCACAAGTAATGCACCATATTCAAAGTGACAATATCTGGAAAGCGTCAGTGTCTTTTGAATATCATTCAGTTCTTATGACAGCACACTGGGAATTTGGCCGCAGCTCTCTTGCTTTCAATACCTATTTGTTGCTGTGTATTGGCCAATGAAATTAATTATGACTTCAGTTGTCTTTTGTTCGTCTAAGATAACTTTGTTTTTAATGTACATAGTTCTCCACTCCTAGTTTTACTGTTCCTTTTATTTTTATTGTGTAAATCAATGTGGAGTGTGAAAGATTGTTGATTGTTCATTGTCCACCTTGCCAAAAAACAAAATCAGCTAGGTACCAGCTCTTTCTTCTAAAGAAAGTCAAACTGTTTCTTCCAGAAAGCGACTTCAGAACTTCAGTTCAAACCCTTATACTCTCATCTGGATGGTGGTAATGCCCTGCTTCATGGCATCTCAGATTCCACACTGGCACCCCTCATGAAACACCCTACATGTCACAGCATGTCTCATCCATGGCCTGAATAAATATGATTACATCAACCCCACCCTGATGGACCTCCATTGATTCCCCCTTGCTGGGCCGCACCATCTTTAAAACCTGCTGCAACAGTTACTAAGCCATCACAACCAGCATCTCCGCTTATCTTGCAGGCAAACCTAACATCTCTTATGGTACTCAGCACACCCACAGCTACGATTCCAGCAGACTGGACTATGAAGTTTAAAAAAGATAAAACAAGACAACAGGCCTTTTCCATCTATGGGACAACATCCCCATATCTATCAGGGCTGCCTCATCGCTGCTCCAGCTTAGGAGAGAGTTCTGACATTCTGACACATGATCTTCTTCCAACAAATGCATTATTTGATAGAGATGTGCAACCAAACCAGTGAAGCACAAACTCATACAAGAGCTAAAAAAAAAAAAAAACTTTCACCTGAAGAATTTCAGTTCAAAAAGATTTCCTCACTGAAAACTGCTGTTGTTGTCGACTATATGTGACAATTTGGAATGGTCAAGATTTGATCCATGCAAACCTTCGGAGAGGTCATTCAGACTGTTCGACAGATATCAAAGTCAGTATGCACCTTGCAAGAACTGCACATTGTCTTTGACAGTTATCTTGAACTATCTGTCAAAGATTGTGAGAGAATCAGACAAATGTCTATAAGTGAAACAATTGACCTTGCCTGCATCAAACATTAGACGCCTAAACTTGTGCAACTTGATAAATTCTGGTCATCAACATCTAACAAGATGAACTTGAGGATGTTAACTCTCCAAAACACAGCTGATGCTTCAGTGAAAACTGAATTTCCAATTATTGCAAGTGGAAGTACTGTCAATGAGGAGTTGGTGCCTGACGAGATACATTCAAAAGGTAAGGGCCATATTGTCAAGAGTATTGGAGGAAGCAGACCTTTGTGTTGTGCCACATGTTGAGTGGGCTGTTTAAAATGGTTCCAATCGAGTTATTGTACTTTCAAATGACACAGATGCTATTATTGTGCTACTAAGATTTGTTGCAATGTTCATAAGTCAAGGATTGTCAGAGTTATGAATACGTTATGGAACAGGCGAGAAAAGACACATAATCCTGCTTCATTTTCTGTACAAGAAACTTGATGTAGAGATGCACGCATTCTTACAGGTGATGACACTATGAGCAAAATTGGAACAAAGCTTGGGTCTTTAACTGCTGAACCTGTAAAGTTTCTAAAAGGATTATCTGAGACAGAAGAAGAATGTGACTTTAGAGACTTAGAAAAATACCTTGTGTGTGTGGAAAACGATTTCTGACTGTCACACATTTGACAATCTTCGTACAGTGAGTTCAAGAGCTCAGTCCCACTAAATGACCTTCCACCAATGTCCTATTTTGTGCGTGGACACATTAAAAGAGCATTTTACTTCATCAGAAGATGTGTAAATGTTTTGAATCATGCATATGTAGAGAAAGATCAGTGTCAGTTTAGTTGGGAAGATATTGATGGGTGTTTTAACCTACAAAATTTCTAAAGCCTTGATAACGCGTCCGACTCGTTTTAGGCCAATTAATCTTTTGACCCAGTTGAGAGGCACCTTAGGACGAGATAGCTAATCAATATGTCAATCAATACATCAATAATGTCATCAATATTTATTACCACAATGCATTTCACTTTAGTCAAAGGCATTAATCGATTCAAGACACCACCATGACCTTGAAGTCATGAATAACCACACCAGTTTAGTAGAATTTTATGAGTTTTTATTCCCTACTAGTTACAATTCTAAAAGTAGAGGTGTTAATCTCATAATCAAGAAACAAAACAGCATAGTCACGATATGGCAACTCTGACGAGATTTCACTAAGGCAAGAATTGCAAACATCAGAACATAACACGGGGCGTGTACATAGATCAACTTTAGCAGAGTGTCATCAACCACCTGTCAGTTCAACAAAGCATAGATTCAGTAGTTTGTCTATTTGCGTCAACTTAGTGAACACCTGTCCTAACCACTTATTAGCATTGGCATGTTGGGCTTCATGCAAAACAATTTAGAACACCAAATTTGGAAAACATCTAAACTATGGTCCCTGTCAAAAGTAAGCAGTTGGTACCTAGAAAGGAAAAGCAAACAGACAAATCACAATTTAATTGTCATAGTTACCCTCCAAGGTTTAGGTCAGCACTCAGGTTCAGTCTTCGTCTTCAGGACATCAGTTGATTTGCCATTAGTCAAAACTCAGCTCTGGGGCAAAAGGGGCACTTCCCTCATAAGGAGGCAAAGTGTAAAATGGGCAATCTAAGGATGAGGATGGTTTTAAGTAAAAATCAGCAAAGTCACTAAACAGAGTGACAAAGATTCTGGATAAAATCAATAGCATTCCCTAACCCACCTCAATGGCTCCCCGTGTCATGGGTTTTTATCCCTTTTTCATAGTACATTCCCCTAAAATGTCATTGGTTTACGGTTATACCCAACTATCTTTACCCTATTAGAAAACAGATTATGTCATTAATCTTTCACCCCATATTATTTTGCAGACATTTTATTGGTCCATGTAATTGAAGCCTTCAGAGGTAGCACGTCCGGTATGATTTCATCCTTCTGTAATTCTTTGCACATCTTTTGGTCAGTAGCTCCATTGTCTTCACTGGTTTAAACGACCTTGTACATTACACTAATCTACACTGTTGCATTTTAGTTAAAACATTATTACAAGCAATTTGAATTTCATGAGAACGGATCTACTATGGTTACATTCAGCTTCTAGTTTGAAGAAAACAAGAGGTCAT
Organism: Pleurodeles waltl; assembly: GCF_031143425.1. Classification (NCBI taxonomy): domain Eukaryota; kingdom Metazoa; phylum Chordata; class Amphibia; order Caudata; family Salamandridae; genus Pleurodeles; species Pleurodeles waltl. The sequence goes on along the minus strand of NC_090449.1, from coordinate 650,751,134 downwards.
GTCCTTTTGCGAGTCAGCACACTGTACGTTAGAAAAACACATTTAATATGAGAGCCAGGCAGCTAAGCTTCGGCTTATGCCAACTTAAGGCATACAGAATTCATTTAGCATTACTGTAATAACATAATCATTAGTAATTAGTACAAAACCACACTTTAATATAATTTTTATCAACATTAGTCATTTCTATTAGTCCACTTATACATTGACGGCCACTCCCCGTGGTCACATTTCAGGTGCACGTTTAAGCAGAATACATTTATACAGTTTCTAAGAAGCATTATCACACATTAGTTCATAAACATTTCATGTTAATATAGATTATATAAGCTACGCTCTCTCAGCCTCTGCCCACAGAACTTGCATGTACTTGCAAAACTTGTGCTACAAAAAGATATCCCCATCGATATGATCTTCTCAAATGTTCAACATTCTGCTAATGTACCACGAGCGACTGCCGAAACAAATAAAGTGAACTATGAAAATGTATCTAAAACAGGAGTGATAAATATTATTGTTTTCCATATTTGGATCATAAACATTGGTGTATACATTCAAGGATTAAAAAACATTATTTGTTTCATTTCTATATATGTCTCTTCCTCCTCTATTATAGCCGCCATATTAAAGAATGGCAGAAGGGTTGCCCTGAGGAGTTATTTTCTGTCTTTATAAGACTACTCAACCCCCAAAAACTAATTTTTTACACCACAATGAAGTTTCTAGGTCTCATGGTTCCTGAAATATTACATTGTCACTGCAACACATCCGCCATTTTAAAAGATGTTGCCCTGAACAATTCGGTCCGAATCAGCAATGTCTACCCAAGCTAAATTACTTCCCTAATGATCCAAACACACAAATCAAAAATGAAAATCCCTGGACAAGAATTTTTTAAAGAGGTATTTCAAGGGGTCAGGACTATGTAATTCTACTTATTTCAAGGCCTTCCTTCCTTGTTTGTGTCTTTCCCTCCATGGTAGCATATTTTTGTGTTTGTTCCTTCCTGGTAGTATAGCCTTTTTAAACATCCTTTTGATTGGATGGCTTCTAGCCTTCCACTGGTTGCATTTAAGGAACTACTTTGTGTATTGCTATTTTCTTGCTCTCTCCTTCCTATGCAACTTCCCCCTTCAAATCCCTGTCCCCTGCACTCTCTCTTTTGCTCTCCCTCCACAGCTTCTCTGTTGTCCCCTTCCTCTCTTTTCTTTTTGCAGATGCTATTTCATATTTGCAAACAGGTTTTTTTGGTTGATATAGAACGGCAGCGACAAAAAGCACTAGCATAAATAAAAATGTAGATAATGCCTTAAAAAAGTCAGAATTATTGGCTTTGTCAAAGCTTATGTTTATAATGATACTTTGGTGAGAATCTTTTGTAACATCGTCCAAGCAAATTAAAAAAGTCAATGCTAGCCTTCCCGGCCCACCAGTCTTCTACATATGATGAGTACTAAATGAGTCACAGTTTCTGAAGAAATAGTGCCTTCTTGAAGCATGGTCATTCTTCTGCATGTCAATTTATGATCTCGGGATCTTTCAAAATCATCCCACAGTTTTGCGGTAATATAAGAGCATGTCTATAATGAAGAATACTTTTGAAGTAGAAATATATACTTCATTTATAAATACGGTAATATTACTGCATGTCTATAATGACGAATACTTCTGAGATAGAAATGTATTTTTTATTTAGAAATACTTTTTGAAGTCGCCCTCTAGTAGGCGATGTCTTCATAAGAGTTTGAATTTGCTTTATTAATGCATAATAGTTTTGGAGAAGTTTAGACGCCTTTTCCTTTTAACTTTAAAGAACATAAACGTTAAGCCCATCTAGTAATTCAGAATTTTAATGTGGCAGCATGTTATTTTGTTGGTTAATACATAATGCTAATTTCGTGATGTTTGTCAAAGTTATTGTGAGGCAGTGCCAGCTAGGAGTTGATGGTTTAGTCGTCGTGCCGATCTTTTTAATTGGGAACACTGCTCCTCCATTTTTCTTTTCAAAGCCCTGTCACAAGATTAGAAACCTAGCTTTGTTGTATCACAGCTGAGGGTTGCGTTAACATCGTCGGCGAACTGACAGGTATACCACCCCCTGTGCTTTTTCTGTCGAATTGTCACAGGTAAGAAGTGTTGACGTTAAACTCCCTATGCAGAAAAATAGCTTTATCGTTTTTAAGAATTTGTTGCGCAGCTGAATCAGACATCTGTGGTCGTCAAATATACGGTTCTCTCAGACGCAAGTGGTATTCAATGAGTACGGCTGATTTTAGTAGGGCTAATGTTATGAGAAGGCAATATATTATCTGTTTTTAAACGTAGCCAGAATATATGTGGTAGGTTCGATCATTTCATAGAGGACGTATTTGCGTTTGATAAAAGCAGGACACGAATTTTGTTTGCTATTTTCTACTTCTTGCCCCCACGCAGAACATAAGCAATAAGTTCTCTAGAGTCCGGACCATAATTAAAGCACAACTATAAATCAGTATATATAGTTCTTTAACTTGAACAGTCTGTCAGCTGAGCCGTCCTGCTTCAGCTAAGAGATCTGGGCCCATTTTAACATATTCCCCAAGGCCAATATAGGTTTAGAGAAAAGGCCGCCTCCCAAAACCGCAATTGTGCGCAATGAAAGACAGTGCCAAATGGTCATTTACACACACACACACACACACACAGACCCCACGCGCCCCCCCACCCTCCCCCCCCCAGGCAAGTAGCTTTGCCCATACTATGAAGAATGCAAAAAGCCATTGAAGGGTGCAATGAATGAGGTGGGAGGAAGTGCTCATATAACATACGCACAGTTTTCCTCTGAGGGCACCCCATGAGCAGGTACGTGGAGAGATTCTCCAGAGAAGTTTAGAAGTCTCTGTCTTCTTTTCAGTTAAGTCTAAAGGCTCAACGACCTGTTAAAACCAGTAGATCTTTTTAATGGAGGATTTCATCTATTGAACACGGGAAAGGCCGGCCATCACAACACTGTTGGGAGATTTGTACAACTGCAACAGGAAGAACAGTGCATACTTCCATAATTATTATTCAACGAATACTAATGCTGACACACTGCCTAGTGTTGTGTTATGGCAGGCAACAATAATTAATAGTTTCAACTAGAGTTATCCATGTTTTTTTCCAGTGATATTATGTGCTACAAAACAGTTCACAGCATCTTCAAGCTGTAGAAAATTCTATCCAAGGAAAGGTTACTCACATGTAACAATGTTTGTGTATTGTTTATGTGCCACTGGTGTTTCTTTACCATAGTATTATAATTAGACGACCTATATAACTTCAGCAGTACCATCACAAAAGTGTAAGGGAAAAGTGATGCCTTATAGAAGTCTCGTAAACTTAACTCCATCGATTTAAATCCACTGGACTCGGGGACAAACACATTTCCCATTAGCTTTTTGGTGTGCTTCCTGTTTGGCATGGTAATACACTTCCCTGATCTATTGATACCTGTTGAGGACAGAGCAATAGGTGATAAAAGAACGATTCATAAATTAGGGGAGCCTTACGTTTTAGTGACGTTTTCGCCCTGTAAGCGTTGTCGTAAAGCATGTTCCGTTTAGGCTTTACAAGCCTGCAGTGACTGTTTTGAAAACCGAGGCAAATGTTGGAGGACAAAACTAGGTAACAATCACAAGATTCACGTTAACGTGTCCCTTTCACCTTTTGTGAACAGTTGATGGTGTGTTTGGGGCGCAAGCACATGTGATCTTGGGAAAAGCATAGAGGAAGCACTTACATACTGTAGGCTCTGCAGGCTACTTATAATGCTTTTGTGAACTTGAATATATTAGTCAAACCCTACCAGAAGCCCAAACGGCAGTAGAATAATTTGGGCGTACAGCTTAGGTTCCTTTTGTGATCTCTGAAACCATGGTATGTACTCAAAGATGTGTGGATAAAGTGACAAGGCTCCAGACCCCAAACAGAAACCTTTTTAATCCAGCGCAGTAGTGCTGAGGAACTCGGGGTGGGTGATACTCCATGTCAAGGTCAAGATAGTACTGTGATGTTTAATTGAAGGCAATAAACTTAGAAGCCCTCGCTTGAGAACAGGGTGTTGACTACAAACAATCATATCAGAATGGGAGCTGCTGAGAACAAGGAAAATAAGGTGGAAAGGACCTTTGGTAACCTCAGAGAAAGGTTTGACATAAAGGTTTTTGTTTTTTAGTCCGACTCAGTAGACAACCTAGAAATTGCGGTGAGCGGCTTAAAAATGACAAAGGAACCAATATTAGAGTTCTTGGTAAAATGGCACTGCAACAGCATTCTTAACCTTTCCTGTAGAAGTTCTACATCGAAACAGTGACCCTGAAAAGGATATGGTGGTCGGCGACTGACAGTGTCATTTAACCAATCATCAAAACAGAAGGAATTAGAGAGCGTAAAGGCAATAGACATGATAACTCTTGAGCAAAGATAAGAAAATGGGTTATTAGTTTCGAAGGAAGTGACTTCTTCACAAGTGCTTAGTCTGCAACTTTGTGTGTACTGGGAACTATATACCCAATTCTAGCACTTCACTCTCATGGTAGTGAGGAAGAGCAGTCCAACACCCACTGAGGGGAGGTGGTGTGGAGTCGTACCCCAGTTTGCAAACAATATTCAATAAATCATTGTTTAGTCAATACCTTCTCTAATAAAAAGGAAAGTCATTTATTACACTTAGACTACTGAATACTGTGTTAATTTACACATTTCTACAAGGAGGCAGATAGAAATAACCTGTGGTGGCACCCTCCTAACAATTCACATGCCCAGTGAGCCCTGTACCTTGTAACCAGAATTTACCCCACCTACACTAGTCCCAATATGAGTGGCATTATTATAGGTCAAGCCTACTGGCTTTGTTATGGTGTCATCACAGCAATAAAATATAGAAATACATCATACTAAACAAATACAGCACCTTTAAAATCACTATGAATGGTACTATATATATTAATTTTCATTAAACCATAAAACATTTCATTGTCAATTTTATCACAGGCAATAAAGCTATTTACATTCAATGTAATGTTTAAGAATCTTTCTTCTACTTTCCACATGCTGTTACTGCAGCTTTAGGACCCACCAACAGGGTTGTTTGTACTTCAGAGGTTATATGCATAAGTTAAAACTCCATGATTGCTTAAAACTACTCCAAACTTCTTCCAGGGGCATCAAAATAACCAACTCCCCTTGGAGATTTATGGCAATCTTATCGGATACAGCTTTTGGGGGTGGGGGCCTGCTGTACATCCGGCTCTTCCCAAACTCTTTTTTAAAAATGTAGGTGGTGCCCCCTTCCTGGGGCACACAAGGAACAGTATGCTAATATTTAAGCCCCTCATGTCTGCTCCAGGGCACTCTAGCGCCTGAGGCTGTGAATTGTTATTTGGGGCTTTACCCTCAAGGAAGGCTTTTTCCTTTTTATTCTGTGGCCTCGAGCTGCAACTTTTTTAATGGCCTGGTGTCCCTATCCATTTGATGGGAGCTCACTCTTGTGCTGCCCAGTTAGCTCCTGCATCCGCCATTAGTACTGTGTAGTGGTGCTGACTCTCCAGCCTCTTACTTCTCTGGCCTGCATCTTGGCAGGTGAGGTGAGGACTTAGCTGTGTTTTCCCCGTTTTCCTAGGCATAGTCACGAGGAGTGGCAGAGGCTCACCAGATCGCCACTGAAGAGGAATGGCGCGCCCTGCTCACTCTTAGTTGTCCCCACAGCCTTCATCTCCCCACAACAATCATTTGCTTTGACACTGGGGAAAAGTTCCCCATGGGCAAAGGTCTTGCAGGGCTCCTCTGCATTAAAAAAAATAATAATAATAAAAAATAAAGGAGGGAGTGTTGGTTTCCTCATCAATCCCTTCCCGTCTTCACTCACTACCCTGGGTCTGGATCCAGACCCAGGTCCACTTAGCATTTTTAGAAAAGTGCAGCAGAGCACTATGTGCTCTAGGTCTCACCAAATGGCCCTGGAAGACCACACTTCTGGGGCTTTTTCCAGGCCCTTTAGGCTAAATTTCAAGGTGTAGGTATTGTTTGCCTTCTGGTAGAGGGGACTCTTCAGGTGTCCTCGCTTCCAAATTTATATTTCTTTGTGGAGCTTGATTTTCACTGCTCCTGACGTTTGGTCTGTCCTATCTAAAGGTTCCTGCCGCCTGCCTTCACTCAGAGGCTTCTTCAGCAGCCTCTCCACAAAGACCAAGAACCCTCCTTACCTCAGTCTTCAAGTCTGATTGTTTTAAGTGTCTTGTGAGGCACCTGCTTGTAAGCAGTTGCATCAGTGGCCCATCCTGACGGAGGCAACCCATCTGCAGGAATAGTCCACAGATGTTCTGGGGAACCTTCCAGAATGTACCCTAAACAGGTCAGTTTCTCTACTATCCCTCAGAGTGTGTAAGGGTGCTAGCATCACTGGCTCTGGAGAAACTCTTCTGGTCTTAGGTGCCAGGTGGAGTCCAAAAGCCCTCCAGCCCATCTGCGCAGTAAGGTGAGGTGGCTTCTTCCAGCTGGGCATTCTTCTGATGTCGTTGCTCCAATGTCCAGAAAGTTATCAACAGTTGCGAACTCCCTTACACAAGAGTTTTTAAGTGGGGGTGAAACGTTCTATAAGCTAGGACACATCATCACTTGAAATGTGCCCCAAATTTCCTGCACTACATTCTGGGACATTGCAACATAGCCCATCCCCCCATTGTTACACCTGACCCTTCCCTCAAAAACTACAGATGGGGTGATTTAAAAAAACATTCCTAAAAGTATCAGGATTTAAAAACAACATTATTTGCAAGGACAAATGGTTCCTCCTTCCTTGACCAGTGTCTCAAAACAAGAAGCGAAATTCAGTCAACCGGAAGCTCATACTGCAATTTATGGTCCAGACATTACAAGTATAATACAGATCTGAGACAAGCTTTTTCATAAGTGAGGATGCACCCAGGGATTTTTGGGGAAAGTTGGATTTGGAAAAACACCAGAGTTGTCTGCTCGGTTGTACTAGCCCTTGCTCTGAAAAGGAAGAATATGCTTATGGGTGTGAGTGGATCTCTTGCCATCAACAAATGTGAAATTAAGCTGTCCAAAACAGAGTCTTTTACAGTTGCTTTTGATTTAGGAGAGGGTATTTGTTCAAACCAAGCGCAGTTCCCCTGATCTGTACATCCAGTGTAGACAAAGTCACTCCCTATGCCCATGACAGTATTTACTTTAGTTATTCGGCTCCTTGCTCAGGTAAAAAGCAGAGAAGCAGGTGTTTGTAAAGGAGCTAATGAATCTGATGTATTTTCATGTAATTTCTGATGGATACAACTACCTGTGGATTCCTCACCTAATGAATACTCCCATGGCGCCAGCATTCGACGGAAATCTTCTTACTAGTCTCTGCACGTCGACGAGGACGTCACTCTTGCCCACGCGACGCCGTCTGACGTCATACAGGCAATAAGAGGTCCTCGCCGACGTGCCGATGACAGTTCCCTTTTTTCCGTGCATTCGAAACGGTTATCTTCGAGGGAGCTACTGTTACCTTCGTGGTTACAGTGTATTGTCTGCTGCGTAGTCTTCTCTGCGGTAATAATGTCTCAGAGGAAGTCGGGTTTCAAGCCCTGTCGAGAGTGTGGGGGCAAGATGTCAGTTACAGATCCTCACTCCGACTGTCTATGGTGTTTGAGCTCCGACCACGACGTCTCGACTTGCGATTCATGTCAACACATGAATCTGAAGGCCCTCAAAGAGCGTGAGGCCAAGTTATTCATGGCAAAGTCAAAGAAGAAGGAGAAACATCATAAGAAGTCTTCTTCGCTAAGGTCTCACCGGCGTCATCGAGACTCCCGGCGCCGTAGAGACTCACGACGTCATTCCAGCAAGGAGTCTCGTTCGAGGTCACCTTCGGCTCGGCGTCGGAAGACTTGGGAGGTCAGCCCAACGGTCACGCCGCATCCTTCGACGCCGTTGCCCTCTCCGGCGTCACCGACTTCGCCTGGTCAGGCGTCGGTGATTGAGGTGGTGCAGCCTCTTGTGTTTTCTCCGGCGTCGCAGACGTCGAGGCCGGCGTCGGGGTCGCCCTCGATCCAGGCACCCCAGTATCCGGCTTTTCCCACTCCTGGAGCCGATAGTACAGCGTTTCTTAATGCGATGTATACCATCTTTCAGCAGATGGCTCCAGGAGCTGCTCCGGCTGGTCCTTCGGGGCCCTTGGCCTTTTCGTTGGGTGATCCTGCGCCTCTTCGGCCGGCACCCTTTATGCCCTTTCTCCCTTTTGGGAATGTGGGCTCGGCGCCGGTGCCGGCGTCGGTGGCCGCTCCGGTGGCTTCGGATGTTTCGGCCCCGGAGGTTGCCCTTCCGTCGAAGTCAGGATTTTGCCCTGTGACTCCGGTTGGTCCATCGGCTCCAAGACCTCGTCCTCCGGCTCCTGCCTCGGCGCCGAAGCTGCCTGTGGCGCCGGACGCGGCGTCAGATGCTTCTGGAGATCGGCGCCGTTCTTCGACGTCGGCGGAGGCCATGTCGACTCCGCGTATCGAGGAGAAACTTCATTCGAGGAGGCGTGCTCTCCGTCTTTTAGAAGAGCAAGAGTACCAGCGAGTCCTAGAGGAGGGAGAGATTGAGGACTCTGGAGACGGACTGCATGGTCTGGATACAGCCAGTGGGCTGGACACTTCCCCTGAGTGGGACCTTTCATCTCCAGGGGAATATACGGAGGAGGCTGCTTCCTTTCATGCTGTGGTGAGGAAGGCAGCGAGCTTTTTGGACCTGCCTTTGCCGGTGGCAGAGGCGAAGCAGAATTTGCTGACAGAGGTATTGCATCCGGCCTCTGCTGCAGCTGAGCCTCTCTTGCCATTTAATGAGGCTTTGCTGGATCCGGTGTTGGAGGTGTGGAAGAAGCCGGTGTCTTCCTCGGCCGTTCATAGGGCTGTGGCCAGGAGGTATCGAGCTGCACCATCTGACCCTGGCTTTCTCTCTAGACACCCTACGCCGGAGAGCTTGGTGGTGCAAGCCTCCTGTTCCTCAAAGTCAGCGCCTGGTTCCTTCCCGACGGTGCCTGGAGACAGAGACTCCAAGAAACTGGATGCGCAGTCCAAGAAAATATTTTCGTCATGCAGTTTGGCGTTGAAGGCCACCAACGCAACGTGCATTCTGGGGAGGTACATCCATGCTCTGATGGATGATATTTCGTCTTCATTTACGGAGCTTCCCCAGGGTCTCTTGGATGTGGTCTCGGACTCCCAGGCTGCCGCGACCCAGATTATCCAGTCTGGGCTGGACACGACCGACTCGGTGGCCAGGGCGATGGGCACGGCTGTGGTGGCAAGAAGACAGGCCTGGCTCCGAAACTCAGGGTTCTCTGCGGATGTGCAGTCGACCCTGCTGGACCTCCCATTTGATGGGGACAGACTGTTTGGAGCCAAGGCAGATTCGGCCTTGGAACGATTTAAGGAGAGCAGAGCCACAGCCAAATCGTTAGGACTGCAAGCTCCTTCTTCCTCTGCCTCTTCTAGATTTTTCAGGAGGTTTCGGGGATTTGGGCGTGGCTCTTATTCCTCTTCCTTTCGGGGGAGGTTCCAGCAACCCGCCTCTTCCCTCCCCTATAGGTCATTTAGAGGGAGGGGGAGGGGTGGGGTCCGTACCAGAGGAGCCTCTCAACAGCACTCTGCCTCTTCCTCGTCCTCTGGAGGGGTGCAGCAGGGGAAGCAGCCTTAGGCTTCCACCGTTTCCCACTCACTCCTCTCCTGTAGGGGGAAGATTACAGCATTTTCTCCACAAGTGGAAGTCTATCACAACGGACACTTGGGTTCTCGGCATTGTGGGAAAAGGCTAGGCCCTTCCCTTTCGGGAGTTCCCGCCCCTCATCCCGCCCCGCCCATCTTATTGTTCAGAAGAACACCTCCTGTTGCTAGAACAGGAGGTTCAAGTCCTCCTTTCAAAGGGCGCGGTAGAGTTGGTCCCAGAGCAGGAAAAGGGTCGAGGTTGTTACTCAAGATACTTCCTGATTCCCAAAAAGGATGGTCAGTTGAGACCAATCCTGGATCTGAGGATCTTGAATTGGTTCCTCAAACAGGAAAAGTTCAAGATGCTGACCCTAGCACAGGTGCTTTTGGCGTTGAACAAGGAAGATTGGATGGTGTCTGTCGACTTGCAGGATGCTTACTTTCATATCCCGATACTCAAGTCGCACAGGAAGTATCTCCGGTTTGTGGTAGGGTCGCAGCACTATCAGTTTGCGGTCCTCCCGTTTGGTCTTACTTCAGCACCTCGAGTCTTCACAAAGGTGATGTCAGTGGTTGCGGCGGAGCTCAGAAGGAAGGGGATAGCAGTATTCCCTTACTTGGACGACTGGTTGATCAAAGCCAAGTCCCCGGAGCTTGTGTTGCATCATCTGCAGTCAACAACCCAGTTGTTGTTCGACCTGGGCTTTTCGGTGAACGTGCCCAAATCTCACCTGGAGCCCTCTCAGCGCCTCCTGTTCATAGGGGCAGTACTGGATACAACATTGAGTCGAGCCTTTCCTCCGCCTCAGCGGATTCAAGATATTCAGGAATTGGTTCCAATGTTTCGAAATGGAGCGGTAGTTCCAGTCCTCAAGGTCCTTCGTCTGCTCGGTCTGTTCGCCTCCTGCATTCTGTTGGTCACACATGCTCGCTGGCACATGAGGGCTCTTCAGTGGTGCCTCCGAAGGCAGTGGTCTCAACACAAGGGAGATTTAGAAGGTACTGTCAAGATCTCCAGAGATGCTGCTGTGGAATTGAAGTGGTGGATTGCGGGCAACAATCTTTCACAGGGAAAGCCGTTCGCGCAGTCGCCACCAGTGGCCACGGTAATAACGGATGCTTCCACCCTAGGATGGGGAGCTCATCTGGGGGATCTGGAGATCAAAGGGCTTTGGTCTCCAGAGGAACAGGTGTTTCATATCAATCTGTTGGAGTTACGGACTGTACGTCTGGCTCTCAAGGCCTTCCTCCCATCCCTTCGTGGTCAGTCGGTACAGGTCCTGACGGACAGTACTACCACGATGTGGTACATAAACAAACAGGGAGGAGTAGGGTCGTACCTTCTCTGCAGAGAAGCTCTTCGGCTATGGTCCTGGGCAAAGGACCATCAGATTTGCTTGGTGGCAAATCATCTGGCCGGGGTCTTGAATGTACGTGCGGACAGTCTCAGTCGCCAATTCTCGGCAGACCACGAGTGGCGTCTCCATCCAGATCAAGTCTGTTTAATCTTCCAGATGTGGGGGTTTCCTCGGATAGATCTGTTTGCCACTCGGGAGAACGCGCATTGCCCGTTATTCTGCAGCCTCCAGTATCCGATGCAGGGAGCGTTGGGGGACGCGTTTCAGATAACCTGGTGCGACCAGTTGCTTTACGCGTTTCCCCCCATACCCTTGATTCCTCGAGTGTTGAGGAAAATTCGCCAAGACCGGGCCCAAGTCATCTTAATAGCTCCGGATTGGCCAAGGAGGGTATGGTACTCCGACCTTCTCCAACTCTCACTGTGCCCTCCGCTCCGTCTCCCTCTCAGGGCAGACCTCCTCTCGCAGTCGCAGGGGCAGGTTTTACACCCCAACCTCCAGAGTCTGCACCTACATGCTTGGAGATTGAACGGGGCAACCTGAGTTCCTTCTCTCTCCCGCCTGATGTAGTGGATGTTATCTTAGCGGCCAGGCGACACTCCACTAAATCTATCTACGCTAATAGGTGGTCTAAATTTGTTATGTGGTGTGGAGAGAGACAGATTGATCCCTTACATGCTCATCTGTCACATGTTTTGTCTTTTGCACTGTCTCTAGCGCAGAAAGGTTGTGCAGTGGCTACCATTAAGGGTTATTTGTCGGCCTTGTCAGCCTTCATTTGTCTTCCAGACCAACCGTCATTATTTAAATCCCCTATTGTTCTCAGATTCTTGAAAGGTCTTCTGAATCAATATCCTCCAAAACCATTCGTTATGCCTCAATGGGATTTGTCCTTGGTCCTGACTTTCCTTATGGGGTCCCCTTTTGAGCCTATGCATTCTTGCCCTTTAAGGTATTTGGTTATTAAAACAGTATTCCTGGTAGCTATAACATCTGCAAGGAGAGTGAGTGAGTTGCAGGCCTTATCGGTTAAACCCCCTTATATAACGTTTTATGGGGATAAGGTGGTGTTGAGGACCAAGGCTGCTTTCCTTCCAAAGGTTGTTTCACCCTTCCATTTGGCTCAGACAATTACTTTGTCCACGTTTTATCCTCCGCCTCATCCTTCAAAGGAGGAAGAAAGACTACATCGCCTGGACCCAAAAAGGGCGTTGAGCTTCTATATCGACAGAATGAAGGATATCAGGCTGGAGGATCAGCTGTTTGTCGGATATGTGGGCAAGAGGAGAGGAAAGGCAGTCCACAAGAGAACACTCTCCAGGTGGGTTGTTCTTTGCATTAAAATCTGTTACTCTTTGGCAAAGAAGGATCCGCCTGAGGGCATTAGAGCTCATTCCACCAGAGCTAAGTCGGCCTCTTCAGCCTTGGCCAGGGGTGTTCCTGTGGTCGACATCTGCAAGGCCGCAACTTGGTCGTCCCTTCACACTTTTGTGAAACATTACTGTTTGGACTCTGAGGTCAGAAGGGACGGTCATTTTGCACGGTCAGTGCTGCAGGATTTCTTGGTTTGACCATTTAGGCACCCACCGCCGGGCGTGGTACTGCTTTGGGACTCTATTCATTAGGTGAGGAATCCACAGGTAGTTGTATCCATCAGAAGAACAAGTTACTTACCTTCGGTAACGACTTTTCTGGTGGATACATTAGCTACCTGTGGATTCCTCACGGTCCCACCCGCCTCCCCGTTGCCTTTTTGGTCTCTCCAAGCAATCCTTGAGTGTGCTCCTTTTGGTCTTCAAAGTTGCAATACATTTTGCATATATGATATTTGTATATATGTGTATATTTATATATAAATCTATATATATTGTGTATATACATGATTCGTATGTATAAATATATTTATTTGTTAAAAAAAAAAAAAAAGAAGGTTATATTAAATCTACAGCTATTTTATTGCAATGTTGTGTGATTTACAATATTAAGAGATGTTGCTTTGCTCTTTCATTACATTGGGTTATTATTATTCTCATGCACGTAAAAAATGTTGGTACTGTCATCGGCACGTCGGCGAGGACCTCTTATTGCCTGTATGACGTCAGACGGCGTCGCGTGGGCAAGAGTGACGTCCTCGTCGACGTGCAGAGACTAGTAAGAAGATTTCCGTCGAATGCTGGCGCCATGGGAGTATTCATTAGGTGAGGAATCCACAGGTAGCTAATGTATCCACCAGAAAAGTCGTTACCGAAGGTAAGTAACTCGTTCTTCTCTCTGATTTTTGGCAATTAAATATATAGCACACCATGATGTGCTTTACTTAAGCAAATTAAAAGATTTAAAACAAACAGAGCTCATTGTTGCAGAGCTGACTCAAAAAATCTTATTTGTACCACAGATTTTTCTAAGAGGTAGCCGGTTTTCCCTATTTTTGTGATCTTAACCTACTTCCAGTTTGTGGTGGAAACCAGTGTGAAACCCATGGGTGATACAGAAAAGCTATAGATTTCTGAAAAGCAGGTAGCATTCCAAATTCAGCAAGATGTCATATGTGTAGATCCCCCAAGGTTTTTCCAAGGAAACTAACTGTTGAAATAAAGAAATATTGAAAATGAGTAGGAAAAAACTGGTATTTATGACATTTTCATCTGTAACTTGTTGTCACAGTGAGTTACAAAAACAATATTTCATTATGTCCTCTAGACCCTTCTGATTGCGGGGATATATAGGGTTTGTAAGCTTTCCAAGAACCCAAGGTACCCGGAGCCAACAACTGAGCTGCACCGTACAGTGGGTTTTCATTGAGTACAGAGTATAGACCAGTCATGCAGCAGAATAGGCAGTGTGAAAAATGAGTATCTAGGAAACCTATGTAGTTCTGAAATGGACTCAAGATATGGAATTTAGGAGCAGTGGTTATTTGTACATCTCTGAATTTGTGGGTACCCATACTAGCTTATGATTTAGAGGGTATTTTTGTAAATGTCATCTTTTTTTATACACTGCCTTACATTTTAAAGGCACAAATGCATTGAAATCCATTTGGTAATAACAAATGTTCTACTATTCTCTGCTCACACAAGTCTTCCAATAAAAATGCATTTCACTTGTATGGGTAGGCCTAGTGCCCGCAACAGGATATGGCCCAAAATGCAACATTCAGCGCATCACATTTTTCCACTGAAAACTGACCCTTTTTTTCCAATGCTCTAGATTTTGGACACTTGGTCAGCTGGCACTTAGGGAAACCTAGCCAACCTATACTTTTTTTTTAAAAGAGACACCTAGAGTATCCAGGGTGGGCTGAATTGCAATGAGATGAATGATAGTCCTCGGGCGAGGGCTCCGGTTAACCTTGGTTTGAACCTTTCCTGTAGCAGGCACTTGGCTCAGGCACACAAGTAGGGCAGCATTTTTATTGGCACAAATGGGGTAATGCAGAGTGGTAGGAATTTTGCGGGTTCCTCTGGATTCAGGAACTTTCCATCACAGAAATGGAAGGTAAATATGTGATTTCGGTCAGAGTTTGAAGTTTGTAGTGCATTGTGGGTTGGAAAACCTTGCGGGTCCACACAAGGCACACCACACCAGACTCCCTTGGTTGTCTAGTTTTAAAAAATTTGCAAGTTTGCCTAGCTGCCGGCTGAGCTAGGGCTCAAAATCCACAGCTACTGACAATGAAGGGGGGGGAGAGTTCTTAGTAAGAGCCCTTTTACTGCCATAAGATATAAATCTTGTACTATTTTTTAAGTTAATCCACTACTTACACTGGTTGGCTTTAGCACCTCCAGAAATGCTAACTTCAAAGCACAAATATTTATCAAAGTATCTGAAAATTTAAATCAACACTTCTGAATGTGAGCCATAACACCACGTCAAGGCACCAACCGCTTTATGGTCCATTCAAACTGCATTCACCTACCACACACAAGACTTTCATACCTCCAGCCGCAGGCCCAATCCAACCGATCAGTGCACTCAGATCAACATACAGCCGCCATGCCAGGGCCCATCACATTCATATGCCACAGTATAAGCGACTATATTTCACCACCTGCCAGGTAACCGCCTGCTTCTTTCTGAACATTACTGAGTGCATGCCTAGTGAACCTTTACTAAGGGCTCCTTTGACAGCCACATGAGGCTCAGGAAGACATGTCTTACATGTGTCTTTAGCACACTCACTGTGATAAATCCAACTCCTTTAAGTTTGTGGATGCAAGTTGTGGGTGTCCGAATATGCCTCTGAGGCCTATTCCTCGAACTAAGTGAGCATATCTACCTTTGAAACTAAGGCAAACAGGCTGGGGAATACTGCTGAAGTTTCCTAAAGTCATGAGCCTAACAGATGTCCTGTGGGACTCATTCACAAACACTTCTACGTTTGCTTTGAAAGTGTGAAAACTCAATTACTAACGTGTGTCATACCAAATGTTTGAAGAAGGGTACAGGACATAATATCTTGCATGATGTTTGTTTTTACTTCTTATACTAAAGATGTGAAAACAATCATCAACAGAAGTCGCACAGGACATTTGTTTGACTTGTTACACTTACTCTGGTTCTCACAGGCAATCAGCGTGGTCCTTGTGGAGTATACATAAGTTCTCTAACAAGCACTTCAAAATCTAGTCAAGACTTTAACATTTTGCCGCACAGTGTACCCCGTGAAAATGTGGCATATATCCTGTCCACCAGTATGTGCAGTGTGGGGACTATAATGCACTTGTCAATCGGCCAACGAAACACCTACCACATTCTGATGTAAGATAAAGATGTCGAGGAGGCCATGAAGAAGTCCTTGATTTCCTCAAGTAGAGGAACTTAAATTCTGTGGCTACTTGCCTAGCGAAGTAGTGGCCTTTGGACTGTAGGTATCCATGCACAGCCATTAAAAGGTTTACCTAACAGCAACTCCACCTCAGTCGGTCTCCCAGTATTTCACTTTTGTATGAAATACCCCAGGCCTGAAGGGAGGGGCAGATTATTCCTACCCTGTCCCCTTCTGTTTTCTTTTTTTCCTACTTTTTTCTTGGAACTCTGCAGAGTTCATTACCCAAGTGCTGCCAACAATTCCTGGTCGAAAGGCTGGCAGCCAGTCAGATCTCAGCATCAGATCTGCAGAGGATTCGCATCCCTAGAGAGGTATATTTCCTTTTTAATAAATAGCTCCAAAACTACTGAAAAGATTTACACCACATTACAAAAAGGGCTCTTTCTGGACCAGGATCTACCTTTCTGCCACGTTTGTGTGATTGTCGGGCAGTTCGGGCTGCAGTCGTATCTAAAATCCCTATGGGAATTTGCGTAGTGAAAATGTTATAGGCCCCCCCCCCCCCCCCCTTTTTTTTTTTTTTAGCTCCCACTTGGCGAATCCCCCCAAAACTTTCAAGACAGCAGCTGAAGTGAGTGGAGAGCTAGATATGAACATTTTGTGAAGATTTGTCAAATGGCACCAAAGTTATTAGCAAAACAAACGGTTTTCGTATAAAATTAGGTCCTAACTGTATCTACCTACTGGGGACCGCCAGTGTGTTTTTTATATATTTATATATATATGTATATATATATACATATATATATACACACACACACACACATACATATTTTGCACAGTGACAGGACTGTTGAGATTGCTGCACTATCGGAACTGCTGTGGGCGGCCTCCAGGCTGTGAAGGGCATGGCAAGGAGATAGGCAGGGTCAGCATGGAAGTTGCTGCCTTTGGGATGTCAGTACTGGGCCCATTGAGGAACTGCGCACTAGTGCAGTTGTGGAGACCAGGTTGAGGACGTGCTACAAGAGACAGTATGGAAAACAGGTTGTGACAGCTGGGATTGAAGAAAAGGAGCTACTTGCATTCAAAGGCAGTATCATATGCGTTTAGTGGTTTAAAAATCCTTATTCCGAGCTTATGTGATAGGCCAGGGGAAAGCATGGGGGGTATTCCTAGAACTGCCTTTGGGCCTAGTTTAAATATTGCTATTCACTGTGGGAGTTACACTCGACCCGACTTAACCCATCAATAGACCGTTGGGGAGCAAAACACAATAGTACTCCAATGCCACAGAGAATTAAGGTATTGTATCCCATGCCTCAAACATAGGGAGGCATTTTTCTATTAACACCACCCAGACCCGTCTACGCGTCCTGAACAAGCCAGGAGTCTTGGGTGTCTCTGTTTTTGTGTATATCTTTCAGCCTCCAGACAGACTAGGGAAAGATAGAGCAAAGTTGGATGGGTCTAAAGACTTCTCCTGAGGGATCACAATAAGAGAAAGTGTTTCACATGTACGATATTTTGATTAAAAAAAGAAATACAATAAAATAACAAGGGATAGGTTATCAGCACATTGCGCTTAAATTTAGCACAAAGCCTCTCCTGAGTCTCATAAGGAGGGCTAACAACAGAGAATTTTAAAGAAGCATATACCACTTCTCCCTGATCAAGGGGATAATAGATGAAAGCCTCTCTGTATGAGACTTAAGGCTCCTGAGCAGAGAGGGCAAATCTATATATCAAAAGGATTCACAGTGTTTCCATTTGAAGTGAGATCAGTGTGGTTTGTTGTGAGTCCTACATCTCTAGCATATTTTTCATCTGGGCTGTAAAATTGCACTTATTGCAGTCACCAACTACACCCACAATCATGAATGCAAATGTTGTGTGACATCCATGGTAGGCATTAACCTCTGTTCTGTAGAACTGCAACAAATCAAATCTTCTGTATGAATTGACAGCAGTGGAACTAGTGCGCAAGGATTTCAAAGGAAGGTGACAGACAGGAATGTACAGGTTTGCATGGACAGCATGACAACCATGCACTACGTAAATTACATTTTGAGGGACTAACCCTCTCTAAAACCTTTTTGTAAAAACCCTCAAACCCCTTAACTTTACCCACTCATTAAACCTTAAAACCTTTTTGTAATGACATAAGATGTGAAAAAGGGGATCGCAACATTTAATTTCCCCATGCAATTTCCATAGGGAATTGTAGACAGCGCAACTGCAAAACGGCTGAACAGAATTACTCCAAATTTTTGGGGGGATTTGGTGTGAATCTATTCAGCAGCTTTTGAGAAATAAAGGTTTAGGTTTAATAGATATATTGACACCTGTGCATGAACTAAAAAATGCAAGTATTCTGATTGGCTGCCCGCAACATGAACAGAAATGTTGCACCGCTTTTACAGGTCACGGGGACTCAGTACTTATGCCCTGATTTTTTAAAAAAAATAGCATATAAGTGAGCAGGATAGGGGCACCTGGCCCCTCTGGCCCTTGCAGGATTTGGAGAGGAGTCCCAGATGGACCAACCTGGCTGCAAATTTAAAAAAAAGAAGAAACCGGGGATCTGAGATTCTGAAGGAATCCTGAGGGACCAAGAAAATTAATAACAAAGATAAAACCCCATACCACCCATAGCGGAAGGCTGTGTGCGGCAGGGGGTAGCCTTCCTGCTGATGGATGGGTTAGGTAAGATAAAAAAAAAATCTTACTTTTGTTTAAAAAAAAAAATCACTTCCAAAACAAAGTTTAAAGTGATTTTATAGTTAGGTATGGTAATAATATCTTACTTTACTTAAAAAGCTCAGATATTCACTGAAAACACAGATTAGAGTGACGTTATAATTAGATGAATATGTTAGTTAAAAATGATCATTTAGAACTAAAAAAAAAACACTAAATTCACTAGTCATAGTTTACTGAGCTAACTAGAAATGGTGTCCTCACCGTGCTCTACTTACGATCTCACAGATTGCATCACTCAAGACAAGTTCAATGGTATCAGTGATGACATGACTGATGGCATCTCAGATTACACCACTGATAACTAGAGTTGGACGCGCCAACAAATTTTAGTAGGGAGAAACCAGCCAGGGGTATGGCTTGAGTTGAAGAGCCAGAGCTTGAACTCAGCCCTGAAAATAGTTGGCATGTAAATCATGCAACAGACAGCATGTAAAATATCAGAAAATCTTTTCAGAATTCAAAAGTGTATTTGTTTACCATGCAGACGTGATTTACCTTAGTAGAGATTATATCACTGAAGTCAGACATAATTATCAAAAGTGATCATTGTAAACAGAAACATTCATGCCCCCCACTCTATAGACACTTCCATTACTGAATTAAGAGGCAAGTCGTTTATCATCTGTTCCCTATATGTGGCCAAGATTCTTAATATACATGCAGCAACATTTTATTTTATTAACGCAGACACAGAGAGATTTTGTACATTGCACATCCTTAACTCACATATTTGCATGTGCTCGCATGTGTGATAACGAATAAAAAGACGACTCAGTTAAATAAAACACTAGCCTGGTATTCATTTTAACGAAGTGGGAAAGCCAGGATTGAGTCCGTGTTTTATAGTTTTACATTATGAAGTTTTGCCACTGGATGGTGATCCTTTTCTCTCCTTTTTACATCAAAGTTTTAGGCTCTATTTTTAAATCTTTGTGTATGAGTTTAGAATGTGTTGGTAGGCAGATACTACTTGAAAACTCGGCTTGATTTGGGCTTGAGTGTCCAAGAGGACCTCGATCTGAGCCCGAGCCCGGACTCCGGCTTGAGCCGTCAGTGGATTGCCCACCTCTGTAGATGGCATCACGCATGACATCATCCAGACCTAAGTTACATATAGATCAAATTTTCTGAAACCTCTTTACAGCTAATGGGTGTAAGCTTGAGCAACATACTTAGTCTCCTAATGGGTATCAGGTTTGTGAAAGGAGTGAGCTCTCCATGAATGATTATGCACTGGGATGAAGACAGTGCGCAGAAGAGACTTGCTTACTCGTGCCTCATTGATTTGTCCACAAGAAGTCGGCTGTCTGGAAGAGCTTTGCTACAGGACGACGGTTGTACCTAGTAGGTGCCTACTTTCCTCAGGAGTCTTAAGTGTCTGGCGGGAGTGGGCACTTCATGAGAAGTTATACATACGAGTGAAGACTGTATGCACCAGATACTTGCCGAATCGTATGTACTTGATTGCCCATACGAGGTTGACTGTCTGCAAATTGTTCAGTACAGGGTGAAGGCTGTATATAGTACGACCTTCATCGCCTAAGGGGCATTGGGTGTCTAAAGGGAGTGTGATTTCCATGAAGAGTTGTTCACAGGACGAAGACAGTGTGCAGCTGCGGCTTACCCACCCAGGTCTGGATGATTGGTCATATGATGTTGCCTGTCCCCAAAGTGTTCACTACAGTGTGAAGGCTGCACGTAGGAGGAGTTTGGTTCACCTAAGGGGGCTTCTGTGCCTGAAGTGTAATTTATGCTTTACATAACTCTGCACCATTTAGTACTTTCATATCTGAAATGCTGCACTGGTTTATAGAGTATCTTGAATAGCACTAGGTTGGATGATGTTCAATGACATAATCAATGACATGTCATGAGTGATGTAATATGTGAGTCCACAAGGAGTGCATGAAGGGGGTTCAAGTTATACTTATACTGTAACTGGTGGATTTCAGTTGTTTTTTGGGTTCAAAATGATAGTTTTTGGTATAACTACGACTATAACGTTACTTTAAACTGTTTTTTTCAGTAAATTACTAGGGTTTTTTTTTCTTCAGCGAAATCCTTAGTACCGTATCTTTCTATAACTTCACTTAAACCTTTGATATTTTTCAGTAAATGTCAGTTATTTAAAAAAAATCATATTTACCCAATTCCTTCACTGCGCGAACCTTTTGGCCGTGTGCAGTAGGGGTTTAGATAGAGGGCCTCGATGCAGGGCCTTGCTTAACACGCCCTGTGGGCAGCCAACACCCTGCCACACATGGCCAAATGCTGAGGGCGAAAGGGTTTGGCGTTATGGCCTGTGGTCATCCCCTGCCAGTACCCAAACCCCTGATTCGCACAGCCATAGGCTCCCCCTATGGGCGGCCACCCATGCTTTGCTCATCCTTCAGCCATGTGCCCAATCCCCCGAGGCACGTGTTGGCCAACATCCAATGGGTGTGCAACATCTGAAGAGGACTCACCTCACATTTCGGTCCTACTGAACTTCCATGGGGCCATATGGTAGGAGGAAGATGGTAACAGAATCCCCAAAATAGCAGCCCCAGCATTTCTGTTGATGTTGCTCTGACCTGCACAGATTTCACAAAATGTTTAACTTTCATGTATCAAAAGCAGTTGAACAGATTTACAGCAAATCACAAAAAGCACATTTCTGGGTAAAGATCTAGCTTTCTGCCAAATTTGGTGTAATTCTGTTCAGTCGTTTTTTATACAACATTTCCTAAAAAATGTATGGGAAATTGCATGGGGAAAACACGTTTTGAGACACCCCTTTTTGTTGGCCTCGACTTCACGGATCACCCAGAAAGTTTCAAGGAAGGAGCTGAGCTGAGGTGGATGAG
This sequence comes from Pleurodeles waltl, assembly GCF_031143425.1. NCBI lineage: Eukaryota > Metazoa > Chordata > Amphibia > Caudata > Salamandridae > Pleurodeles > Pleurodeles waltl. The sequence continues at coordinate 650,729,686 of NC_090449.1, read as the reverse complement.
CTTTTTACATGAAAGTTCATCAAAGGACGCCAAAGTTATTGGCAAAACAAAAAAACACTCCACCTATGGAAACTCTTACTTAACAATAACTACACAGTAGCTACCACCAATATGTAATATATATATAATTTCACATCATTAAAGAAAAAATAACATACCTGTGTGGTAATGTCCATTGTTGTAAAGTACTTAAAAAAGCACCTGCATGGTACTCACTCATTCCGTAAAGGTGCTGCTTAGTAAAGGATGTGCATGGTAAAGGTAATATACCTCAAAAGTCCCATGAATATGCTGCCAAGACCAGTTACTAGACCACATTTGCAAAAGAGGTGGACAACACAAATGGACATTTTCAAAACTATGGTAAACAAAAAACACCTACATAGACACACATCAATGACCCAGTAACTAGCCAGGCACTTATTGGAATTTGTCTTAGGCTATCATTTACCTCTTTGCTGGGACAGAGGTGTGTGTGTTTGTGTTGTTTCCCCAGAAAGGAGCAAGGTGCTTTTTGGTTTTTCTTGGGCCAGGAAAAATTCAAGCAGCATCTGACCCAGAGATTCGCCCTCTCACAATCAATCTCATGGGTAGAGATGAGCATTCTGCGAGGATAATCTGTGCGTTTCTGCAACAAACTATGTGCGGTTTGGATTTTTACTCAGAGTAATAAAATAGTCAAAAAGCAACATTGGACTCCTTGCTGGGGCACAGTCTCTTCCTTTAAGAATGCTTCTCAAGGATATATATGAAATGAACCAAGAAGTGGAGATTGGAAGGGTATGGACTAGTGCCAATACTACTGGTGAGAAGAGTGTTTAGAACTGAGCCATTCCTCATTCCCTCTTTTCCACCATCTTCCGTCCCCACCTCCAGGATAAGTGAATTGAGCTGGCGTGCTTGGCAAGGGAGAAGCTGCTTTGATAGACCTCAGGGGGGCTAGGAAATCGGTCTTGTGGGTGTGTATGCGTGTTTGTGTGTGTGAGACATCACTCACAATGTCACAGGCATATCAGTGACTACCTTTAGTAACACAAAAGGATGATGGACAGAGTATTGAAACTTTTAAAACACTCACCCCCAGTCACAGATCTGGGTTTAATCCATTGTTCTTTTGCTCACCATGCCACTCCAGTTTGGACCCAGCCATTTGCAAATCAGTCTTGACCCTGTTCCCCATGAGAACAGTCCAGCCCGAACTGCCAGGCCGGTCCTCCTTGGACCGGCAACATGCATCGATGGGACCGGTTTCAGGGTATCACCCTCATCAGCCGGGCTACCTTGAATCCAGTGGCACAGTGAGCAAAGGACCCACGTCTGGGCATACCCTTCCCACTTAGGGCAACTTTAGCAACACAAAAGGATGATGGACGGAGTGTTGAAACTTTTCAAACACTCACCCCTATGATAACAATCCAGCCCGAACTGCCAGGCCAGGTCCTCCCTGGACCGGGAACAGGGTCAAGACTGATTTGCATACGGCTGGGTCCAAACTGGAATGGCATGGTGAGCACAATAACTGATGGATTAAACCCAGATCTGTGACTGGGGGTGAATGTTTGATTTGGTCTGCATTCCGTCCATCAACTGTTCTTTCTGCATTTGTCGTCCCAAGTGTGAAGGGTATGCCCAGACGTGGGTCCCGTGCTCACTGTGCCACCAGATTCAAGCTAGCCTGGCTGAAGAGGGGTGATACCCCGAAACCGGAGCCAGGATGCTTGTTTCTGGTCCAGGGAGGACCTGGCTTGGCAGTTCGGGCTGGTCTGTTCCCATGGGTAACATGGTCAAGACTGATTTGCATACGGCTGGGTCATACCTGGAATGGCATGGTCAGCAAAAAAATTATGGATTAAACCCAGATCTGTGACTGGGGGTGAATGTTTGATTTGGTCTGCATTCTGTCCATCAACTGTTCTTTCTGCATTTGTCGTCCCAAGAGTGAAGGATATGCCCAGACGTGGGTCCCGTGCTCACTGTGCCACCAGATTCAAGCTAGCCTGGCTGAAGAGGGGTGATACCCCGAAACCGGTCCCAGGATGCTTGTTTCTGGTCCAGGGAGGACCTGGCCTGGCAGTTCGCGCTGGACTGTTCCCATGGGGAACAGGGTCAAGACTGATTTGTATATGGCTGAGTCCAAACTGTAATGGCATCGTGAGCAAAATAACTGATGGATTAAATCCAGATCTGTGACTGGGGGTGAATGCTTGATTTGGTCTACATTCCGTCCATCCACTGTTCTTTTTGCATATTAATGAGTACACCCTCAAGGGTGATTGTGTGCTGTACAAATCTCCATATCTTACTATGAGGCAGCCCAGAAGTGAGCTAATTACCAGTTCCCCCAGCTAGAGTGTGTTCCTCATCAATGAGGGCAATTAAAAAAATCATGGGACCTGTGGCACTTTGCAGTACATGTCCTTGGAGACACCCTTTCTTGATATTGTTAGAGAGAGAGACCCCAGTAGAAGAGCAGGTATAGCATGTGTCAGTAAGGCTTTGGTGCCACCCACAGGCCCTGTTTTTACCAAGAGGCACTTGTTACTGTAGCAGCGATAAAGACAGCTGAGGGGTGGGCATCTCCATGCCTGATAAGAAGTATCTACAAAAAAGTAATTTATTGCAATCCTTGCTGCAAAGAAGAAAAGTTTAAATTCCATGACGGACACAGAACTGAGGATTAGGCATCATTGTTATTTATTTGCTCAGCTCCTTTTGAACAAGCTTGTATGTATGCTGAAAGTAAAAAACAGACTACATTTCATAGGAAATAGAGTAGCTAACAACAACCCGAGTTCCAAGTCCTAAAATTGTAATCCACCTTGAAGACTAAAATATCCTTTTTCCTTGTGTGAATGAAGAACCACTCTGGGCACTTTCATGCCCCTTTCATATTTGCGTTTGGTGTGCATGTAAATTTTGAGAAATAGAGCAAAGCCATGTGAGGCTCACCAGAAAATTCCTACTCTGTGCACGCTAGAAATGTTATTACATTAAGGTACGTTCAAGAAAAAACACTATATTACAAGGTATTTTTTTTATCCCCACAAAATCTTCACTGAATAACAGAACATTACTTCCTCTTCGTATTCATCACCTGGGAAGGCTGAGTGAAGCTCTGCCATGTGGAATAATCCTCTGTAACTTGTCCTCAATAGCATGAAACTTTCATTCACAAGTAGGAATTTTTCCATTCTATGTCAGGAGCAGAGGCAAGGAAAATGCATGTAAGCTTAATGATGACCAGTGCCATGACACTTTGTCAGACTGGGCGTAAAATTTTAGACGTCAGCTCTGATGACCAATCAGCTGCATTCACATTATCTATCCTTCTACCACCAACAGAAAAAGCCTTAGATGCGGTGACCCCTCTGGTCAAATGGGCACTAAAAACAGAAATCCATGCCCGCCACCTGCATCGCCCAGCATATCCATATGGCAGTGGGTGGCAATAACACCATTCTGAATGGTTTCCTAAACAAACAAAAAAATCAGACGTCTCTTTACAAGTTGCTGACCTCCCATGCCAGGGTGGACAAACCATACCACTGACGCTTAGCAGACCACAAATGGTAGGTACACCCAGAGGTGGTGCAGGTAGTCTTCCATAAATTGGGAGAACCATGGCTCGATCTTTTTGTCACTTTCGAGAACACACACAGTCAGCACTTTTGCATATTGAAGTTTCCAAGAAGGCTCTTATAGGCACATTCCACATAGAGAGGAAATCAAGACTCCTGTGTGCCTTTCTATTGCTGCCCCTTCTTCCCTGAGTTCTGAAGATCAAGAACGACCAGGCCTAAGTCAAGGGGTGTGATACTAGGGCATGGGCATCTGTCCTTCGATGAAGCTGCTGCTTCTGTGGGGGATCTTTGGTCCTAACAGCAGGTCAGGGTGCTGCACCCAGTCCTGCACAATCTGCACCTCCATACTTGGAGACTCTGTAGTAACAGTTGACCTCAGATGATCTTCTCCTACCTTCCTCCAGAGGTCATAGATGTCATCTTGGTGGTGAGGTGTCCCTCTACAAAATCTGTGTACTCAGTCATTGAGATAAAATTATGGCTTGGTGCGGCGCTCGCCAAATAGATCCACTGCAAGCCAAGTTGTCTGATGTTTTATTTGGTGTTGTTGTCTCTAGCCCAGGAAGGACTAACTTTGGCACTGTTAAAGGATGTTTGTCATTTTTTTCCGGCATATTGTTTAGGGTCAAGGGCAATAAGTTTTCATGTTTATTTTGTCCTTGGGACAAATAGGTCTAACCCCCTGCAGCACAAATCTTTTGGCTGCCAGTTTATAGGAAAGAGAACTGTCTGAGGTTAGGTAATATTTATGTCTGTTTTTTAATGCCGTTCGAACTTGTATTTAAGGTTCATTAATGCAAAGACTTTATTATTAGGATGAGCCCCGTAATAACTGTAAGGTCACAGTGTTTCCAATAAACAAAACTGTACATGTTTGACAAGTTTAACAATATGAGCCTACTTATAATGATCCCAGAATGCTCTCTGATTAGATGCAAATGTTTGCAGACGCTTGTTAGCAAGATTGATGTTTCTTTGATTTCAAAATGAAATGTTCAGGAAAAAAATGCAAGTAGAATTTTTTTTTTTGCTACATTACTGTGAATTTTTTGATACCATTTCTTTGAAGCATCATTTAGTAAAATGTGTTGATGCATGCAAGTAATTCCAAAAGATATCAATAATGGAAAATCAGTGTAGCCATTTTCAACACAATTATGGGAAACATGAAAATAAACAAGCACTGGCAAGGCCAACTGATCCAACATTGGCTGTCAGTCTTTAGGTTTTGTCAATGCATGTCTTGCTTTAACATTGCTTTTGTAGCACTTTATTGTTGTGGGAGCTACCAGGCCCTCACCATTGTAACAAACATTGGCAATAAGCAAAAAAGGTTTTTGCGTTTCAAAAAGCACACATAGTCAAAGTAGTTCCTGGCACTGAACAAAACTACTTTGTGTGCCATTGTGCTCCTTATGGAAGAGCAGAATGCTATCCCTCACAGTAAAGCCATCTGATAGATAGATAGATAGAGAGGGAAATATAATTTTTATAAAAACAAAATGTCTTGGTTAACGCCAGACCTAATAAGGGGCCCAATTCTTCAAGAAAGTCACAAAAGTTCACCCATGCTATATGTCTTTGAATTAGTGGCTTTAATGAAACAAAAATGTACAGAAGTAGACCAGGAAATTGTACTGCAAGAAAATATGTGTGAACTTTATTTTAGCACGAGTAAATATGCATGTAGATTTGCTCAAGCAAAAATCTGTTGAGCATTTACAAGTTCACTTTACCTCCAACCACTTTTTTCCCCAACCCTGGAAGCACTTCTGCTTCTGCTCTTTTCAGGAGGAATTTTCGAACCTTTCTCAGTATAAGAAAAGATTACAGAGGAGCTGGTGAAAATCCTTAAAACAAGCAAGTTAGTAGGTTTGCACAGACTCAAAGGCATTACAGTTCTGGAACTACTGCTTACTGCTTCCTCCAGCCCCAGTATGTAGATCTGCATGAAAGGTGGCAAAATAAGGAAATTACTATTGTAGGGCTGGAAATTGCTAGTATAGTATTAGCACTGACATAATCAGAGAGGCTATTATCAGAGCTCTTACATAATAAGATTGCTGCCATAATTTGTCACTGCACTACATGGCACCAAAGGAACAAGTAGATTTGTTTTTATAGAGGACAAGCAGTTTCAAGAAGCAACCTGTCCCATGAACAAGTAGATATTTTATTAAATTCCACACCCCTGTTCCTTTCTGCCAAAAGCGGTCATTCCATTTCATGTAGGGCAGGCTATCACCCTCTGGCATTCTTTGCTCTACCTCATCCCTGTAGGGAAGAAGAGACACTCCACTGTTTGAACCCTAAGAGGATACTATGTTTTTATATGGCTCACACCAAGGAACATTGAGTAGTTGACCAGCCCTTGAGAGGTTCTCTGGGGCAAAGAAATTCAAGCCAGTGCAAAAGTGGACCATATCCTGACGGACTGTTCTCTGTATAAAGATCTGTGATGCACTTGGTAAGAAGCAGTTTTCAGAATGCTTACGGGCTCATTTCACCAGAGAGATGGCTGCTACCACTGCACTAGCACGCGGAGTGCCTGTCCTTGTTATTTGTTAGGCGGCCACGTGAGCATTGGTACATATGTTCAAGAAAAACTGCTGCACTGGACATTTTGCCCTCTCTGTCCTGCAGGAGTTTTTGGTCTGAGCCAGTTCACAGACCAACCACCTGAGAAGGTACTGTTGTAGTATCTGTTCACACGGTGAGGAATCTGCATTTAGAAGCCTCCATCAGAAGAACAATTTACTTATCTGTGGTAATGATCTTTTGGGTCTATGCTATAAACCGTCGAATTCTCACTTCTGGAGCAGAGCGATGTTGGCACAAAACCATTTACCCATATGCAGGAGTCTGTTTAAGTTTTCAGATTTCATTGGATGCCAGGCGAATATACACATGGTGAAAAATCTGCAGATAGATAGAAACCATCAGAAAGATGGTTACTGATTTAAAATAACTTGTTCTTCTGGTAGTCCAGCTACCTCTCAGTCTATAAATTCACATTAGAAGCCTGAAAATGAAAGAGAACTGGTGTTTCTGTCTTGCACTGTGAACCCATGAAGCTTCATTCAGATCACTAACCCAGACCCCTTCCATTTGGCAGACCCATTTGTGAGTGGTTCTTTTGCACCAGTTGAAGGTGAAATTTGCAAGAGAAGTTAGGATAGCTCTTATTTGATTTTCCAGGCATGTTGGTTCCTACACTGCAACCAATCAGGCTCCACAGCCTTGACATAGATTTCTTGAGATAGAAAAAGCCCCTCAATCACTTTGGATTTGCTGCTGGCCAAAGTCCTTGACATGCGCAGAACATAGGAAAAGGAGGAATAGATGATGCTCCTATAAATTCCAGAGCAACATCTGTTAGGAAACAGCGTTATGTTCTTAAAAGCTTCCCTCATCCAATAATCATGGGACGCTTCATCATCAAGCTTAATACAACATCCCCGCAATAGCCAACGTCAGGGATGAAGTATGAGGTAAGGGGGAAGACAATACAATACATACATCTAGGGATCCACTCTGCAGAACACACAAATTAAACTAATACAATTCACATGGGGGGGTTCCCCACACAGACTTTATTCGTGAACACCCTGGATAGGATTAAAAACTATATCACGATGATGAAGTAGGGATATTACTGCCCCTTAATCCCTATCAGCTGCTCATTTGTCGACACATTTCGGCCATTCAAAATTGCCCTAATGGGTCGTACAGCCTTCCTCAGGACTTAAGATCCCTCCTACTTTTCAAAATACCCTGTACCTGTTATAGTAGTGTTCGGAATCGGGATGTGATGACCTTAATGGTCCCTTACCAATAAACACACATGGTCATTCCGAGTTTCACTCATGATTTCTCCTACAATGAAGTGCCAGTGGGAGTGCCTCCCTGTAGTCACACATTCGTCAAGGGTCAGATGCCGCCGAATTCCTTGATGCCCTGTCCGCTGAGGGAGCCATGGGTGAAAGCGCTGCCAGTCGAGCACCTTATGTCTCTAACGACCCCTCAAAACATTAGGGAAGGATTAAGGATGCCTGAGAGATAAACTTACTTGCAACCGTTTCTAGTTCATTGTGGAAAGGATCCACAAAGAGACCTCCCTGTGCAGTCAGACCCGTATTGGAGGGGGCCAGGTTCCCCTGTTTAGGATCAACATTAATCAGGAATGACCAACTCGTTGTAGTTGACATAATGCAGTTGACAATGCTCAGAAAAATGATTGCTCTTTGGGCCCAACTCGATAGGACCTCTTGACTTTCACAGGCATGGCAAGGACTTCTTACAAAGGACCCATACTGTCAATTATCTTTACATTCCAGTTGTACCACCTTGGTTGGGAAATCTCTTCTGGCTCTAATCCGTCAGAGGGAGGAGGCCTTCTGTAATTCTCCTGCAGGATACTGTCCAGTTTAACGTTCTTGCTTTATAGGTGACTATAGCTCTGGCCTTCGCCAAGCACTGCTAATTACCCCACATACTGCATCAGTCGTGATATCTTCCATGACATCATTGACAATATCTATGCAACATTTACAATAAAAGTATTGACGAGAAAACTGTGCATGGTGGGGGTGCAGGTTATAGTTACCTAAAGGCATGATTTATAGTTTATTGTGATAACTATAAACAGAATTGCTGAATTTCTATGGTTTTATGTCTGTAGAATCTGAACCTAACTATAATGCCCCTGTAACCGTTGTTTTTTCAGTTAATTTCTAAGGTTTTTTAAATTCTATTTCCTAACTATAATATCCCGGTGCAACTGCAACGGTGTGCCCTGACAGGCATACTCTTGATCTGCCTGCCTGATTTAGAGTTGAGTGAACCACCGGTTCAGATGGATAGATCTACCTGTGGATTCCTCACCTTTTGAATATCCTAATGCAAGAGTATTTCACAGAAACGTTTCTTCAATGATCCCCACATCAACGAGGACGTCATATTGCCACAGCTCTGCATGCGACTCTGTCTGACGTCATGGGAGTCTTCAAAGTTGTCAAAAAGGAAACACAGGATCTCCGAAGCGGAGGAGAGAAGATAGATGTTAGGTGACTCCTTCTCCATCTCCGGTGCCCACACCAATGTCGCAGCTGAGCCTGGCTCTGACTTTGCCTCCTTCTGATCCGGATCCTAAAGCACAGCCTGTGCCTCCTTCAATACCTACTCCTCTGTCACAGGAGCAGCGTTATCAACCATTTCCAGCTCCAGGGATGGTTCCCTCAAGTTTCCTCAATTCTATGCATGGTATCTTTGCCAGGGTGTTGACTTGATCTGGTGCACCAGCGGACCCCATGGGTCCGCGTCGTATTCGCTCTATGGATTCCCGGCGTCCCACTACCAAAGTCCCTTCTCCCTTTTGTATCTATGCCTCAGGTGTTCTGGCTCCATCCAGCGCTGAGGTGGTCGACTTAACCGATTGAACAAAGTTTCTCTACGCCGGCCCAGGCCAGGCCTTCTCCGGTGTCGGCTGGAGAGTGTGATATGCGTGTTTGGACTCCAGCACCAACTGTTCCTTCGGTCCAAGGTTCTAAGTCTCTGACACCATTGCCGACGTCTCTGATGCCGTTGTTGAAGTCAAGGCCAAGATCTAGAAGAGAAGTTCAAAGTCTCCTAGAGGAGGAACAGTATGTCTTGCATAAAGGCGATCGTGAAGAGGGGGAGATAATTCATCTGAACCTGATTTTGAGGGGTTGAACATAGCAAGTGGGCTGAACACTTCCCCTGAATGGGAGCTGTTTGGTTGTGCAGGCCTTGTGTTCTTCTAGGTTGATTCCTGGAGTGTTTCCTACTTCCCCTGCTGATAGAGAGTCAAAAAGAATGAAACATTCAGCAAATAAGGTGTTATCTTCGTGTAGTATGGCCTTAAAATCTACTAATGCGACATGTTTGTTAGGTCGTTACCTGCATGCTCTGATGGGCTCAGCTAAATTGGTACTTCTAAAATTGCCAGAAGATGTGGAATGCCATTTTGCTGAACTCTTGAAAGATGGACAAGCTCTTGCATGCCAGGTCATCCAGTCAGGTCTGAGCACAGCTGACTCTGTGGTAAGAGCAATGGGGACCTCAGTTGTTTCCTGGAGACACACTTGGCTAAGGGGGTCTGGTTTTTCCCCCGACGTACAAACGACCGTGTTGGACCTTCCGTTTGATGGGTTGAAATTGTTTGGTGCTAAAGCTGACTCTGCTTTGGAGAGGTTCAAAGAAGGTAGGGCAGCGGCAAGATCTGTGGGCCTGCAAATGCAACCAAAAGATTATAGATCATTTCGGACGTTTCAAGGATTCGAAAGATCCTGTTCCTTACGAGGAAGGCAACAATATCAGCAACAGCAGCAATTGAATCCCCTCTATAGAAGCTACGGAGGGTGGAGCCGTGGAACATAGCGTGGAGCCGCCCATCAGCCTTCTTACCTCTCTTTCTCCTCAGCTAATGTCTCAAGAAACAGCCCTAGCTCTGCCATCTTGGAGCATGGTAGGCCCTACCCTTCCAGGAGTTTCCCCCTCCTTCTACTCCCCAACAAAGTTTTTGTTCAGAAAAACATCTTATGTTACTTCAACAGGAGGCCCAAACTTTACTTTTAAAGGGCGCAGTGGAGTTGGTTCCGGAGCATGAACGGGGTATGGGATGTTTCTCATGACATTTCCTGATTCCCAAAAAGGACAGTCCTTTACGTCTGATCCTAGACCTCAGGGGTTTGAATTGGCTGCCCAAGCAGGAAAAATTCAAAATTCTGACCCTGGCGCAGGTGCTTCTTGCGCTGGACAGAGAGGACTGGATGGTTTCAACCGATTTGCAGGATTACTATTTTCACATAACATTCTACAATCACACAGGAAGTATCTCTGCTTCATGGGTCACAACTCTACCAGTTTCCTTCCGTTTGGTCTTACTTCCACACCTCAAGTTTTCATGAAGGTGAAGGCAGTGGTTGCAGCACATCTAGGAAGGCGAGGAATACCACTATTCCCTTACCTGGACAAGTGGCTGCCATAAGCCAAGTCTCCAAAGTTGCTGCCTCACTTTCAGTTGACAACTCAGTTGTTGTACAACCTGGGTTTTTCTATAAATGTGTACAGCTGTCACCTGGAGCCCTCTTAGCATGCCCTGTTCACAGTGAACTGTGCCTCCCCTCCTCCCCAGAGGGTTCAAGACATTCAGGCTATGACTGATGTTTCAGAATGAAGCAATGGTTCCAGTCCTAAATGTCTTACGCCTGCTCGGTCTGATTGCTTCCTGCATTCTGTTGGTCACCCATGCACACTGGCACATGAGGGCCCGTCAGTGGTGCCTCTGCAAGCAGAAGGTTCAACACAACGGAGATCTTGGAGAGTCAGAATCTCCAGGGTGTGGTCGGCAGTTTATCACAAGGGAAGCCATTTTGTCCTCCACCTCTGGTGGTCACAGTGATAACAGATGCCTCCACTCTAGGGTGGGGATCACATCTGGCTGATCTGGAGATCAAGGGAATTTAGCCTCCAGAGGAACAGTTGTTACACATCATTTGGATTTGTGGGTGATACATATGGCTCTCAAGGCCTTTCTCTCTTACATTTGTTGTCAGTCAGTGCAGGCCTTAACAGACAATACTATTGCAATGTGGTACATAAACAAATAGGGAGGTATTGGATTGTATATTTTCTGTGGAGAGGTTCTATGACTCTGGTCCTGGGCTCAGGACCATTGAGTTTGCAGTGTAGCAAATCACCTGGCCGGGGTTCTGAATGTACGTGCGGACAGTCTGAGCCGGCATTTTTCAGCCGATCAGGAGTGGCATCTCCATCCTTATGGGGGACCCCTCTGGCTATGGGGGACCCCTTAGATAGACCTGTTTACCACTCACAAGAACACACACTGCCCGTCATTCTGCACTGGGGAATTGGGGGATGTGTTTCAGTTGGACTGGGGCTCCCAGCTGCTATATGCATTTCCCGCTCATACCCTTGATTCCTTGAGTTCTGGGGATTGGCCGCAAAGGAAGTGGTACACCGACCTTCTTCACCTATCACTGTGCCCTCCGTCTCCCTCATAGAGTAGACCTCTTCTCACAGGGGCAGATCCTACACCCCCACTGGGGTGTGGAGTTCATATAGCCACTCCCCAGGACATATTGTTTGGGGTCAGGGACAAGATGTTTTCCTCTATATTTTGTCTTTGGAACAAGTAGGTCACAGCCCTGCGGCACAAACCCTTTGGTTGCCAGTTTACAGGGAAGGGAACTGTCTGCAGTTAAGGTAATATTTGAGTTCCTATGTTAATGCTGTTCAAACTTGTATTTATGGTTCATTAATGCAAAGCCTTTATTATTAGGGTGAGTGTTCTAAATAAATTTTGGAAACTTGGACTGCACCACTGACGGTGGTTCCAGTAAAAGAAATGTGTACACACACGTTTAAAAAGTTTAACAATATGATGCTAAATATAATGCTCGCAGAATATGTTTTCAGAAGCTTACAAGCAGGGCTGATGATTCTTTGCTTTCAAAATAAAATATTCAGGGAAAAAATGCAACTAGAAGAAGAAAGGTTTTGGTAACTTACTGTGAACTTTTAGGTACCATTTCATAGAAGCATCATTTAGTAAAATGTGCTGATGTATGCTAGTATTTCCCAAAAAATATTCATAACGGAAAATCAGTGTAGCAAGTTTTAACTACATTATGGGAAACATGAAAATAAACAAGCATTGGCAAAGCCAACCAGTCTTAAATTGGAGGTCATTTTTTTTTTTTTTTTGTCAATGTGTGTCTTGTTTTGGCATGGATTTTCTAAAACTTTATTGTTGTGAGGGCTGCCAGGCCATCACCATTGTAACAAACATTGGAAAAAAGCACACATGTCCACAGTAGTTCCTGGCACTGAACAAAACTACTTTGTGTGCCAATCCGCTCCTTGCGAAAGAGCAGAATGCTGTAACTCACAGTAAAGCCAGATATTAGCTGGACAGAAAGAGAAAGAGAATTTTTATAAAAACAAAAGGTCTTGGTTAACACCAGGCCTAATTATGGGCCCAATTCTTAAAGGAAGTCACAAAAGTGCACCCAGTGTCTTTGTATTAGTGCAAAATTATGGCTTTCATATACAAGAATTTACAAAAGTAGACGAGGAAATCGTACCTCTAGAAAATATTTGTGAACTGTATTTTAGCACGAGCAAATATGCATGTGTCGATTTACTCATGCGAAAATCTATTGAGTGTTTACAAGTTTACTTTCCCTGCAACCACTTTTTTTCCCAGCCCTGGAAGAACAACTACTTCTACCCTTGTCAGGAGTGAATTTCTGTCTTTTCTCAGTATGAGAAAAGATTAGAGAAAAGCTGGTGAAAATCCTTAAAACATGCAAGTTAGTAGGTTTGCATAGACTCAAAGGCATTTCAACCCTGGAATTGTTGCTTACTGCTTCCTCCAGCCCCAGCACGTAGACCTGTGGAAAGGTGGCAAAATAAGAAAATTGCTAGTATTCAACCCCTAATATAGTATTACCCCTGGCATAATCAGAGAGACTATTATTAGAACTCTTATATAATGAGAGTGCTGCCATAATTTGTTGAGACACTACATGGCACAAAGGGACAAGTAGGTTTTTTTACAGGACATGTAGATTTATGAAGCAACCTGTCCCATGGACAAGTAGATATTTTATTAAATTCCACACCCCTGACCCACACCTCCAGAGCCTGCACCGACAAGCCTGGAGATTGAAAACGGCAATCTGAGGTTTTTTTCCCTCTGCGGACGTGGTGGATGTTACTTTCTCAGCCAGTCGGCACTCCACCAAGTCAGTGTATGCTGGCAGATGGGCTAGATTTGTAAAGTGGTGCAAGAAAAGTTCTGTTGACCCCCTTAAAAGCCAATTTGTCTGACATTTTATGTTTTGCGCTTTCCCTGGCGCAGCAAGGTTGTGCAGTTGCAACAGCTGAGGAATATTTGTCTGCCCTTTGAGCTTTCCTTTGTTTACCTGACCAACTTTCCCTGTTTAAGTCCCCTGTGGTGCTAAGGTTTTATTAAGGGACTTACTTATAAGTAGCATCCCCTCCCTTTATCATGCCTCAGTGGGATCTTAATTTGGTACTGACTTACCCGTGCATACTTGTCCTTTGAGACTTCTCACATTTAAAACTGTTTTTTGGTTGCCATAACGTGTTAGTGAGTTTTAGGCGTTAAGTGTGAAACCTCCTTTCACAACTTTTCATGCAGATACGTTGGTATTGGAACCAGGGCTGCTTTTCTGCTGAAGGTGGTCACACCATTCCATTTAGGCCAGTCTTTCACCATTCCTACTTTCTAACCTTTGCCTCAACCTTCTCAGGAGGACAAAAGGCTTCATCGCTTCGACCCTAAAAGGGCTGTAAGCTTCTATATTGATAGGACACATGATCTCTGGCTGGACGGTCAACTCTTTGTCAGCTACATAGGCACGATGAAAGGCAAGGCTGTGCACAAGACGACATTGTCCAGATGCATCATCCTGTGCATAAATATCTGCTTCATCCATGGTGAAAAAAGGGCCTTCTGAAGGTATTAGAGCTCATTCCACTCAAGCTAAGTCTTCCACTTCTGCCTTGGCTTAGGGTGTACCAGAGGTTGACATTTGTTAAGCAGCAAATTGGGTCTCCCTCCAAACCTTTGCGAAGCACTATTGCTTAGACTCCGAGGTGAGGAGGGGCGGTCACTTTGTTCGTTCTGTTTTGCAGATGTTTTTGGTATAACCAGACAGGCACCCACCTCCGATTGCAGGATTCTATTCAAAAGGTGAGGAATCAACAAGTAGATGGATACATCAGAAGAACATGTTACTTACTTTTGGTAGTGGTTATTGTGGTGTATACAAAATCTACCTGTGAATTCCTAATTGACCGCCCACCTGCCTGTTGCTTGTCTGTATATCGCAAAATAAATCTTTGTATATGGTGTATGTATTTGGCATTTTGTGTACATGGTGTCTATATAAGTAAAGTTTTTGATTTAAGTTTACAACAAGATGTGGTATTTATGATGTTGGTTTTACCCGTTTGCCTCAAAGGCGTGAAAAAAGTGGGTGGAAACGGATGTCAGCACACCGATTACTGTATCCACCAGAAAAAGCGTTTCCACTGGTAAGTAATTTGCTCGTTTTTGCCAACAGACTAAAATGTACCCTGTCAGTGTAAATCTTCCTCTGATGGCCAGAGGGAGTACGGGCCTTTGAAGTTAATCAAACTGACTGTCCGTCCTACATAGAGTGTGGGTGATTGGTTGTGTATTATTATTATTTTTTTAACTACAGTCATCACCAGGAATATCTTGGTACTGAGGGACAGCACTCCCTCCAAACCACAAGGAAAAAGCTCTGTGGTGTCCACACCATTAGTTTTTCTTTTCCAACAACGAACTACAACTGCAACAGTTTTTTTTTTTTTTTAGAACATTTATTTTTTATTTGGTGTAAGTGTCCCTTCCCAATGAAAGATGCTCACCAAACTTTTAAATGACTTTACATAAACCAAAGAGCTCATCACAGGGTGGGCAGTGAACTCCACGTTTGGCAGGTGTAGTAAAGGCATAGTGGCAGACATAAAGGGCCAGATGTATCAAGATTCCAGTTAGCGATTTCCAAATTGCGATTTTTAAGAAATCTCAATTTAAGGAATGCAAAAAGCGATGTATTAAATTTGAAAATCGCTAATAGCGATTTCTTAAAATTCACAAGTGCAATTTGCGAGATGCAAATACCGAATTGCAAAATAATTTGCATTTCAGTAATTGAAAATCGCAAATAGCGAAAACGGCAAACTGGAACATCCTGATGACATCACAACCAGGAAGTGAGTCAGCCCATGCTGTTTCCAGGAGCCACACCCACAGGAGCAGGGAGAGAGACACAGCCCAGCACCAGGGAGTCAGCATTGTGAGTAAGCCAGGACCAAACTGCAACATGGCCAATGCTGAAAATGGGAAGGAGAAGGGAGACAGGAAGAGGAAGCTAAAATTCAGTGAGCAAGAATTGGAGGTGCTCATTGAGGAGGTTGTTGGGAACCATGATAGACTATTTGGAAAAAAACTCACTCGAAGTACCCGAGAGTGAGAAGCGGAAACTCTGGTCTGACATCCAGACAAAAATATGTGCAGTGGGTGTTGCGCACCGCTCTGTGGAGGAGATACGCAAACGATGGTACGACTTGCGGTCCAGTGCCAAGGAGAGGGTGGCCAGCAGGCTTAGGGAGGCGCAAAGAGCACCGGAGGCGGACTATCCACCCAGACACCGTCCACCCCTGTGGAAGACCTGGTGGAGTCCACATTTCTTCCAGAAGCTGCCAGTGGTGTAACCTCAGGGACACCCAGCACCAGCAAAGGTAAGGCCAGTGATTATGTGTATCCTCACATGTGCATGTACACATGCTCCTTAGAAAATAGAACATAGCTTGATGCACAGTGAAAAGTAGTCCATGTCACATCTTACATACAACACAACAGTGCCTTATGGGAGTGGTAGTACACAACCCTAAGGTGAATACACAACATAAATAGCAAGATGGTGGTCAGCCACATAGAGAAACACCACAAACGACTCAGGGTGACACAATTTAATTTAAAGTAACACTGTGGAAATCTGTGACAAATGCTAGAACTGACAATGCTGCACATTGTCCTTGCAGATGACTCGGTCCCTGCTGCTGCAGGATCTGAAACAGTGGGGGAAGCAGAAACCCAGCCCCAGTCTGACTCAAATACCAGTGAGTCCTACAGTATTGTTCTGACTAGACACAGGGTAAGGGTGTTACCACTGCCAGAGTATAACCTGCACTCGGATGAGATGCCAGAACACGAACCCACACAACCACCAGAGGCGAGTCCCACAGGAAGACAGCAGGCCCTGCACCAGCGCCAGTCAACTCCCCTCAGGAGGCACTACTATGCAGGCAGACAGGGCGCAGAAGGAGGAGTGGGCCCATCAATCTTTGGCGGCCTTGAAGCTTCCATGCTAAAGGTGCAGTGCCTGCAATGCAAACATTTGAAGTCACTGCACAGACAGTTTGTGTCTCACAATAGCAATATGGGGTTACAAAACAAGCACTTGGAGACCCTGATTGAGGGACCGCAAAGAGCTGCTGTAAACACCAAGGAGTTGACACAGGCCATTGTGGAACTCTGCACTGAGATACGGCAGGAGCGCGTCAGCCAGCACAGGCGCCATTACTAATATTTCAGAAAGTTTGATAGCTTCTGTGGATCTGTCAATCGGCTTGCAAGTTCAACAGCCCTGATATCACGGCGTGCCGTTGCCACACAGGTGGAGATGGCACATTGCAGTCGGGACAATGCACAGGGACTGGTGCAAATTACTAACGTAGTGGATGCCATGCAAACAGCAAGCTGTGCCATAACCAGCAAACTGGGTGTTTGGGACAGTGAGGAGTCCTCTAGCCTCAGTAGTCTGACAGTCCCTGTGATTGATCCGAGGCGTCGCAGTGCCAGACACAGTACTGCATGTGAACCTGCTACTAGAGGTGCCAGCGAGGGCACTGAGCACTCAAGTGGAGTGCGTGGACGTAAGAAGTGATGTTGAGGGCTACAGGGGACCACCTAAACATGTAGAAATACAGTCATGCTATGATACTAATAGTGTGACACTGTTAATAGTTCATGTCTGCCCATTGTGAATAGCTATGTCCTAATGACACATTGTTTACCTGAAGTCAAGGTAATGAAGATGCTAACTACAGTAATACATTTCATTTAAGTGGATTTGTCATTACTTACATCAAAAATGGTTGCATGTGATGTCAGCACGACTTTGCCTGCCCTCTGCTGCACTGGTCCTGTCTGCTGGTAGAAGGGGTGGCAAGGGATCATCATCCTCATCTAAGTCTGGCTCCGTGAGTTCCACTGGTATGCCCCTGGTGGTTGCTATGTTGTGCAAGTTAGCACATGTGGCCACAATTTTGCATGTCTTCTCAGGGCTGTACAGTAGTGCACCTCCACTCTTACGGATGCACCTGAAACGGCTCTTCAGCTCCACTACATTGCGGGTAGCCCTATGTGCAGCATTGTACCGCCTCTCTGCTGGAGTTGCAGGGCTCACGTAAGGCGTTAGCATATAGGTGCGCACTGCGTAGGCACTGTCTCCTGAATACACAGAGAGTCAAATGAGTACATTTGCTGTCTGACGTCATGCTTACATCAATGCATTATTATGAACTATCAAATTCAAACTCCCCAGCTAGCAGTCTTGTGTGTATCCCGCTGTGGCGAAAGATGTAGGAGTCATGTGTGCTCCCTGGGTATCTGGCCACGAGATCGGTAATGATGTAGGAGGCATTGCATATCACCTGTATGTTCATAGAATGATGGTTTTTACGGTTTCAATAAATATAATAGCTGGCCAATGGTGGACAGATGGCTACATGTGTCCCATCAATGGCACCTAGGACACGTGGGAACTGTGCTATCTGGTAGAACTTTACTTTAGTTTGTTGTAATGCCTGTGGGGTGTTGGGAAATCTTATGTACAGTTGTATTCTGCTCAGCATGGCATTGAGAAGTGCATTGAAAAATCTAGAGACGGCACTCTGTGATACCCCTCCAGCTGCTGCTATGACCCCTTGATAGCTCCCTGAGGCTAGTAGGTGCAGGGAGCATAATACCTGCACATGGGTGGGTATGCTATTGGTCCTGAGTGTTGTGCGCTGCAGCATGGGTTGTAGCTCAGCTATCAGGTCAGGTATCATGGCTGAGCTTATCCTGTACTTCTCATAAATTTCCTCCTCAGTCTGTTCAAAAAGGGTTATGCGCACTCTGTAAATGCGCTCCTGTCTCCTCAAACCTGCCAAGATCCTCATTCTCCTCGCCATGACGTATAGTGCAGGCATTGTGGAAGAGGGGCTATGGCATTCTGGGCCTCTTTATATTAGTTGCACCTGGTTACCACCTGGTGTCAGTTCGTGGTAAATTGCATGTGCAAACGGCCATTCTGCGAATAAGCGCAATTTGCGATTTTTTGCTACATCACATTGCGAATCCGTTTTTGCGTGTTGCAAACTGCGTATCGCAAATAGCGGCACGATTTAGCAGATCGATACCTGCGATTCGCTAATCTGTATCACAATTAAGGTTGTGCAAAATGCGATTCGGTAAATCATATCGCTATTTGCGATGCACTGTTTGCGACACGCAATTCGTGTCTCATTCGCAAAAATTCACAGTTTTTACGATTTCTTATTTTCGCACTGCAAATGCCTTTCATACATCGGAAAACGCATTTTTGCATTCGCAAACAGACATTCACACCGTTTGCGAATGCAAAAACGCTTGATACATCTGGCCCAAAGTCCTTTGTTACCCTGACTGCCTTCACTCAGTCCATCAGAGTTTAAATTGGGCCTTAGTCCTGGCTGGGCATTAATTTTTTTATCACTGTTGTATATACTGCGGTCCAAATCTGTCTAATCTTAGGTACAAGTGCTCAAGTGGTGTGCTATGTGTTCATTTATGGGTCCAGTATTAATGAGGACCCTGGACATCAGAGGTAAGAGGTCACAATTGACAGAGTTGATGCTCAGTAATCCACTTTTGCTCCATGACCATCCCCACCTTTTAGTTCCCACCAATGTCCTCTGTACATCATGCTAAGAATGTACTTCTGGATTTTAATATTCCTAGGCTTGCTTCTATCTCAGAAGGGGAATGTAAAAGCGTAGACATCACAAAATGTTTCCAGTAAACCCTGATTTTGGAGGGGACACCATTGGCAGTTTTCCCGAAATAGAAAAGACAGTGGGGCAAGAGAGAGAGACCCTTCGCCATACTAGCCACTAGCTCCCTAGCAACATTTTCCCATGCACTGAAAAATCTAATAGGGTGCCTTCACCTAAAGTGTATCTTAAGCCTTTCATGGTTTCGTTAAGCCACAGACAGGAAATGATGGTTTGGTCTTTAATAGAAGACCTAATTTTAGACTGCCTTTCAGCCAAAAATAAACTTCATGTTCGCTAACCAGAGACACACCATTTGGTCTATGATGCAATAAATATAACCTGCCATTCTCAACCTTCACTAAGTAACTCCTAATGGCTGTTGCGCTATTTCTGGTGAAGTTCAGAAAGTATATGTAGAAATAGCAATTCCTTCAAAGTTTTTGTTTTAAAGTGTGAAGTGGTTCGCCTAGATAACGCTAAAAGTAATCGAAATTATACATATCTTTATTTTTTCTAAAACTTTTGAACGTACATCACAGCCTCAAATCAGGATAAACTCTTTAAAATTCTCATCTGATTGGTTGCCTCACGTTTAAATGAAAAACGTCCACTTTATAGCATTATGAATTCAACTAGGTTCGTTTAGCAGATAAAACTTTTTTCGGATGTGCCGCCTGTTTTTGTCTTGTATGTGTGTTTGAGTATCTCCTACAAGAAAAAAAAAACGGCAGCAGTTGAAATTTAAAACCTCTGTGGAGTAAGATTATTACATTGTTTTCCTGCGTGTAGATCCCTAATTAGAGGAAAATTCTAAGTGTAAGTTATTCGGTATGGTACTGCAAACATGGATGAACTGATTAAACTGTGAAAATAAAGGCATGTGTTAATCCGCCACGTTTCTTTGCACAAAATGAAGCATTTGCTTATACAATTAGTAGTAGACAGACAATGTGCGCCTAAAAAAGTATTGTCTTACAAACTGAAATCATATCCATGTAGGAAAAGAAAACAATCTGTTTGAAGTGTGTGCTGCCCGTGTGTTGGTTCATGCGTCCATTTTGTATCTTAAGTGCTGATCCCTTTTCATTGATCCCCTCTTACTAAGATCATACAAATTTGCGCCAGTATACATATATATTGCATGGCTTTTAGGCACAACAGGCATGATGTTGTGTAACATCTTTGTTTATACTGTCCTTTGTTCAAGCTTGAGACACCTCATCGAATGCCTTTTATTGATTCACTAAAGATCAGTTATTCTTTGTGTGCGACTTGATTGATAACATGGAATTATGCACACCTTTATTGTGGCTGATTGAAATTCACCCTGCAAGAAGATTTTTAATTATATAATCAAATAAACTGAGACCTTAGAAGCATTTGCATATTATATGAAGAAATCTCATACAACAAATTCACCGTGGATTCAATTAACATAATAGCTAATTATAGATCTCATCAGCCTTTGGCATAACTTCCATTTGTGTTCCCACTGTTTTAGCCTAGAGGAAAAAAAAACGGTTTGCATTCTCACGACTAACAAATACTGACTTGTAAAACTGTAAACTGATTTAAACAATACGGATAGACAGTGGTATTGCATTCACCATTTTACTTTAGTGTAGCACAATTGTGTGTGTTTTAGTTCACTACAAATGTAAACTCTAAAATGATATATTATTGTCTATGCGACCATATTTTTGGGCCCTCTGGTTCACTCTGTTAGTTTCTAATGGCATACTCAATACTCAAAGTATTATTCGCTTATATGTTGACTTAGTGGTGTATTGTGGTATAGTTCACCTTTTATATAAAATATGAAAGTACATACATTTTTTTAAGTATTTGACTTATCAAGTCGGAAAAGCTTTGCTGGAGAGATGAATAGACATTTTCACTTTCATTTTACATTGCTGAATATACAATTGGCCGAATGACCGTGCAATAAGTTGATTTTTAATGTGTTTTGCACGTATGTAATTTGGCCACTATTGAAGTGTGTATGTGTTTGAATAATATAAAACATACATCGATAGGAAGGTTTTGGGTGAAACTGCTTTAGATTTGGGCATATATTGATAGTCATTTTATTAGACAATGTCCTTCATGAATGACTTACTGGACTACAGATTTTTCTAAAAATAGACAATAGGGAAGTTTTATCTCAGGAAAAATGGCTTTCCTATACTACAATGATGGTCGACCTTTCATTCATATTTAATTAGGTCAGTATTTCTGAGAAAGCGTATTTTGGTTTGATGGCCCTGTTTCCTTTTTAATTACAATGGGACTCCGTTGACAAGTACCATTCACCATCCCCACTCTTTAAAAACAGAGAGAAATTATGGTTGCAACTTCTTTTTAATGTTGTTATTAGCTGATTGTTTTTAAATTGAAAATAAACGTCTCAACTCTCAATAGATTTCTCGTTTTGGTGGATTAAGTGGTCTTGAACTGCTAAAATAGTCTTTAGAAGTTAGTCTTTAAGCTTCCATACATGAAAGTATGAAACCATGTCTGTCTTTTGTCCCTCTTCGTAGTTGTCAGCAGCCTCTCACACTTGTTTACTGTTCTCAGAATAATTATTTGTGGAAAAAAGCTTGTGAACAAGCGGTTTCCACAAGAAGCAACGCATGTGAAGGCTTTCAGCCCCAAGTGAGGAGGAGCTCAGGTGAAAACACACACGTTCTATGTTAAAAGCAGGCGCCAGAACGTGTATTTATGTACACAGAAATAGTATTTTTGTTGGTTTCACACCACTTGTTCACTTATTAATAAGGACTCGTGAACATCGCAGCTATTCGCTTGTACCCTGTTTTGAATTACAAGTAAAGATAACTGGTTGTAAGGATTACACATTTTACCGAAGGGTGTTCACTGTAACCGAATTAAACACCTGCCTTTTTTCTCCTTTTCTCAGAGAGAGAATGGAAAGGCTGCCCGCATCTCAAAGGGTGTTTTTGGCAATAGTTGACACTAGTTATACACCTATACTCTGTTAATACATTCCTACTTCAAACTTGTTGCTGTCATCGCCATCCTAAATAAAAAATGTCGTATTCAAATACTGCTGTCTTGATCCCCTTTTCCTCTAAAGTACTTGCTGACTGACATCTACTGAAATGACACTGCACTCGACGAGCCAACAACCTGTTTAATCTTCTTTATTGAAACCCCCTCTGAAAGCACTCTAGTGAAACCACTCATTTAAGTCTTAAGCTTCATAACTGCTAACAGCAGTATCTACCTTCATTTTCCTTGATTGCCTCAATACTGTCGGAAATGACACTCATGATATTTATCACAAGCGTAGTCTTCACCAGTTCTACACTCTACCGACTCTCATCCGGACTTGTTGACGGTTGCTGTTCCCTATCGTAATGATATTACGGCTGACTGCCTACTCGTTGTCAGTATCCTTCTCTGAGTACTTTATCACATGCACCCTCTTTTTCACACTGTTGGTGACCTTGTGTTGTCATTTGCTTACTCTTACTATCACTCTGCTAATGGGACTCTCATTTTACTTTTACACACGCTTGTGTGACCGAATTTCTCTCAGCTGCCCATTCATTCATCGTTAGGTCTGTGCTTGTGAATGCTTAACACCAGTGCCTGGGTCCTCTGAAAAATTGCTCTGAAACTCATTCCCTCTCCATCTTCCAATTCCAATCTCATATCCTTATTGTCTTGTAAAGTTTGACTTAATTGTAACAGAAACACACCCTCATTTTCAACTTTATTATCACCTGTGTCCAGTACCACTTTCAAATTAGTTTACCCGTCTCACCTTTCATCTTAATAGTGATTGATGTTCTAATATTAAACAAGCTAGACAACAGCAACAGCCCCTCTTCAGATTTCATTGCTACTTTTTACCACTTCTTAAAAAAGTATTAACTTTGGCACTTACATCTTGTTCAAGTTTCCATAATCCACCTCCTCCAGCCAATAAAGTTCCTCATCATAGTAGTCTGTTATGAGATACATCCCTCCATAACCACCCATCAACAGTTTGGACTCTCCCTTCAATGTTTCTGGCCACCCTTTGTGAATATAATCCCTATTTCATTTCAGGAGCCCCAATCTCCCCTGTACCTCCAGAAAGATTAAATATGTTCCTTTGTGGCAAACTACCCTTTTGTTAAAGCTACTTGCATCAATACTTCTTGCAACAACCCTACAGTCAACATTTCTTGCTTATCATGACTTGCTTAACTGTAATGTATAATTTCTGATGGTGCTGCTATAATCGTCTGGTTATCTCCTTCATTGCCTAGTGATAAGTAAAGTTTGATGTCTTCTTTGTGAGGTATGGAAGTTTGCATGGACTTGAGCTTGCTGCAAGCAATGTTTGTTTTTAATATCCGGGAAATCAGCATTAAAATTCGGCCCAGCAGACCATGAAACAGGCCCATAAACAGCCAAAAATCGACCCCCACTCTGACCTGTCGGATCAGCCCCTCGTACATGCCTGATTGCCTATGGAGTGGTCCGAACCTGTTTTCTATATTTCTATTTCTCACTAATTCCTGCATCTAGTTTCTCCTCTCCCTCCCAGTAAGTTTAACTCGCCCCATTCCAAATTTGCCTGATTCAGCTCACATCCCAACTCTGTGCCCACCCTCTTATTCCCATTCTGCTGGCACCTATGATCTTTCTATGCCCTTAACAGCCAATTTTTCAAACATCGCACATACGCATTCTTTTTGACACTTCCTGTGTGCTCAGTTTCTCATCCTGGCCTGTACACACGCTAAAAATGGCATAGATAGTAAACTGTTAAACAGAGTTTTTTTTTGTGATATTAAAGTTTAAAGTGTTGGTTTCTCTGACAATTTCAATGCCCGCTGTTGCCTTAATTTCGGGGTTAAACTATAAAAGGCTGTTTTGTGTGTGGGGGCTGGACTGATGAAGTAAGTGTGTGTGTTGGGGTGCGGGAGGGGGTTGCCTTCTGCCCATTTGCCAAGAGTGGTTTATTATATGTTTAACAAGCAAGTGGTTGTGTTCTGTGTTTTTCATTGTAATTGGTCATGTTAACTTTAAAGCTGACACTCATTACACACCTTGTTGATCCCTTCTCCCAGATTACTGTAGCATGATTTGAAACTTTGACTATCATATCAAGGAATACTCGTATTTAATTGAAAATTGCAGTATTTTCATTGCTGACGTGTTAAGGAT
The DNA here is from genome assembly GCF_031143425.1 of Pleurodeles waltl. Classification (NCBI taxonomy): domain Eukaryota; kingdom Metazoa; phylum Chordata; class Amphibia; order Caudata; family Salamandridae; genus Pleurodeles; species Pleurodeles waltl. Next base: position 650,705,234 of record NC_090449.1, on the reverse strand, counting down.
TTTCGGATGTTCTCGGCTGCCTTCAGTCACCAGTACTCCTTATCAAAGTTCATAACTAACTCAGATGAGGTCGTCATTCTCAGCAGCCAAACTGAAATGCAGGTCACACAGCATCACTGCAGCTGCAATTTAAATAACGAAAAAAGGGAACGGCTTATCACTTTTATGATTTTTTTTTCTGAAATGCATAGTGATTAGCAGAAAGGAGATCTTTTCTGGCAATCTGTTTAGTTTTTTGCGGATAGTTCCTTACAGGGAAGGAGAAGAAATCTATTTGCATGTTGCTACTCATTCTGAGCTGCAGTCTTTTTTTTTAATCTGAATTACTTTGAAGTTATTCTAACATCTTTTGGCACCAAATAACTAGCTGATTTTTGTTTTGGTGTGTTTAACTTTGCAGTACAGATTTCGCTTTCATTCTTCAGGCACCCGTAATATCTCGTTCATTTGAAGGAGCAAGACGACATGAATTTAAGCGTTCCGGAAAGGGTTGAGGGTGCGACCATGTGTTATAAGAAATAAATTACACTGTTGCCTAGTTATCTCAGAGTTTCATGACTTTATAATGGAACGCTGCCTTCGGCCTCGTTCCTCTTTATGGTCACAGAACATGTCTGTAACTTGCAATAACCTTATACTGTATACTGGGGGTCCTTTGTCCCACATATTATGTGATTCTTGAAATGCATGCTGGGTTTTTAGGCAAGTGCCTGGTATACTATATATCTCACGTTCTTATCACATCCTTTTCTTCTTCATATACTAGAGTTCAAATCAGATAGTAGTTGTTGAGAGCAAATAGAACACATTGGGCCTTTTGGATCAACAAGGGTGTTATTCCTTAGGTCTGTTTTTCTCGTTGTACAGTAAGTTTCTAACAACGGGTTTGGCAAGTGTGTTTCTGACACAGTAAAAAAGACAGAACCCTTTATATTTCTGGTAAACTGAGCGTCTTCTGCCTCAAGCTGGCGCTCTACCAAATATATATTTTAAAAAATGCATTTGAGCATATGTGTATTTACATTTAATTGCGCACTCATCCCGTTGTCTTAGAATGAGATGGCACGTGTTTTCCTGTAGTTTCTGCTGAGTCATATTGTGCTTAAGAGCAGATCTGTCTGCAGTTTTTTCTTGAAAAAAAATAAAACAAGACAGGATATCATATTAGAGGGTGGCCTAAATGTGTGCGCATCTGATCTTTCTTCATATGTTTTACACATCTCGAATTCCGAATTATGTTTGAAAACTAGGCCTGTGTCTAGTTGGATTGGAGAAAAAAAAACATTTAATTTGAATTCTTCAGCTTCTGTTTGTGTGATTTGAGTCCAGATGGCGGGGAAGCAAAGAACCCCATTGTGCAAATGAGGCGCATAATGTGAAAGTGCTCCTACAATGTAATCATTGAGACCGGAAGGGTTCATACTGTGTCTGAAAGGAGACAACGGTGACTGGATATAGCAACATTGCAGAGCCGAGTTCATTTCAGATTCAGCTGCGTTGACGGCGGTTGTCATGAAAACTTCCTACTTTGATCAGCAGAGGGTGGAGAGAAAATCTTCTTAAAGGCCCAGGGTTGCATCTCTGCTGTTTACTGTGCACTTGGCTTCAGTCCACGCCCTCATCCGGGAGAAGCAATAGGGATAGGAGCATTTTGCACCTTGACCTGTCTAGACGGGAGAGCGTTTTTTTTGTCCCTGTTACCAAGGACAGAGAGTGCTCTTTGACCCCTCGAACACTGCCTGCTGAGGCTCTCACTGAGTGCGGAGGTAGTGTGTAAATCTTTCTGCGGCATTCTTGCTTAATTCAAATGAAAATAGATTCGCAAAAAAGACACGGACCAGCTGTTAAGGAATAAGGCTGAAATAGTAGAGCCTGGGAGAAGTTGCATTTTGTAAACTATCATTTTCTTCTGAAACCCTGGGGAAACATTAAACAGCTGCATGCACCAAGGAGAGCAGCAATTAGAAGGAGCAGTGAAAGCTTTTCTTCAACTAAAGGACCAACCGAATTTATTTCCACGTCGTTATGTAGCAGAAAGAACAGCGCTGTTCTTTAAATGCTTTTGCTATCCGTATTAGTGTTTTCATTTATATTAGATTTTTTTACGATTCAGTTTGTGCGCCTCAAAAGTTACATTTGCGTTGAATTTAACTTTGTAAAACACCATACTGCATAACATCGTATATTCTCAACCGTATAGATGAGTTTCGTATTGCTCATTTTGATATTTAATGATGACTTTTTAGAAAGAAAATGTGTTATATTCATTTGTAATTTATGCGTTCTTAAAATAGATTCCTTTAATAAAGTCGGAGGCCTATATCTCGGAGGTTTTGGAGAATATCTGTGATAAAATGAATGACTACAACCTTCATGTGGACCCTGAAACTAAAGAGAAGTCTTACAAGAGGTTTGCGCCAAGGGACGACGAGAACATGGGCTCCGTAGACTTTAACAACTTTCAGTTCGATTTCGATGCTTCCAGCGCTTTGAAATATGCGGTAAGCGCAAAGTTACTTGTTTATTTTGTTCTTATAGTACTTTTAATTTATCGATACTCGGTAATAATGGGGTTAACCGCATGCCAGATATCTCGGATGTTTAAATACAAATTATTCATATACTTTTGTTTCAGCAACTTGTACTCACTCATCTGAGCAGCTTGTTGTAGCATGATTTGTAAACATTTGTTCACCGTTAATAAAAATTGGGATGCAACTAAATATTATCCATACTCTAAAAAGTAATGACACAATCCGGATTACATTTCCATATAACAGTTAAATGAGTAGTCAAATGTGGCACTTAAATTTAACGTATTTTAAGGATAGTCGTTACTGACTATTCTGTTTTTTAACTATTGACCATCTATATCGTGCTCCTTATTTGGAAGCGGTTAATTTGGGTGACTGCTAAGAGAGAATACCAAACCGTGGATTAGGGAAAGCTTTGCAAGTTTAGGAAATATAAACACAGAAGTCTCGGAAAGTGAGCTATATACATTAAAATAATACATAATTTACTTTTGATGTTCCTCGAAATAGTAGCTGGATCAAATATAGCCCAAAGTGTGACATTTCGTCTACTATGATAGGTATTTTTCTATACTGCCATAGCTAAATCATCAAACAAAATAAATTTCGTTTAATTTACACAACACATCCTTTTGTTTTGGGGATTATCCTCGAACGTAGTTTCACACGTACCTCTACATTTCAATTTTTTAATTAATATTGCGGTATCAAGAAATACAAAATAATAACTAAAACCACAAAAAGTCCTTTGAAATAAAATACAGCTTGCATGCCTTACACCCAGTTTTTAGGAGGATAACCTAGATCTATTTTAACAGATGGCCAAATCGTCATGTTGTAGGGAGGGCATACGTCTTGAAGCAGTAAGTAGTCTGTATAAAACATGGCGGTCGTTACTTGCTCACATTTTATAACTGATCCATTCATCACCTGGTAAATATCAGACTGCTATTTTCAGAGACCCTGATTTTATTTTGAGATGGGCTGTGAAGCTAGGACTGAGTCCCGCTTCTTCCCACTCACCTCTCCCACTATACCTCACTTCCACAGTCTGCCAGCGTAGGAGGAAGCTCTTAAAACACCTATTAACAAATTGTTGCCTGAAAAGTAAAGCTTTGTTATTTAAATAAGTGTGTTTTACTCTTGGTAATTCAGGAGTAACTCACACCTGAGGCAGTAATGAGAAAGTTACTCACAGAAAAAAAGCTTTTTGAATTGGGCCATGGTATTTAAATTTTTGCTCTTACAAACATAGATTTTTTTGAAATGTAAAATAGTGTATTGAGAAATGTTAGCCTTCGTTAGAAGAGAGGGTTGCCTATATATGCACAGAAAAGAGTCACATTGTGCAGTGCTGGTAACATATGGCTGAAACCACCTCATTCTTAAAAAGTTATGTTCTAAATAGTATCAAATCTTGACAAGCTCTTATCTGACACATTTAGCTGCACTCTTCTCAATATGCTCTTTAAATACATACAGATATTTTGCTTTCATCTTTTTAGTGTGAAACCGTAGCAGAAGAGTATGAAGAGGAAATATTTTCACTTATCACCCAAGACACAGACTCTCTGGTTGACAAGCTGTGCATTGAGAAATCAGGTACTGTGTCTTTTGTAACTTGCAGTCTCTTCTGATTTTCATTTTTCAAGTCTGAAGTCGTGCTTTCGTGTGATGTTCTACAGTGAAGTCTTGTATGGAAATGGTGTCATTGCGATGCATCTGTTTTATTTTTTTTAAAGCTGTCTTGTGATTCAGTCCAGACATTACCACTTACTACAGTTGTGCTACTGATCCACTACAAATGTTTTTTTTTTTATTTCAAAACATTAATCACTTACTATAGGGCTCTTGCATCATCTTGTGTAATATTTTCAGATTTTCTTTGTAGGATGTGCCCTTAAGAAAGTTATGTAGGGTGTGTCACTTGAAAGTGGTGTTTGGTGTAATTTACCTGCCTAAATACATATGATCTTATTAATTAATCGACAGAAAGCATAAACGTGTTCACTAGAAGACACAACAGCAGGCAGAGCTATCTGGTTTCTTGTCCCATTTGTGATGGGATAGGGATTTGGCTTGCCTTCCCATACTGTTCAATATGGGCAACGTGTGTTACTGCTGTATTAGTAGCACAACCAGATTTGGGTTGAAGCACTAGTTTTAAACGGTTCGCGTTCAATATACATATTTTGCACTCTTCATCAAATATTAAGTTGGATAACAAATTCATTTAAATTAAAGCATGCCAACATGGTATTAAAATAAATAGGTAAATTCCCTGCAGTTTCACATTTAAGTTTAATGGAAGCAGTACTGCATGATTACCAAATTCAGCATCTATGGTGTGCATTGCAAATAAAGTTGGTGGAAGCTTGAGATTCTGCATGTAGTTACACTGCAAACTGGATAAATATTGTGACTTTAAATTCATGACTTCTTTATAGATGCATCTATCATCCCTATGTGTCATTATTTAAAATAGAGCCCTTTAGAAAATATACTTTCACATTTCAGGTGAGTCATAGCACGTTTGTACTTTGACACGTTTTTGGCTTTCCTGGACTTTTCTTTAAAAAAAAAAACTACAGTTGTTATATTTTTACCAGTTGGCATATGGCCTGTTTTATCATTCAGTATGTATTAGGTAGAATTACGCAAAATATTTTCAAGATGCCTGCAGGATGACTCAGTGAGTTTTAACACTTGCTGTGCATATACGTAGATATGGATGTCACATTTCAAATCTCAGCAAGGTAGATTCAGCATTCCAACCTTCCAAAGTCCAGAAAATGAGTACAATAAACTGAGCAACAGTGGCATTGTTATTTATAGCACTTTGAAACCCACATAAGTGTGGTATGAAGCACTGCATTAAAAGGGATTGTAAAAAGTCACACATACCTACCAGGGTATCTTACTGCACTGTTTAAAACACAAACAAATTAAGTATTTAGATTAGGTGTGCTTTCGGATTCATGATTTTTTTGAAGACTCATAAAATTATTATTTAGTTGCCAAATTAATTAAATCAGCTTCTTGCTCTGCTGAAGCATTTTCAGTGTCACTGTTGACTATTTGCGTACAGTATTTCTCTTGAAAATAAATTGGAGACTTTCCTAGAAATTATTTTAATGTTTCAACTAATTGAAAGGGCGGTGCAAACTGTAATCAAGGGATGTGTTCTTACATAGGAAATGGTTATCTTAGTTGAACATTAAACGTAATGAATGGAACTACCATATTTGTATTAGCTACTAAAATTATTGTTTGAAATCTCAGGGTCATAGTCCATAAGACAAATGGTATGCTTTAACACATGTGTGACCTTAATATTCCAAATGCATTCCTGTCCATCAGGGAAAATATGGTACTGTATCAGATTCGTAAGACTTAGTGCAAAGATGAGAAGTGTTGCAGGAAAGTTTCAAAAGCAGGGTTGAAGATGCATATCAGTATTTGTAGCAAATGACACCAAGCAATATCATTTGAATGTACATACCACTTTGTAATGTATTACAACTACTGTGATGGCTGTTAAAACTACAAAATATGACCAGCCTATACTTTGTTGGCAAGGTCAGTTTTCTTGCCGCCTACAACTAGTTTTAAACATTTTTTTTAGCTGTGCACATTAATTGCAATTTTATTTGTATTTACAATTTATTTTGTAATCCTAGTGATGTGCAAATGCTAATCCAATTTGAAAATATTGAATACAGAAGATAATCAAGCTTTCTGTAATTATACTGGGCCGATTAGCTTCTGCTAATTATAAATGAAGATAAGAGTACTGTACAAAGCGTCCCACTTTTCAATCTTGTTACAAAATAGCACACATTAAAATATGTTTTAAGCTCTCGAATTTGATGACAGAATGGAAGGCTTGGCCCACTGTAGACAACTACAACATGGGTTGTGACATGTTTTTATTTATAATTTGTTGCCATTAGTGATGAGAATCCAAGAGTGTACCTGATTAAAAAAAAATGGTGTTTAGTTTTTGAATACTGACATACTTTTTAATGAATCATGATGATGGTTGAAAAAAAAGGAAGAAAATCATTGGCAGACCCAGAATGTTTTTTAAAAAGAAACAAAATAGACCAAATCAGTAAAGATAGTTATCTAATATATTTTCTTAATTTCATTGTACAATATAAACTACTTCAGGGACTCTCCTTTGTTGTGAGTGGGTATGAAGGTCATGTGCTGATTTTACAGTGTAAAATCTAAAATTAGCATTGAATTTTTGAAAAGTCATAGTTGTTTAAATGTATTCAGAACATCACTGCACATGCTATAACACATCCGTTTTTCCAATTTTACACAGTCCATAATACACAGTGTTCTGTCAAGATTGCAAATTCACATTTCAACAAGGTAACTAGAACTAGTTTTAGTCAACAGAAACTACCTCTAGTGTTGAGGTGATCTGTGTTCTTTGAAATATAAATTATATTGTACATTATCATGTTTTTCTTCTAATTAGATAATAAAATCATGGGATTTGGCAAGAGGGTTCATTCGTTCATCCATTAATGATCCAGGAGTGTATATAATACCCAAAGAATGGATGAGGGGACTATCATCCTAGAAAATGTATGTGAGAACATAGTCATAAATTGTGGTTTTGTAATACACACAGATTTTTTGCACAGTTTGTCAAAACCAATTCCCTTTATATAAAAACATGTTAAAGTTGCTTCTTCTTTGATGCAAAGTGAGTCGTCCCAATTTCCAATAAATAAACTCATTTAAAAAAAGGAAGTTGTCAATATGCATTAATGAAGTTGATATTTTCCTGATACTACAGAGTTCAATGATGTTTCGGAAATATTGATGTTTTCTTAAATCCAAATATGTGTTGTTTTGTGTACTCATTTGTGTCCAAATTATTCACATTGTTTTTCTGCTTGTGTGGTTATAATACAATACATATGTCTTAAAAAGGAAATGCAGAAATTAATATCTTATTTCATATTTCCACACACGTTTTCTTTCAAGACAGTATGGTAGACTTATTAAAGGTTTGCAAAGCCCATATTACTATTATAGAGGAATTATCAGTAGCTCTACATTGGTATCACTACCTTATGCTTTAAAAATAATCCTACCCTTAACTTTGATGTGATTGTTTCTTATTTTGACATTGTTTTATTATAATGCGTTTAGAACAAATACTGATAGTGTTTTTTTTTCTATTTTCCCCCCAGGATTTTGTAAAATAACTTCGCATTCAGAGCTATAAAACTGCTAACAAAAATTTCAAGTGAATTATGATGAAATCTGGAGAAGTTGTGGTTGTACACACATTGTTTCTATCTGCCGTTTTGAACTCTTTATATCTACAACTTGATGTTTGTATAATAAACATGTTTTATATTACTGTTCTGAGTATACGTTTAAACTCCTTTCTGGAAAAAAGGTTTAAAACATCATTGTTGAAAACAGCCATGCAGCACAGGTGTTTACTCCCTCAGTGGCAACATGCAAGTGAAAAAATGAATGTGTACAAAATAAATATAGCATGTGTTGGCTCAGACTGAGTATGCAGGTTCTAAACGTGGTATGCTGATGAAATAATTGCATTTAAGTACATCTTCTACTTTTAGTAAATATATGTTACAATGGGTCTTTGGAACTCTTTGAATCTCAACAGTTTCAACAAGTGTTTTTTAGCCTCAAAAGTATTTAGCTTGGAATAGGAAAAGATTTTGCGTTTTCTAATCTTATACATAACTTAGGAAATAATGTTTTGTGGCATGAAGAAGCCACTGCATTTGTTAACACTGATTTCTAATCAGTCAATATTTAATCCAAACATGCTTGTTTCCCATTGTGGTGTTTGTTTGTACTGACAAAAGAAATATCTTCTGCAAAAAATATTTTTAATATCAGTTTCAGGAGATGATATATCATCTGATTTGAAATGCTGGCCAACACAACTGTATAATCTGACATCTATACTGCGATGTGTAGTTCATTATCATTTATACTGTTATAATTAAAATTAAAATTTGTCATGACAAGTGTAAGTCATTGACTTTAAGAGCAGTACACGCAAACCAGTGTTTGTCCCCTGTGATAATGTAACCATCAAAATACATTAAACGATAAAGTCACCAAAACTGTATTTGTGTGAATGTTTCTGTTTGGTATGTGACAGTGTTTACCTCTTTGTAAATTCTGAACAAAACTGTGGAAGAACCATTCACCTTGTCAGTTAAAGACTCCTGTCTCTAACCACATTAAGGATTACCGTTTCTGATTGTTAACATTTCCAGTGCAGAAATGACACATCACTTCATAACCCTATCCATTATACATCATTTGTGAATGCAAAACCTTAGCACTTCCGATAATGTTGTGCAAAAAAGTGCCCTCTGTTTACTGTAAATGCCCAAAGATGCGCCGAATTGGGAAAAGGAGGATTTAAAAATATAATACATTAAATAAGTGCCCTGTATATAATGCATACATATGCCAAAGTTGTGTGATTTGACATAACACATCTTCTCTAAGGAGAGCAATATACATTATCACAAAATGTAAATTACAGTGTTATGTATTCAAAAGAAATGTCAAGATATCACTAACTCACACATGCAAAGAAGATAAAGTCTGCATTGCTTAAAAATATAACTTACTTTAGAATAATACTGATATAACATAAACAGTTGTCAAGCTGCAGAAAGTATTTCACTTATCAACATATTTATCAAAATTGTTTTGGAAGTAAATAAAATGGTTACTGCACAAAAAATGGCTCACCACATTGCCTTTGTAAGTTGTGTGAAATCACGTTCTATTTAATGAGTTATTTTTGTCAACCACTTCTCTAAAATGTACTGTTATTTCAGTTAAGATGTACATTAAAAAGAACATTTATGATTACAGAACTTTGTTTCTAAAATGTATAAAAATGCAAGGATCAAAAGAATATGATAGAGAAGTAAACTTATATAAATTGTTTTTTTTGTTATCAGGTTCCCTTATTGTCATTGTTTGCAGTTGATGCAGTATATTGATTATGCCCTCACAAACAATTTCTACAAAGCGTAATGAACAGCCTTTTATTAGACTTGAGTGATATCCTGCAAACCAGATCAAGAGTAAATGTTGTGTTTCATAACATGACAACATGCTGGAAAATATTTGTTTTGTAACCCGAAGGTCATCAATTTTAGTTAACCACACATCACACACTTACTAAAGCTGCTTAGCATATCCAACACTTTAGTCAACTAAATTGTTCATAGACTGGTAGGAAATGAAAGCCATTACACACCTTCCTGATTCTCAAATACAAGTGTCCACAAAGTGCACAGTGTACGTTTGTATGTATGTTATAGTTGAGATTCCCGCTTGGGGCACTATAGTAACAGTGGACATGCCACTTTCTTAGTAGCCTCATTTTCAGATGTGTGTGTAACTTGCAAAAATGTTCCCTTCCGTGCCTGTAATTTGAAATTTGATTTCTAAATCATTGTCTCAAAAAAGTAATCTGACAGATCATGTGAAAGTCACCTTCCAGAGTGAGAAAGTATGGAGCAAAAAAGGATTTTTTTGCTTTCATTACAAATTTACTTTTTTGCAGTGCTTCCTAAAAGTAATTCAGTGCTCTATGTTCTGTATGAATCTGACAAACTATCCTACACAAACAGCTATTTTTATGTGTTGTACCTAATTTGATTTCTAAATCATTGTCTCAAAAAAGTAATCTGACGGATCATGTGAAAGTCACCTTCCAGAGTGAGAAAGTATGGAGCAAAAAAGGATTTTTTTTGCTTTCATTACAAATTTACTTTTTTGCAGTGCTTCCTAAAAAGAATTCAGTGAAATATGTTCTATATGAATCTGAGAAACTATCCTACACAAACAGCTATTTTTATGTGTTGCTCCTAATTTAAAATAAATATGCACTATTTAATCTTTTATGTAAAAATCTATATTTTCTGAACATGCACATCGCAGCATTCTTAAACATTTGGTAAAATGCATATTTATAAAATTTTTGTTAGTTAAGTAAACATTGCAGAAAAAATTAAATTGTGTTATTAATGTCGATTCCACTAGTAAGTGAGTTACCTTCTTTTTAGATACTTTAGCAGAGCTTGAAAAAGTAAGGATAGTAAATGTAGGACAATCTGAACTTTGGTGACAGTGCAGTACCTTACTAAGAACATTTTTAATGTTAGTTATGTTTCTCAAACAGCTAGTTTTACTTTGCCTATAGCATCATCCCACATGTTCTTCCTTTGAAACCTTTTAGATTTACTGCATTGTCAGTTACATATGCAAGAGCTTGTAGAAATTTACTAACATTGTTCATTCAGTGGCCATTTCTTTCCTCTATTTGGATCTCACACTGCATAAACAGCCCAAACTATGATGTATGACTTTTAGACCCCCCCCCCCAATGATTTCCATAGAAGTGAGGATGCTAGTCCCCTCCTTGAACAGATGGAAGAAGTCAGATGCCCTTGCAAATGGCTTTGGATGGCCTGAAGGAGGATGCCCTTGTGGCCCTTTTTTCAGTGCCAACCAGTTGCCTGTACCTGATAAGTGTTGGGAGGGAGGACGCTTCCAAAAAGCCTTCAGATTGTCTTTCCAGCTAGAAGCAGCTAGCCTGGAGATGGGGTAATTGGTGAAACAGACTGCAAAGGTTGCCAAGCTGACCGTGTCCTGCTCCCCCGGCATCCACCTGCTCCATTGAGGTGCGCAGCTCCTTGCACCCAGCTTTTACCACAGTTTGTCATACAGTATTGTTCCTTCCATATGCAGTGCAGCAAGTCATAGGGTACATACCATCCTTGCAGGGGTTGACCCCCTGTTACTCCCACACGGCACTCTCTGTGACTAGCCTAATTTGAGACCACTGACCTTGACACCAATAATTTCTTTTGGATCCATTTGACAGCCTCTTCTTTCAGCCAGCTGAGTGTGGTCTGCAAAGACTATGCCATTTAAATCACTGAACTGCCTCAGGGCTGAAGGAAACCACTGGATCACTGCCCAGTCAACCCTCAAAAGAAGAGGAATCCAAAGCTGGGGATTGCTGACTTTGTGTTGAATGGTCTGTCTTCCCTTTTCTTTGAGGGTCCTTAGAGTTGAGGGTCTTCTCAATCCACATTTGGTGCCCCAACTCTGTGGTACCTTCTGCCTCATTATGTACTTGTAGGAGGTTAAAAGGTCAGAAAGTTTAATCTCCTTTCAGATTAAAGTCCCTGCATGAGCTTATCCCAATTGCGTACCATGGGGTGCCCTGTGATCCATCGTCCTACAGAGCACTTATTATTACATCTGGGTGGCTCCTTATTACCAGAGGTTTGTTTGTTTTTGCTATCTTCATTTCTGTTTAAATTCAGAGATCTTTCATTTGGAAATAAGCTTATTATGAGATTGCTCACTTTGTTGCTCTTTCCTTCTGAGGATCTCCTCCCCTCCAGAGGGTTCAAGTCTATCCCTATTTACATCCATGTTGTCTTTCTCACTAATTCATTGTCACCTGGCATGTGGTCTGTTCTCTTCTGCATGTTATTTGACCTGAAACTGAACCTGAAGAAGTTCAATCTTAATTCATGACACAGAGTATAGTTCACTGAGGTTCTCCTCAGCACATTCATGGCACATGTTTTACTCTTTCCTGACTAGGTGGTCAGCTGTAGGCCTTGCTTGTAGGATGTCATATGGAAACAGGTGACGGACCTCTTGTGGATGTGTGAAGCGTAGCATTTTAATCAATGCAAACATCCAACAAGGACAGAGCCGAGTCTCCAAGAGAACGAAATAGAGGGTGGGAGGACAGAGGAGGTCTAGAACTGTGCCCTTCCAGTTGAGACAAGTAACCATATTGTCCAGTCTGATTAAGAGAGTAGCCCCCCTACTTCAGGTATCAAAGAAATGCACACCTTTAGGAAACTGGGTTATTAGTTGAGAGCAGTGAAAGCCAAATCAAATAATAAACACAGTATTTGTCAGAACAGGTTAATATATAAAGCAACCACAAACATCCAGTCAGTAGAACTGGAGATATCAATTTTTCAAAGTTTTGGGTGAAAATAGCTCCCTAACACATAACTCCCTATTCGTGTTTATCTTGTCGTAATGAACTGGGTCAAAGTCTGTTAGAGCGACTGGGTTTGTTCCCCTGAAGAGTTACCTTCTCAAGTCTGTTAAAAGGAGCTGCAGTTTACTGGAGCTGCAAGGAGGTCATTGCTGGTGGAAGGGGCAGATCAGGCTTTGTGGACGGAGCCATGCACAAACTGTGTTTCATCAGAGTGCATCATCTAATGGGACCTTTTAGGTGAAGATCCCTGTTGACAGAATGGGAGGGCTGGAAGGTGGATGAGGAATCTGCCGTTAGATAGTCTCTACCAGGAAAAGCTTTACAGAAGGAAGTAACTTCTGTCAGGGATTTCTAACCGCATATTCCTCACTTTAGAATAGATACCCAAGCAATACCTCACCTGAGGTGAATCTGCAAACTGTCTTAAACCATAAAGGTCCCTTTCAATGCTGCATATTGGTCACATATAGTTTTTTTTTTTTGAATGCCTCTGTTTTTGGCACAGGAATGGTCACAAAACAACTATGTCAGTGCACCTGGTGGCACATATGTGGGCTCCCCGACTTCACTCCAGACGCTTATGACATTGGGGTGGAGCCGACTGATGCCATCTACCAGCGCATAGAGGTGCTACTCAAGATTTGGCGGATCCAGGCTGATGCCTGGGGATTATTCAAAGCTGAGGAATCTGCAGTAAGAAACTTGTCACAAATCCTCTGTATAAGCTCACACTTAAAATCAACTTTTTATTTTTAAAATCTCCTTTATTTTGATTGGGTATTTTTTCTTTTTCTAAATTTCATTCCCATATTTTACAACTGTGATTTCTGCAACAATGAAGGTGGATCTCAGCAATATTTAAAGCTTCACTGTGGAAGAGCAGATGTGTGAGGAGGGGGGTGGCAATCTGGAATTTTCAACCCTTTAAACATGTGTGTGAAAACAGGTCCTGGACCATGTTAGATCTTCACTTTTTCGGGAAATAAATTTGTTTAAAAAAAGACTGTATTAGAAGCCCCTGTATCATCCAATATAGGATAGACTAGACAACTGTCAAAAATCGTAGCTGACAGCATATCATACAAACATGAAAGAGCATCTAAAAGAGCTGCCTGATAGTATACTTGCAGATTGACCATGGCAAGCCCCCGTGCTCTTTATCTAGTTGTAGTTTAGGAAAACTCAACCAGGGGTGTTGGTTATTCCAGATAAACTTACAAAAACGCAGATCAACCTCCCCCAAAATATTTTGTGGGTCATTTAATAGGAAAGTTTGAAAATTAAATGTAAAGAAACCAAATAGACATCTTAATTAAAGACACTCTACCAATCATGGAATTAATAAGAATAGTCCTCTTAGAAAGCAGGCTATGGACCTTAAATAACATGGACATGTATTTATGTTTAAACAGATCCTCATAGTTAGCAGAAAATTAGATACCTAAATACCTGATTGGAGGAGATGGATTGAATCTATGGCCTAAACCCAAATGGATAACATCCATAGAAGCATTATAAAGGAGGATTTCTGCTTTTGCCGGATTTATTTGGTAGTGGGAGTCTAGCAATGCTGGAAGGATTATATATAAGATGGGTTTCTTGCAAAAATATGCATGGCAGTACTAAAGTTAGACCTAATATTTGCGTCCTTGATATTACACGACATCACCCTAATTATCTCCATGGTGAAACTTCCTGCCAGCGTAACCCTGTGCCTCTGACAAACACCAACAAAACCTGAAAGATACTGTCATTGCACTATTTAAATGACCCGTGTGGAACTTGCTCCCAACCAACCGCCCTCAACCCAAGTGCCCCCCACATCCACCCAATTATCCGGTCCCCACCCTTTTCCCACATTCCTCCCACCCCATCACTTCCCACAGGGCTGTGCCTGCCCTCGCCCTGTAGAAGTAGGAGACCCTCCCCCTAACAGAAAGGTGCCATGACACTGCACCCAGATAGTCACAGCGCAGTAAGGGAGCAAGAGAACCCACCAAAAAATAAAAAGATGACAAAACAGCCATAAGGAGAAGAACACCATTTAAAAAGGGATAGCCCATATCAGCTCTCAAAAGAGCGCGATGTACCTAACCAAAATTATACAGACATGGTAGGGTTAGAAAACAAGACATGGCTTCGTAGCCATTCTGATTACTTCAAAGAGTCTTGTGAAAGTCTTATGCAGCCTCAACGGCTTTGAAAACATGAAAGTTCTCCTTATAAAGAACTCTGTTTGGACTGCTGAAACAAAGTTGACTATGCGCCAGCGGCTTTAAAAGCAAACATATTATGAAATTCTTCCTTCTTCTAGCAGCAGTAGCTGTCATGTCTGAGAAAACCTGGAAAGAGTATTCCTCAGCAGAGCTGAACAATTTCTTTCTGTTTTCTCTGGTCAGTATTTGTTCCTTTATCTGATAATCAGAAAAATTAACCAATACAATACGTGGATACTTAGAAGAAGGGTTCCAAATCTGTTAAGGGACCCACTGGGCCCTCATTGTGATATCTGCTGTATGATTAGGGAAAATAAACCTTTGTATAAAATGTTTAATAGAGGGAACCATGCTATCGTAATTTTCAAATGCCCATAAACCTAAGATTTGAGTGTCAGGAGTGATTTTCCGAGTGTTCTTTATCTCTCAGCATTCTAAGCACTTTGTCCAAATCTGCTTAGCGCTTTTGAACTGCCCCATTCATTTCTTCTAAAACAAAGACCATTTGCTCCAAATCATCAAGTCTGCCAGTGATATTTTTGGCCTATTAAATTCAGTTTGTTTTCAGTATGGACCATAGCCTGGTCTTGTGAGAATTTCAAACTTCTCAGTTCAAACAAAATATTTTCTAGCAGAGAGTTGAGTGAAGGATCCGATAGAGGAGTCACTTCTGCCATTGCGGCAGAAGAAAGAGCCAGAAGATGGTTAGTCGAAGAGGACAGAAGGTCCTGAGCCTGAAGGTCCATATCTACATTGGAGGACTATTTAGCAGACTCTTTCTGAGGCAGCAATGAAGCCAGTCACTTTGAACCTGGAAAGGGAGATGGAGCAGGCTGATGTGACTCTAAAGGACAGCAGGGTGTGTTGCCGGGGTGCTCCACATCCCTCAGTGGGGAAAAAAGAGGCTATTGCCACCCCTCGCCTACCACCAAATGAGATCCTGCAGGGGGTTCTGGCTTATGCACCTGCATGAACTTACAACCTTCTAAAGCTGTGCTGACTAAGGAAAGTCCTAGTGCCATCAGCACCTGGCTGCTGTAAACAATTGTGTGGCAATTGCCACCTTAGAAGAAATGAATAAAGAAGCTTCAGCCTGTCCAGTAGAGGTAGTAGTTCCTGCTATGCCCGAAGTGCATTTATTAGCATCAAAAGTGGCCTTTCCCTTGCTTGGGGAGTTCCGTAGTCAATATTGCTTCATTAGTTAGACCGAATTTCACCACACAAAGAAGGGCTCAACAGACTCCAACAGGGCAACAGCCAATCCGGCAGTATCTAACAAGCAAAACAGGCCAGAGCAGTTAACAGTAGTAGCCCCCAAAGCATTTGAGGGCTTTCAAAAGTATCTTCACAGAGACAGCATAACACACAGAAATGCTCCTTAAGTAAACCTAAGGCTGCACTTACTATCCCCCACCCAACTGCTTGAAAATGATGAAGCGGCACTCACCGTAAAACAGGAGACTGGCTCTTGGTAAAGCCCAAGTTGGCCCAGTAGCCAACATGCCCAATAAATGCACTTGCCCAGCATGAGCCTGCTACAAAACTGTGAATACAGCCAGATTGCCGAGTTGCCATTGCCATTCCTGCTCCAGTTTTCGTGCTCACGGCCGGTTGGTGCCAGTTTGTCACAAGTCTCTTTTATTGCAAGACTGTATTGGTGGGGTCTACATCTTTCTTCTGTGGAAGTACATCATTAGACCAATCTAGGCTTTAGAGCAGTTGCCAATTTTAAGCATAGCAGTTCCTGGAAAACCTGGGTTCAACTTAGGCTGGCAGAATGGCGTTCGGGTAGGTCATTATGTTTCAGTTACCTGAAAATTAAAAGCTTTTTACAGTTGTGTTCTTCCTCTTTGGTATACCATGCCATTACTATTTTAAAAATGCTGTTCAAAATATAATCTAAGGGTAATAGGCAGTTGACATAAAGTTCCTATGTTGCTGTCCTTGCCAGTCATTTCCAGAAAGTAGGAAAAGAGATGGGGCTTAAGATTTCAGCCAAGGAGTGGGAAGATTTTTGTCAATTTAGTTACAAGCTGTTTTGGTTACATGGTTTAGTACATGGAGTTTTAGGTACATGGAGCGCTTTTCTATATGGCTTCTCTATATTACTCCCAAACATTTGAATTAGTATTGTCTGTCAGTGAGTAATTGGCGTGTAAGGTGCCATTCTAACGGAGAAGGAGATTGACTCCATGTTATTGATACCTGTCCAGTGTTATATGAATTTTGGAGTCAGTTAGCTATTGTTTTGAGTTCATATATGAGCAGGGCTTTTGTGTTAGATCCTTTTGCAGTTTTGTTCAGGATTGTTAGTAATTTGAGTTTAAGGAATAATTCTAGGTCTCACAATTTTTACTTACCTGAACAAAGATTTATATTTAATGCGATGTCGGTGTCTCATCCTCGATTCTGGAGCTATGGAACTGAACCCTGCAACTGCGCCTGGTTTGTTGGCAGATCAAAATGGAAGAAGTGGTATTTTTTCAACAGGTTTATGCCAAAAAGAACCAAATAACTTTAGGTTAATGGTACATGCTATAATAGCTCCCCTGGTTAATTTTGTTCGTGGTAAGTAATTATGGTTGGAAATTGGCTGGCATTAATACATTTTTTTCTATATTGTATTATATCTAGGCTGCTTTTTTAACTTTATCAGACTTAATTTTGCTACTGTAGTTTATTGCAACTTAATTTTCTTTCTCCATGCACGTTCAATTTTTTAAAGATACTGCTGTATTTATTTACCATGTATGTGTCTGGTCTTTTGATACTACCAGTAAACAAAAATGAGAGAGTGTGATGCCAGTAAAAGGCTCCAAGAAACTGGAGTACCAGATAGCCCTCTAAGCCTTGGAGGAGGTCTGCATGTGTTAGTCTACATCTCATGAGGATGATCAAATGTAAATTAAATGCTACAAGTATGACCTGCAACCATTGCCTTTACACGTTACAAATAGCATGCCAAAAACAATTTGAAAAAAAAATACATTCTATTAAATGGTTACTATGAAATGGTGAATGCTGTTCATACTGCAAATTTCCATCAAATAATTTCTCAGTAATTGTATTCCATAAAATAGTTTTTTGATGAAATCACATACAGCCCTGATGATCACCTCATTTCTTGGGAGAATGATCTCCTGTATAGTGAACCTAATGTGCTTGATCCTTAGGACACCCTCTGTGTTGATGATCCCCCCCCTAGGGCTACCAGGCTTTTCTGCTGGTGTTGGCTCATGATACCCCCCTGGCAGGACATAGGGGCCGACCACTAATGAGCTGAGCAAGTTTTTGACATCGCCTAAGGCAAGGTTGACCCTGGCAGTGTGTTTTTCAAAGCATCCTATCCATTTTCCTGCACCTTCAGACAGTGTGGGCAGTGTTCTCTTTAAATTCTCTTTGTCCATTTGAGGCCAAGGCATGTATGTTGGCACTTGCCCTCCCTTAAAAATAAGGGGCAACTGAGTTATTGGTCGAGGGCTTTCTGACCTGAGGCTTAACCTTGGATGTGGTCTAGTACCGCGTGTCACTTTAGCTGGTTTGTCTATAGCATACTGCTCCTAGACTGCAAGGCATTCTTGCGTGTAGGGGTAGTTCCAATCTGGGTCACCCCGTCCCTGCCGTACTCAATCTTCTGCAGTCGCTAAATCAAAGGGTTGAAAAGACCCTTGTCAGGCCATGACTTCCTTCCTTCTCTTTTGGTCTACCTCGCCAATTCATCTGAGCAAGGGTGACAATAATAGCTATCCTCCTTTTACTCTATTATCTCTATAGGTGTCAATTCTGGTCTTGTTTTTAGTATTGACCCTCTTTTTGTATCTGTGGCACCTCTTTCTGTCATTAATAACACTCATGTAGGGTGCAGGTGAAAATATATAACCAGTTAACCCCTTGTTCATGCGCACTCCTATTAAACCCATTGTCCCAATCATCATCATCATCTTCTGCCTCTGTTATGACTTGTGAGCCATCCGGGGGCTCCTCACATCTCTCTCCCATTCCTCTTCCTCTTCTATCCATTCCTCTGCTGCCTCTCTCAGTGTATCTGCAGACGTGTCTCCAAGCCTAAGACTGACATGCCCTGTAGTCCATTGTCCCCAGAGGGTGGCAAGGCTCCTAGATCACTCTGCCTGTCCCACTGTGTGTTGCAACTCACTTATTAGCCTGTCTCTCCCAGGGTCGGCTCGAGGAGCTGATGGGACGGGCACGGGGGTCGCCTCAGCTCCCTCCGCCTCTAACTTCTCCTCCTTAGGCTCAACCTGAACTGGATCCTGGTACCCTGCGCTGGCAGGATAGGTTAAAGACCATAAGGTGGGAGCTCCTCTAGAGACACTCCTGGGGTTCTGTTTGTGTTTGTGCCACTACCTATTAGGGCGCAGTTGACTTTACCTTTGTCTTTTCATGACAGGATACCCGCCATAGTGACAGAATAGCTTCCCTTTTCTGTCTTTTCTTTTTCTTATATGTTGAGCAAATGTAAGTCAATGTGTGTTCAGCTATGTCCTCATCAAATGTCCCTTCCTTTGGCCATGGGTGTGATCCTCAGTGCCTTTGTGCCACTGCTTACAATATTTTAGTATTCTTTTCTTATCTGAAGGGAAAGATTTTATCATATGATCCAGAGGGGTGTCCATGGTCGCCACAGGACAGATGTTTCCTATGCGTACCTCTTGCAGCCTGCCCGCTACGCTGTGTATCCCTTTTCAGCTCTCGTCTCTCTACTTAATGTGTATTTACCTTTACCACTGTTACTGGCCCATAGCAGTGATGTGCAGGGACAGTCTTACTCAGTGTTACCTGACTTTACATATATTGTTGTGAGACCGAATTGGTGAACGTCAGCCATACTTATTGCCAATCTGTGCAACACCTCTTATAAGGTGATGTCTGGGGCGGGTGAATTTATGGGGGGTCTGAGAGGATTAGTACCCAACGCAATGCATGTTACAACGTTGTCATGTATATAGATAACTACTTGTGGTGCTCGGGATGTGTTGAGCCGTTCATTGTTTAAGGTTGTGAAATTACGAATATCTGAGAAATGCGTCAAGAAGAGCCTCTAATACAAGGGGTGATTGTGTTATTATTTCAAACCATGGGGTGTTGCATGGGCATGGGGGTTGCCTGTGAGCCCATTTAAATACTACCTTTAACTCAATGGTGTCTGTTTCCTGCCACAGAGAATCATCAACCTCACTCATAGGGATTTGTTATCAATCTTCACTGACTTTGGGATTGTTTATTTTGCCCCCGTGTTTTTATCTACACTAATTATTCCCCACTTACGGGACACTTGAGGGGTGTCTATTGGGATGTCAACAATATGGCAGAGATCTTGCACCCTCTCCTCCTCACTTGTATCTGACTGCATGGCAACTGGTGGGGACACCTGACATTTCTCTATAACGTGACCTTTGTGATTGTAAAACACTGTACTCTTTTTGTCCTCTTTCTTACTCATTACTCATAAAATGCATCCACTTGTTACTGTTGCGCTTTTCAGGTTTGCAACCAAGGGTCTGACCGTACTCAGGGCAAAGTCAACTGACACCAACCATCGGGTTGTCCACTTATGTAAACGTCAGACTCCCCACTGATGCCTCAGCCTTGGTCGCTTTCCCTCAAAGACACCTTCCAGATATGTTAAAGCTGGGAATTTGGTGAACCGGGCGTCTGATTCATTCACAGCAAAGTCTGCAGGCGCCGGTAAAGTGACCGTCTCTTACCAAGTCAGACTTCACACTTGTTACTCGGTCCACCTCACTACTTCTACTCTGACCCTCCGGATCTAACCAGGATACCTGGTAGGCATTCAGAAATTAATGTCTCTTCCAGGGGCTGCCCCCTGGGTAATGCACTGCTGCCTGACGCACTAGCTAGTCTTCCGATCTAACCGGGAAATCACAATTTATTTGTACCATGCCAACACAACATTGCATTTAAACCCCCTAGCTAGTCTTCCGGTCTGACCAGGAAATCATAGTTCATTTTTAGCATAACAACATAGCATTGCATTTAAACCCCACATAAATCATGCATGCATTTCCTCATATTATAGTTGCCAAAAAGAATCGTGCAATTAAAAAATAAGGTACGAAGCCCAACCTCTTTAGGACCGCAACATCTGGAATCCCCAACTGCCTGTTTGAAAAGGCAAGTGTAAGCTCACCTGATTTGTGCGCAGTGTTCTATTCAAGCAGTGCAGGCGGTGCCTCCTTCAGCCACAGTCCAGGAAAGAGAAGATAGCTCCTGGGTGGCTCACCAGATGTTGTGGGGTTGGGAAATGAAAGAACAACACAACTCTGTTTGGCAAATAATATGAGCATTTATGAATAACAGCCTGGAGGGCAGCACAGCTCTGTGACTGATACCGCACTCAACTTTGTCAGCACAAACAGCTCATTTTATATCCTCACGAAACCTTGAATGCATCTTATCACTTGTCATGCATTTTGATTTAAGCGCTTCCTTGGTACATTGTTATCTCTACGTTAGCACAAAGCCACATTTCTCCTTGGGAAAGCATCTAATTACGCATTTACAGAAAAACGAAGGTTACACATCTGTCATGGACACATTTTCTAATAACCACAGTGCTTTTTGATATCACGTTCTGAAGCCTATCAGTACGTCCTTCCTCAGCTGACTCCATGCTTGGAAACATTTCTGCCTGTCCTCCCTTGCACAGCTGCTGGCCTTCAAGCATCAAAGCTTATCCTGTTCCCTTTCCAAAGCCACCATGGTGTACACTCTCCCTTTGCCTGTGTTATCAAGTTATGGCTCAAGCTTTCTATGACCTTCTACTTCCAGCTGCATTATGAATAAATGTTTCTGCTTGTCCCTGTCTTTGCACCCCTGCATCCTCTCTATCCTGGGCACTCTACTTGGACATCATGAACATTTTAGGCCAGTATTATTTTCTGATCATGTACGATTTTGCAAATTTTTATCCTAATTCATGCATTAGCAAAAGTGAGACTTCCACTTTTTCCATATTTTCAGTAACAGACTACATAGGCCTTGGTTCAGTAACTAAGATTGATGTTCACTGTATCCCCAGAGCTGATATGCTCATTAATTGGTTGGGGGTGGCCAAGTTCTTCAGTACCTTTGACTTGACATCATGGTATTGGCAGATTGCCCTTGACTGAGGGGGGCCAAGATGAGGGTGGCATTCTCCATCCCACAGGGACACTTACAGTTCAAAGTGATGGCCTCTGGACTAAAGAATGCCCCTGCCACTTTCCAGAGGTTGGTTGGGCCTGAAGACTTCAGGGTAGCCTTTCTGGATGGCATTGCTGTGTTCAGCTCCAGCTGGAATGACGCCTTCACTACCTCTGAGAAGTGCTTTAGTCCCTGCAATAGAGAGACTTAGCTATCAAGGCCAGCAGGTGCCTGCTAGGGCAAGGATCAGTTGTGTACTTGGCCTAGCAAATCAGTGGCGGCAAGATTCAGCCTCTTCTGCTGAATATACAGACTGTTAAGGCTTGGAAGCCTTCCAAGACCCAGACCAAAATCAGAGTCGCCTTAGGCCTTACCAGATATTGCAGGATATTTGCTAAGGGATTTGACACTATTATTGCCACCTTCACTGAGCTCACTTCCAAGAAACAGCCTAAGAAGGTGTTCTAGATGGCAGTGCGCCAAAAGGCTATTGATGCCCTGAAGGAAGCGATGTGCACCGCACCACTGCTCAAGGCACCCTACTTCTCCAAGAACTTTCTAGTTCAGACAGATGCTTCAGAGCATCGCATTGAGTCTGTCTAGTCACACCTGAACAGAGAGGTATTGGACAAGCTTGCAGCCTTTATTAGCAGGAAGCTACTTCCAAGAGAACCGAGATGGAAGGTCAATTGAGATGGAAGCATTTGCAGTGATCTGGGCACTGAAGATGTTGAGAACGTACCTGTTTGGGACTCTGTTCAGACAGACCCCTCAAATTGCTGATGCAACTACAAGCTGAGCATCCAAAACTGTTGAGGTGGTCCGTCTCCCTGAAGTGAGTGGACTTAACAGTTGAACATCACCCACGGATGATAACTGCAATGCTGATGGTATTTCCAGATTTTTCCCCTTCAGAGGTTAGAACTCCCATGAGGGTGGGTAGTTCTCCCTGCTTCCCTGTGGGGTGCCACATGTTAAAAGCAATAATCTTGTGTGATATTCTCCCAGATTGTTTTTCTTTTACTGAACCTGTTTTAGTTGGCCATAGAATAATGCACAGGAAGAAGACCCGACAAAAAAGACGCAGCCAGAGTTAGCTACTCAGCTGCACCAGGACAAGATTGAGGCAACTGCAGTGACCTTCTGCCAGCTGGTGAAACTGGTGGATGAAGAGGAGGCAGCACAACACCTGTTAGAAGGTGGTCGGTCATCATCAGCATCACAACCACAGTAGATGGTTGGGCCACATTACCCCCAGTGCCCCACAAACCCCCAGCAAGGCATCCAAACTCCTCCTCCCCCAATTTCCATGGAGACCCTTCAAAACAAATTACTTTTGAGCGGTGTAGGGGTGAGAGCTGAGAAAGGAGAGTGGTGTTTGTTCATTGTACCAGTCCCACACCCAACCACGCCCTCGTTCGAGTTCTTACCTTAGGAGAATAAATGTACTGTCTGACACCTCCCTCATTAGGCCCAATATAATGCTTGGGTTTTGCCAAAGGAAAGTACTGCTGGTGGTCCTAGCAGGCCCAAACTTGAAGATGTGACAGGTCGTTCTTATTTTGTGCGCCACCCGCTGATGATGAATCCACCTAAGATTCTCATTCTAGAACATGATTTAAATTCTGAAAGAAAAAAGACAGAG
The DNA here is from genome assembly GCF_031143425.1 of Pleurodeles waltl. Classification (NCBI taxonomy): domain Eukaryota; kingdom Metazoa; phylum Chordata; class Amphibia; order Caudata; family Salamandridae; genus Pleurodeles; species Pleurodeles waltl. Next base: position 650,681,603 of record NC_090449.1, on the reverse strand, counting down.
TGAGTGGAAAAACAAAGACAAACCACCATAAATCAACAGTGTACAGACTGGAGTAATTTTAATAAAGTAAGCGTTATGAACATTTAAGTCCAGCAAGAAGGAAGTTAGCCTAGCATCAGTAGAATCATCATTTACATTTATTCTCTGTGGGGCCTAGATTGTGGAAAAAAGTGCATCCCATGTATTCTTGGCCTAACACCATTTGATAATCTCTATAGTATGATGTCCATTTTTTGCCATAGTTAGAGGGGCAGTGTGAGCAAGTTTGCAGTTTTTGGGAAAAGTTCCTCTGGAACAGTTTATGGTTGCTTTCAACACATCCACCCACAAGGTGTGAGATCTCTTGAGGGTGAATAGATAACAACACCACAGATAGCATAACATGGGGGAAGAGAGTTGGGGATTTCATGAATTAATCGATGGCTAGCTGTAGTTGGAGAAAGGCGAGCGCAACAGACAGCATTCGACAACTCAATGAGCATGTCACATTTGTCATGGAAAGAAGATGACATTAAAGTTAACCTATTAAAAAAAAAGTCTTTAGCAATCCACAGATTCCCAGGAACGATAATATTTTCCTAGACTTGGTGCAAAATAGAGAATAATCACTAGTTAAAAAATATTTATGCTTAAGGAAAATGGATGCTGTATTCAAATGGTACAACTGCTTTCTTCTGGCATTGCCCGTCATGGGAGCGGAGTTGAACCACAGAATAGGAGCGCCATGAAGGATCCTTGCAGGAGAGAATACCTGTTGAAAATTACAATTTTGGAGAGTCAAGGTAAACATGATGCACAAAGAATCCGACCATAGGCTGGGATGCTATGAGCAAATTTCGTGCCAAGCCCAGCCAACTAGCTTCATGTACCCTGAACACCCAAAGAATAACCAATTTTAGCTTATCCCCCCCAGGTCCACAACAACTTAATAGGGTTTGCCATTAATTTTCAATATTTTAAACAACTCACCTCTTTCCATTCCACAGGAGTAGGCCTCCTTTTGTCCTCTTGTTTTCCATATACTTGATAAGCATTAGTCTTTCCAGATAATGTTGACAGTACTTGCAGATTTTATTTCTTCCAGAAAGACAAAAAAGACCTATTCAACAAGAACATTTAAAAAAAAGAGTCTTAGGGGGTCATTACGAGTGTGGCGGTCTTAAGACCGTCACACTCCTTGTCAGGACCGCTGTAGATTCGGCGATCTGACTGCCACATTACTACCCTGGCAGTTAGATCGCTAGGGAACCGCCATCTCCACTAAGATCATGGATCCCGGTGGTCTGGCGGTGGTGGAGGCGAAGATGGTTTCCTACCAGGGCAGCGCTGGATTACAACCTTGTTCCCTGCCAGCCTTTTATGGCGGTAAAACCGCCATGAAAGGCTGGCAGAGAACAGGTGCAGGGGGTCCCGGGAGGCCCCTGCACTGCTCATGCACTTTAAATACCAAGTTTACCTAAGACCCGCCCATCCATCACATTAAACATTAATCATCATTTGACAATCATTGATGCAAGTTACCTGTTCTAATTGCTGTGTCTGTTTACCTATTGGTCCCCGTTTCTTATGGAACCCACATATATAATTAACCAGTCAGTCCTTCAAATCTACAAAGATGGCCCAGCATGGGAATTAAAAGGTAGGCATGGGAGGCACCCTGTTCTTTTTAGGAAATGGAGGCTTCTTTTGCCCATTTGGATACATTTGCTCATTTTATAGCCTGCGGTTGACTCAAAGGTTGAATTAGTTTTCTTTCTTTGCTACCTCTCACCACTCGGTCACCAGGCCAAATGACTGTTTTCTCCTTGACTATCTATGAGATGCACACTGATCCATTCATTTACAGTATCTGCACAACAACTATATAAATAAAAAATCTAACAGTAGGTAGTTATAGTTAGGATCTAGTTTCCATAGAAAAAGCATGTTTTGACTTGCCTACATCTTTGGCACTGTTTGATAAATCTTCGCACAAGTTTCCAAAAAATGTGCCCTCTTTTGCATCGAAAGTTTCAGGATGATCGGTCAAGCGAGGGCAAAGAAAAAGTGGGCTGGGTGGTCAGAAAAAGTGTGTTTTCCCATGTTAATTCCCTTAGACTTTTTAGACATGCCTGCAGCCTGAATCACATGATGGAATCACACCAAATTTGGCAAAAAGGTAGCGTTTGGGCTACAGATCACGCTTTTTATAATTCGGTGTAAACCTGTTCAGTAGTTTTCAATATATTAGAGGGAAAAAAATTGTATATCTAGCGCTGTGGATCACGGGAGATCTCCTGCTGAGATCTGATTGGGTGCCAGCACCCCAAGCAAGATGAGTTGACAGGCATTTTGGGACTTGGCTTCAGCCAAGTCCCCAAAAAGAAAGAGAAAAGAAAAAGAATTTTTTTTAAATCTTGTGGAAACCTAAAGCTGGATTTGCTGATTTTTCTGAGAAGTTAAAAAAAAGTGCAGTCTTCCATGCTTTTTGTTTATATTGGCCCTCGGTGGGCCAGGTCCCTGGGGCTTGTCAAAACTATAAAGGAGAGGGGCATACTGTGCCCCCTTCCCAGGGCTTATTAAAGCATTGGGGACCACCAAACCCCCCCCCCCCCCCTCTAGGAGATGAACAACAAAAGATGCGTGGTGAGCTTGGACCCCGTCCCCCGGGGCTTAATCAATAAAAGGATGCGGGGAGCCGTGCATACACCGTGCATACACCCCCGTCCCAGGGAACCAACACCTCAACAGGGCTTCAGAAATTAAATCTAGGGGGCACGTGGCACCCCATTTTATAAAATACAAATGGGCCTGGGGAGGTGGTGGTCCCTGAGGGGTCGGGTGGGGAGGCGGAGTGTCCTGGGATATGCCGTGCGATCCCGGGGAGGTGGTGGTCCCTGGAACCTGGGGGGTGTGCACCGTCCTCCGTAACTATTTTTAATTTGTTGGCCGGGGGTGGGTGAGCCATGTGCCCCCCCAACAATTTTTGTTAGGTAGCCTCAGGAGATTGTGTTCCCCAGGAGGAGGAGGACCAATGGAGCCCCCTAAATTTATATATATAATGTTGCCTTCTTTAAGCTCCAGCCTCAGCACGCACGGCCTTTGGTTGTGTGTGGCTTGGTGTTGGTTGTTTATAGGGGGTAGGCCGCAGGTCCTAGTCACAGGCGAGGTCCTGCAGCTAACCCCCGAAGGCACATGACCGGTGTGGTTATAGGGGGTTAGCCCAAGCATGCCATGCACAGACCAAGGCCATAGAATTAAAGTAAAACATAGAAATTCACTAAAAAAACAAAGGTTACAGAGGAGTTATAGTTCTGAATTTACTCGTACAAAACCATTGAAATTCAGCAGCGATAGTTATGGTAACTATAATTCGTGCCCTTGCCGTGCACTGCTAATTACCCCACATATTACATCACTCATGACATCTTTGTTAACATCATTGATAATATCAAAGTAACATTTGCAGTAAAATTGAGGTAAAAACTGTGCATGGCGGTGGAGCGAGTTACAGCTACCTTAGGGCACAAGCTATAGTTACTTGAGCTACCCATAACTATAACTGCTGAATTTCCATGGTTTTGTGTGGGTAATTCAGAACCTAACTATACCCTCCCTGTAAACTTTTTTTTTTAAGTGAATTATGTCTATGTGTATGTATGTGTGTGTGTTTGTATATATATATATATATATATGTATATATATATATAAATATATTATAGTATAGCAGATATTTCTCTTGTGTATTGTTTCTTTTTATTAAATCTGGAAAGAAGAGTTCATCCTCAAATTCAGGGTGGTTGTCTGGAGGGTGATCACTCACCACACTTCTGATGTTTGAAAATTTTCCTTCATCCATGGTCCGGACTTCTGGAGTCTTATAATGTATGAGTATAAAATGTTTTGTTCAGTTTAATATTTGTCATTCTCTCCACATTTTGAGTAGTGATGAGAACTTCTGACTGTGCAGCTGCATTTAACATGTACCCCAAAAACACTGGCTATGTGACACGTTACTTTATTGCCTGCCTGCTAAATTCTGGCAACTGCTCTTTCTTCCCAATTCTACAGGTTAATGGTTCTTGTTCCAGGCAGAACTCTGTTGGGTCATCCAAAGAGTCTGGTACCCTCTTCTCAATTGCCATTGTTGTTGACACCTGTTGTTTCTGCATTGCCTGTGCATTTAGTTAAGTCCTGACATATCCATTAACCAACCTGTTGCAAATGTTGGAAGTGAAGCTGTTGGTGCTTTAGGTTTGATATTAGGTGATGGTGTTGCCACTAGTGGGTGCTGCTGCTGCAGTTTTTACATGTTTCTGAGCGAATAACATGCTTTCCCGAAGTTGATGGCAGTGATTCAGTTCTGCCATGGCTTTGATTTTACAAATTAATTTGCAATCATTCATCACCTAGTTGACTTGCCACACTGACAATCCAATGCTTGTAAATTGAGACCCTCACTGTTGAAAAAGGAACAAAAGTGGGAAGTGCTTTGTTTCTACAATTGATACAATATTGTGCCACAGAGGTACTTTTCAGACAAAATAATCTCTTTCCAGGTTTGATTTATGTTCACATAAAGTATTAAGCTGTTGACCAAGCTGCTTCTTCATTGACTTTGGTAAATGTTCGTCCCACCTTTTGCAGATGTCCCTGCAGTACGTTCAACAACGAGATCGCTTGGCTTGTTATACTGTCCCCCTTGCTGACGTCCAATATAAAAATCTCAAAAGTCACCTGCATTTGGACTATGTACTCCACCAACCCCTATTTGTCAACTTCCTTAGTCATGGCTTTGGCAGCTCTATTCCCTCTCCTCTGTAGTATATCATTGAAAAACCTGTAATGATTAAACTGGCAATGCAACATGTAGCTGGTGGATTTAAATCTGGCAGCACCTCAAATATGAGGGCTTTTACAGAGACTCTAAGAGCATGCTGAATGATCCTCAGCTGCTTCTGGGCTATGAACGAATGACTGAAATAAGTGCAAGTCTTTTTACAAGTGACCAGTATAATGTTGACCACAACTTTTTTGTTTAGGAAGTACTTCACAGTGTGATGCAATGTGCTAAACATAGGACTCTGGATATATACTCCATCAGCCATGACTTTGACAATATTACTGCCATTGTCAGTGGCAACAAATCCAGTGCTGAGACATCTGGGCTGAAACCATTTGTAGGCTTTGGTATTAAATTCTTACAATATGTTAGCAACTGAGTGTGATTTCTCCATGGAGAGCATTACACCTTTTGCATGCTGTTCAATGCCTCAAAACTCATCCTCAGCGGTGAGACCAGTGGCTAGTATTTGCTTAATTTCCTTGAAAGTGATCCAGTGTGCTATGATGCACATGTAGTCTCTTACTTGGCAACTGGTCTGCTGCATATCTGTCTTGTGCGTGGATGACCTAAACAGGGCTCTCCTTCACAGCTTTGTCAATCAGTTCCAATAGTTGGTGGTGCCGTGCAGGCACAACAACAATAGAAAAATAGATACAGCTTGGAACCTTCCAGTTGGAACAGACTGGCTCCACAAACTACAGAAACCTCTCTCCTACTACCAAAAGAAGGCAAGAGGCCAACAGACAACATTTTGGCCAGCTTCCCTTTGTGCAAATGTACATTTTCATTGGCTTAGTGTTAAGTTGCCTCCTTGCTGAACGTAAACTGAGTAGTGGGTTGTTACAACTGCTTTACGTAGATACCTCAACAAGTGACCTACGTGGTGTTGCAGCTAAGCTGCTTAGATGCTTTGGGCTAACTGTAGCCCTCTTTTCCTTTTGCCATGTTGAGGTTCCTGTGGGTTATCACTGCATTCTGTGAGCAACAGCCCCAAGCCTGCTTAGCATGACATTATCTTCTTCCTCACCACCACCTCCTTCTGTGAGTTCTACTTCTGTTCTCTCACCAGCTGCTGTATTTCTGGGGTACTCTTTCCACACAATTACTTGTTGATTTTTCAATAGGGTCAGTTGACCCCCAGTACCATAATGTACTCCTGTCTTGCCACAATGCACTGGTTTGCGGCAAAGAGATCATTTGGCAATGTGCACCTCATACGGCCTAAATGTAAAGAAGTGCCAAACTGCAGAGGAGAACCTTCTTCTCAAGCCAATGCCTGAAGTGGTGGTGCTATGCATGTGTGTTGACTTTCTCTAGGGTGGTTTGTGACTGTTATAGGACTGGTAGTGGTTGCTGCAGGATTGTGGGCTCTTGAAAAGAAGGAAACAGGTGGTTCTGGTGATACTAGAGCAGGTTGAATAGAAGTAATCTGTACTTCCTCTGTGCCACCCTCGACACAAACAATAACTTGTTCATAATCTTCCTCACTTAAAAGACTTTAGGGGCATATTCCTTTTTCCCCTGTCTCTTGTTGTAGGTCACGGTCAAGACCCAATCCGTGTCAAGACCATCGGAAAGGCGGCTTGGAGAAGATGGGGGTCTGCTCTTTTCTTTTCTGGAGGTTGTGAATACAATGTGTACAACTGAAGAGCAGTTACATCAACATCTTATGCAGCAAGTTCAACTTCCTGCTCTGATCCTACATCTGGAAGATCAGTAGAAACAGATTGTGGTTGCTGTTGAGTTTCTTGTGTAGTGGATTTGATTTACTGATGGGGCAATCTATTTCAGGCTCCCTGCTCTGATCCATGACTGCAGTCCCTGCAGCGGTGAGGGACATCAGGTTCAATTTTGGTGGTAGTTGTGGTGGTACCATTGTTGATCAATATGTGATGCTCCTCCAAGCTTATTTCTGCCCAGAGGAGGGTGCAGCAAGTACACTGAAAGAAAATGAGGTCTTAATGCCAGGGAGAGCAACAGACTTGCCCTCAATGGCCACTTTTCTTGGTAGGAATCTCCTTAGGGGCCATCTCAAGGAAACCCTGACAAATCACGGGGGAAATAGTCAATTTCCTGTGGCAGTTCACTTGATGGGTGTAAGAAGCTCTCTTGTCTGATATTTTTCAGCTAGCCACTCCACAAAGTTTGAAAGAAGTACATTTTAGGGTACAGGTGTCATATTGGAGGAAGTGGAGTTAGCGTGTAGTCCATTTAGTCCTGTGCTCCAGCTGAGCATTTTTCAGGCCAGTGGAGACGTATTCACTGAGGTGCCTGCGCCAAAGGTAATCTAGTCCGCACCCATCCGTGACTGGAATGTGGCTGCGGCTAGCCACCCTGTTAGTTTCATACTGGAACAAGAAGGGGTCAAACATCTGATATCCAGATTGTTTAGTTAACTACTACACACTCAGTCGGGAACTGCATTGCAGAGAAGCATGGGCAACATAAAATGGGGTCATTAAACAAAATACCTGTTGCCCTTTATCTCTAATGTGAAGAAAACGCTTATAGACAACTGGAACACTACGTTTATAAGTGAAAATGCAGACCTGGATGATTTTCATTCTGTATTCTGGGGCCATCACTGCACAGAATTAGTCCTGTTGACAGTGATTGATAAGCTGCGGATGATCTAAGACAAGTTGTGGAGGTTCTCATCCTGCTAGATCTCTTGGAAGCCTTTGACACTGTCTCAGGTGAAATACTTATTTCCTGGCTTGAAGAGGTAGATTTAAAAGATGCAGCTTTGCGATCCATTTTGTCTTAACATTCGGCAGTTAAATATTCTGCCATGGAACAGAAGGTGGTGTGCCACAGAGGTGATCACTAAGTCCACCTTCCAACTGTCTTTAATGTATATGTGACCTCCCTTGCCTGGCTAATCAGATCATTTGGGTTAGATCTTATGACTTACATAGTTGATTCTCAAATAATTCAGAAAATGAATGATGAGTCCACCCTAACTGTCTAATTTAATTTACTGTATGATGCAAATAGCCACAGAACTGTTTGAAATTCAACTTAAAAAAGAGGTTCTATTCCTATGAGGCCCCTTTCAATCTGGATCTAATCATGGTTGCCTTCTAAGTTGGGGGACCACTCCGTTCCAGCTGCCTTGATTTGCAATTTAAAATTTACATTCAACAACAAACTTAACTGTTCAACACAGATTGCAAAGCTAACAAAGTTCTGCTTTTTATATCTGCATGCTCTTATAAAGTTATTGGGTGTGGCCAAGATGGAGGAATGCTAAGATGTGTTTTCACGTCCCTCTGCCCTCGCTGCTGGTGGACCCCATCTAATCCCCTCCACTCAAAGCAGTGGGGGCTCATTGTCATCTCTGGAAACACCAAGGGCCGCCCGAACGGCCAGAGTCACTGAGATGTGCTGCGGGCCCCTAGCAGCTACATTGGTGGAGCGCTTCACCAGCCTCATCGGTGCTAAGATGGCAGACTGCGCTCACCAATAGAGTAATGGGCCAGACCTGAAATGTTACTGGATGACGTGGTGCACCTCCGACAGGCTCCGGCCCGCTTCAGCAGCACCACGCTGAGGAGCTGTGGCCAGGAATACCTGGGGTGGCAGGATTGTGCCAATCTTCCCCCACCCTTCCCCCACCACACTGGCAGGCCGACACTCGCCTTTCTCTGACCGGGAGGGACCAGCTAAGAGAGGAACAGGCTAGGCACTGTGATCCTGACGGCCCTGATCAGAGCCTCTGCTTAAGTAAGACATAAGGTTGTGCCACCCCTAACACCTGAGCACAGCTTGCCATTGGCACACTTTGCCTGCAGGAGCTGAGGTCCAAGGAAAGATACAGGCTTCAACAGCTGCAGCCCAGCGGCTTGCCATGCACTCGCAGGGGCACTCGTGTAGGAGTTAGTGACTGCTCCCTCCACAAGCCACTTACGGCACAACCTTATCATCCTGGCTACCTCAACTGCACTGATGCCGCCCCAAAGATGGATGACGTCCTTCCAGAGATGTAACGAATACAGCCTGGGATAAGATTACTACCTGTGAGGTTGGGGACAGCAGACAAACACTGAGGCTTCCTTAGGCACACTGGAGATAGCGCATCTCTTTTACTGAGCGGTCATGTCCCCTTCCAGTAACAATGAGCTCCACTGCTGCTGATTATCCATGATCGGCTCAACCCTGCACCTCCCTTGGACCTACTCAACGGAACAGACAATGAGGGCACATTGCACACTCTCCCCTGGAGTAGTGCTGTGTACACTACCAACGCTTGGGAAAACAGCATTTGAGGTTATTGATGGCATAAAGTTTAGAGGACTGGCTGGATGACCGGGTTTATCATACTTGGGTGGCATTACTTGTAGGACTTCACCACATTGCCACTGCAACGTCGCAGAGTGTAGGCCCCAAAGAAATGGTTGAGAGAGCAGGATGGACAAGTAGCAACCCTGCATTGGGCCCTGGGGAGTAAGCATCACAGGACACTGCTGACAGTGGATCATTGAAATACCCTAGGGCAGTGTTCCCCAACCCCCGGGCCGCGGACCGGTGCCGGTCCGTGGATCAATCAGCACCGGGCCGCCCCACTGTGGCGGGCGGTAAATGTTTGATCATTTTTCCGTGGCCCGCTTGTCACACAATGGGACAAGCGGGCCACAGAAAAATTATCAAACATTTACCGGTCCGCGGCGATAAAAAGGTTGGACAACACTGCCCTAGGGGACGCAATGGATACTTTTGAATTAACATCATGCCACATTATCCTCATGATTCCACTTCCACTATCAACAGCAGCCAACACTGGAGTCCCTCATTACCACAGATGATTATGGCTGTGGCATGAGCCAAAAAGGATTGCACACTGAAGGAAACACAGGTGATAGGCCCCATCCTGCCAGTCAGGACTTGCAATCAGATGGCAAGGAGATGTAGGGCCCTGTTACCATTGTTTCCTAGCAGCCCTCTTTGCCTCCCTCAAGGACGATCTCTTGGCAGTCAAGAAGGATTTGTCCCAAGACTTGAAAATGGTACGAAGAGATCTGGCTGAGATCGACAACAGGGTCTCCACCTTTTAAGATAATGATCACAGCGGGATGAAGTAGTCAAGCAAATCCTACAAGAGGTCCTCCATCTCAGAGACTGACAAAATGATCTCCAAGCTCACGCAGAAGACTTGGAAAACTGACCGCAACGCATTAACATCCGTATCCGCTGCTGTGGGCAACAACATTTGATCCGATGCACAGGCCCTTTTTACTCAAATCCTGGAATCCCCTCCAGACACGGGCATCCAGTTCGATCGTGCACACAGGGTGGGCTTCCCCGCGCATGGAACTCTTGCCCAGCAGACACCCTGTGTTGTATACATGACTTTACACTGATGGAGAAGGTTATACGCAAAGTTAGGTAGCAGCAGGAATTGCAATTCCGGGGTCATACCTTGACTCTAACTGTTTGCGTCCATGAAAACAATCCATAAACATTGAGTCTTCCAACCAGTGACCTCTTACCTCCAAAAGCGAGCAAGGAATCTCCTGCTCCTGGGGCCACCCATTCTATATAGTCTTTCGCTGGGATGAAAAACTGCACCAGATTCGATCCTTGAGTGCAGTATGTGACATGTTTGGGGTTGAAAGAGAAACTAGTGACACATCACCAACTAGTCCCACAGGCTGGAAAACTAAGAAGCACTCCAGATGGCAGAAGAGCTCATCTTCATCCAGAACCCACCGCCCCAGATCTGCAACAATAGCACAAGAACAGAGGGCAGTTTTGGAGTCTCTGTCCTGTAATCCTGACAAACTGGAGATGACCTGAGAGGGGGGGGGACCCTCGGCCTGCTTACATTGCTATTTTGAGGTCTGCCGGTGAAGGGGGCTGAATGACCTGTAAGTTGGAATGAGACTGATCGTGCATTCCTATAGTCAACATTCCATTGGTGGATCAATGCCTCTGACTGGGATTAAAGACCAACCAAGGACAATGTGTTTACTGTTGTGAATGTTGTTCCTTTGGGGTGTTTCTATGGGAGGGCACTCACATCTTATGGTAGTGCACCAAGGAAGGGGCAGCTCTACATGGGGAACCATACAGGACTGACACACTGATGGGAGTCCATAGGAAACTAGTAGATCAGGCTCTCTTTAGACTAGCTACAACTCACCAATGCACCACACAATACACTGCGAATTATCACTCATTATGAAAAGGCTAAATAACCCAGTCAAGAGTTGGGCTGTATTGTCTTACCTAGAACAGTCCGGGACTAAATGTAATATGATGCGACTGGCAATGACTTAAGTCACAGGCCTTTCCCCTTCAGTTTCACTCGTTGGCCGTTTCCAAGACAGCGGGAGTGGCCATCGTATTCTTTTGCTCCCTTCGAGGGAAAATGGGAGCTAAACACACTGAAATCAGAGGTGGGCTGTTAACCTACCATGTCCAAGTGGGAGATTTTGCTCTTGTTCTGGGTTCCATGTATTCCCCAAACGAGGATCAGGAGCATTTCCTCTGCAGATACGTAGCTGAAGTCATGACCTCTGACAAACATTTGGTATTATTGGGGGGGGAGACATTGATCTTGTCTTTCGCAGTGACCTTGACCACTCTGCACAGAGACAAAGGGGGTGCAGGAGAAGTATCCCAAGAGGGAATCCGTTGGCTTCAAGAGATGGGCCTTAGGGACCTGTGGCGAGAGCATCACCCTCAGTCTACCGACTGCACGTTCTATTCCCATGGCCACAAGACGTAAGCCTGCTTGGATCACTTTCAAGAGAGTAAAGAGCTACAGGGTGTGGGAAATGGCCCTTTTTTCAGGATTATCCCCAAACCTTTTGCCTTGTTCCTCCTATTTTTTCTGATCTGTTTTTGCTGGTTTTAGGTTTCTTGACACTTTACCACTGCTGACTAGTGCTAAAGTGCAAGTGCTGTTTAACTAAACTGGACTGGTGATTGGTTTATTCATGGTTGACATATCTGATTTACTGGTAAGTCCCTAGTAAAGTGCACTAAGTGTGCCCAGGGCCTGTAAATCAGATGCTACTAGTGGGCCTGCAGCACTGATTGTGCCATTCACGTGATTAGCTTGGTAAACATGTTTCAGACCTGCCACTCCAGTGTCTGTGTGGGCAGTGTGGAACTGCCAGTTCGACCTGGCAATAAACCTTCCCTTTTACTAAATATAAGTCAGTCCTTAGGTAGGCCCAAGGCAGCCCTGTGGGCAGAGTGCAGTGTATTTAAAAAGTGGGACATGTACTTGTGTGTTTTACATATCCTGGTACTGAAATTCTACCAAATTCGTTTTTACTATTGCAGGGCCTATCTCTCCCATAGGTTAACATGGGGATTGCCTTTAAATACCTTTTAAGTGTAATTTCCCATTGGGAGCAGATGGAGATCTGGAGTTTGGGGTCTCTTAACTCACAATTTTAAAATACATCTTTTGGTAAAGTAGTTCTTTAAATTGCATGTTTGAAAATGCCATTTTTAAAAAGTGGGCATGTTCTTGCTAAACCGTTCTGTGCCTCTGCTTTACACTTGCTCCACTCTTGGGTCAGACTGACAGGCTGTTTGTGAATTCACTCTAGACAGTGCCACAAAGGGAGCTGAGGTGTATCCTACATATGCTGATGAATCTTCCTGAGCTTTAGGGGGAGGGAGGATCTGACACCTGCACTTGAAATAGCTGAACCTGTCCTCTCACAAAACAGTCTCCAACCCCCTAGAGTGTGGCTGGGGCAGGGCAAGGAAGAGGGAGGGTCTTGTGTATACCTACTTCAAAGACAGACATGAGTATAAGCATTGAACTGCTGACTCCACCACTTTAGAACACTTCTGGATCAAGAGAAACCCATGCCAAGGAGAGGAACTGTGTGTGCAGTTGCAGCTTCTGCCTTAGAGTGACAAAGACTAGACTTTGCTGTGTATCCTGCTTGTGAAGTTTCTCGAAGGGCTTGAAATGAGCTTGCCTCCTGTTAAGAAGCCTCAGGGGCATCAAATACTTCACCTGCCAGCACCTTGACTCTGTTGCTGAGACCCCCTGATTTGCCAAGTGGTCCCCCTGGAAGGAGAAGCTGGCAAAACCTGAAGATCCACGCACTGGAGCCGAGTGGCAGAAAAATGTATGCAGCACCCACCTCACAGCTGTATAATCAACCTCGCGGCTGCAGAAATCGACACATCGCCAGCTCAGCAGGACTTCACCATTGCTGTGCGTCAGGATTTTCCATGCTATATCCCTGGGGACAAAATCGATAACATCACTGCACGAACCAGAGTCTGAAAAGTCTGCGCATCTCTGCTGCGAGGAAATAATTGGTGTATCACTTACCTGGCGGAGAAAAAATCAACGCATGGCCTCACTTTCGAGTGATGTAGGCTCCCCCCTGCGTCTTTATTTATGACGCATACCAATTACTCTGTGCTAAAACAACGCATCCATTGGTTCATATGGATCAAGATTTTTCATTTTAAAATTTGAGATCTCTTTTGGGGTTTTGGTCTTGTTTGATTTAGATAATATTGGCTATTTTTCTAAACTGGTGTGGAGTCCTTTTGTGATGTGTTTACTGGGTTACTGTGTGGTTTTGTGCAAATAATTTACACATTACCTGTGAGATGAGCCTGACTGCTTGTGCCAAGCTACCAAGGGGTTGAGCAGGGGATATCTAAGCTGTGTATCTCCCTTACTCTGACTAGAGAGAAAGTCCCTACTTAGGGTGTAAACTGACTGCCAACTAGAGACCACATTTCTAACACAGGGCTTGGTCACATCAACAAACATAGAGCCTGGGTCACTTTCTGATCACTACGCAGTGGCTTTCAATCTAGCGCCCCAACATTGGTGCTTACTGGAGACCCTTCTCCACAGACGCATAGTGGTTAAACAGATCACAATCGCAATTAATAACTATTTAGCACTTAATGATACCCAGGACACCTCAATCTTGACACTGAGAAACCCTAAAAGCAGTGATCGGGGGAGAATATATTGCGATCTCGGTGGGTGATAATGAACTCAGTCTAAACAAACTGCTACAGTTACAGCAAGTTAGGGAACTAGAGGGTATACACCACCGTACTGGCGCCTAGAGGGTCAGGAGGCAGCTAAAAGCAGCCAGGAAGCAACTTGCGGGTCTACATCTTGACAGAGCGGAATATGCTCTGGTCTACCTTAAGCACTCTTCTACACTGGGGTAAATAGATGTCGGAAGCGCTTGGCTAACACGCTCTGAGCCCAGAGACAGTCTGCAAGAGTGGAGCCCTTCATGCGAGGAGACGGCACAGAGATTGAATGGGATAACTTATTTCTGAGACTATTACAAAGACCTGAACTCAGCCCAAATATTGCCTCGTGAACATTCAAATCTGTCTCTTCAAGGCTTGCGTATTCCGAGCCTCACGGAAGACCAGACCAGAGAACTAGACCACCCAATATGTACAGAGGAGGTTATATCATCCATAGCTTGGCAGACATTCCTTACATTGCCAGGACCAGATGGGTTCCCGGCATTGTTCTACAAAATCTTTTGTGCGCTGCTGGCTCAGATACTAACTAGCCTCTATGCCTCAATCACTGATCCCTCCAAGGACCCACCTTCAATGGTAGAAGCATTCATAATTATTATTCCGCAAAGCAATGTGGGCCTTATTGACCCATTTTGCTCCTAAATGTCCGCACTAAACTCTTCACAAGCATTATGACAGCCCATCTGAACCCTCTTATGCCAGGGCTCATAGTCACAGACCTAGCAGGATTTGTCTCACATCGTCAGTGTAGCGATAACAACAAAATAATTATCCACTCATAGACGTGGTGAAGCACTCCAAATGAGCTATAATGCATTTGATCATAGATGCAGAGAAAATGTTTGTCCGCGTTCACTGGCCGTACCTAATGGCTACCCTAATTTGATTTGGTATCAGGGAGCGATTTTGCACCTGCATTTGGTATATCTATAGCAACCCCAGAGCGACGGTTATAGTCAATGACCTGATGTCTGCTGCCTTTCCTCTCTGCTGGGGGACACAGCAGGGATGTCCCTTGTCCCCTTTACTATTTGCGCTCTACATGTAGCAGTTTGCCCAAAGAGTTCAAGACCATCCATCTATCACACAGGTTCGGTTTAGAGGTGATGACCACACCATCAGCTTATATGCGGACGATGTAATAGTAGCTTTGGACGACCCCCTACATGCCCTTCCAGCGTTCTTGGAGGAGTTAGAGGAGTTTGGAGCTGCAGCTGGCTTCCGAACTGAGGTTCAGAAGTCCCAGGCACTTAACCTTACGGTGCCCCATGAGATAGAGAAGCATTTGTCAAGCTGATTCCCAATTCAGTGGATATCGTCCTCCATCCTGTACCTTGGCGTACAATTGGCCACGACCGTAGCGGGCACCACAACCCTCCCTTTTGAACGCTTGAGACAGGACTATTCTATCCCAGAAAGAGTGATCGCTCTACTGACAGGTCAGGCATTGGCTGTGTCATTCCACAATACGCGCTTGTCCACAAAGACCACTGGCATAATTTGAGGAATGGCTTATAACCAAAACATCAGACAGATGCATAATCACAGAAATATACAGTATCTTACTACATGGCCCTATATTACCTAAAACCCCATGGCAGATATGGTGGGAGCTGGAGTTTGGTAGGCCACTCTCCCCTGGGGATTGGAGGTAGTTTTTTTAATAGTGTGTGACACACAGCTTGCAACACTGCTAGTATAGAGACAAATAAATTGTCACTTACTGGTATCTCACACCCATCAGTATACAAAATGAATGTCCAAATCGCAACATGGACTGCTGGCCTAACTGAGACCTGCACCCTGCTCCACGTACTCAGGGGCTGCCCCAAATTAACACACTTCTGGGAATTGGTCCTTACTGGCATCTAGACAAACAACTGCCCCGATTACCATCTTATACAATATTAAGTCTCCTCAAAACACTCACTTTCCTGCTAAAGTCCTGCAGAGTTCGCCACATTGGCATGGCATTAGGTTCAGCCATCCTTGCACATTGGGGCTTTGCTACCGTGCCGACACACCTTGACTGGCTCCACTGCCTCTGGCACATCCTGGGGATGGAAAAGCTTACCTTTGTCGTGACAGCCTTAGGGAACTCCTTTAGGGATCTTTGGCAACTTTATATCTCTCTTCTTTCCCAAGAATTCAGAAAATTTACATGTCCCAAATATCTGCGATTTCTCCGGCTAACTGATATGACCATACTGCAGAGGCAAAGGCTGCTGACAAGACTGACACAACATCCGCTGACTAAGTACTCTCATATTAGCTGGAAGATGGTGGGTACCCAGGGGGAGGGGTGGGAAGGGGATAAAGTTGTACCTTTGTTGCAGATTGTTTGACCACATTGTTCATAAGCGTTGCTACGATTCTTGAAGTTGGTTTAACATTTTCTAAAATCCTGCAACAATAAAACAGATTTGAACCAGAAACTTATTGGCTCTTTCCTGATGAGCACAAATTCACAGTAATCTGCACACTTAAAGGATGTTGCAGCTCACTGTATCTGGCATTTCCAAAGTATTCAATAAGGAAACTTCATAGAAAACATGGTTGTGTTTGCGCATCTGACCTTAATAAGTAAACTTACAAGTGGACGCGAATAGGTCGATGAACCTTTTGACTCACAATTAAAAGATGTTCTTACCATAGATCCACTACATAATCAATACACAATAATCAATAATCATAAGTAATCAATAAAATCAATAATCAATGGAATCAGTAATTGTCACACACCATGACCTTTCAGTCATGAATAACCACACCTTTTAGTGAAAGTTAGAATATTTATTTCCCTATATTAACAATGATAAGGTCATGTAGATTAATCTCAAAATCAGATGAAACACATATAGAAACAATACTGGTTGTCCAAAGCGGCGGAAGAAACGTAATCTAATCAAAGCTTGAACGACAATACATTCTAAGGTTATGGTGCAAATCAATAGCAAAGTCAACTGTGTCAACGTGATAATATACATGAAGTTAGCAGAGAATTTCATCAAACATTAGTCCCTGTTATCATAGTTTTATTCGTGAGGATCCTTAACTAACATCAGATTAGCATCAGCATGTTGGGCTTCATACAAAACAATTTAGCAACACAAATTTGGAAAACATCTAATTATGGCTCTATCAAACAGCGCAGTTGGTACTAAAGAAAAAGCAAATATGCATAATAATCACAGTTTAAGTTATACCTATACTCGGTACGGATCAGCAAAGCAGAATCAGTCTTCATCATCAGGACATCAGTTGATCAGCAAGGCATCAGTATTCAGCATCAGACTTCAGGAAAGGCAAATTCTTTAAGAGTTAAAGTTAAGCATGTCGCTTGTCAAGATGCAATATGGGCAATAGTACGGGCAGAATGTCTCAGAATCCCTGTGTTCTCTCTGTGTACTCTTGTTAAGTCAAAACTGTTAATACTACTCCCCAAATCCCTTTGGTCAGTTAATCGTATGTTCGCACTCTGTCCAATAAAACTAAAATACCAAATTTATGAATTCTAATATTACTCCGTTCACATGTCGTTGATTGGTTTGTCTTGCAATGTCCTCATCATCCGATTTGTCAGGTAACAATATTGTTGCAGCTTCTATCTAGTCAGTATCTTCATTGTTCTTGTCCTGGGAAAGTTAATCTCACACACATTACATATAAAATGTTGCATTAGCAGGAACATCATCTCCTGGCAGTCGGTCCACACGAGAAGCTTCTGTTATGAGCACATTTAAACAATACAATAGAAATTCACAGTTTAACTTTCTTGGATATTAATTTTATTGAACGCTAAGAAATACAACTTTTTACATGAGGCCTGGCAAGTAGGCCAAGACACTTGCTAAGTTAAGGCCTACAATTATTAAGGCTAAAGCTTAATTCATAACCCTTAATATGACATATTACTGCATTAGTCTAACATATATTCAACATTTCATAAGTATTAAGCCATTGATTAGTACATTTCATTAACATTGGTGGCCATTCTTCGTAATAACATTTTCAAATGCATGCATTATTTTTCTACGTTATTTTATTTTCTACATAAACTTATTATTCATAATACATAAACACTCATTAATAATTTTTATTAAAACACCTGCACTAGCAATCCCTCCTCTGATGACTAAATATGTCATCACACTAATTATTATCCACAAATTTCTACAACAGCTAAAATTCTGCCAATTCAATCTCTTCATACTTTTGTTTCCCCTTTGAATATTTCCTGTAAAGTTTTTCCCTTTTCTTCCCTCCTCTGATTATCTTTTGACTTTTTCAAGTTAATCCTTTTGCATAATTTGCACAATCCCCATATCACCAATAGACAAACCATAAGAATTAATATTCCCTGTAATATTTTCAATAGAATCCCATTCCAAATGTTGCTGAGCCAATTTCCCACTGAAGCAAACCCATTGCCAACCTTTTCCCAAACACCTGGTTCTTTGAATTCTTTCAAATCAGCACTTGCATTAGTCAGATTAGTAAGCTAGTCTCTTATTTCTTTACTGTTATCTGGTATATACGAACAACAATGCCTACAATTAATCATTCTACAGACTCCACCATCCTTTGCTAAAAGAATGTCTAAAGCAAAACGATTTTGAAGAGTCATAGCTCTATCAGCAGCTAATTCGGTATCTATCAGGAGTATGGCTTCTGAAAAAATTGTCAGCATGTTATCCACAGTAGTAGACAACTTTTGCATCTTTATCGAATTCAGAATGACTCCCACTGAAGGAATCACTGCTCCAAATATATCTCCCACTATTGCAGAAGAGGACTCCCTCCCCTGACTCTTGTGTTGTAATTCAGTCACTTTCGGAAACTTTTTCAGATCCTCCATTTGATAAATCTTTGGGAAAACTATTTCCAAATAACATGTCCCATAACATCCTCTTGGAAGACGGTAATAAGCATTAAGACCACAGATGTAGTATAACTCTGGAATTGCAGGGTCCTGTCCATACAACATAAACGTCCATTTACTCTGAAAGAAAAACACATGCCTACATTCACTTGTTCCCACAAATAAAGTGTCAGTGCGCGATTTAGACCTCTATATATACAAAGTTTCCCTAAGTGTTGTGCATCTATAGCTAATTTCCCTTGTGTTTTAATTGCACTATAAGCATAATCATTCTTGTAAGTCCTTTTCTCTTTTTCTAATTTCTCTTTGAATGCTTTTCTCCTGTCATCTAAGAAGCTTTTCTCTAAAGGTGTAAGCAAGCATGTCAAATTATTTCTGTGCGCATAAGCTGTGCCAAACGGCAATGTAGGTTCAAAGAAACCTCTAACTATTACTATGTCATTATCCTTAGCCACTCTACTCCAATACCTAATTATAGGAACAAACAAAAACACAGCATCGTAATTTGAATAAAAGTACTGAGTGTACTCCTGGTTATAAAATCTTGTTAGTAACAGACTACAACTTATCCCTTAGGTTAAAGGCAGACTATGATAGGTGACTCCTTCCTTGACTGATGAAGGAATCTGCGTACACACAGCAATTCTTTGCATCCATTGTTTCAACATACTCAATAAGCGATAGAAAACATTAGAAGAAAGATCTCCTTGCACATTAGTATCCTCATGCAAATATTTCTCATCAAACCTAAACTTCTCTAATGCTGTTAGTGCAGTAGTTGTCTTAAAAACAGAAGTATGGTTGGCTTCCCTCTTATCAAGAACAGATATACCCACAATCAACACTACAAACAATATCCCACACATAATCGCCAAACCAATGCTCATGTATTTACAGCGCCTAGCATCTCTACCTTGTTGACTAATGTTACTCATGATCTGTAAAGAATCAGAGAGTAGAAAAAATTTAGAAAAATCTTCAGTAAAAATCCAAAATAGACAACTCTTCTTTTAGCAGTTCAGTGTCACTTCCAGGATCCCTTGTGAACATCGGTTAGCAGCTTTGTCAAAATCAGGTTCCAAAAGTCGAATCAGGTTAACAATGTCTCTTCCGGTTACTTTCAACAGTTTCTTTCACTCAAACTTTTTTCTCTCAGATTGCTTCAACAGTTCAGTTCATTATCTTACTTCACGTGCCAAAATACTGACCTGGAACTTCTCTATCAAAACAAAAAGACATAAACTCTTGCTGCCATTCGTTCGTAGTTGCATACGCCCATTCAAGAACTGCATATCTGCGACTTGCTATTCTCTTTCTTTTCAATTTATGATCACCTTTCAGCTCCCCTTCACTTAGATATTCTCTCCTTGTGGTATTTCTTTCTTCTTTGATTGTAGGCTCAACAACTACTTCTTTCCCTTTCTCCACCTGTGACTCCAGCCACTTATCTCCTTTCAGTGGTTCCTAAGTCCTGGTTCTCTTCAGAGTTGAACTTGAACCTTCTCCTTGTTCTGTGGTGTTTTCTCTTGACGGGCCTGCAACCGGTTTAGGAGGAGTCAGATCACATTGACTTTGATCTACCTCAACTCCTTCCCCTTCTGGGTCTGGCAATTGCTCCATTTGTCTTTCAAGATCGTCTGCTTCTGGGAAAGCCCTTCTCTGACTAGGTTCTCCGGCTGCCTCAATTGAGAGGCTCTCTGTCGCCCTCCTGGAGGTCTCCTTCCTCTTCTCTCAAAGGAGTGACTTACCGTCCTCAACGAGTTCAGATCCATTCTCAGTTCCCCTTTGTTTTCCGTCCGGCCTTGAGACTTGTCTCACTGTTGTTGGTACTTTCAACAATGCATCTTCATGATCCAGTGGACATGCCACTTTCTTTGTGTGACCTGCATGAATTCAGTTCGAATTTCCAGCACACTTCACAACCCTGTCCCCAGGTCTCAGGTTGTGTCCTGGGTCATGGATCGGTGGCAGTGTGGTGGCTTTCACCTGCTGAGAAAAAATGCAAACCACATCAGCCAGACCTTTGCAGTAATCCAACACCATATCATCTGTAATGTTGACAAGTGCATTTTCTGGCACCGCTGGTAACCTCATTGCTCTGCCCATGAGTATCTCATGCGGTGACAATCCTGTTTTCCTGTCAGGTGTGTCTCTCATCGACATCAACACTAAAGGCAATGCGTCAGGCCATTTCAAATTCGTAGACGCACACATCTTTGCAACTCTTGACTTTAATGTAGCATTCATCTGTTCCACTAGTCCTGATGCTTCAGGGCGGTAACTACAAAGCAACTTCTGCTCAATGTACAATGCTGCACACAGTAATTTAATTACTTAATTATTGGAGTGACCTCCCCTATCTGATGCTAAAGAAATCGGAAACCTGAAACGCGGTATCAGTTCCCTAAGCAGTAGTTTCACTACTGTGAAACTATCATTTCTTTGTGTAGGGTACGCTTCAATCCAGTGACTCAAGATACAAACAATCACCAACACATATCTCAAACCTCCACACACAGGCATCTCAATAAAACCCATTTGCATTCTGCTGAATGGACATCCCTCTCTTCCAATGTGGCTCAAATTAACCACTGTCCTTTTCCCTGCATTTAGTTGTCAGCAGATGACACATCGATGGAAAACTGCTTCAGCAGCTTGTCTAAACTTTTGGTTGAACCAATCATGGTTGAGCAAAGAACCATTGCATCCCTCCCAATATGTGCTTGACCATGATAGTATTCTGCCATTGGAGACAACAGGCTATTTGGCAAAAACCAATTGACCCTCTTCTGAAACCCACAATTAATCTTGCCTTTGCATACATTTCAGTTTGGTCCATGAACGTTTTTCCTCCCTGTCAACATTATTCTGCAACATTTTCAGTGTTCCCACTTGTCTTTGAACGATATACAGTTCAATGTCCAAAACCTTGCGACTTGATCCGCATATCCATTACCCACTGACACATAGTCCTGCGCCTTCAGATGTGCACTGCATTTCACCACGGCAATCTTTTCAGGCATTTGAATAGCATGTAACAATTCTTTAATTCTCTCACCATTTCTTACTGGTGAGCCAGAAGAGGTCTGGAAACCTCTCTGTGACCACAACTGACCAAAATCATGGACTATTCAAATCCATACTGGCTATCCATATAGATAGTAACTTTTAACTGAGCAGAGACATGGCATGCTCTAGTAAGGGCTACCAGTTCCGCTACTTGAGCCGAATACACTTCTCAAAGCCAAGAAGCTTCCAAGGTACCTGTAATTGTGCGCACAGCATATCCTGCTCTCTGTCCCTGTATTGTCTCTCACACAAGAACCATCAACGAAGATAATTTGGTCATTTTCTTCCAATCGGGTACCTTGGTTTTGTGCACAAGTCACTTACTTCAAGACAATCATGCTCAACATCTTCCTCTCTTTCAATTTCAGCATTTTCACTCAGAAGTAAGGTTGCCGGGTTCAGCACTGTACATCTTTTCAATGACACATTTGGTTACCCTAGAATACTCGTTTCATATCTAGTCAACCTTGCACTGGTCAAATATTGGGTTTTCGTCCTTGTCAGTAGAACCTCAATAGAGTAAGGGACCATTACAGTTGGGGGATGTCCCATCACAATGCCCTCACACTGTGTAAGGCTCTGACCAACTGCTGCAACTGCGTGCAAACAACCCGGTAAGGCTGCTGTGACGGGGTCCAAAGTAGCTGAAAAATATGCTGCTAGGCGGTTTACACCTCTAGGACCTCTCTCAAGACAGAAAAATAACATGCATCACACCCATGACAAAACAATGTGAAAGGTTTTGTGTAATCAGGCATACCCACCGCTGGAGCCCTACACAAACTCTCTCTCGATTCAGTGAACGCTTTAATTTCATCCTGGTCTAACACTATGGGATCAGTGACTTCCTTGTGAGTCAGCTTCTGCAATGGTCTCGAAATGACTGAGAAATTTGAGATTCATTGGCGACAATAACCTACCATTCCCAAAAACATCCTGACATCTCTCTGTGTAGTCAAAGGATTTATCTGCAATATTGTTGTAATCCTTTCTCTGGATATCTTTATTGAACCCTTTTCAATCTGGTGACCCAAATATTTCACTACTTTCTGACAGTACTGTAATTTAAGCGGAGACACTTTGTGACCATTCTTTCCTAAATGGTTCAACAGGGCAGTCGTATGATACTTGCACTCGTCCCTTGTTTTGAACGCAATCAGTAAATCATCAATGTACTGCACCAAGATCGATTGGAAAGGCAATTCCAACGACTCCAAATTCTTTTTTTCAAAATCTGATTGAATATGGAAGGTGACTCTGAAAACCCTTGAGGAATTCTGCATCAGCAATAAACTCGATCCAGGAGTTTGAAACAAAAGAGAAATTGACTATCCTCATGAAGAGGCACAGGAAAGAATGCTTGTGACAAATCGATGACAGTGAACCACTCGGCATCACATGGAATCTGGAACATTATCACAGCTGGATTTGGCACCATGGGACAAAATTGACCACAATCTCATTCATTTTTCTCAAATCCTGAACAATCCGAACCTTCCCACAAGGCTTCTTCAAGCCTATTATTGGTGAGTTACTTGGACTGCTCAATACTTCTTTCAGGACCCCTTTCTTTACAAAATCTGCAATTATCTGGGTTACGTTCATCAGGACATCTTGGGGCATATGGTACTGCAGAAGTTAAGGAAAAACTGCTTTCGGCTTCACAGTAACTTTAACTGGCTCCACTCCCTTTATCAAACCTACTCCTTTTCCTGTCAAATCCCACACCTTCTCCCTTACCGTTCCCTGCAAATCAGGATGATGCTCTTTCACTGTGAACATCGGGAAAAATTCAATGAAAAGGTACTCCTCATTTGAAGTTTCATATTCTGTTTCTGGGGCTTTTTCCTCTTCATCATCACTATTTGTCTGAATCTCAATTCCATCATTTGAACAAGTAATCAAACCTCATTTTACACAACAAGTCTCTTACCAGCAGGGATACCGGACTTGAATTGCAGACTACAAATTTATATAATCCCTGAAAATTGCCAATCTCAACTTGAACTGGATCTGTATTCTGGTTTGTCAAATACTGGTTCGCTACTTCCACAACCTGAACTGTTCTACCTGAAGGGGGCAAATTTGGAACTTCTGCACTTCTCACTGTAGAGCGGGTAGCTCCTGTGTCAACCAAGAATGAAACTTTGTGACCCATAACCTTTCCCTTCACATAGGGTCTTCTTTGATCTACTTCAAGGGAAGTCGCAAGCACACATGGCTCCTCATATGAGCTGTCACTCGTCCCTTCATCATTTATTCCATTCTCATGGTGTAACAATAATTGGTGCACTGTGTTACTATTTCCGTTATGCCTCTGACCTGCTGAGAAAGCATCATCTGTTGGTGCTCCATCGGGGCTTGAGGTATTTGAATTTGCTGTCTAGGTACCCTGGGAACCTGCTGTTGCATCGGCTGCAACTGTGACATTTGTGCATGAGGCATTTGCACCTGCTGCATGGGCAGAAAATTCTGCATTTGATTCACATTATTCAGAAAATTTGGATTAGGACCCCTTACTCTCGGTCCTCTCCCATTCTGAAATGAATTGATGTAATTACTCTGCTGAACAACACCTTCTTGCACCATCATTGGACACTCCTATTTCCAATACCCAATGGCTCCGCAAATGTGGCATGGCAATAGCTTCTTTATTCCATGCACATCATTCTGAACCAGTAAAGTACTCAAGTCTGGACCGGGATTCATATTGCCTCCATGACCTCTACTTTGTGGCTGAAACATCATGTTTCCCTTCTTCTACTTTGGCAACTGTTGTGAAAAATTCCCTTGCACTACTGTTTGAGCTGCCTTAATCTGCATCACCATCGCCTTCTCTTTCAACTTTTTCTGCTTCATCTCAGTCTCTTCACTACAGTATTTCGCATATTGCAACACCTCATCAATCGGCTTTGCTTGCCAGCAAATCAAATGACTCTCAATCATCTGGCTAATTTCAGGCCTCAGTTCTTCCACAAAACTGACACAAAATGAAGCATGTCTTTCGCCTCAATTGACTCTGTACCACTGTAATGCTTGAATGCCTGCAACAATCTCTCACAATGTGCATGTATCGACTCCTTTGCTTCCTGAGTTTTGTCAGTCCTCTTCCAAAAATATTCTTGGGCGAAATTCTCAATTTCAGTCACCTTATAGTAATATTTCTTTACTTCAGGAGAAGGTGCACTTGTATTTCTGTCTCTCTCTGGTTCACTTGTTGGCCAGTCTACATTCCTCTCACACTCGATCCACAGATCAGCTGGAACCACTATCTCTAATAATGTGTTCAAGTCTTCCCACAAACTCGCAAGTTTCACGAATCTGTCTGTCTGCTGATACCATTCTACTGGCTTTTCTCTCAGTTTTGGATAATCATTTGTAAATGACAGAATGTCACTTCTGCTCCACGGAACATGAACACAATTCCCTCCTGGAATCTCTCTCATTGGTAAAATCTTTACTGGATCTTTATCCTGCTGCACATTTTCAGTCAGCTCCAAAGAATCCCTTTTTTCTCTTGTCTCTTTTCTTTACACTCTGCCTTCCCATTTGTCTAATGCTCCCCAGTTCTGAGCACTTTGAAACAATTCTTTAAGGTGTTCCTTCATTCTGGCAGATCTTATGTGTTCAAAATCTTTAGCTTCAAAATCTAATCTGTTACTTCTTTTCAAATGCTTTGTTTTCTCTATTTCTATGCCGTACTAATCTTTGGGCACAAGGATCTCAATTCTACCTCTGTGTAGGATTCTAACCTGTTCACCCCCATAGTTCCCTCAATTAGTTCACCTGCTTAAATGCCTAGCCTAGTATAATTCAAATGCTCCTCTCCTTTAGGGGCACTCTGTCGGGTATTCAGCTTGTCTAACCATTCAGTTAATTGCTGAGCTGTCAATCCTTGTAACAAAATGTTACTTGCTTGGACCAGTGGCACCTGCTGTGCAACTGCATTCGGAGTCTGAGGTGTCAATAATTTCAAGCTCTGACAAACATTTGGCCCTGTCACCATATCTGGAAGTACAACAAATGGACTAAGATCTAGCAAGGTTCTTGATCTGTCAAAAGTCTGTCCAACAGGAGAGACTAACTGAACATGTTCATTATGTCCTCCCCTCATTAGGATCTGGGACATTGTTCCCTGTTCACCTACAGTCGGCTTCTTCTGGTCAAATAATGGTACTGTTGGACCAACAGTAATAGGTAGCGATATAGCATCTGGGGCTGCTCTGGCTCCTACACTCTGTGAGGAAGTAACTCCCATATTCCGATTCATCATGGGAGTCATATCTGACTGTGTCCCTGTCACTGGAGTAAATCTTGGCATTACCTGCAGCTGTACTTGGGGCAATAAAATTGGAGTTGGCTCAGTCTGAACCAATATCGGTCTCGGACGACCTGCTCCATTGGCACCACTAAGTTCAAAGTTGTTTCCCTAATGGGCACATCAAGATAAATTCTCTGAACCTGTGGCGGTTGCATCTGGGTCTGTACTACATGAGTGGTGGGCTCATTAAGACCACTTTGCACTGCATTCTGTGTCAGGCTAGCATTAACCTGCACCAGAATCGCTGTCCCATTAACCTGTGTCGGGGCTGCCGGATTAATACTGGTACTTGGACTACTCTCATGTACTGTATATGGTGGTGGTCGATCTCTCAATAACTGTGTAATGAACTCCTCATAGTCCGAGTCCTCCTCCACTGTTGAAGACTTTCTAGCCTCCTTACTCTCGGACGGACTTCTATTAGTTTTCCTAGGAGCTTTCTTTCCTTCCTTCTCATTTTCCTGCATTACTGCTGGAAACAATGTAATCCCTTGCAAAGTCTCCATTCTCCATGCTTTCTGAACACAATCCCATCTAGCCTCCGCTACAGTCTTTTCTGCCTTTCTCATCCTCCTTTCAAATTTCAATTGCTGCTGCTGTCCGGCTACTAGCTCCCAAATCGCTAATGCCTCAAACTATGCTGGTCTCAGAAGGGGCTTCGATACATATAGCAAATGCTCCAAAACCTTCAAATTGAATGTCCCATTTGTAGGAAACGCCAGGTTCCCATCTTTCTCTGTCAATTTGCAACATTGCTATAGCCAAAGACATGGTGCGTCACCCTTCTCCTCCATTACAGTGTAAGCTGGTGTAACCTCGCCTACACTCGTTGTAATATACGTATCTCCCCTTAGGGCACTTTTCTGTGCTTTGAAAAACGTAATCTTTTCTACCTTTTTGTTATCCAAAATCAAATCAGGAAGTGACTTTTAATCCCAAGACTCCTTTCACCTATGTTCTCAACCAATTGCCTCTCACGGACTGCTGCCTATCCGTGTGAGACCCTTCTCACTAGCCGGCCTATCCCAGCACGGCTCCAATGATGTCACACTCACACGTTCTGCGGCTGACAAAGTCTTGCGGCTTGTCCTCCTTCACTCCAATTTCACAAAACTAATGCAAATATTACGAGCACTAATCAAAAATCAAAGACAAATCTGCTGGTTTACTACAGGAAAGATAACACAATCGCTTCAGAAACATTACGGATTTTTCACTGATGGCTCTTCCCGCACTTACAGCTACTCCTTCTTTCTCAGTCTCCCAGATCCGCAAGCAAAATTCGATCCGCAAATTTTACTCTCAATGATCAATGGGTCTGTCCTGGTGCACATAGGACTCGCCAAATCTAAGTCAAAAGTTTCTTTCACTCACTTGAACTCACACTCTGACTTGTTGACCACGCCCGATCAACCTACTAAACCAGATAGATTACAACATAAAAACAAGTGTCTCATACACTTTTCAATATACTCTGGAGTCTTAGACCACGCAGAGTCCGTAAATCAACAACCACGTGGAAAATTTTTAAGCACAAAGCGCCACATACATATGAAGTTTGATGACTTCCCTACTCTCACATTGCTGAGTACGCACACTCCTACTACAACTTTATTTGGAGTACGCAAACTCCCTAAAATCCTCGCAAACCTCACGATTCACCTGTGATTTGCATAAGCTGTGCAAGTGCAACCTGTTTCACTTACACTATCACTAGAACGCCGTGAACATCTGCAAACAACTATTAGCAGGATCCAGGATCTGGGAAAGTCATTTCTGGACTTAAGGGAACATCATTTTCTCTCCAATTATCATCATTGGAAAAAAAAAACAAATCTCAATAATAAATAACTCTCAAAGGACTAACTCATCAAACTGCTACTGCATCTGTTCTTCTATTATTCTATACCGGACGTCTATGGTAAGCTCTTATGGAGACTAACCATCAGTCTGCTACCATGTCTGTTAGCTCGTCTGACCTTAATAAGTAAACTTACAAAGGGACGCAAATAGGTCGATGAACCTTTTGACTCGCAATTAAGATGTTCTTATCATAGATCCAGTACATAATCAATAATCAATACACAATAATTAATAATCATTAGTAATTAATAAAATCAATAATAATCAATAATAAATGGAGTCAGTAATTGTCACACACCATGACATTTCAGTCATGAATAACCAACCACACCTTTTAGTGAAAGTTAGAATATATATATAGCCCTATATTAATAATGCTAAAGTCATGTAGATTAATCTCAAAATCAGATGAAATAGTTATTGAAACAATACTGGTTTTCCAAAGTGGCAGAAGAAACGTAATCTATTCAGCTTTTAAATGAGGCCTGGCAAGTATGCCAAGACACTCGCTAAGTTAAGGCCTACAATTAATAAAGCTAAAGCTTAATTTATAACCCTTAATATGACATATTACTGCATTAGTCTAACACATATTCAACATTTCATAAGCATTAAATCATTAATTAGCACATTTGGTTAACATTTGTGGCCATTCATATTTTCAAATGCATGCATCATTTTTCTATGTTATTTTATTTTCTACTTAAACTTATTATTCAAAATACATAAACGCTCATTAATATTTTTTTATTAAAACACCTGCACTAACAGTAGGCAGGGTAATGTTAAATCTACACCCCACCTCATTGATCTACATTTTCTTCCCTTTGAAAAAGGATTGCATTTAAATCACTCTGTAACCTATAAAAAGCGATATATGGAACAGCGCCTTCATTTTTTGAGGACTCAAAGAATGTTCACATGCATACTAGGAATCAGCAAACATCTACTGCAAGGGTTATTGACTCCCCCTCCAGAAGATCTATAAATCAAGCATAAGAGGATGATTTGTCTCTTGTGTAGTATCATTGATGTGGAATACCCTTACTTCTTATCTGTGCTTCACTTTCAGTAAGTCTCTTAAATTTGATCTTTTCACATGCTAATTCACACAGCCTAACACTACACTTCTGGATTGGCAGTATTAGCACCAGGTTGCCTTGTTGATAACTGCGCTCTACGAAAAGCATTAACATAACATCTTCTCTGCTTCTTGTATGGGTCAGCAACACAAGCAGCAGCCCTTAGCAGAGAGTTCTCTGGACTCCAGTGTCACTGCTAGCTAATTCAGAGACTTCTCTCCTTATTAGTATTGTGACGTCTGATGCACCTGCAGGCAAGTAAAATAACCTGGAAGACAATGAGGCACGTCAGCAGTCTAGACAGTGTAACACAAGTCTTTATTATTAATGCTTGATAGTGTGCCAATGCCTAAACTAACGTTTTGTTTGACATAGTAAAAACTAACGTGGTGTCACTCCAGAGCCCATGGGACCCCTATTGGAGACAGGGGCAGCAGCAAAACTTCAAATAAAGTAATGAAAAAAATAGGCAGTTCCCCTCTAGGGCCTTATGAAATCAGACAGAAATCCAATACATTAATCAATTAAATAAAACAACTGTGCTCTACATCTTCTGCAATTAGCCACAAGCATAAATAAATGATATAACAAAAAATATATTAAAACCAAAAACTAAATTAAAATAACATAGGCTTCTGATGGATTCAACTACCTCTGGATTCCTCACCTTATGAATTCTCCCAATGCGCCGGCATCCTATGGAAAAGTTTTCTTCCCAGCTCTCCACATCGATGAGGACGTCACAATTGCACGGTTCCGCACGTGACTCCGTCTGACGTCACCGTGGCAATAAGAGGTCCTCGCCTCCGTGCTGACGTCAGTTCCCTTTTTGCCGTGCCTCGACGCTAACGGTTTTCTTCTAGCTCTTGGGGAGCTACTGTTTCGAAGGTGTCCTTTTTGTCTCTGGTTACAATGTCTCCTCCTAGAAAGTCAGGGTTTAAACCTTGCCGGGAGTGTGGGGGCCGTATGTCACGGACCCTCACAATGACTGCTTATGGTGCCTAAGTTCGGAGCATGACGTGGTGAAGTGTGTGTCCTGCCAAAGGATGAATCCGAAGGTGCTGAAGGAGAGAGAAACTCTTTCTGGCTAAAGAAAGGGCACAAAAGTCATCGGAGAATATCTTCACATACCTCTTCAAAGAAGCATAGGAAGCGGTGCTGACACGACTCTCGGCAACATTCGGCTAGAGTTCGTTCACGATCCAGGTCTCCATCTAGACGGCGTGGTGCGATGTGGGAGGTTAGCTCTACGGTGACTCCACAGCCTCAAAGCCCTCAGGCTTCTCCGGCGCCATCGGTCTTCGAGGTGGTTGCACCCCAAGAGATTCCTCGCTTTTTCGCCTAGGGTGCAGGATTCTGATGCCCAGCCAGCGCAAGTGCCGCAGGAAGATCAGCGGTATCCTGCCTTCCCTGCTCCGTGAGTGGATCGGGCAGCATTTTTGAATGCCATGTTCAACATGTTTAATGCTGAGGCCCCTGCTGGTGCACCGGCTGGTCCCACGGGTCCCTTGGCATTCTTATTGGACTCTCTGTCTCCATATTAGTCAGCGCCATTCATGCCTTTTTATCCGGCTGAGGGTGCCGGTTCGGTGCCAATAATGTCGCCTCATAGGCCTACGGCTCCGATTACATCGCCTTTTAGGCCTGCGGTGCCGATGACGTCGCCTCATACACAGTCGACGCCAATGACGGAACCTCATGTGTCCACGGCGCCGATGGGATCAGCTCTGGCACCGGATGGGTCCGGATTGGATCATAGTGTGTCTGCTTCTTCTCCTGGCCCACGTCTATCGGTCCTGTAGCCGGTGTCGTCGACATCGGCTAAATCTATGTTGACGTCGAGATTGGAGGCCAGGTTGAGGTCGCGGAGAAGAGCACTGAGGCTCTTAGAAGAACCAAAGACAGCTGCTGGAAAAAGGAGAGATTGCTGAGCCCTTGGGGGATTATCAGGGCCTAGACTCAGCCAGTGGGCTGGACAATTCCCTTGAGTGGGATCTTTCATCTCCAGGGGAGTTTACAGAGGAAGCAGCCTCCTTCCATTCTGTGGTCAGGAAGGCAGCAAATTTCTTGGACTTTCCGTTGCCGGCTGCTGAGGTTAAAATGAACATTTTTACTGAGGTCCTGCATCCTTCTTCGGCTTCAGCAGAACCCTTGCTTCCATATAATGCTGCTCTTACGAAGCCATCTATTGGAGGTTTGGAGGAAGCCTGTGTGATCGCCAGCTGTGAACAGATCTGTTGCAAGACGGTATAGGGTGGTTCCAGGAGATCCGGGATTTTTATCAAAGCATCCAACTTCGGAGAGTTTAGTGGTCCAAGCCTCATGTTCGGCACGTTCTGCACCAGGCTCCTTCCCTGTTACTCCTTTGGATAGAGAGCCCAAAAGAATGGAGCAGTCAGCCAAGAAGACTTTTTCATCCTGCAGTATGGCCCTGAAATCGGCAAATGCTACCTAACTGTTAGGTAGATATGTGCACGCCCTGATGGACGCAGCTAAAGCTGTAGTTCCTGACTTACCACAGGATTTGCAGTGGCATTTTGGTGAGCTCCTGTCAGACGCTCAAGCTGTGGCTAAGCAGATTATCCAGTTGGGTCTACAGACTCAGTGGCCAGGGCGATGGGTACTTCAGTAGCTACCAGGAGGCATGCGTGGTTGAGGTCTTCTGGCTTTTCTACAGAAGTCCAGACCACTCTATTGGACCTGCCCTTTGACAGAGAAAAGCTGTTTGGAGCCAAAGCTGACTCTGCCTTAGAGTGCTTCAAGGACGGTAAGGCCATAGCGAAGTCTTTGGGTCTGCAGGCTTCCACTGCTACCCCTTTCAGGTCCTTTTGGTGGCTCAGGGGGTTTGGGATTGGAGCCGTTTATTGTGGGAGACCCCAGTCCACAGTCCAACAGCCTGCCGGCCTCCCATATAGATCCTTTAGAAGGCAGGGGAGAGTTCGGGCAAGAGGGGCCACCCAGCAGCACCCTGCATCATACTCTTCCTTTGGCGGAGCACAACAAGGGAAGCAGCCCTAGTTTTCTACCCATTTTGATTCACACTTCTCCTGTAGGGGGAAGGTTACGTCTTTTTCTACGCAAGTGGGAGTTAGCCACATCAGTCTCCTGGGTTCTAAATATTGTGAGGAAGGGATATGCCCTCCCATCCCTCCCCGTCCTTCATTTTGTTCAGAAGACCATCTCCTGTTGTTGCACCAGGAGGTTAAAATCTTATTATCAGAAGGCGCAGTGGAGTTGGTTCCAGAGCAGGAAAGGGGTCAGGGTTGTTATTCAAGATATTTCCTGATCCCTAAGAAGGATGGTCGATTGAGACCTGTCCTGGATCTGAGGATTTTGAATTGATTCCTCAAGCAGGAAGAATTCAATATGCTGACTCTGGCACAGGTGCTTCTGGTGCTGAACAAAGAGGATTGGATGGTGTCTGTTGACTTACAGGATGCTTACTTTCATATCCCTATTCTGAAGTCGCACATGAAGTATCTCCGGTTTGTGGTGGGGTCGCAACACTACCAGTTTGTGGTCCTTACTTTGGTCTTACTTCAGCACCTCGAGTCTTCACGAAGGTGATGGCAGTGGTTGCAGCAAGTCTCAGGAGGAAGGGAATATCAGTATTCCCTTTTCTGGACGATTGATTGATCAAAGCCAAGCCTCCAGAGCTCGTGCTGCATCACCTCCAAATGACAACTCAGTTGTTGTTCAGTCTGGGCTTTTTGGTAAATGTGCCCAAGTCTCACCTGGAGCCCTCTCAGTGCCTCCTGTTCATAGGGGCAGTACTGGATACAACATTGAATAGGGCCTATCCTCCACCTCAGCGGATTCAGGACATTCAGGCGTTGATTCCAATGTTTCAAAATGGAGCGGTTGTTCCAGTCCTCCAGGTCCTGCGCCTGCTCGGTCTGTTTGCTTCTTGCAGTCTGTTGGTCCCTCATGCATGCTGGCACATGAGGGCTCTTCAGTGGTGCCTCCGCGGGCAGTGGTTTTAACACAAAGGGGATCGTCGATAACGGTCTCCAGAGACGCTGCAGCGGATCTCTGATGGTGGGCGGTTGACGGCAACCTTTCCCAAGGAAGGCCGTTTTCACCACCACCTCCGGTGGCTAGGGTCATAACGGATGCTTCCACTCCAGGGTGGGGAGCTCATCTGGGGGACCTGGAGATCAAAGGTCTTTGGTCTCCAGTGGAAAAGACTTTTCATATCAATCTGTTAGAATTGCGGGCAATACGTCTGGCTCTCAAGGCCTTCCTCTTGTCCCTTCACGGTCAGTGAGTTCAAGTCTTGACAGACAACACTACCGCGATGTGGTAGATCAACAAGCAGGGAGGAGTAAGGACGTACCTTCTCAGCAGAGAGGCTCAGCGGCTTTGGTCCTGGGCTCAGGACCATCGCATTTGCTTGGTAGCAAATCATCTGGCTGGAGTTCTCAACGTATATGCGGACAGTCTCAGTTGGCATTTCTCAGCCGTTCACAAGTGGCGTCTCCATCCGGACCAGGCCCTTCACATCTTTTGTATGTGGGGTTTTCCACAGATAGACCTATTTGCCACTCGGGAGAATGCGCACTGCCCGTCATTCTGCAGCCTCCAGTATCCGGTGCAAGGAGCTTTGGGGGATGCATTTCAGATCTCTTGGTGCAACCAGGTGCTTTACGCGTTTTCCCCAATACCCTTGATTCCTCAGGTTCTGAGGAAGATTTGCCAATGTCGGGCTCAAGTCATTTTAATAGCTATGGATTGGCCGAGAAGGGTGTGGTACACGGACCTTTTCCAACTCTCACTGTGCCCTCCGCTCCGTCTCCCTCTCAGGGCAGATCGCCTCTCGCAGTCGCAGGGGCAGATTCTACACTCCCACCTCCAGAGCCTGCACCTACATGCCTGGAGATTAAATGAGGCAATCTGAGTTCTTTTCCTATCCCACCAGAGGTAGTGGGTGTTATTTTCTCGGCCAGGTGATACTCCACTAAGACTGTTTATGCCGGCAGGAGGGCAAAATTTGTGGCTTGGTGTGGAGAGAAACAAATTGATCCCTTAAGAGCCCATCTGTCTGATGTTCTGTTGTTGGCTTTAACTTTAGCTCAGAAGGGTGTGCGATTGCGACTGTCAAAGGTTATTTGTCGGCGCTGTCAACCTTTCTTTGCCTTATCAACCTTCTTTGTTCAAATCACTTATAGTTGTTAGGTTCCTGAAAGGTTTAACAAATACATTTCATCCCACTCTGTTTCTTATGCCTCAGTGGGATTTAAATCTGGTTTTGACTTTTTTAATGGATTCACCGTTTGAACCTATGCATTCTTGTTCTTTAAGATTATTGGTCTTTAAGACAGTTTTCCTTATAGCTATTATGTCTACTAAGCGTGTGAGTGAGCTTCAGGTCCTTAGTGTCAAACCTCCCTTTCCATCATTCTTTGCTGACAAAGTGGTGCTGAAAACCAGGGCAGCTTTCTTTCCTAAAGTTGTCACTCCTTTCCATATGGGGCAGTCTATTACCCTTTCATCTTTCTGCCCTCCTCCTCATCCTTCAAAAGAAGAAGAAAGACTCCATCACTTGGACCCCAGAAGGGCTCTCAGTTTCTATATTGAGAGAACAAAGGTTTTCGGTTGGATGAACAACTCTTCGTTGGATGTGTGGGAGAAATGAAAGGCAGAACTGTCCACAAAAGAACCATATCCAGGTGGGTCATTCTTTGCATTAAGATCTGTTATTCGTTAGCAAAGAAGATTCCTCCTGAGGGTATTAGAGCTCATTGTACCAGGGCTAAGGCTGCCAATTCAGCTTTGGCTAGGGGTGTTCCACTGGTAGATATTTGTAAAGAGGCAACTTGGGCTTCCCTTCCTACTTTTGCGAAGCACTACTGCTTGGATTCGGAAGTCCGGAGGGATGGCCATTTTGCACGTTCTGTGTTGCAGGATTTCTTGGTGTTACTAGTCAGGCACCCACCTCTGAGTGCGGTACTGCTTTGGGACTATAGTCATAAGGTGAGGAATCCACAGGCAGTTGTATCCATCAGAAGAACAAGTTACTTACCTTCGGTAATGCTTTTTCTGGTGGATACACTAGCTACCTGTGGATTCCTCACAGTCCCACCTGCCTCCCCATTCCCTGTCTGGTCATACCAAGACTTTTGTATTATAAGTGTATATATGTTTTGATTATTTTTTAAATAAATAAATGTTGTACTTATGTTACATCAGTATGGGTATATGTATGCATTTATATGTGCTATCGTGAGGTCGGTTTTCACCTGTTCGCCTCAAAGGCACGTAAAAAAGGGTGAAAATTATGTCAGCACGCCGGCAAGGACCTCTTATTGCCACGGTGACATCAGACGGAGTCGCGTGTGGAGCCGTGCAATTGTGATGTCCTCGTCGATGTGGAGAGCTGGAAAGATACATTTCCGTCAAATGCTGGTGCATTGGTAGAATTCATAAGGTGAGGAATCCACAGGTAGCTAGTGTATCCACCAGAAAAAGCATTACCGAAGGTAAGTAACTTGTTCTTCTGAGTTGATCACCAATAAAAGCTAGCAAAAGGCCTTCAAAAGTGGAATAAAAGTAATAATCAGAAACACATACATGACCCACAATGTAGTGGTTGCAACACATCACCAGAAAAGAAGGAGGCAGGAAGAACAACGGCCAAATGGCCACATATGACACACACACAGGCTCTACAAAATGGTGGTTGTGGTGCCACATGGCCAGCAAAGACGGAGCATAAATAACAAAATGAACATGGCTGCCCTACCATTGCTGGATTTCCTTCCTCCCACAACAAAAAGATGTAGTATTGCAGGGGCAGGAGTGCCCAAATATATACCCAAAATGTGCCTGGGCCATCCCATGGAGCTCTGCTTTACTCACCACTGCTAAAGCAGAAGCGTCAGAAAAGAAAAGAAACTTTAAAAACAACCCAAGGCAAGAATTACCCTTGCAAACTACTTTTAAAAGTTCCAGAAGAAAGGCAATAGTCAACCATCTCACTACTCAAAAACCTGCACACAAAGTGGTGGGAAGCACATGGGTAAGAGAGCAGCTGAGAGCAAGGAAAAATGGTCCAGGACTCCTGAATCACCCTTACCTTAGTCACCAACAGGCATACGCAGACAAAAAACATCCCACATTTGCATGAATACAAGGCCTCCACAAGTCCTTAAAATGATAAATAGCACGTGGAATGGGAGAATGATGAATGTTGACAAAATTCACAAAACATACAAGGAAATGGAAGAAATATATAGAGCCCCATGCCTCCGTCATCCAAAAAAATTATATTATCTCTTAATGCTACATGGGCCCCTACTTCAAACTGCTGGCCATCCAACAACAAACAAAATGAAAATAGTGAAGTTTTGCTTTTTAACATACTTAATGTTTCAAAAAAGTAAAGTTTCTGAAGGTGTTGATGCACCAAATATTGCAGATGAAAAAGAGAATGGTGCTTTCCCTCTAAAATCCATACTCAAAATGATGAAAGGCTGAACAAAGCAGAAGGAGGAGTCTTCACGACAGGAGGAGGGTGGTAAACCTAAATGTACAGTAGAAGTAGTTTCCCAGTGTTTATGGCACTTCCTCCTCTGTTTCAAATGTGTTTTGTGCTAAAACAAAGTACCTGAGCACTCCACTTGAGTAAAAATAAAATCAAATTGATATCTATGAAGTTAATTTTTGCTGCCCGCAATAGTACTTCTGAAGGAAATGAGACATTTTTGGGTCAGGTTTGAATTTTGTTCAATGCTTCCAGGATGTCCACATAATGAAGATGATGATAAAGAGGCAGAAAATGTGCTGCTCTGTTGTACTGAAGCTGACCTAGATCTCTATTTGAAAAATGCTAGTGGCTTGGATACCTTCCCACTGTTCTCCCTTAATTTGCCTTAGGGCCAACTGTGAAAGAAAGTTCCCCCCACAAATGCAGTTGTGGCTGGGGTGACTGTGGAAGTCCTGGAATTGCGGCTCCCTACTGCACTGCAGCCACTTAGGCTGACCTCCTCATGTAAAATTTGCACCCTGGGCCTTCACGTCTGAGCTGTTGGT
The DNA here is from genome assembly GCF_031143425.1 of Pleurodeles waltl. NCBI lineage: Eukaryota > Metazoa > Chordata > Amphibia > Caudata > Salamandridae > Pleurodeles > Pleurodeles waltl. The sequence goes on along the minus strand of NC_090449.1, from coordinate 650,644,524 downwards.
GCAGTTCAATAGTGCACTGTCTGACTTATTCCTGGCTGCCTGTTATAAGCTATTTTTGGCCCAAGCAGCGAGTTGTGCCATTTCAGTGTCCCAGGCGACTGGCAGGTGATCCAACATTTTTGACGCCATAGAGCTTTGTAGTTTGCCATTATGCTCACTGAATGCAGTTTGTTTCTTTGTTGTTGCAGTAGCTTTTTGGGACATGGCACTTGTTGTTTTACCGACCCTGCCAGACATCATGTGCGGTGCTTTCATTCAGACTGTACAGTTAGTCAAGTTCTGCAAAATATATTTTAGGTTCTGGACTAGACACTGCTTATTCTGTTGTCCATGTTTTGGACACCAGTGTCATTCTCGTGGGCATTCCAAGCTTCCCTAACGGAAGGTCCATTGTAGGGCTCTAGTATCTTTAGTGTGGGAGCTGATATGACCTTGGAGAAATTTAAGGACAGCAGAGGTATGGCCTGGTCACTGCGGTTACTTCCCCCTGGTCACAAGTTCCATCCACAATACAAGGAAGTTTATAGGATACTTGAGGGGTCTTGTGAATTGCGAGGACAACCCTTTCAGCCTATACTGTTACCCAAGTAGACTTTCCATGGCGGTGAATTTATGGAGTTCCAAGGTCAATCAATCAACCAATCAATCATTTAATTTTAGGGCACACTACTAGAGTCTCAAGGTGCAGAGGGGTGTGTCCTCAGAGATCAGTTGAAGAGCCAGGTCTTGAGGTCCTTCCTGAACTGAGGCAGCAAAGGCGACTGCCCGAGGTGAGGAGGTAGGGTGTTCCAACCTTTTGCTGACAGGTATGAGAAAGATCTTCCTCCATGGAGGACTTCTTTATGCGGGGTACGTTGGCAAGCGATTGCTGGGATGACCAGAGAGGTCTGGAATGGGAGAACCAGGTGATGTGGTGGTTGAGGTAGCTATGCCCGCTGTCATGGCGGGCTCTGTAGGCGTGTAAAAGGAATTTGAAGTTGGTCCTCTTCTCGACTGTGAGCCAGTGGAGTTTTTTCAGGTGTTCTGTGATGTGTTCTCAGCGGGGGTTGTTTAAGACAAGCCTAATGGTGGCATTCTGAATTTGTTGCAGATTGTTCTTCTTGGAGGTTCATGCATAGAGGGCATTGCTGTAGTCAAGTCTGCCTGTGATTAGGGCGTGTGGCACTGTTTTCCGGCAGTTTGTTGGTATCCATCTAAAGATCTTCCGTAGGAGTCGGAGGGTGTCGAAGCTGGTGGAGATGACAGATTTGACCTGTCTAGTCATGGTGAGTGTTGAGTCGAGGATGACACTGAGGTTTTGGGCATAGTCAGTAGGGGTGGGCGGCCTGCTGAGTGTTGACAGCCACCAGGAGTCATCCCAGGCTTATGAGGAGGGTCCCAGGATGAGGTTTTGTCAGAGTTCAGTTTAAGGCAGCTCTGTCAGGGAGTCCGGATCCTCAGGGTTTGCGCCTCTTCCCAATATTTCCACTTCTTGGCAGCTCCAAACTTTACTAGTCGTTATAGCACAGAGTTAAAGAGTGGCCAAGTGGGGGAAGGGGTTTTAGGTTGGGAAGAGCGTGGAAGGAGACCTGTTGAAGGAAAAGTTAAGAACAGAATAATCAGATTATACACTTTGACTTTCATAAGCATTGTTCAGGATAGTTATGGACTGATAACATGAATGATCAAGAGCCTGTATATACCATAACCTTATTAGCTCTGAATACCTGTAAAATAAATAAGGATTATGCAAGCTTTCATATGAGTGTTTCTTTAGAATACAATCTGAGGCTCTGAACCTTGAACTAACTCAAGTTATTCTTTGAATAGAAACTACTTAATAACAGTGATCAATAAACACATTAGTTTTCAGGAATAATATGCGTTAGGTTCATGAATGATACTGCAAAGGCACACTATTACAGGAATCAATTAACATGTTGGTTTTTAGGAATAAACTGTGATAAGCTCATGAATGATACTGCAAGGAAACACTTTGTCTAGATCTTCAAGATTTAATTGCTTAAGAATTATTATACACTTTAAATATCAAAACTGTGCATCAAGATTGCAATGTCTAGGAATCATCGCACTTTCTGCCGATCTGAAACTCAAGGGTTAAATGCCAAAAATGGCTTTCGCACTCCACCATTGATTCAACCATCAGGATCCAAATGTCTAAATATGATAGCGCACTCTGCCGATCTGAGCTGCAAGTTTAAATTGACAAAAATGAATCGCGCTCACTGCTGCCGATTCAACCACCAAGGTTTCAATGCCAGGATACGATCGCGCACTCTGCCAATCCGATCTGTGAAAGTTAAATGCCAAGAATGAATTGCGCACACTGCTGCCGATTCAACCACCAAGGTTTAAATGCCAGGATACGATCACGCACACTGCTGATGTGAACTGTGAAAGTTAAATGCCAAGAATGAATCGAGCACACTGTTGCCGATTCAACCATCAAGGTTTAAATGCCAAAATACGATTGCGCACACTGCTGATCCGAACTACAAGAGTTAGATGCCAAGAATGAATCGAGCACTCTGTTGCCGATTCAACCATCAAGGTTTAAATGTCAAAATACGATCGCGCACACTGCTGATCCGAACTGCAAGAGTTAAATGCCAAGAATGAATCGTAAGTGGAGTAATGGTCAATGCAAGGGGAAGTAACCTAGACTTCCGCGGTGATCTTATGACTAAGGTAATTCTATGCGTGCAAACAATGTAACATCAATAGAATTTTATTAGGTTATGCATTTCTATAAACATAGTATTCCAGACATAAAGTATATATTTCTTTAAATATATTGTTATAGACATAAACTTCACATTTGCCTAGATAGGTGCTCCTAATAAAAACAGTGAAGGTGATAAAAAAGTGCAAGGAAGTGAAGGTGATATATACAGTATGTACAAAGGGTGGTTTTAAGAATATTATGGACTTCTAGTGACTCAGCCAGTCCAGGAAGCCCTGAAATCACATAAAGTTTCTTAAATTTGTTATATTCCACACTCAAAGTTATGTTGACGTTTCGACCCAGTTGTGGGATTTTTTTACAAAAAAGATACAAATATCCACTATTGGACCACTATTTGAACCCTAGAACTCGGGACACATTGAATAACAACGCATGAAGATGTCCCTAACCACCAGATTGTGTTTTCACACTGGATTTTAGGTGCTACCGACGTGAATTTCCCTGTCCTGCTGATGACCCATTTTTGATTTATTTCTACAACTGGGTCGAAACGTCGACATAACTTTGAGTGTGGAATATAAATATTTAAAGAAACTTTATGTGAGTTTTGAGGTCTGAAACTGTTGTAGATGTCTTTAATCTTCTGATGGAAGAAAGTGGCCAGTCTGTCGCAGAGATCCTGAGATGGAGGGATGTTAGTGGTCTCGGCTTGTGGTTTGACGAATTCTTTGATGACGCTGAAGAGTTCTTTAGTGTTGTGTGTGGTAGAGTTGATGCGTTCCTGCAGGGCGGAATTCCTGGTGGACCTGATGAGGCTGTGGTGGGATCTTGTGACAGATTTGAAGGTTACAAGGTCTTCCGGGGTTTTGCTGTTCCTCCACTTCTTCTCCAGCCTCCTGCATGAATACTTTGATTCCTGGAGTGCGGGGTGAACCAACTGGCTTTCTTGGAGGAGTGTTTCACTCTCGTCGTCCAGAGAGGAGATACGGTGTCAGCGCAGTCGGTGATCCATTTGTGGAGGTTGCGAGCTGAGGTGTTGGCATCTGTTGTGTCAGGGGGTGATGAGTTGCTGAGGGTGTTGATGAGTTGCTCCTCTGAGGTCTGGTTCCATTTCCTGTAGGCAGGGCACGTTGAGTGAGTGTGCCCTGTGGGCATGGAGATGGAAAAGTGGATGCAGTGGTGGTTGGTCCAGTGTAGCGGGGTCAAGTCGATGATGGTGACGTTGCTGCTGGCGGAGAAAATGGGGTTGAGAGTGTGTCTGGTGGTGTGCGTTGATGAGGTGACCAGTTGCTTGAGCCCAATTGTGTCCACGTTCTCGAGTAGTGTTGAGGTGTTGGGGTCCCTGAGATTGTTGACATGAAAGTTGAGGTCGCCGAGGAGAATGTAGTTGCTGAAGGCGAGTGTGTGGGGGGCTGCGAAGTCGACGATGTCATCGGGGGGCATGGGCCAGGTGGTCTGTAGATGAGGGTGCCCCGGGTGGTGGTCCTATGGGTGGTGTGCACTTCGAAGTGGAGGTGCTCCATGATGGGGGTGAATTCCTGTATGTTGATCATCAGTCGGAGGGTAGTCTTGAGGGTGATGGCTGGGCTGGTCTTAAGAAGGGGAGGGAGGAGGGATTAGTCAGATTGGAGGTTGGAGGGTGGGAAGCACTATGCGGGCAGGGCTGCGGCAACAGCAGTGGCGGGGAGTGGGGAAAGCGCCGGAGCAAAAAAAAGTGAAGGGAGAGAAAAAGAGAGAAAAAAGTCCTTGCGTAGCAGCTTGTAGTCTCTGGGGATGGTGATGGCAATAGTTGGTCCAGATGTTGTGTTAGTCCATGTCTCAGTGAAGAAAGCGATGTCCGGGCGGGGTGGTGTCTATCAGGTCCCAAATCTCCACAGCATGTTTGTGCAGGGAGTGGACGTTAAGGAGATTGCACTTGAGGTGGTGTGGAAGCAGTTTTAGCACTGTGGGGTTTGGTGTTTGGCGTGCGGAGAAAGTGAGATGGAAATGGCAACAGGAGAAAGGTCCATGGATGTCCTTTGGGGAAGCAGGGTGACAGGTGCTTCAACGTCCAGGGTTCAGTGCGTGGAGGGTACCGATATCCTATCAGTGGATGGTGTGAGATCCAGGGTTTATGGCGCTGGGTGCAGACCAGACACAGATGGGCGCAGACGGGCTTGGCTTTGGTGCGGCCGTGCAGCAGCCACCCTTAAGAAGGGGAGGAGGAGGGATTGTTCAGCTGGGAGGCGGGAGGGTGGGAAGTGCTACAAGGCAGGGGACGTGAGGGCAGCGGCGGCAGGGTGTGGGGAAAGTGTGGGAGCAGGAAAAGAGTGAAAGGAGACAAAAGAGAGAAAAAGGGCAAAGTACAGAAAAAAGAACGAAAGAGCTAAAAGGCAGACAGACCTGACATACGCAGATGGACACTAGACCACAAGGAATGAGGTGCAGGCGAGTGCCTGCGGGTGGAGGCGGGCCTCAAACGCAAAGTCGGCAGGCTCTGTGAAGAGACAGCAGCAGAGGCCACGCAGAAATGAGCAACGAATGCTGGCCAAAAGGTCAGTAAAGTTGTCCATCACTGCGCAGCGGCCACCCTTAAGAAGGGGAGGGAGGAGGAATTAGTCAGATTGGAGGTTGGAGGGTGGGAAGCACTATGCGGGCAGGGCTGCGGCAACAGCAGTGGCGGGGAGTGGGGAAAGCGCCGGACCAAAAAAAAGTGAAAGGAGAGAAAAAAGGCAAAGTACAGAAAAAAGAATGAAAGAGATAAAAGGCAGACAGAGCTGACAGAAGCAGATGGCCACTAGGCCACCAGGGATGAGATGCAGGCGGGTGCCTGGTTAAAAGCCAGCAACTCCACCAACACTCCTCTTTCTCCTACCAGCCAGGCATCATGGCCAAACCTCTTTAATTTGCCCTCTAATCTAAGGTTGAGATTGGTGAGTGACAGAATCCAACACTGCTTGCCTGATGCACCACCACATAGACCATTGGATTCCTCAGATTATCCAAACTGGTTATGCCCTTCCATTTCTGGATACACCTTCCCACATTCCTCCAGTTTACTCCCAGATGAAAGCAGAACGAATCTCGAGTCTGTCAAAGGAAGTGCTGATGTTGCTTGCCAAAGGGGCGGTCAAACTGGTACTGGAGCTAGAGAGAGAACTGTTACTCCTGGTACTTGATGGTCCCTCAGAAGGATGGGGAACCAATACCTATTCTAGACCTCAGAATCTTGAATTCCTGTCTCAAAAAGGAGAAGTTCAAAATTATGACACTTCTTAAGTTTCTCTAGGATATTGATTCTCGTGACCCCATTGGTGTCTTGCAGAATGCATACTTTCGTGTACTGGTCTTTCAGTCCCACAGGAAGTAACTTTGCTGTGTGGATGGGTCGGACCTCTCCAGATCTATCATTATATTTAACATTGTGCAGCATGCAGCATAGTTGTGTTTTTACACACTTTGATAGATGCAAAAGATTGGGCCCCACTACTCAGATGCAGGCATGTGAAGTAACCCTTCATCGGTCCGGAAGAACGCTCAATAACATGGCATATCCTTGAATGTCTTTCATAGTAAACATGTTCCGATGGAGTTGTTGGATCATGAGTAGCTGTCAGTAGCCAGCAGCTCAATTGATAGCCAAAGTTGCGTCCTGTTGAAAAAATATAAGCCATGTTTGATTTCCACGAACCACATAATTAGTTTGAGGGTGCACTAGGTATTTACAACAATAGAGTCTAGAGTAAAGGGACTAACTCTGGAGACACTATGGTTGTGTAAAGGACATCATAACGTTTGTTGGACTGTCTCGTCGTGGGGGACCACAATGTATTTAATGTATTTTGCAAATGAACTGTCAGTTAGTTATAATGTAGAAATGGCAGGGCTACATGTGCTACAGTGCTATGTCACATATGTCATAGTAGCAGTAATATTTCTCCAAAGTATGCAAGAGTTTAGGAGGATGGTTGTACACACCTAATAACAATGTCTTTAGTGTGTGGTTGGTTGCCATGGTATGTGGTAGTCTGCAGTGCCAGAGGATCGCTGAATCATGTATTGATCCTGGGAAATGGCACATTAATGTATGATTCTGAATCACATAATATTAGCACATCTATGGTATGCTCCATTTTTAGATTATATCAGTGGCTGTATGTGGTAAAAGTGCTGTAAACATTCAGTACAGTGGAGGATACACTACTGACATAAAGTTATCATCATGCCAGTCATTTTTGTGCCAGCCCTGGTAGTACACTCATTACCTGATTTAACTCAGTTGAGAAAGTTGGTTGTGTGATGGCATGTACTCTAAACACCAGGGTCTGCAATCCCCCAGTGGCCAAAAGATGTAGCAATGCCAACATTTTCACAAAGTGTAACACCAGTCCATAATCTAATTTTAAATTGTAATGCATTCCTTGTATCATCAGTTGGACCAGGTGTCTTCAACCTTTTTTACTCTGAGCCTCCAACAATACATTAGGAAAAGACTTGTGGGAGTGGGAGGGGCAGTGCCTGAGTGGTAGGGGTAGGGCTCATGAGATCATTTCAGGAGTACTTTGAGAGCTATTTCCTCGCACACTAGACAATTTACTCTTCCTCTTGTTAGCCCCCGCATCCTACTTTCTGCCAATTCTCTTAGGCCTAAGCTAAGGTGTCTCATCTCTTTCAATTTGCACTTCTCTTGTGCCATTGGTCCGATACCCATAGCAATACTGGCACAGCAAGGGTGCTATGAGCTGTCGTAATACAAACAAGGTGCGGTAGTACCAAAATAGAGGTTTAGTTGGGCCCCTCACACCCCTGGGTCCCAATGCCACTGCACCTGCAGCAGAAGTGATACCAACTCCTCGTCCCACTCCACCCGGGCATCACTCCTATGTCTGAGGCACAAAGCAGACTGTCTGCCCCTATATGACAAAAAAGGGGAAAAATTCCCACACCTCACCTCTTTGTTTCTTGGAATCTGTTCCCTGTGCAGCAAGGGTGATCTGGGCCCCAATGGTAACAAGGAACATAGCTCCCTACCTTGCTTTGTGCTAGTAACAGATCCATAACTCGGGTGAAATTGCCCCCACACCATTGCCCCAGTGCAAATCCCCCAGTGGCAGTGCACCTGCTGCACTAATGGTAGTAATGGCCTTTAAAAAAATCCAAAAACCAGTGGAAGTGTGGGGTGTTCACTTGAGGGTAAAACTGGATTAGTGGACCCTTGATTAGTGGTGCTGACTCAGCGCGTAATACATTTAAGAGGCTGTGTGTAGAGAGTGTCTATGGTAGTGGCTGTGTCTACAAGAGTGAGTTCCTTTTACGGACTAGGTGGTCCACACACATAATAGTGTCTTGCTTCACCATTTGACCACCTAGCCCCACCCAGGTAAGATAGTACTACCTGGGCAGACTCAACCTCGTTGTTTATGGAACGAAAGAGGGAGTGCTGAAATAAATCTGACTAGGTATTTCGCAGGGATCCAGATGAGGTGGGTATAAAATTACCATACACGTCACCTATTACGATTAGTTGGGTATTTTAATAGAGGTGCATGTAGGTAAGGTTAAAATTGTGATTGGGACTCAGTTGAGTTTTAATGACTCACAGGGTCTAGAAAAAGGGGACCAACATGTTTCTACTCTCTCTACATGCTGGAAGGTTAGGGGCATTCGTCAGGGTCATGGATCCCTTAGGGGTGGATGCTATGTAGCATGCTCAGTGGGTGATAAAAGGTAAAGTAGTAAGCCTACCTGAACTGATTGTTCATATGTAGGTAGGTCTGTAGGAAAAATAGAAATTTAAAATAGGGAAGGTGAATGAGAGCACACAGCACAACACACAGGGTGGTAAAAATGTAGTGTAGAAACATAAATACACACGCAAACATGCAATAGGGGACTTACCCCGAGGAAAAAGGCGGTTTGCCTCTGGTCTGGGAGATGCCGGAGGGAGGGTATCCCTTGTAGTCACACTCTGTTAGGGGATTAGAAATTGACAAAAGAGGAGAGAGAACTAGCGAAATCTACAGATTAAAGTAGTGGTGGTAGGCATAGGGAAGAGACCCAGATGGTAACTAAATGTCTAAATAAAGGCAAGGAAGAGAATGCCTGGTAGGAAAAACTTGCCTCTGTTTTTTTTTTTAAATGCTTAGAATGAAAGACAGGATGTTGCCAAAGCTGTTATGCCACTTACCACTCCAAAGGGATTACCGGATAGAGTACCTAGTGCCCAGAGCCCAGCCGCTCGAGTTCCGAGAAGGGTGAGCGCCCGGTTCTTAAAAAGGATATTAGGAGTTAATTAGGCACGTTGAAAATGGTGCGCCGGAAAGTCGGCGTTTTACAAACGTCTCGGGCACGCCCGCGTCTCATGTCTGAGAGCAGAGGCGGGCACACAAATGAGGTGCTGCCGTGACTCGTGGTAGAGTACACGGTCTGGCGCAGTGATGACACGTCGCAGAGACCGCGGCCCGTCGAAGGGCTCCCAGGGAAGACGGGAAGTGAAGTCTCCCTGGGAGAGAGATGCAGGAACAGCGCGGCACGCTGAAGTATAGCGCGGCGCAGTCCAACAAGCGCCAGCGCATAGGGAGTGAAATTCTCCCTGATTGTAGGGAGCCCTAATATGGGCTCAATATATAAAGAGAAACGACCCTCTACAGAAGCACGGGAAAGGGCTGAGGAGGAGAGAAGAAGAGGAGGATCAAGGGTAATAGGCCACGAGTGAGAGGGGAATGAGGTGGGATGAAAAGAGGAAGGGGGAGCAGGTGTAGAAGAAAAGATCAAGAGGGCCAGAGTGGCGGAGGGAACAGAGAGAAAGGGAAACAAAGAGGAAGAAAAAAGAGGGAGAGAGGAAGGAAGAGGAAGAAGGGTTTGTGGGGGGTGGGAGGGAAAAAGAGGGACGCAAGAGGGGAATTGGGAGGGGAAGGTTGAAGAACAGGGTGCAAGAGAGGAGATGGAAGGAGGGGCAAGGGGGTGGGTTGGTGTTTTTTTTGGGGGTGAAAAAAGAGGGGGGAAAAGAGGGGAAGAAGGGGACAGAAAAAAGAAGAAGAAGGAGAGAAGAAAGGAGGAAAAAAGAGAAGATGATACATAAGAGGGCACACAGAATATGTTATAAACTCATCAGGTATACTATGGGTTAAGGTGTAGGAGCACTCTAAAGGAGAGAAATGCAGAGGGACACAAGGTAGGGGAGTTAACCCAGTGTGGACCACTGAATGTTGTCATTGAGTCCATTCATGTCGGTATGTAGTCTCCATATCCATCTCCCAGACCAGAGGCAAACCGCCTTTTTCGTCGGGGTAAGTCCCCTATTGCATGTTTGTGTGTGTATTTATGTTTCTACACTGCATTTTTACCACCCTGTGTGTTGTGCTGTGTGCTGTGTTTTGTGACACTCATTCACCATCCCTATTTTAAATTTCTACTTTTCCTACAGACCTACCTACATACGAACAATCAGTTCAGGTAGGCTTACTACTCTACCTTTTATCCCCCACTGAGCATGCTACATAGCATCCACTCCTGAGGGACCCTGACGAATGTCCCTGACCTTCCAGCACGTAGAGAGGGCAGAAACATGTTGGTCCCTGTTTTTTAGACTCTGTGAGTCATTAAAACTCAACTGAGTCCCAATCACAATTTTAACCCTACCTACATGCACCTCTATTAAAATACCCAACTATTCGTAATAGGTGATGTGTATGGTAATTTTATTCCCACCTCATCTGGATCCCTGCGAAATATCCAGTCAGATGCATAACAGCTTTGGCAATAGCCTGTCTTTCGTTCTAAGCATTTTTTTTTTTAAACTGAGGCAAGTTTTTTCCTACCAGGCATTCTCTTCCTTGCCTTTATTTAGACATTTAGGTGGTCATTACAACCCTGGCGGTCGGTGTTAAAGCGGCGGTAAATCCACCAACAGGCCGGCGAAAAAAAAAATGGAATTACCACCGTGGCGGAAACCGCCAAAATAGACAGCCACTTTAACACTCTGGCCCCCGAGGCGGTACAAACAAACATCGCGACGGTAACCGCCAACAGACAGGCGGAGGACAATGTACTGCGCACATTATTACAAGCCACCAATCCGCCACCTTTTCCGGGGCGGATTCACTGCGAACAAAAACACGGCGGACACAGTACTTGGAAGGGAAAACGCTCACCTCTACACATCCAACGAGGAACCAGGACACCATGGAACCGGAACTTCAGATTCTTCCAGCCCTTATCTTCCTGCTCCTCTACCAGGAGCACGAACGCCGGCAGCGAATACCACGATGAGTACTGCACCTACGACACAGGGGAGGGGGGAGGGAAAAAAACAGTGACACACACACACGCAACACGCAAAACCCCCACCCTCACCCACGACAACACACACACACCAATACATCATGATACATCATACTTACATCCCCCAACCCCCCCTGGAAGAATGCAAGGACAAAAGGAAATGAGTCGAATGATTGTAATATATTCAAATACAGTAATCAAAAATATATACATATATTAAGATATTCACACTATAAACAAATATATACACCAAGAATACAAGTCCAAGGTATTCCACTATCATAGTCTGTGGACCACTGGGCCAAAAAGGCATGGGCGAGGCCCACACTCAGTACCCGAACAAGACGGAGAGAACACTGCTGGGGCATCAGATAGAAATAAAACAGGCACCTCAGGGGGAAGGGAAAGGGGGGCACCTCAGCCGGATGAGTGCACGACGCCAGATACACGAGGGGGCTCCATGCCCATTGATGTATCCTGGGGAGTGCTAAGCCACAGTCTCTCAAGTCTCTACAGTGGGTGGTTTGCCCACTGCTATATCCTGGGGAGTGCAAAGCCACAGTCTCTCAAGTCTCTCCAGTGGGTGGGTTGCCCACTGCTATATCCTGGGGAGTGCAAAGCCACAGTCTCTCAAGTCTCTCCAGAGGGTGGGGTGCCCGCTGCTATGTCCTGGGGAGTGCAAAGCCACAGTCTCTCAAGTCTCTCCAGTGGGTGGTTTGCCCGCTGCTATATCCTGGGGAGTGCAAAGTCACAGTCTCTTAAGTCTCTCCAGTGGGTGCTTTGCCCACTGCTATATCCTGGGGAGTGCAAAGCCTCAGTGTCTCAAGTGGATAACATTCTCCACTGGTTTCTGGAGGGGGCTTTGTGCCCAGAGTGGGTGGGTTGCCCACTGCTATATCCTGGGGAGTGCAAAGCCACATTCTCTCAAGTCTCTCCAGTGGGTGGTTTGCCCGCTGCTATATCCTGGGGAGTGCAAAGCCACAGTCTCTCAAGTCTCTCCAGTGGGTGGTTTGCCCACTGCTATATCCTGGGGAGTGCAAAGCCTCAGTGTCTCAAGTGGATAACATTCTCCACTGGTTTCTGGAGGGGGCTTTGTGCCCAGAGTGCTTCATCGTGCCAAGGACTGAGGTAGTGGATGCCTTTCTCCACTGGTTCTGGAGGGGGCTTTGTGCCCAGAGTGCTTTATCCTGCCAAGGACTGAGGTAGTGGATGCCTTTCTCCACTGGTTCTGGAGGGGGTTTTGTGCCCAGAGAGCTTCATCCTGCCAAGGACTGAGGTAGTGGATGTGATACTCCACTGGTTCTGGAGGGGGCTTTGTGCCCAGAGTGCTTCATCCTGCCAAGGATTGAGGTAGTGGATGCCTTTCTCCACTGGTTCTAGAGGGGGCTTTGTGCCCAGAATGCTTCATCCTGCCAAGGACTGAGGTAGTGGATGCCTTTCTCCACTGGTGCTGGAGGGGGCTTTGTGCCCAGAGTGCTTCATCCTGCCAAGGACAGAGGTAGTGGATGCCTTTCTCCACTGGTTCTGGAGGGGGCTTTGTGCCCAGAGTGCTTCATCCTGCCAAGGACAGAGGTAGTAGATGCCTTTCTCCACTGGGGCTTTGTGCCCAGAGTGCTTCATCCTGCCAAGGACTGAGGTAGTGGATGCCTTTCTCCACTGGTTCTGGAGGGGGCTTTGTGCCCAGAGTGCTTCATCCTGCCAAGGACAGAGGTAGTAGATGCCTTTCTCCACAGGTTCTGGAGGGAGATTTGTGCCCAGAGTGCTTCATCCTGCCAAGGACAGAAGTAGTGGATGCCTTTCTCCACAGGTTCTGGAGGAGGCTTTGTGCCCACAGTGCTTCATCCTGCCAAGGACTGAGATAGTGGATGTATCTCTCCACTGGTTCTGGAGGGGGCTTTGTGCCCAGAGTGCTTCATTCTGCCAAGGACTGAGGTAGTGGATGTATCTCTCCACTGGTTCTGGAGGGGGCTTTGTGCCCAGAGTGCTTCATCCTGCCAAGGACTGAGATAGTGGATTTGATACTCCACTGGTTCTGGAGGGGGCTTTGTGCCTAGAGTGCTTCATCCTGCCAAGGACTGAGGTAGTGGATGCCTTTCTCCACTGGTTCTGGAGGGGGCTTTGTGCCCAGAGTGCTTCATCCTGCCAAGGACTGAGGTAGTGGATGCCTTTCTCCACTGGTTCTGGAGGGGGCTTTGTGCCCAGAGTGCTTCATCCTGCCAAGGACTGAGGTAGTGGATGCCTTTCTCCACGGGTGCTGGAGGGGGCTTTGTGCCCAGAGTGCTTCATCCTGCCAAGGACCGAGGTAGTGGATGCCTTTCTCCACTGGTTCTGGAGGGGGATTTGTGCCCAGAGTGCTTCATCCTGCCAAGAACAGAGGTAGTAGATGCCTTTCTCCACTGGGGCTTTGTGCCCAGAGTGCTTCATCCTGCCAAGGACTGAGGTAGTGGATGCCTTTCTCCACTGGTTCTGGAGGGGGCTTTGTGCCCAGAGTGCTTCATCCTGCCAAGGACTGAGGTAGTGGATGCCTTTCTCCACTGGTTCTGGAGGGGGCTTTGTGCCCAGAGTGCTTCATCCTGCCAAGGACTGAGGTAGTGGATGCCTTTCTCCACGGGTTCTGGAGGGGGCTTTGTGCCCAGAGTGCTTCATCCTGCCAAGGACTGAGGTAGTGGATGCCTTTCTCCACTGGTTCTGGAGGGGGCTTTGTGCCCAGAGTGCTTCATTCTGCCAAGGACTGAGGTAGTGGATGTATCTCTCCACTGGTTCTGGAGGGGGCTTTGTGCCCAGAGTGCTTCATCCTGCCAAGGACTGAGATAGTGGATTTGATACTCCACTGGTTCTGGAGGGGGCTTTGTGCCTAGAGTGCTTCATCCTGCCAAGGACTGAGGTAGTGGATGCCTTTCTCCACTGGTTCTGGAGGGGGCTTTGTGCCCAGAGTGCTTCATCCTGCCAAGGACTGAGGTAGTGGATGCCTTTCTCCACTGGTTCTGGAGGGGGCTTTGTGCCCAGAGTGCTTCATCCTGCCAAGGACAGAGGTAGTGGATGCCTTTCTCCACAGGTTCTGGAGGGGGCTTTGTGCCCAGAGTGCTTCATCCTGCCAAGGACAGAGGTAGTGGATGCCTTTCTCCACTGGTTCTGGAGGGGGCTTTGTGCCCAGAGTGCTTCATCCTGCCAAGGACTGAGGTAGTGGATGTATCTCTCCACTGGTTCTGGAGGGGGCTTTGTGCCCAGAGTGCTTCATCCTTCCAAAGACTGAGATAGTGGATTTGATACTCCACTGGTTCTGGAGGGGGCTTTGTGCCTAGAGTGCTTCATCCTGCCAAGGACTGAGGTAGTGGATGCCTTTCTCCACTGGTTCTGGAGGGGGCTTTGTGCCCAGAGTGCTTCATCCTGCCAAGGACTGAGGTAGTGGATGTGATACTCCACTGGTTCTGGAGGGGGCTTTGTGCCCAGAGTGCTTCATCCTGCCAAAGACTGAGGTAGTGGGTGTATCTCTCCACTGGTTCTGGAGGGGGCTTTGTGCCCAGAGTGCTTCATCCTGCCCGTGGTGGCCTCAGTAGCGTTGGAATCATTGGCGCTCACTGGCCTGCGTTGCTGCTGGCGGTGGTGTCCTGGGCAGCAGTGCTACTGGCGGTGGTGTCCTGGGCAGCGGTGCTGCTGGCGGCGGTGTCCTGGGCAGCAGGGATGGTGGCGGTGGTGTCCTGGGCAGCGGTGCTGCTGGCAGCGGTGTCTTGGGCAGCGGTGCTGCTGGTGGCGGTGTCTGGGCAGTGTCTTGGGCAGCGGTGCTGCTGGCGGCGGTGTCCTGGGCAGCGCTGCTGGCGGCGGCGGTGTCCTGGGCAGCGCTGCTGGCGGCGGTGGTGTCCTGGGCAACGGTGCTGCTGGCGGCGGTGTCCTGGCCATCGGGGATGGTGGCGGTCTTGTCCGCTGTGCAAATCTTCCCAGACTTGCCGGTTTTACTGTGCCCCTTCCCTACTTAGGATGGTGGCGCAGCTGTCTCCACACCCCCAACTGTACCCCTGGAAGCTGCTTTGGTGGCTGATTTCTTTCCCCTCTCCTGCCCTGCACTGGCCAACTTTTTATGCTTTACAGGTGGGGGACTGTCCGTGCTCTTGCTCCTTGACACAATGGCTGCCCTGCTGCCTGGCGCACTCCCGAAGCCGGTTACTACTGGCACCACTGGTCCAGCAGATGTTGTGGCTGAGGTGCTGGGTTGGGACCTGGAGAGTCGGGCCCTAGGAGACTGAAGGGGTGGGGGAGGTGAGGGAAAAAGGTCAAGGTTGGACAGGAAAAGTTTCTTAGGAACACTGGGATGGGTAGATGGAGGGGGTTTGGGAGTGGAGGAAGAGGTAGTGGTTGTAGGAGGTGTACATTTGGTGACTTTGGGTGAAGGTGCATGGGTTGGAGGCTGTCGTGAGGTGGATTGCTGTTGGGTGGGTGTGTGGCTGCGTTTGTGTACCTTGGGAGGTGGCCTCACAGACACACTGGAAGAGGACACAGGGGACGTGTGAATGGTAGTAGGGGTGGTGACTGCACGCGAGCGGGGTTTGGTGGTTGGTGTGCTGGTGATGGACATAGCGGCTGAGGATGTAGTGCATGCAGGTGTGAGTGGAGACGAGACTGGGAGGGAGACGAGGAGGAGGGGGACACAGTGGAGGCAGTGGATGTTGGTGTGTCTACATGTATGTGATGCTTGCGTGAGTGCCTGTGGGATGTGTGGTGCTTATGTTTGCCAGAGCTTCCCTTTTGTGTTGAGGTGTGTGCATGCTGTCTGATGGTGTGCTTGGGATAAGCTGAGGTACAATGGTTTGGGTCTGGGTTGAGGAAGTTGGAGGGGGGAGGCTAGAGACAGGGACAATGGCTGCCATCAGTGCTGAGGCCAGAATCTGAAAAGCTCGCTGATGGGCTGCCTGACCAGAGTGAATGCCCTCCAGGTATGCATTGGTTTGTTGTAACTGCCTCTCTATACCCTGGATGGCATTCAAAATGGTAGACTGCCCAACAGTGAGGGACCTGAGGAGGTCAATGGCCTCCCCACTGAGGGCAGCAGGGCTGACAGGGGCAGGGGTTGAGGTGCCTGGGGCGAAGGAGATGCCCACCCTCCTGGATCAGCGGGCACGGGGCAAACGCTGAGGGGCTGCTGGGAGGGCGGTGCTGGAAGGGGGGGTGGCAGCTCTACCTGTAGATGCGGGGCACAGACGGGCCCGCCACCGCAAGGGAGCTCCCATCAGAGGAGGAGTCCGTATCGCTGGTGTCAGCTCCTGTCCCCGCCGTGGAGCTCCCCTAGCCCTCTGTCCCACTGGTAAATTCAGACTCAGTAGTGTCGCCCTCCAGGGCCATATGGGATGCAGCTCCCTCCTGCTCCGGTGCCACTGCTCCTCCGCCTGATGATGCTAATGCACACAAGAACAGGGAGACCACAAAAAGGGGGGGAAGACAGAAGAAAGACATGTTGAGTGCATGCAATACCGCTACCGTTGGCGGACAATGCAGAAGCCCCCTGCATTACGCCGCGCTCTTGGAGTTCCCTATTCAGTCCCAGGGACATGGGTTACAAGGCTATGCCAGATTGCTGCACACATGGATGTCACAGGAGCCTGACTAGGTGTAGATGGCACAGTACACAGGTAGGGTGGGGTGCCATAAGGCCTGCCTTAAGAAGGGTCCTTGACTACTAAACTCGCCCTGGCCTAGGGGACCCCCCACAGCCCACCTCCCCCACCCAGACACCTACAATGCACGCTGAATCAGCAGAATGAGAGTGTACTCACCACCTTGTGGCTTCTGTGATGCCCTCAAGTGCCCATCCAACTCCGGATACGCCACTGCCAGGATCCTGAACATCAGGGGGGTCATGGTGCGACGGGCACCCCTCCAACGTTGGGAGGCCATCCCCAGCTGGGCCTCCGCCGTCTTCTTGCTCCAGCGGCGAATGTCCTCCCATCTTTTCCAGCAGTGGGTGCTCCGTCTGTGGTAGACCCCCAGGATCCGGACTTCCTTGGCGATGGCACACCAAATGTCCTTCTTCTGGTGGGCACTGACCTACAGGAATAGTACAGGGGGAAAAAGATAAGTTATTACCGTCCACACCATCACAGTCATTGGCCCGCATCCCTACCCTTGGCATGACGCACATCCACTCACTGTCGTTTCATGCACGCCTCATTCTCTCCCCCCATCTTTCATCCACACCACTCCACACAGGCATTGCCCATACAGCATGCTCACAGTGTATTTAACTGTTTGTCTGGAGGACCGTAGAGTAGCGTTTACTGGGGGAGGACTCCATCCACGAGTTTCTCTAACTCCTCCGAGCTGAAAGCATGGGCCCTTTCCCCAGACACACGAGCCATTGTCTCTTCCAGACTGAGGTCACAGCAGCACTTGCAGTGCAGGTCCTCTCCTGTCGAAGATCAGGTATCAAGTGATTGAACAGAGAGAAAATGGCGGTCACGTCTGCGGCGTACATTGTCATTGGCTCCTGGGACCCATAGGGTCCAATGTTAACCAATGCAGGATTGTCCTGCCTACCGCGACTGTGTACAACGCCACCGCAGTTACCTCATATCCCATTGTCCCACTTTACAGGTCAGGCAGCCGCCATTTCGTGGGCCCACATGCCATTATTTTGGACTGCATCACACATATCTAGGCCTTGCCTAAACACGCATACAGGCTTATGTCGATATGCTAATATTTCTGAGTATGCTGTGTTTACGTACCTCAGAGTTGGTTGACTCTCTGCTCGCTGTTCTCCTCCATAGGCACCGTCCACTGGGGCATGTGAGGAGATGGCGGCATCCTTCGGTGTACAGACCGCTGGTGGACCTGTCAACAATGGAGGAGCGACATGTGATCATCACCTAGAGACTTGATCGTGCCACAATCCAGGAGCTGTGTGCACAGTTGGAGCCAGACCTGATGTCAGCTATCCGCCATCCCACAGAAATCCCCCCTCAAGTGCAGGTGCTGTCAGTACTCCATTTCCTCGCAAGTGGGTCATTTCAAACAACAGTGGTCATAGCATCAGGGATGTCCCAGTCTATGTTTTCCAACGTGTTGTCTTCCCTGCTGAAACACATGCAGAGCTACATCGTTTTCCCTCAGGTGGAGGATTTGCCTACAGTGAAAGGTGATTTCTATGCCCTGGGACGTATCCCCAACATCATAGGTGCCATTGATGGGACACATGTGGCCTTGGTCCCCCTGCAGGAGTGAACAGGTTTACAGAAACCTGAAGAGTTACCATTCAATGAATGTGCAGATGGTGGTTTGGCCGACCAGTACATCTCCCATGTGAACGCCAAGTTTCCTGGCTCAGTGCATGACGCTTACATTCTGTGGAATAGCAGCATCCCTTATGTGATGGGGCAAATCCAGAGGCTTCGTGTGTGGCTATTAGGTGAGGACATGGACCCTATACAGTGTGGATAGTTGTCTGGGTCTGTGGTTGTCCCTAAGGGTTAGTGTGTGTCTAACAGTTGTCCCTCGACATTTGCAGGTGACTCTGGCTACCCCAACCTGTCATGGCTACTGACCCCTGTGAGGAATCCCAGGACAAGGGCAGAGGAACGCTACAATGAGGCCCATGGGCGAACTAGGAGGGTTATAGAGAGGACCTTCGGCCTCCTGAAGACCAGGTTCCGGTGCCATGGTGGTTCCCTATTCTACTCACCAAAGAAGGTATGCCAGATCATCATGGCCTGCTGTATCCTTCACAACTTGGCTTTGCGATGACAGGTGCCTTTTCTGCAGGAGGATGGTCCAGATGGAGGTGTTGTGGCAGCTGTGGAGCCTGTGGACAGTGAAGACGAGGAAGCTGAAGAAGAGGACATAGACAACAGGAATATGGTGATCGTGCAATACTTCCAGTGAGACACAGGTAAGAAGACAACACAGCCTGCTACATCTGATTAAATTCTACTACCTCTCATCTGTCTGTCATTTTCACCCAGTGTATGGTCACTGAGTTGTCACTTTCTCTTAAGATTTCACAGATGTGGGTCACACTGTGTGACATCTGCTTTGTTTACGTATGGACTAGTGCTGTGTGACATAGGTATGTTGCCATTACATTTGATATAGTATTTTGCCACTGTAATTGCAAATACACATTTTCGAAAGCACAGACTGACTCCAGATTATTTTTTGATTTAAGGGTGTTTATTTAAGCGCTCAATAGTGGAGGGGGTTGGAAAATGGTCAGGGCTGATGGTAGAGGAATGTCCATGGCAGAGTCTAGTCTATTAGTCTCACAGGTGCATTGTCCAAAGGGGCATAGGAAGTGAAGCTCGGGCAGTTTAAGTATGGACAGGATGACAAAGTGGGACAGAAGGATGACAATCAGGGTGGTCTCATTTCTTGGCGGGGGTCTTGGCATTGTTCTCTGTCTTTGTCCTGGATCTCAGGGACCATTTGCGGGGTGGGTCTCCATCTTCAGGGGGTGGGGTGCTGGTGTGGTGGTCCTGTGGCGGTCCCTCCTGTCCACTAGCACCGGCAGAGGTGGTGGGCAGTTCATCGTCCAGGCTAGTGTCAGGGGCCCCTTGTTGTGCCAGAGTGTCCCTCCTGGTGTTCATGAGTTCCTTCAGCACCCCTACAATGGTGCCCAGGGTGGAATTGATGGATTTGAGTTCCTCCAGGAAACCCAAATACTGTTCATCCTGCAACCGCTGGGTCTCCTGAAACTTGGCCAGTACCGTTGCCATCGTCTCCTGGGAATGGTGGTAGGCTCCCATGATGTTGGAGAGGGCCTCGTGGAGAGTGGGTTCCCTGTGCCTGTCCTCCCCCTGTCGCACAGCAGCCCTCCCAGTTCCCCTGTGTTCCTGTGCCTCTGTCCCCTGAACCGTCTACCCACTACCACTGCCCCATGATCCCTGGTCTTGTTGGGGTAGTGGGTTAGCCTGGGTTCCCTGTAGTGGTGGACACACTGCTGATTGACGTGTCCTGGGGACAGAGGTATGGGCACGCTGGGTGGGTGCTGCGCTGGTGTTTCCAGAGGGGGCAAGCTCTGTAGTGGCCTGTGCCAGTGTGAGGGGAACTGACTGTCCCGAGGTCCCAGATGGGCCGGGCTGGTCATCTTGATCCAGTTGGACAGAGCTGCTGTCATCACTGTGGGCCTCTTCTGTCGGTGGAGTGGACATATCTGGACCCTCCTGTCCGGTGACGTTGGGTAGGGGTCCTGCAGGGGTGTAAAGGCATGATTATTGCTTTTATGTGTGCCATGGTGTGCAATGGGTGGGTGACCGTGTACCCCAGTGCTTGCATTCCTGTGTAGGACCTTGTGTGATGATGGTTTAGGGGGGTGTATGAGAATGTGAGGTGGCCATGCATTGGTGATGGGTGGCCATGCTTTGGTGTTACATGCAGGGCTTGAGTTTGGGATGTGTGGTTTGTGATATTGGGACATACGTGAGGAGTTGGAGTGATGGGGGTGCGGCTGAGGGTGGGGGTATGTGATAGCATGCAGGTGGGTGGGGGATGTAATAGTTAAGATTTGCCTTACCAGAGTCCATTCCTCCAGCTGCTCCTGGGAGGCCCTCAGGATGCAGTTTAGCCAAGACCTGCTTCTCCCATGTTGTTAGTTGTGGGGGACGAGGTGGGGGTCCGCCACCAGTCCTCTGAAGCGCGATGCCGTGTCTTGAGACCACGGAACGCACCTTCCCCCGTAGGTCGTTCCACCTCTTCCTGATGTCATCTCTAGTTCTTGGGTGCTGTCCCACTGCATTGACCCTGTCCACGATTCTTTGCCATAGCTCCATCTTCCTAGCTATGGTGGTGTGCTGCACCTGTGATCCGAATAGCTGTGGCTCTACTCAGATGATTTCCTCCACCATGAACCTGAGCTCCTCCTCAGAGAACCTGGGGTGTCTTTGCGGTGCCATGAGGTGGTGTGGGTGATGTGTGGGGTGGTGTGTGTTGTGATGTGTGGGGTGATATTTAGAGGTGTGTTGTGCGAGGTGCGTGGATGTTGTGTGAGTGATGGTGTTGAGTGCCTGTGGATGCTAGTTTGTAGATGGTGGTGTCTCTCTCTGGCCCTCAGTCGCAATTGTGGTCGTAAGGGTTTGTGGGTGATGTGGGTGTGTGTTTTATATTGTATTGGATGTGTGGGAGTGGTGTGTGTATGTTTATCAGGTGTGTGTATTTGGAATTGTCCAATGTGGTTGTGTTTTGTGAATGTGTGTGTATTTTGAGCGTGGCGGTGTGTATCGCCAATTGAATACCGCGGTTGAAAGACCGCCACGTGGATTCGTGGGTCGTGATAGTGTGGGCGTATTCCTGTTGGCGTGACAGTGGAGATTTTGTTATCGCCAGTTTATCACTGACCTTTGTTGTCTGGATTTTGGCAGATTCCGAGCTGTGGGTCATAATGACCGTGGCGGAATTCCGTGGCCGTGGCGGTGTTTTGGTGGACTTTTGCACGGCGGTAAGCGGCTTTTACCGCCAATGTTGTAATGACCCCCTTAGTTACCATCTGGGTCTCTTCCCTATGCCTACCACCACTACTGTAATCTGTAGATTTCACTAGTTCTCTATCCTCTTTTGTCAGTTTCCAATCTCCTAACAGAGTGTGACTACAAGGGATACCCTCTCTCCGGCATCTCCCAGACCAGAGGCAAACCGCTTTTTTCCTCAGGGTAAGTCCCCTATTGCATGTTTGCGTGTGTATTTATGTTTCTGCACTGCATTTTTACCACCCTGTGTGTTGTGCTGTGTGCTGTGTTTTGTGACACTCATTCACCTTCCCTATTTTAAATTTCTATTTTTCCTACAGACCTACCTACATACGAACAATCAGTTCAGGTAGGCTTACTACTCTACCTTTTATCACCCACTGAGCATGCTACATAGCAAGTGTCACCTCCCAAAACACCAAGTTTTAAGCCCTGTGAGGCTGTTGCAAACAAATATCTTTTAAAAGATCCTCATTACATTTGCCTGCATGTTGATGAACCCGAAGGCCATATGTTAGAAATGGGGTCTCTGATTGGCAGTGCGCACCTTATTCAAGTAGGGACCCTCACTCTAGTCAAGGTAAGAGTCACACACTTAAGATAACTCCTGCTTACCTCTTCGGTAGCTTGGCACAAGCAGTCAGGCCTATCTCAGAGGCAATGTATAAAGTATTTGTACACACACACACACAGTGAAAACACTGCAAAAGGACTCTGCATCAGTTTAGAAAACTGGCTAATATTTATCTGAATAAAATAAGACCAAAACAGCAAAAATCCCACATACACAAGCAAAGATACACATTTTAAAATATTAAATCTCAGTAAAGCACTTAAAAACACAATAGCTCCAACTGGGGCTATCACGGCGCTGTTGACGGAGTTGTTCCAGACATTTCAACGCCACTCGTAAGGGAGAGTGGACCGGTCTCGGAGTCACACGGATCCCAAGGTACAGTACCTTAGAAAACGATGAGGAAGCAAAGACTTTGCACCGATTTGGCGAGGTGAGGCATCGCTGGAGACGGTGTAGCGCATGTTCCTTACTGTGAGGCAGGGGAGGTGAGGCATTGATTCCTTACGTTGCAGGGGAGATGATGAGGTGTTGGTGGCGAGGCATCGGTTCCTTATGATCCAGCAGGATCCCGGAATCCAGCAGGTCAAGACGTGCAGCGTAGACTTTGTGGTGTCAGGATCACATCACAGGGCCACAGGTGGTGCGGCAGGGTCTGAGTCGGGTGTCCCGTACATCGGGGACATGGGACTCAGGACTCACACTGTGGCGGGTCTTCAGTCGCCCTGCAGCGGCATAGGGCCTGCTGTGTCAATCGCGGTCGTTACACTCACAGGGGATCACGGCTCGTGGTGCAGGCAGCGGTATGGGGTCAGGCAGCGGTGCTGGTTCTAAAGTCGCTCTGGAGTCAATGCACTTGGTTTCTTTTTCGTCTCACCAGAACTCACTTCCAAAGGCCCAGGAACTGGATTTGTCTCCACTTGGCAAGTCAGGACTCCCAGCAAAAAAGTTCAGGTGCTGGCAGATGAAGTCTTTGATGTCCCTGAGACTTCTAACCAGAGGCAACCTCAGTCCATGCCCTTGGAGAACTTTGGAAAGCAAGATGTAGAAAGCAAAGTCCAGTCCTTTCACTCCCAGGACAGAAGCAGCAAGAAACAGGCCAGCACAGCGAAGCAACAGGCAGAGTGACAGTCCCGCCTAATGCACCCAGCTGTTCTTCCTGGCAGAATGTCCTCATTCCAGGAGTGTTCTGAAGTTGTGGTCTCAGAGGCCCAATACTAATACTCATTTCTGCCTCTGAAGTAAGCAAACTTCAAAGAAAAGTCTTTGTAGAGCAAAAGACCATGTCTCTCCTGCTCTGGCCCCAGACACACTCCAGGGGGTTGGAGACTGGTTTGTATAAGGACAGGCACAGCCCCATTCAGGTGCAAGTGTCAGCTCCACACTCCACTCTAGCCCAGGATGACCCATCAGGATATGCAGGGCACTCCTTAGCTCCCTTTGTGTGACTGTCTAGAGTGAATTCACAAACAGCTCAACTGTCATCCTGACCCAGAAGTGTAATTCACAGACAGGCAGACACACAGAATAGTTTAGCAAGAAACTACCCACCTTTTAAAAGTGGCATTTTCAAACTTACTATCTAAAACCATCTTCACCAAAAGATGTATTTTTAAATTGTGAGTTCAGAGACCCCAAACTCTGTATCACTTTCTGCTTCCAATGTGAAATTACACTTAAAATCTATTTCAAGGCAATCCCCATGTTAACGTATGGGAATGATAGGCCTTGCAATAGGGAAAACCGAATTTAGCAGTATTTCACTATTGGTACATGAGAAACACAGCAGAACATGTCCTACCTTTTAAATACACTGCACCCTGCCCATTGGGCTGCCTTGGGCTTACCGTAGGGTTGCCTTAAATATAGTAAAAGGGAAAGCCTGGTAAGTGGTTACACTAGCCAGGTCGAACCTGCAGGTCCAAATTGCCCACACAGAGACTGCAGTGGCATGTCTGAGACATGTTTGCAGGGCTACTTACGTGGGTGGCACAATCAATGTTGCAAGCCCACTAATAGCATTTGACTTACAGGCCCTGCAAAAAGGGCCAGGTCCAACACAATCCCCCACACCAGCCAAAGGCCAGGGGAGACCAATCAGTACTTTGATGGGCTTCCCTTCTTGGGGCAATAGAAATGGACCCTGGCCCTCAACAGCAGGGGCCCATTCCAGTTTCCACCTTTCTGATCCCAGTTGGATTCCTCAGTCCATAATATCAGGGCCCAGTAAGCTAACCCATGGGGAATCCTTCTCCTCACCTGCAGACCCTGTCTCTGCAGCACCTGACCATACCTTGGCTCACAGATCTATCCCAGTAGGCAGACAGCACCATCAAGGACAACATAGGGGTGAGGCCCATTCCATCCTCGGGGTATGACTCCTGTCCTCAAGGGCAACTCTGTCCACAAGGACAGCAACCCACAGTGGCCACTGACAGCTGTAAGTGGTGAGAGTCAGGCCTCAGCCCTTCCAGGGTTCTCTAGCTTATATGGCTTCTCAGAGTTGGGGGCGGTAGCCCCCGGTAATTGTCATCCTTTGTCCACTCTCCCTCCCACCAGTTCAGGGGTGGTATCCTGAGACTGGTACTCCAGACCAAAGTCTGTACCCTTAGGCTGGACAGGAGTCAGGGGTGAGTCCTTCCTACCTCTGCCCACCTTCCTGGGGCTCTGTAGCCTTCTTTTAGGAG
Source organism: Pleurodeles waltl (assembly GCF_031143425.1). Taxonomy (NCBI): domain Eukaryota; kingdom Metazoa; phylum Chordata; class Amphibia; order Caudata; family Salamandridae; genus Pleurodeles; species Pleurodeles waltl. The sequence continues at coordinate 650,619,870 of NC_090449.1, read as the reverse complement.
TGGTATCCCCAGATTCCAGAACTGTCTGGGCACCTGTGGCGGCTGTCCTGCACAATTCTCCCACAAGTACAGGGGTGCTAACCTGCAACTATTCCCCCAACCCAAGGTCTGTACCCTTAGGCTGAACAGGTGCCTGGCAAGCCAGAGCTTCGGGGGAGTACAACCTCCCCCACCAAGGGAAACACCTTCCTCATGTGCTGTGTGAGAGTCTGCCTGGCACAGGTCTCCCAACCCCTGTCCATCTGACAGAGCATCAAGCCCTCCCAGGCCAAAAGCAGGATCACCAGGGTTGTTCCTGCAGTGCTCTGACATCAGAGCGGGCAACCAGTGACCCTCTGGTCCTCCCATTGAGGACTGTCTCCCCCTCTTGCCCCTCTATCTGGATTTCTGCACCCTCCTCTCCAGGGTGATGCTCCCAGACACCAGAACTTTTGGGACACTTGTTACAGCCGCCTGCTCCAAGTGCTCCCGACACTATGGGACTCCGATCAGTAGATGGTCTTCTGGTAGAGGCCAGGTACCCCTGCCTGTGCCCCCTCTGAGAGCAATCCAAGCACTGGGGCGAAACACGGTGCCCTCGACCTCTGTCCACTCCCACCCCTTCTCCTCCTGGAAAGGACATTGGACCCTTTGCCCCCCCCTCCCTACTGTACTGGGAGCTAACTGAGCCACTGCAACCCTCCCCCCCACTCTGAAGGAGAAAACCTGAGCCATCCTCCTTGGGATCGCTTCCCAATGTCATCCCAGACACTCTGGCACTCACCCAGAGGTCTGCCTCCAGCCCCAAACTCCCTGGGGTCAAAGAACTCCCACTCTACCAGGTGTTGGTGTAGGTCTGGAAAACGGTGACTGAACATATGCTCTCCATTATTCGAGATGTACAGCCCCTCACATGTGTTAACCATACTACCTTTCAGGCAACCTTCCAGTGCCGTGAAAAAATACTCCACATCATCCCCCATCTGTTGAGACAGTATCTGACTAACCTTCATACTCAACCTACTGTCCTCTGGGGTGACTCTATACTCCCTAACCAGGGCTTCCGCCATGGGGGTACACCTCTCCCTGTTACTCTGTTATAGACCCAGTAGAGTGTCCCTCCCACCACCAGGAATATGACTCCCCATGCCAGTTCCCTAATCCACTTCAGGGACCCTGCGCACCTCTGGGGCTACCTCATATGCCTGAGCCCACTGGTGTATGTCACCCCCTCCTGAGAAAACAAGTCTCTGGGTATGTGGACCATTTCTTCAGTACTGGATATGGTACTTTCGCTGCCACCATCTGAGCTGAATCCAGCCTTCCTGGCTTTCAGCTTCATTAGACTGCGCTCTTGAGCTAAAAAAAACGTTCTTCTCCTCAAGGACCAGTCTCATTTTCTCCAAAGCTTTTTCTCTCTCCTGCTTTAACTTAAGCTTTTCCAGCTCCAACTCAACCTTCCTAGCCCTCCACCTATTCTCCAGCTCCTCTGGAGATAGACCTGGAGAGGGAACACTGCTGCCAGCTCAGGAGGGAGCGCTACCAACATTCCGCCCACTTTGTTTGATGCTGACACCTAAGGAACCACGGCCTTTAAGCAACCTGGCAGCCCAGTGGCTATTGAGTCAAGTGTAGCTGAAAAACAGAGAAGTGTAGTTGAAAATTTGAAACTCTCCTTATATTTGTGTAAGCACTGAGAGAATGCATCCTTCCCTCTCACTGCAGTACAGAACAAAGGGCCTCATTCTGAGGCCGGCGGGCGGCAGTCGCCGCCCGCCTGGCGGGAACCGCCATATGGCCGCTCCGCGGTCAAAAGACCGCGGAGGCCATTCTGGCTTTCCCGCTGGGCTGGCGGGCGACCGCCAGAAGGCCGCCCGCCAGCCCAGCGGGAAACCCCTTCCCACGAGGAAGCCGGCTCCGAATGGAGCCGGCGGAGTGGGAAGGTGCGACGGGTGCAGTTGCACCTGTCGCGAATTTCAGTGTCTGCTAAGCAGACACTGAAATTCTTTGTGGGGCCCTCTTACGGGGGCCCCTGCAGTGCCCATGCCATTGGCATGGGCACTGCAGGGGCCCCCAGGGGCCCCACGACACCCCATACCGCCATCCTGTTCCTGGCGGGCGAACCGCCAGGAACAGGATGGCGGTATGGGGTGTCCCTTTCTGACCGCGGCCAAACCGCCGCGGTCAGAATGCCCTTGAGAGCACCGCCAGCCTGTTGGCGGTGCTCTCGTGGTCGTTGACCCTGGCGGTCAATGACCGCCAGGGTCAGAATGACCCTCAAAGTCTTTACTGTAATCCGGCATTCCTAGAGTCAGCACACAACAAAGACTTTCTCTTAGATGGAGGAAGGCGTTCATGCTGTTGTTGTCCCATGGAATTGGATCAGACACTTCTTTATGTGTCAAACTCTTTAGAGGTTTTGCCACTAGTGAAAAATTAGGTATCCTCTGAAGACATTAGCCCACCATTCCCAGAAACCTCCTGACTTCTCTCTTTGTACTTAGAGGGTTCATTTTCAAAATGGCAGAAATCCTTTCTTGCAACACCTTTCTTCCTCCTTTCTCAATGTGATGGCCGAGATACATGACTTCGTTCTATCAATATTGTAATTTACTTGGGGACAGCCTATATCCATTTTCAGTCTGGTGATTCAATAAGGCAGTCATGTCTTGCGTACATGCCTCCTGTGACATTGATGCCACTAACAGGCCATCAATATATTGCACAGTAGCTTCCAGGTCTCTGGACTATTTTTCAAGATCTGGTTGAAAATGAAGGTACTCACTGCATACCCTTGTGGAAGTCAGCACCTTGCTAGAATTTGGTTCTTGAGCTGGAAGGTGAAGAGGAACTGACTCTCTACTTGCAATGAAATGGAAAAGAACACTTGACACAAATCAACAACAGAGAAGCACTCAGCCTCACAAGGAATCTGGAACAATATCATAGCAGGATGTGATATCACAGGACAACATGGGACAACAATGTTATTGATCTTTCTAGAGTCCTGCACTATGCAGTACTTGATGCTAGACTTTTGCAGGCCATAATAGAGGGAGCAATTCCAGCTATTATCTATCGTGAGAGGCTATACTGGGATGCTCGAGGATACTCTGCATTGAATTTGAAAGTGATCTAAACAGGTTCTTCATCATTTATGAGTCCGATACCTTTGCCTGAGAAATCCCAGACTTCAGATTTTACAGTGTCTTTCAAATCGAGAGACAAGTCATCTACAGTCAGTATGGGAAACAACCTAACGTCTGTTCCCTGCTTAGCTATTTTGAAACCTACATCTTCATCATGAGTTTGGAATTCGACACTCTCCAGTGACAGTAGATTATGCAAGTTAACTTACATAGTTAGTCTTGGCCCAACAGGTTAACCAACTTAACTCACAAACTACTGTGAGAAAGTAGCCTCTTTCTAGCCTTGTTACCTCCACTTTTGGCCTGTTTGTGAGTATATGTCAGGGTGTTTTCACTGTCTCACTGGGATCCTGCTAGCCAGGGCCCAGTGCTCATAGTGAAAACCCTATGTTGTCAGTATGTTTGTTAAGTGTCACTAGGACCCTGCTAACCAGGACCCCAGTGCTCATAAGTTTGTGGCCTATATGTATGTGTTCCCTGTGTGATGCCTAACTGTCTCACTGAGGCTCTGCTAATCAGAACCTCAGTGGTTATGCTCTCTCTGCTTTCCAAATTGTCACTAACAGGCTAGTGACCAATTTCACCAATCCACATTGGCATACTGGAACACCCTTATAATTCCCTAGTATATGGTACTGAGGTACCCAGGGTATTGGGGTTCCAGGAGATCCCTATGGGCTGCAGCATTTCTTTTGCCACCCATAGGGAGATCTGACTATTCTTACACAGGCCTGCCAGTGCAGCCTGAGTGAAATAACGTCCACGTTATTTCACAGCCATTTACCACTGCACTTAAGTAACTTATAAGTCACCTATATGTCTAACCTTCACCTGGTGAAGGTTGGGTGCAAAGTTACTTAGTGTGTGGGCACCCTGGCACTAGCCAAGGTGCCCCCACATCGTTCAGGGCAAATGCCCCGGACTTTGTGAGTGCGGGGACACCATTTCACGCGTGCACTATACATAGGTCACTACCTATGTATAGCGTCACAATGGTAACTCCGAACATGGCCATGTAACATGTCTAAGATCATGGAATTGTCACCCCAATGCCATTCTGGCATTGGGGAGACAATTCCATGATCCCCCGGGTCTCTAGCACAGAACCCGGGTACTGCCAAACTGCCTTTTCAGGGTTTGCACTGCAGCTGCTGCTGCTGCCAACCCCTCAGACAGGTTTCTGCCCCCCTGGGGTCCAGGCAGCCCTGGCCCAGGAAGGCAGAACAAAGGATTTCCTCTGAGAGAGGGTGTGACACCCTCTCCCTTTGGAAATAGGTGTGAAGGCTGGGGAGGAGAAGCCTCCCCCAGCCTCTGGAAATGCTTTGATGGGCACAGATGGTGCCCATCTCTGCATAAGCCAGTCTACACCGGTTCAGGGATCCCCCAACCCTGCTCTGGCGCAAAACTGGACAAAGGAAAGGGGAGTGACCACTCCCCTGACCTGCACCTCCCAGGGGAGGTGCCCAGAGCTCCTCCAGTGTGCTCCAGACCTCTGCCATCTTGGAAACAGAGATGTTGCTGGCACACTGGACTGCTCTGAGTGGCCAGTGCCATCAGGTGACGTCAGAGACTCGTTCTGATAGGCTCTTACCTGTGTTACTAGCCTATCCTCCTCCCTAGGTAGCCAAACCTCCTTTTCTGGCTATTTAGGGTCTCTGCTTTGGGGAATTCTTCAGATACCGAATGCAAGAGCTCACCAGAGTTCCTCTGCATCTCTCTCTTCACCTTCTGCCAAAGGATCGACCGCTGACTGCTCAGGACGCCTGCAAAACCGCAACAAAGCAGCAAAGACGACTACTGCAACCTTGTGTCGCTTATCCTGCCGCCTTCTCGACTGTTTCCTGGTGGTGCATGCTCTGTGGGTAGCCTGCCTCCTTCTTGCACCAGGAGCTCTGAAGAAATCTCCCGTGGGTCAACAGAATCTTCCCCCTGCAACCGCAGGCAACAAAAAGACTGCATCACCGGTCCTCTGGGTCCCCTCTCAGCACGACGAGCTTGGTCCCTGGAACTCAGCAACTCTGTCCAAGTGACTCCCACAGTCCAGTGACTCTTCAGTCCAAGTTTGGCGGAGGTAAGTCCTTGCCTCCCCACGCTAGACTGCATTGCTGGGTACCGCGTGATTTGCAGCTGCTCCGGCTCCTGTGCACTCTTCCAGTATTTCCTTTGTGCACAGCCAAGCCTGGGTCCCCGACACTCTAACCTGCAGTGCACAACCTTCTGAGTTGTCCTCCAGCGTCGGGGGACTCCCTTTTGTGTCTTCGGGTGGACTCCGGTTCACTCCTCTTCCAAGTGCCTGTTCTGGTACTTCTGCGGGTGCTGCCTGCTTCTGTGAGGGCTCCCTGACTTACTGGGCGCCCCCTCTGTCTCCTCATCCAAGTGGTGACATCCTGGTCCACAGCAGCATCGAAAAACCCTAACTGCGACCCTTGCAACTAGCAAGGCTTGTTTGCGGTCTTTCTGTGGGGGAACACTTCTGCAAGCTTCTTCACGACATGGGACATCCATCCTCCAAAGGGGAAGTTTCTAGCCCTCTTCGTTCTTGCAGAATCCACAGCTTCTACCAACCGGTGGCAGCTTCTTTGCACACTCAGCTGGCATTTCCTGGGCATCTGCCCACTCTCGACATTGTCGCGACTCTTGGACTTGGTCCCCTTGTTTCACAGGTACTCAGGTCCGGAAATCCACTTTGGTTGCTTTGCTGGTGTTGGTCTTCCTTGCAGAAACCCCCTATCACGACTTCTGTGCTCTCTGGGGGTTATAGGTGCACTTTACACCTACTTTTCAGGGTCTTCGGGTGGGCTATTTTTCTAATCCTCACTGTTTTCTTACAGGCCCAGCGACCCTCTACAAGCTCACATAGATTTGGGGTCCATTTGTGGTTCGCATTCCACTTTTGGAGTATATGGTTTGTGTTGCCCCTATACCTATGTGCTCCTATTGCAATCTACTGTAACTTTACATTGCTTGCATTACTTCCTTTTGCTATTACTGCATATTTTTGGTAATGTGTACATATATCTTGTGTATATTTGGCATCCTCATACTGAGGGTCCTCACTGAGATACTTTTGGCATATTGTCATAAAAATAAAGTACCTTTATTTTTAGTATATCTGTGTATTGTGTTTTCTTATGATATTGTGCATATGACACCAGTGGTATAGTAGGAGCTTTGCATGTCTCCTAGTTCAGCCTAAGCTGCTCTGCTATAGCTACCTTCTATCAGCCTAAGCTGCTAGAAACTCCTCTTCTACACTAATAAGGGATAACTGGACCTGGTACAGAGTGTAAGTACCCCTTGGTACCCACTACAAACCAGGCCAGCCTCCTACAACTACAAACCGATGATCCTTTTAAAAAGAGCCTATCTTTCAGGGACATTCTTTGACACAGAATTTTCAATCTATTTCCTTGCAGTGACTACAACTTGGATCTGTTTCATCGAGATGGGTAGGTTTGGGACATCTGCTGTTCTAACAGTGGATCTGGTAGTGCCAGTGTCAATCAAAAAGGAAACTTGGTGGCCATTACTGTTGCTTTGTGCAAATGGACCACTTTGGTATACCTCCAAGATTGTGCCAAGTATGCAACCGTCCTCCACCTCAGGCATCATCATTGTTATTGATTAGACCCATAGTCTATGGAAGCATCGAAGACTGGGAGCTGTTGGAAACTGGCTTGATTGTCAAAGGGGTTCAGATTAGCTCTTGGGACCTTGTTCAAATTGAACCTTGTGCTTCCAATATTTTGTTGGGCCATCAGGGCTTGAGCTAGCAGCATCATCCGGGCTTGGGACATATTGGGATTAGAAGGTCTCAGCATCTTTACATTTGCCACCTGCATTGGGTTAACACTTTGCATTTGACTATCACCAGCCATTCTGTTAGGGGTAGGTCAACAATCCCTGTTCAAATAGCCCATCTTCTTGCAAAAATGACATGGGTTAGACTGCTTCAATGTCACCACATCTATTCCTGTGTTTGGATCAACTGGGACACCACTCTCATTAGGCATCATCTGTCCTTTGCCTGGAAATCAGACTCTCTGCATTCTCCCACCAACATCTTTTCCCATATGCAGGTCATTCTGAAATCCCTTGTGCACAAGCTTTGTTTGTTACAAAAAAACCTTTTCCTTAAGCCTTTTCTATTTCATCTACAACTCGTCACTGCAATACTTGGCAAATAGGAGTATCTCTTGCAAATGTTACTCTGCCAACAAATCTTTGATTGTTTTTGACCTGCATTTATCCAGATAAATATTATATATTTTTCTAAACACTGTGTGGTGTATTTTTGTGGTGCTATATTGTGTTATTGTATGATTTATTGCACAAATACTTTACACATTGCCTTCGAAGTTAAGCCTGACTGCTCAGTGCCAAGCTACCAGAGGGTGGGCACAGGATAATTTGGATTGTGTGTGACTTACCCTGACTAGAGTGAAGGTCCTTGCTTGGACAGACGGTAACCTGACTGCCAACCAAAACCCCATTTCTAACATATCATGTGGCGCCTTTCTGGCACAGTCCTTGATCATATGCCTACCTTTGTATGAAGCACCCATAAGTCATGAATAACATAAAAGGGCATATATTAAACAAGACAAAAGAAAATACCTGTCATTCGCCTTATCATGGCATTACGTCCTGATATGAATTGTACAAATAATAAATCACAGATCATACAACTTCCACATATCCAGAAGTGAAATGCCCCACGTTATAAAACATAATTTTCAACATAATGAAAAAACAAATGTTGATGTAATGGTTCTTCGAGTACCTCCCACCCCACAAAGGGAAGACATAATTGTACTGTAGAAAAGCAATATTCAAAACATATCGAAAATAAAGAGTCCACTGACACAGAGAAAAGTAAAGTAAAATTTGAACTAATCTGTAGTGTGTCAGCCTCGCATAGTTACGCACTGGAAAGTAAAACAGCATGTAAAAACGTGATCAACCGATATAGCGTTCAAAGAAATATATGCAATCCATATAAAAGCGAGGACAAACTCCTATGCTATGAATATTGTGATAAAGCGAACTTCCAGAAATGACGCCTATGTGGACAGCTTTACATGGAGAAACCATTTAATGGAGGGTAGAAAGCAGACATAAAGACCAAGTGGGAAGTCTTTAAATAAAATAGGAAAAAACATGTGGGAACGTCAGCCCAAACTATGCCGCACATGGAGTAATCATATTACCATCAGCACCTATTTTGCGTTCAAAAGACAACATGATATATATGCAAAGGATCAAATGTGTGTAAAACCCTAAAGACAAAAGAAATTAAAAAAATAAGCAATTCTTCTATCTGTGTTACACTACATATATGGCCACACAAAGCCTGAGGAAAAGGGTCATCTAAGGTGCGTTATTGAATGTGTGAGTGTGTGTGTTAGTGTGTCAATGGGTGTCTGCAAATGTTGCAGTGGTATTATCAGTGATGTGATATAAGATTTCATGAGTGATGAAATATGTGAGGTAATTAACAGTGCATGGAGATGATGTGTATTGCAGTTTCTTTAGATAACTATAACTAGTGAATTTATATGGTTTTGTGTGTGTAAAATCTGAACCTAACTATAATGCCCTGTAACCTTTGTTTTTATTTTTTGGTACGGTTTAAGTTTTTTTTTAACTCTATTTCCTAACTTTAACATACCTGTAACCTCTGTATTTTTCAGTGTAATTGCTACAATTTTAATACTATTCCCTAACTATAATGTCCCTGTAACCTTTGTTTTTTTAGGGAATTTCTCAATTTAAAAAAAACATTGTACTACAATATGTAAGTGGATTTGTAAGCACCTGTATGGGTGTGTGAGTGGTTGTGTGCGTGTGTAAGTGGGTCTGCGAGTGGGTGTGTGAGTGTGTGAATGAGTGCTTGAGTAGGTGTGTGAGTGGCTGTGTGGGTCTGTAAATGAGTGTAGTAGTGGTTTTGTGGGTCTGTGTGTGGGTTTGTGTGTGAGTGGTTGTGTGAGTGTCAGTGGGTGTGGTAGTGGTATTGTGGATCTGTGAGTGTGTGGGTGATTGTGTGGGTCTGTGAGTGGGTGTGGTAGTGGCTTTGTGAGTCTAAGTGGGTGTGCAAGTGTGTGTGTGTGAGTGTGCCAGTGGCTGTGTGGGTCTGTGAGTGGGTGTACGTGTTTATTTAATGATGGTACGTATCCACAAATCCGGTGAGGACCATATAGGGGCCACGCTGAGCAACGCAGTTGATCTTCAAACCCTCACATATTGAAAAAAACAAAAAATGTACACAATTTATTTCCCACGAGGGCTCCCTCATGGACCCATGGGGTAAGGGTCCCTCTACCCTGACCCCTTTTATCAGTTTTAACTGGGAACCAAATTTCAATACACAAAATGGAGATCCCAACTTTTCATTCAGGTTGCGGAAAACCAATCAAGACATTGCTGTTGGCATGTGGATCCGCGGATCCTTCTTGTCTCTAGATATACATAAATCTTTTTTTTTAATTACTACAAAACTATTGAGCACATTTACACCAAATTACAAAAAGCACTCTTTCTGGACCAAGACTTAGCTGTCTGTTAAATTCGGTGTAATTCCGCTCAGCGGTTTGGGCTGTAGTTGTGTCTGAAAAAATCCCAAGGGAAATTGCATGGGGAAACGCGGTTTGAGACCCCCCTCTTTCTCAATCCTTGTGTTGTGAATCATCCCAAAGCTTTCTAGACAGCAGCTGAATAGACTAGTACAATAGGTTTTAATTTTTTTTGAAGATTCTCCAAATGGTGTCAAAGTTATTAGCAAAACAAAAAATGATTTTCCTATGGAAGCTAGGTCCTTACTATAACTACCTACTGGTGACCGTCATATATATGTATATATATTTACTTAAAAAAACAAAGGTTACAGGGACGTTATAGTTAGGATATGACTTTACTCGCATAAAACCATAGAAATTCAGCAGTTGTAGTTATGATTAGCTTAAGTAACTATAACTCATGCCTTAATGTAACTATAACTTGCGTCCCCGCCGTACGGTTTTCTCCTAAATAATTTTACTACAAATGTTACATTGATATTATCAATGATGTTATCAAAGACGTCATGAGTGATGTAATATGTGGGGTAATTAGCAGTGCATGGTGAGTGCACGAGTTATAGTTACCTTAGGTTACGAGTTATATTACTTGAGCTAACCATAACTATAACTGCTAAATTTCTATGGTTGGTGAGTAGGACTCTAAGTGGATAATTGATTGTCTGAGTGGGTCTGGAAGTAGGTACATGATTGTCTGAGTGGGTCTGTGAGTGGGTGCATGAGTGTCTGAGTGGGCCTGCAAGTGCATGAGTCTCTGAGTGGGTGTGTGAGTGTCTTAGTAGGTCTGTGTTTGAGTGCATGAGTTTCTGAGTGTTTCTGTGAGTGAGTGCATGAGTTTCTGTGTCTGTGAGTGACTGCATGAGTCAGTGAGTGGGTGCGTAAGTCTCTGAGTAGGTTAGTGGGTGCATGAGTTTCTGAATGGGTGCATAAGTGTCTGAGTGAGTGTCTGAGTGCATCTGTGAGTATGAGTGTCTGTGTGATTTTTTCAGTAGCTGTGCGAGTGATTCGTCCTGTAGTGAATCCTAGTTTGTTTTAATGGGACACAGGATTTAGCTTAGCCTTTGGCTTGCAGACACCTAGTGACTTTGACCCTACTTCGCTTGCTCTGTTTTAGCACTTTTATTTAATTAAATCTTTCAAAATGGCTGCCTTTTTTTTTAGTTAGTCCCTTGTTTTAGTTTACGTTATCAGTGCAACCGCGCTAAGGCGTCAATATCAAGCGACAAAGATAAACAAACTGTAGGTGTTCGCATTAGGTACTTTCCCTCTTCATGCTTTTGAGGGAATTGTTTACATTAATTACCGTCCCAAGCATATGTTGTTATCTATTGTTTGGGAACAGACCTACGTCCAAGCAGGGGTCCAAGCAGATCTGTATAAATACACCTCACTTAAACAGATAGTCAGAGGGATTCTGACTAGATGCCATTGCTGCTATTGATGCTGCCTTGATGCTGACCCAGTCTTTGTGTGCCTACGGAGTCTGAGCTAGAGACCTCATTCCAAGCTAACAAGGGTTGGGGGGCTATTCTCGTAGACATGGCATTGGCAAATTAGGTTTAACATACCAAGCTCTCTTTTAGGTTAGAGGTTAGGCTCATTATGCTGGGGTATTAGGACATATCTCATACTTTATGTCATTATTTGTCATTGCAAGATGGTGGGGGTCTTTGTATTAATGACTCTTGTCTTTACCATTCTGTTTCTTGCACTGTTCATTATCTTAATAATTGCAGGCCATGCAATTTATCGCAGATTGCAGTTTTGCTAAATAAAACCTATTGAAACTTTACTGCATCTTCTTCGTTTGATTGAGACATTGAGTTTAAGTGAGAAAGGGGTAATCTCTGTTTAACCACAACACTCCCAGAGATGTCACACTCTTGAGTCCATGCATAAAGGCTGCCACAAATCACCTTTTACTGTTTGGGTTTTTGGTGAGGTGCTGCTTGTGAGCTGGGAGGGTTGGGACGACAGTTGCGAGTTGTTGTAGGATTAGCATAGTCGCCTACAAACATAAGTACTGACATCCTTAAACCAGCAGTCTTGCCTAGAGCAAGGGCCTGATTACAACTTTGGAGGAGGTGTTAATCCGTCCCAAAAGTGACGGTAAAGTGACGGATATACCACCAGCCGTATTACAAGCCTATTATATCCTATGGAACTCGTAATATGGCTGGTGGTATATCCGTCACATTTGGGACGGATTAACACCTCCTCCAAAGTTGTAATCAGGCCCCAAGAGTCCAACTACGACAGTCCACAAGGGAACTTCACCTGCACTTTTATCCAGCAAAAGTCCACAGTTTTGCACAAAATATCTACCCAAGTGGAGTTCTTTCTGTCTCGTTGGATAAATGTCCAGTACATATTCTACACTACAGCTGCCTAATGAAGCACAAGCAAATGTCACCAGTGACCGTGTGTGTGTGTTTGGCAATATGATTTGGTTCCTGGTGCATTTTTATCCAGAAATATGTGGTAACATGAATCCTCTTATTGAGAGGCCAATGAGACTACAAAGTCGTAAATCTCCAACAAACCAGAGTCCTTCCTGTTATCTACATGATGTAAGTGCTTCTCTGTTTTTTGGAGATGTCCTCATATTCCTTGAATTTAAGAATGTGCCAATAAAGTTGTGGTAAATGCATTGGGGGTACCCTTTGGTAAGCTGTCCATCATACTGGCAAAACGCAGGAAGACCTTTGAATACTACTAAGGTGGAAGGTGAAGGACAAGCATCTGAAGCTTCAAGATGATTTGCACATTTGCATACTCATAGCAATTTAAAAAGAGAACCATGAACTCTGCTCTCACCTGGAGAGGGCAAATAAGAACCCACTTGACACGGTCACATACAGATTGCACCTCAATAGATCATTGATGCATTCACCTCCACAAAGGATTTCCGATAGTTTCTTAATAGGGAATCACTGAAAAACACATTTAATGGGGGAGGGGAGCCATGCGGCCCCCTCCCCGGGCTGATTTCAGCCCTGAGGACCCCATCCCCTGGGGCCCGACCAAAAACAAATGGAGGAGGGGGCCGTCCATGTCTCCTGGGTGACCTTTGGCACCCAGTGTGCAGGATCCGGACCACAGGGGGGGCCTCAAGGCCCCTGAGGTCCCAGCTGGCTCCACATCTACTGCAAGTGGTGGTCCCCAAGGTTTATAGAGCCTCAGAAGGGGGTCCTGCAAACCTTCCTCCTTTTTTATAAATAAAGCACCGGGGTGGTGGTGCCTGGGGCCCTTTGAGCCTCAGGAGCGGGCCCCATGCACCCCCATCCATCTTTTAAACAATAACTTTGGGACCTGTCCCACCCGGGGCTGCAATTAAAACTAGCACACAAATTCACAGCACATATTGTTTTTTTTAAATGCTTTTTTGCCATGCTGGGGACCCTCTGGGACCGCAAGACCAAGACTTGGGGTCAGCACATTCCTACCAGGCCCCTTTTCTTTTTATTTTTTTTGTTGGACTCAGCTGAAGCTGAGTCTCACTTCCTGGCTGAAGTGTTGGCAGCCAATCAGAGTTTGGCATTTCCCTGCATGAGCTTGTTATTCTTTGCAAAGTCCTCGTGCAAGAACTCGAGCACTAGATTTGGATTTCGTTAAATTTCTCAACAGCTACTAAATGGATTTACACCAAATAAAATAAAAGCACAATCTGTGGAACAAACTCTAGCATTTTGCCAAATTTGGTGTAATTCTGTCTAGCGGTTCGGGCTGTGGTCGTGTTCAAAACTCCTAAGGGAATTCACATGGAAAATGCACTTTTTTTGACCCCCCCTTCACCTTGGCCCCTGCTTGACGGACCACCCTTGAAACTTTTCATGTGCAACAAGAATTACTGGCACACTTATTTTGGAGAACTTCGTGAAGATCTGTCAAACAGCACCAAAGATATGGGCAAGTCAAAAAACACGTTTCGTTTGGAAACATAGTCCTAACTATAACTACCTACTGGCAACCGCAAGAAGGTGCTATATATATATGTCTATCAAAACAAAGCCCTTTCAGGGTTAGAGTGACACATAAATTATGCAAAAAAGAAGAGATAACTCTGGGTAGCTCCCAAGTTTAGGTGGAGACTAGCTCCAGTAAGGAGCACCCTGCAACACTAGCGATACTCTAGATTTGCTCACCTCAAATGTCTGTTTATCTAGCAAAGTTTTAAAACATAGGATCAGCACAGTGCTATCCACGCCAAGATAGATAGGGTCAAAGTCTTTTGCCATTTGTACAGCAAAATCTTCAAGCATAGGATTAACACAGTGTCATCCTCGCCGAGCTGTAAAATGACACAAGCCATTTACCACTCCAAGCAAAGTATTAAAGCTTTGGACTGGTCAAATACCATCCAAGCCAACGTGGCATGTGTAAAGCAACCCCTGACACATGTTTCACTCTCATTAGAGCTCTTCAGAGAGATTTAGCTTTGTCCAGACACAAGGGAGCAACCAATATAAGCCAAAACAAGGCCATTTCAGGGTTAGAGTGACGCATAAATTATGCAAAAAAGAAGAGAGAACTCTAGGTTTTTGCCACGTTTAGGTGGAGAGCATCTCCAGTAAGGAGCACCCTGCAACACCAGCAACACTCTTGATTTGCTCACCTCAAATGTCTGTTTATCTAGCAAAGTTTTAACACATAGGCTCAGCAGAGTGCTATCCACGCCGCGCTAAATAGGGACAAAGTCTTTTGCCATTTATATAGCAAAATCCTTAAGCATAGGATTGACACAGTGTCATCCTCGCCGAGCTGTAAAATTACAAAAGCCATTTACCACTCCAGGCACAGTATTACAGCTTTGGATTGGTCAAATACCATCCAAGCCAACCTGGAATGAGTAAAGCAACCCCTGACATGTGTTTTGATCTCATTAGAGCTCTTTAGAGGGGTTTATAAACAGACATTTGAGGTGATCAAATCCAGAGTGTTGCTGGTGTTGCAGGGTGCTTCTTACTGGAACTGCTCTCCACCTAAACTTGGGAACTACCCAGGGTTCTCTCTTCTTTTTTATATATATATTTTTTTTTTTCACTGAAAAAAACAAAGGATACAGGGGTGTTATAGTTAGGTTCTGAATATACTCAAACAAAGCCATAGAAATTCAGCTGTTATAGTTATGGCTAACTCAAGTAACTATATCTTGCACCCTAAGGTAACTTTAAGTCACGCCCCCGCCATGCACAGTTTTCTCATCAATAATTGCATTGAAAATGTTGCAGTCACAATATAATGATGCCATAGAAGGTGTCATCAATAATGTAATATGGGGAGTAATTCGCCTTGCATGGCAAAGGCACGGGTTACAGTTACCTTGGGCTCAAATTATAGTTACTTGAGTTAACCATAACTATAACTGCAGAATTTCTATGGTTTTATGTGAGTAAATTCAGAACCTAACGATAACGTCCTTGTAACCTTTTTTTTTTCAGTGAATTTCTATGTATTTTTAGGGCACCCACATGTAAATATAACCTGCGCCGCGCACTGCTTTTGCTATTCTTGGCAGGGGTTGACCACAGGGCCTGGCCTATGGCCAAGCCTCCTGCATGCATTCAGACCCAAACTGCGCACAGCCTTTGGCCATACGCAGCATGAGATTGGATGCAGTAGGTGGTGTTTTTTTTTTTAATTGTTCTCTGGATCCGCAGATTGACGTGGATTGGACAAGAAAGAAACTGGGCAATGTTATTCCCATGAGGGGTCCCTAAGAGATCCCGCTAGGTGTCCTATGAGATCAGGATACCTGTATCCTGACCCCTTATGTTGTGCTTTTGCACTCTTTTTTTCTCACCCCCTCAGCCGATGCAGCAAACAAAATGGCGACTTAAACTTTTCTGTCAGGTTGTGGCCAGCCAATCAGGGTGTTGCTTTTCTACCAGATCCACAGATCCTCCACATCCCTACATATCTATACTGAATGGATTTACACCAAATCACAAAAGGCACAACCTGTGTACCAAGATCTAGCTTCCTACCAAACTGGTGTAATTCTGTTCAGCAATTCGGGCTGCATGAAAATGAACGTGGAAAATACGTTTGGCCCCCCCATTTTCCTTGGCCCCCGCTTGATGGATCACCTGAAACTTTTAAGACAGCATTTGAACCGACTGTAGTGTACGGTTTGAAAATGTCATGAAGATTGGTCAAGAGGCTCCAAAGTGATCAAAGTTATTGATAAAAACAAAAAACGCTCATCCTATGGAAACTAGGTCCTAACTAGCCAGTAGGTAATATATATATATATATATATATATATATATATATATATATATATATATATATATATATATATATATATAAAATCAATTTGATCATGCAATCTAAAGTTGTATATTATACAAAAAGGAAAAAGCTATATAAGGCATTGAATATGGCAAGGGAAAGATTTTAAAAGCAAGGTGTGAGCACCTGTTGAACCAAGTTAAGGTTCAGGGGAAATAGGTGTAGGTGTTCAAGCATGAAGTTCAATACCTCAAGTAGGAGAAATCAGAAAAGTTTGGAAAAACTCTTCCTTCAGTGAAGTCAGGTCCGGATTTGGTAAAGAAGCACGCAACTAATAAGAAATCATAATGGCGATTTCCAACTCTAAACGTAATTGCAGCTAGGTGTAAAGCCTGATCAGACTTTTTTAAGCTCTTTCTCGTATTGAGAATGAAATGTTCTTCTTGATTTATTCCCACATTCTTTTTCAGTTTCAGTTGTCCTATTTACTTCGTTAGAGAGAATAGCATTTTGTTCACACTAAGAACTGAAAGATTAGGTAGCAATTCTTGGAACTGGGTTCTGAACATGCAGTGCAGAAGATTGGAGAGAACCTTCGGTACCAGGCAGACTGTTCGATCAATACTCTTTCATGGACGTGCAGCTGGGTGCTCTTTATTTAGTGATGGGTACGTGTGGAATTGACCTGCTCCCCAGAGACGGTAAATCCTGATTGGTTCATCCAGAAGGCGGTTGTAGAGCGAAACCTCCAGAAACTTCGATTATACTTCACTTATATGAGTTAGGTCTAATTATACCAATATACTGCCAGAGATTGGAACATACTAACATTATGGTTAATATATGGTTAGTAATGGGGTGAAACTTTTAATTATGCTGCTCAAGGCTCATTTTTTTTACACTTTGCACATCTTCCTTCAGCTCTGGTATTTTAGGCCCTAATGCTCCAGTTTTTATGCAATCATGCTGTGGCATTTGCAGTAGCTCGCATGTAAAACGTATCTTCTGTGTGTAGTTGAGTCATCTAATGCATGTGTTCTCTCTGTTACCACTGGCACAAGGATTTTTCTGAACTACTTACGGTGCATTCTGAAGAAGGGCGACCCTGTCCTGCAGAAAAAGTTCAAATTCATCATTAAGAAGTCAAGCACGGATTACCAGGGAGAAATAAATCATGTGCATAAATAAGGACCCCTTGTGTCAGTGTGGTAGTTGTGCATTTTGCACTGGGGCTGTCCTCTCCTGCAAGGTGACCACCTCAAATGGCCAAATTTCAAGGGAGGCAGCAGTAAACAGGAACTAGTAGCACTCTGGGGACCAAAAGCCTCAACTGCTTCAGAGGCTATCTTGCACTATTGGGTCTAGTCCAAGTCATTGTCTGAGCATGGATGTGCCACACCATAAGGTACAATGGGATTCAGCCAGTCTGTTTTTATGAACACAGTGCTACTGCTAATAGCATAGTAAGGATGCAATGGACCCTGGAGCAAGCAAGGAAAATGCCCCTTTTGATGAATGTTGGGGTAGTAAAATGCAGTAATTTTCAGGATTCACTGGGCCCCTCAGGGCTGTGGGCCTGGTGCTACTGCACTTGCTGAGCCTATTGTAGATACACCCCTAGATGCTAAGCAGGACTAAGAGATGAAGTATGCCTCTATCCCTCGATTCAAGTGGAGAACCAAGTCTCTGTCCTCCCTGGTAAATCTGGGGGATGCAAATGGGAGTAGAGCCTAGTTCTTTCTTTGGATGCCCTCTCTTGCAAAGCTGGTCCAGTTCCTGACTTCTTCTCTCCTCTGTTATGGAGCCTATCTCTCACTTGCGCAGCTTGTTGTTAAGAGGGAGAAGGGTACCGAGCTGGGAACTGAGAAGCCTTGTCACAAGGGAAGCGAGAAGCCTTGTCACAAGGCTTGTGTGAAAGAGTACTGCCTTCTCTGGGTCTCAGGTGAGATATTGCTCCCCTTATGAGGATTAGAAGGCACAATAAAAAGTACCAACATGTACAGGCAATACGAAGCACCAGTCCCTGCTACCGCTGCCATTCAGGTTGAGCAAATGGAAAAGTAGCATTGGAATGTCTCTCTGACACAGAAGCAGCATCAGACCCTGGAGTGACTGACATTTCCTTCTTTACACCAGGACGTGGTGGGATAATGGCTAATCCAGATTCTCTTTTCCAGTGGCAGGATGTGGCCTTTTTCGGGATCACAGTTGATACCAGCAGTTCATGTCGTCAGGACTCCGTGTCTTCAGAGTTTCTCTTTCGTGTACTCCTCTGTCAGTAAAGTTGGATTCCATGGGGGGAGCTGTCTGAATCATCTCACTTATTAGATGAGGAACTGCTGAATCTTGAGCTGGCTGTCATGTTTCTCTCTGATCCAAGCTCTGGACTCACAAACATACTTACACCCTACCCTTCTTCAAATTAATTTCTGGATGTCTTGAATCCCAAGCTGTAAACCAGGAGAGATTGGTGTGGCTCCTCCAGGACTAATTTCATCCTTCGTCATGGTGGTCCTTATACAGCTCCCAACACTCACCAGATTTTTGATTGCCAATGTAAGGATAACTCCATAAAAATAGTATTAAGAAGACTATCCTGCTCTGGCAAATGCCAGCCTATCTGTCAAGTTCGGAAGAGACCAAATGAATTCCTCCTTGACCTCAGGAGAAAACTGAATTTCATTGCAATTTGAGAAACCATTCCCAAGATGAACTCCCTTAAAACACTAGAGGAGCTTGTAATATGAGTGCCCCAATAATATGACTTCAGTTGTTTGAGAACAATACACCTGACACCCATGCCAGAGCCCTTAACCGAATACGCTGATTATGAAACAGATAATGAAAGTAGATAAAGTACCTCTGCCAAATCACTCTCATTTTCACAGGAGGTATTTTTAAACAAGCATTAGTATTGTTAAGCACATAGACCTAAAACTTTGTTGATTAAGTTTTAAAAGTGGTGTCTTCGTGTTCATAAAGAAATCCACTTCCATCCATAGGTATTGTCATTTGTGAATGATGGACCAAAACTACCTTGCTTTTAGACATCAATAAAATGTTCTTCCATAAAAATATCACCTGTAGGAGTCTGGCTCTCTATATATTGTACAAAAATTATGTGCACTGTGCAGGGAGTCTAAGCAACCCCACCTTGGTATCCAGAGGTATACTTTAGACCACCTAATGTTCTTTTTTTAGTGGTAGCTTGGTCTAGCAGTTAGGCTAATCTTGGAGAAGTGACAAGCATTTGTTGTACTCACAGTATCAATACATGTAGACACACACTCAGAAGAATAACTTGAGACCTATTCACAAAAATACTTCAGATTCTTATAACATTTTTAAGACCAAGATCATCAAAATCAGGTAAGTACTTTTTAAGTTATGATTTTTCAAATATTAGTAAAAATATTCTTTTTGTGTGTAATTACGCAGCATAGGAATCAGTGGAGGAAAACTTTAAAAATGCATATAGTATCAGGCAATGTTCTCACAAGTGTCACCTTCTGTTTTTAAGTCAAGGTTGTCGAGATGTCCTTTGGGCCAGCCGGAGAAGTTCGGACAGCACCCGGATCCAGCAGAGCAGCGGCTGAAAATCTTTGAGCAGGTGCAGAATGGAGAAGGGGACCACTTGGAAACACTGCACAGGAAGACTTAAAGGTAAGTCTGGTGGAAGCTCTTGGAGTGTAGAGGTTGCAAGGGGTTGGGGACACCTAGAGCACAGCTGGTTTTCTGATGCAGGGACCAGGGAGGCGGGTGCAGTGCAGATAGGTCAGAAAAGGGCTGTGTGAAAAGGAGCCTTTGGAACCATAGGCAGGTCACTTTGAGGGTAGATTGCAGGTCAGCAGTGCCACACTAGGGGGGTGTCCTGAGGTCCCTTGACTGGTGCTTGCTTCCGGTACTCAGAGAGTCTGGAGTGGACATTTCTTCTGGGTGTCCGATGCTAGGGTTCCAGCTCCCTGGGCTATGGCACTTCTCAGCCACTAGAGGTCTCAGTGCAGCCACACTTGCCACACTGGCAGGGTTTGTCCTCCAGGTCTGTCAGGTGGAATTTGGTCAGGCTACTTTGTCTAGTTCATTAGACGGCAGCCGGTCAGTAACTGGACTTCACTGGATCTTGCTTTCTGAGTACATGGAGTGATGCCTTACCTCTTGAGGGAGGTTCTTGGCAATTTTTAGAAGGTTGAAGATCCTCTGGGGTTTCTTCCATCCGATGTCCAGTCAACCCTTCAGATCGTTGAGTCCATCGTGCAGCAGGCAGGGTTTGGTGCCTTTTTCTTCTTGCAGCAGGACTTCTGTTCTCGAGCCTTGAGTCTTTTTTGTTGCTGGACTTCTTGTGTCAATCGAGTGTGAACTGCAGGTCTAGGGATGCGCACTAAATACTGCATTTGGTGGGCATTTATGGGGTACCGGGAGGTTGCCAATGGGCCACTTACCCTAGGGTGGCTACACCCACTCTGTGACCACTTCCTGCGGGAAGAGGTCACATCTCTAACCCTGATAGGCTATTTTCCTGCCAACCAAGTTGGAAGAAAATGAAATGGAGTGGTCACCTCGCCATTCTACACCTGGGGATGTGGTGCAGGTTGGGGAGGGCACTACCCCTACTCTGACAAAGTGTTCCCACCAGTTTCCCACTCAGAGTGGGGGGGAAAACATTGGGCAGCCTTCTGTTGCTAGCATCAGAGTCAGAGGTTAGTTGTCAAAGGCGCTAAAGCCTTTGATTCTGACCACTGGGCCTGGGGACCTGCCTGAGGGAGGAGGTGTAGAACCTCCAGTTAGGAAAGGCTTTGTGTTCTGGTCCTGAGAGCAGAGGCTCTCACCTCAAGAGTCCAGATTTGTGTCTGGTGGTGGCAGGCTGGTAAAAGCCAGTTCAGCAATCAAGCCAGGGCTAGTAGGTTTTGCAAGGGACAACTCTAAGGTGCCTTCTGGGTACAGGTTGTAATAAATCCAACACTGGCATCAGCGTGGGTTTAATATTCTGAGTTGTTTGACACCAAACAACCCAGTATTCAGAGAGTCCATCATGTAGCTGGGGAACCCATAATGACCAGTGTCCAGCACATGTACTTGCTATGGCTTCCTTGTACACTTACTATATCTTAACGGTTCAAATATTCACAGTAGGGGCATATCTGCTAATGCAACCATATGCCCTAACATGCATTATAGTGCATCCTTCCTTAGAGCTGTATGGCCTGCCAGAGGGGGGCATACCTATAAGGCATGCAGTGTTAGTGGCAGGGCACTCTTAGTGAGTGCCATGTTGAGTTTGCAACTTTTAACTACACCTTGTCATCCTGCAGCCCTTGGCAGCCTGCATGAGGCTGGTGTGGGGCTGGTGTGGGGCTTCTCAGAGTGGCACAATTAGTGCTGTAGTTCTGGGGAGCCCTCTTCAGTACCCATGCACTGGGTACCAGGAGTACCATTGGCTTACAAGGGTAGCTGAATTCCCACTACATAGTACAGTTTTGAGGAAAGAGATTTGACCCTGGGAACCTGTTTAGCATGGGCCCAGGGCACTTACAACTTTGAAACCACATCATTTTTCAGGCAAAACGTGTGGGGGTAACCATGCAAAAGAGGCCCTTTCTCACACTACCCCATGCCCTCACCCCCAACAAAAGGGGATGAACCAACCCTTTCCCTTGGGAGTCTTCATCCTTTAAGTGGAAGAACCTGGAAATGCCATATGCATTGGCATGGGCAGTCCCAGGTCTGTGATCCACTTTAAAGTCCATTCCCTGTAAAGATATGGACCACCTAAGCAATTTGGGGTTTTCACCTTTCATCTGGTGAAGCCACCTGGGAGGCCTGTGGTCTGTTTAAACTATAAAGTGAGAGCCAAACAAGTATGGCCTCAGCTTCTTCAAGGCCAGACCACAGCAAAGGCTCCCCTCTCTATGGCACTCTGTTTTTGTTCCCTCAGGTGTAGTCTTTTGCTTATAAAAGCGACAGGCTGGTCATGTTCCTCATCATTGGTCGGGGCTAGGTCCTATCCCAATTTCTGAGGCGTCTGTTTGGACAATAAATTGCCTGGAGTAATCTGAAGCTATTAGGACTGGGGCAGAGCAGCACATTGCATCCTTCAGAATGTCAAAGACCTTTTGACAACTCACAGTTCACTTAATTTTTTTGGGCATTTCCTTGAAGGTAGGTTCCGTGAGGGCGGCCACTATGGTGCCATAATCCTTCACAAACCTCCTATAGTATATAATCAAGCCAAGGAATGTCTTGACTTGGGCCTGGGTAGTTGGAACATTGCAAGCTAGAATTGTCTGGCTCTTGGGCTCTAGGGGTTGAACTTGGCCTCCACCTACCAGGTGGCCCAAGTACACAACCTTTCCCTGCCCTATCTGGCTTTTACTGGCCTTGATAGTGAGGCCTGCCTTTTGCAGGGCCTCAAGAATCTTTCCCAGGTCGATCAGGTGATCATGCCAGGTGGAGCTGTAGACAGCAATATCATCTAGATATGCTGCACTAAAGGATTACAGTTCAGCCAGGACTTGGTTCACCAACCTCTGGAAGGTGGCAGGGGCATTATATAACCCAAAGGGCATAGCAGTAAACCTATAATGCCCACTCAGAGTGCAGAATGCTCACTTCTATTTTCTCCATGGGTCAGTCCAATCTGCCAGTACCCAGATGTAAGAACAAAGGTACCCAGGTATTTAGCTGCCCCTAATCTGTCTATGAACTCATCAGTTCTTGGGATTGGGTGTTGTCTGTTTTTGTGACTGAATTGAGGTCCCTGTATTCCAAACAAAACCTAATTTCCTTTTTCACTCCCTTGGAGTAAGGTTTGGGGACTAAAGCTATTGGGCTAGCCCAGGGACTCTCAGAGGGTTAAATGACACCCAAAGCCAGCATCTTTTTTACTTCCACTTGGATGCTCTCTCTGACATGGTCTGACTGCCTGTAGCTTTTGTTTTTGACAGACAAGCTGTCTCTATTGTCCGCATCATGGGTACACCAGTTAGTCTTATCAGGGGGTCGGAGAGACTAAGGGGGTCATTCCAACCCTGGCGGTCGGTGTTAAAGCGGCGGCCAACCCGCCAACAGGCAGGCGGTAAAAAAAATGGAATTCTGACCCTGGCGGGAACCGCCAACACAGCCCGCCACTTTAACACTCCGACCGCCACGGCGGGGCAAACAAACAGCACGGCGGTCACCGCCAACAGACAGGCGGCAGACAATGTACCGCCCACCCTATCACGACCCACCAATCCGCCACCTTTTCCGGGGCGGGAGCCCCGCCGATAAAAACACGGCGGAAACAGACCATGAACGGGAAAACGCTCACCTCTATACACTCCACGAGGAATCTGAACAGCATGGAACCCGAATTAAACATCCTACCAGCGATTGTCTACCTGCTCCTCTACCAGGAGCACGAACGCCCCCGCAGGAGACAACGGTAAGTACTGCACCTACGACACAGGGGAGGGGGGAGGAGAAAAGATTACGGGCACACACATACACGACACCCCCCCCCCCCCCCCAAATCCCCACACACCAATGTAGAGCAACAAGTCAGATTTACACCCCCCAAACCCCCCGGAATAATTCAAAGACAAAATAAAATGATCATTAAAATAGAAGTATATTAAAGCATATTTGAACTGAAGTGAAATATGAGATTATAAAAAAAAAAAATCACAACATGAAGAATGTATACATAGTCCAAAAGTCCGGCACATATTGGCTACATGCCATTGTTCGTGGTCCTATGTGCATAAACACATGGGCAAAGCCCACACACGAGACCCGATTCCATTGGAGAGAACACTGCTGGGGCATCAGATAATAAAACCACAGGCACCTCAGGGGGAAGGGGGGGCACCTCAGCCACATGAGTCCACGACGCCAGATCCACGAGGGGCCTCCATGCCCACTGTACCATCCTGGGGAGTGCAAAGCCACAGTCTCTCAAGTCTCTACAGTGGGTGGATTGCCCACTGTACCATCCTGGGGAGTGCAAAGCCACAGTCTCACAAGTCTTTTCAGTGGGTGGATTGCCCACTGTACCATCCTGGGGAGTGCAAAGCCACAGTCTCACAAGTCTTTTCAGTGGGTGGATTGCCCACTGTACCATCCTGGGGAGTGCAAAGCCACAGTCTCACAAGTCTTTTCAGTGGGTGGATTGCCCACTGTACCATCCTGGGGAGTGCAAAGCCACAGTCCATCTGGTGGATTACAGACTCCACTGGTTATGGAGGAGGCATGGTGCCCAGAGTGCTTCGTGAAGGCCTGCCCGACACAGACCCGGCCCTGCCAATGGGCCAGCGGTGCTTGACAGGAAGGGCCCAGCGGAGCGGTGCTTGAGATGAAGGGCCCAGCGGAGCGGTGCTTGAGATGAAGGGCCCAGCGGAGCGGTGCTTGACAGGAAGGGCCCAGCGGAGCGGTGCTTGACAGGAAGGGCCCAGCGGAGCGGTGCTTGACAGGAAGGGCCCAGCGGAGCGGTGCAGAGACGGCGGGGCCCAGCGGAGCGGTGCTTGAGATGAAGGGCCCAGCGGAGCAGTGCTTGACAGGAAGGGCCCAGCGGAGCGGTGCAGAGACGGCGGGGCCCAGCGGAGCGGTGCTTGAGATGAAGGGCCCAGCGGAGCGGTGCTTGACAGGAAGGGCCCAGCGGAGCGGTGCTTGACAGGAAGGGCCCAGCGGAGCGGTGCTTGAGATGAAGGGCCCAGCGGAGCAGTGCTTGAGATGAAGGGCCCAGCGGAGCGGTGCTTGAGATGAAGGGCCCAGCGGAGCGGTGCTTGAGATGAAGGGCCCAGCGGAGCGGTGCAGAGACGGCGGGGCCCAGCGGAGCGGTGCTTGACAGGAAGGGCCCAGCGGAGCGGTGCAGAGACGGCAGGGCCCAGCGGAGCGGTGCTTGAGATGAAGGGCCCAGCGGAGCGGTGCTTGACAGGAAGGGCCCAGCGGCGCGGTGCTTGACAGGAAGGGCCCAGCGGCACGGTGCTTGACAAGAAGGGCCCAGTGGAGCAGTGCAGAGACGGCAGGGCCCAGCGGAGCGGTGCTTGAGATGAAGGGCCCAGCGGAGCGGTGCTTGACAGGAAGGGCCCAGCGGAGCGGTGCTTGACAGGAAGGGCCCAGCGGAGCGGTGCAGAGACGGCGGG
This sequence comes from Pleurodeles waltl, assembly GCF_031143425.1. Lineage (NCBI taxonomy): Eukaryota > Metazoa > Chordata > Amphibia > Caudata > Salamandridae > Pleurodeles > Pleurodeles waltl. The sequence continues at coordinate 650,594,814 of NC_090449.1, read as the reverse complement.
GCCCAGCGGAGCGGTGCTTGAGATGAAGGGCCCAGCGGAGCGGTGCTTGAGATGAAGGGCCCAGCGGAGCGGTGCTTGACAGGAAGGGCCCAGCGGAGCGGTGCTTGACAGGAAGGGCCCAGCGGAGCGGTGCAGAGACGGAGGGGCCCAGCGGAGCGGTGCTTGAGATGAAGGGCCCAGCGGAGCGGTGCTTGACAGGAAGGGCCCAGCGGAGCGGTGCAGAGACGGCGGGGCCCAGCGGAGCGGTGCTTGAGATGAAGGGCCCAGCGGAGCAGTGCTTGACAGGAAGGGCCCAGCGGAGCGGTGCAGAGACGGCGGGGCCCAGCGGAGCGGTGCTTGAGATGAAGGGCCCAGCGGAGCGGTGCTTGACAGGAAGGGCCCAGCGGAGCGGTGCTTGACAGGAAGGGCCCAGCGGAGCGGTGCTTGAGATGAAGGGCCCAGCGGAGCAGTGCTTGAGATGAAGGGCCCAGCGGAGCTGTGCTTGACAGGAAGGGCCCAGCGGAGCAGTGCTTGACAGGAAGGGCCCAGCGGAGCGGTGCTTCTCACGGCAGGGCCCTGTTCAGCTGTGCTTGTCACGGCGGGGCCCTGTTCAGCGGTGCTTCTCACGGCGGGGCCCTGTTCAGCGGTGCTTCTCACGGCGGGGCCCTGTTCAGCGGTGCTTTTCACGGCGGGCCCTGTTCAGCGGTGCTTCTCACGGCGGGGCCCTGTTCAGCAGTGCTTGTGTTGTGTTCCTAGGGAACCAGATCTGGGCAATCATTCCCGCTCAGTCGCCATCCGACCTATCGCTTGCGGGGCCCTCCTGTGCTGGACTCCTGGGCCCGTGGGTGTCCTCCGTCACACCCCAAATGGGGCTGGTGGGGCCCTCCTGGGCAGCTCGCCTGCTGCCGGACTTCTTCGCCCTGCTGCCCTTGCCCTCCTTGGAAGAATCTATGTGGCCCTTGCCTCCCTTGGAAGAATCTCTGGGGCCCTTGCCCTCCTTGGAAGAATCTCTGGGGTCCTTGCCCTCCTTGGAAGAATCTCTGGGGCCCTTGCCTCCCTTGGTGGATGGGCCAGGTGACGGTGCAAGGCTGGTGTCCTTGGGGGCAGCCGTCTCAGGCCTGTGGCGCCGGCCCTTCACTTTTTTGCTTCTTTTCCCAGGGGGTGGGCTGGCTGTCCCCTTGCTGCTGGCCGATGTTCCTGCCCTAGGAGCTGGTGGACTCCAATAGCCCTGAACGATGGTCCTAGTAGGTGCAGGGCTTGTGGTGGCTGAGGTGCTGGTTGGACTCTTACGAGATGGAGGGGGTGGGTCAGTTGTTGGAAAGAGGTCAAGGTTGGAAAGGAAAATCAATTTAGAAAGACAGGGACGGGTAGTTGTAGTGGGTATGGGAGTGGAGGAAGAGGATGTGGTTGTAGGAGAGTCAAGTGTGCTGTCTTTGGGTGCAGGTGCTTGTGACGGAGGCTGTCGTGAGGTGGATGGCTGTTGGGTGGGTGGCTGCCTGCGTTTGTGTGGTTTGGAAGAGGGGGTGACAGACACACTGGGAGAGGACACAGGGGACGTGTAAATGGTAGTGGGGGTGGTGACTGCACGTGTGCGGACTGTTCTGGTGGGTGTGGTGGTGAGGGACGTACTGGCTGATGGTGGTGTGCATGCAGGTGTGAGTGGAGACATCACAGGGAGGGAGGAGGGAGACGAGGAGGAGGGGGACACAGTGGAGGCAGTGGGTGTTGCTGTGTCTGCATGTGGATGTTGCTTGGGTGAATGCTTGTGTGATCTGTGGTGCTTATGTCTGGATGAGCTGCCCTTAGGTGTTGATGTGTGTGCAGGCTGGTCTGTAGGTGTGTCTGGGATAGGCAGAGGAACAGGGGAGTGGGACTGGGTTGAGGAAGTTGGAGGGGGGAGGCTAGACACAGGGACAATTGCTGCCGTCAGTGCTGAGGCCAGAGCGTTGAACGATCGCTGATGGGCAGCCTGACCCGAATGAATGCCCTCCAGGTATGCATTGCTCCGATGCACCTCCCTTTCTACCCCCTGGATGGCATTCAAAAGGGTAGACTGCCCAACAATGAGCGTCTGGAGGAGGTCAATGATCTCCGCACTGAGTGCAGCAGGGGTAACTGGGGCAGGACCTGAGGTGCCAGGGGCGAAGGAGATGGCCGGCTTCCTGGCCGAGCGGGCACGGGGCGAAAGCTGAGGGGCTGCTGGGAGGGCGGAGCTGGTGCGCTGGGTGGCGGCTGTACCTGTTGTTGCGGTGGGCATGGATGGTGCCGCCACCACAAGGGAGCTCCCTTCCGAGGACGTGTCGGTGTCGCTGACGTCTCCACGGGTCCCCGTTGTGGAGCCCCCCTCGCCCTCCGTCTCACTGGTTAACTCCGAGTCGGTTGCAGGGCCCTCCGGGCCCATGTGAGATGCAGCTCCCTCGTGCGCCGATGCCACTTCTCCTCCGCCTGATGATGCTAATGCACACATGAACAAGAAAACCAAAAAAAAAGGGGGGGGACAAGAAAGAAAGACATGTTGAGTACATGCATTGGCGGCCCCGTTGGCGGAGAGGACAGACACAGAAGCCCCCTGCACTACGCCGCACACTCGGGGTACACTACTCAATTATTGTGACTTGGCCTACAAGTCTATGGACGACAAATGCACACATAGGTGAGCCCGGGCCATGGATAGCTGTACTTAGCACCCTACAGAGGTGGGGGGCGGGGGCACAGGATCCGGGACATCAGGGGGGTCAATTGATGACTGGCACCCCTCCTACGTTGGGAGGCCATCCCCAGCAGAGCCTCGGCGGTCTTTCTGCTCCCGCGGCGGATGTCCTCCCACCTCTTGCGGCAGTGGGTGCCCCGTCTGTTGTGGACCCCCAGGGCCCGGACGTCCTTGGCGATGGCACGCCAAATGTCGATCTTCTGATGGGCGCTGACCTATGTGACATGGACAGGGTGGAAAAAGAAATATCATCACTTTTCTGCATGGTCGATGTGAGTGGCCCCCCCTCCCCAACCTTGCCATGTGGCACATGCTCTCATCTGTCGTGCGTTGCACTCCTCATTCGCTCCCCTCCCCACCATCTTACATCCACCCCACTCAACACAGGCATAGCCCATACTACGTGCTCCCAGTGTACTTACCTGTTGGTCTGGAGGACCGTAGAGTAGCGCATACTGGGGGAGGACCCCATCAACAAGTTTATCCAATTCCTCAGATGTGAAGGCAGGGGCCCTTTCCCCAGTCGCAGCAGCCATTGTCTCTTCCAGACCGAGTTCACAGCAGCACTTGCAGTATAGGTCCTCTCCTGTGGATGATCAGGTCTCGAGTGATTAAGCAGAGAGAAAATGGCGGTCACGCCCGCAGCGGTGCGTACCGCGGCGGTGCGTACCGCGACCGCCGGCGCACATCGTCATTGGCTCCTGAGACCCATAGGGTTCAATGTTAACCAATGCTGCTTTGCGCCGCGGTCTTCGACCGCCTACCGCCACGGTGTGCCACGCCAGCGCATTGACCTCACATCCCATTGTCACACTTCACAGGTCAGGCAGCCGCCATTTCAAGGGCCCACATGGCTGAATTTCTACGGCGTCACACAGGCCTAGGCCTTGCATTGCCACTCATACAAGCCATTCAATGCATAGCGAATCGTGTAATGTGCAAGCTGTGGTTACGTACCTGTGGGTTGCTTGACTCTGTGCTCCATGTTGTCCTTCCTAGGCACCGTCCGCTGGGACTTGCGAGGAGATGGAGGAATGTACAGACCGCTGGTGGACCTGTCGACAATGGAAGAAAGACATGTCATACTTACATACAGACTTGACCGAGCCACTATACAGGAACTGTGTGCCCAGCTGGAGCCAGACCTGATGTCCCCCATTCGCCAACCCACAGGGATTCCCCCTCTGGTGCAGGTTCTGTCAGTACTCCATTTTTTGGCAAGTGGATCATTCCAACAAACAGTGGCCATATCATCAGGGATGTCTCAGCCTATGTTTTCTAAGGTTTTGTCCAGAGTGTTGTCTGCCCTGATGAAATACATGCGGAGCTACATTGTTTTCCCTGAGGTGGGCGATTTGGCTACAGTGAAGGGTGATTTCTATGCCCTTGGACATATCCCCAACATCATTGGTGCCATTGATGGGACCCATGTGGCCTTGGTTCCCCCCAGTGGAAGTGAGCAGGTGTACAGGAACAGAAAAAGTTATCATTCTATGAATGTCCAGGTGGTCTGTTTGGCTGACCAGTACATCTCCCATGTAAATGCCAAGTTCCCTGGGTCAGTGCATGACGCGTACATCATGCGAAATAGCAGCATCCCTTATGTGATGGAACAGCTACAGAGACACCGTGTGTGGCTAATAGGTGACTCTGGTTACCCCAACCTGTCGTGGCTACTTAACCCAGTGAGGAATCCCAGGACAAGGGCAGAGGAACGCTACAATGAGGTCCATGGGCGAACTAGGAGGATTATAGAAAGAACCTTCGGCCTCCTGAAGGCCAGGTTTAGGTGCCTGCATATGACAGAGGGATCCCTAATGTACTCACCAAAGAAGGTGTGCCATATCATCGTGGCCTGCTGTATGCTTCACAACCTGGCTTTGCGACGCCAGGTGCCTTTCCTGCAGGAGGATGGTCCAGATGGTGGTGTTGTAGCAGCTGTGGAGCCTGTGGAGAGTGAAGAGGAGGAGGACGACGGGGACGACACAGACAACAGGGACACAGTGATACAACAGTATTTTCAGTAGCACACAGGTACGAATCAACTCCGCCATTTTAGATTTACTTAAAGTCTCCTGCCTCTCTACTGTCTGAGTTCCCCCCCAGTTCCTGTTAACTGAGTTGTGACTTTCCCTTCCGTTTTCAGAGCTGTGGGCCCCACTGCGTGACCTCTGCTTTGTTTGCCCATGGACTACAGCTGTGTGACAGTGGTATGTTGTCATCACAATGTAACTGAACATTTTGGCACCGTTATGTCTAATACATTTGTTCATATTACAAGCAGACTCCAGATTTTTTTAGTGCAAGAAGTGATTTAATTCAAGTGCTAAATTTAAGGAACATGATTGTAAAACGGGGATGGGTGATGGTGGAGTAATGTCCATGGCAGAGTCCAGTTCTCAGTCGCACAGGTGCATTGTGCATATGCCTGTGGAAGGATGGAACAGGGGCAGTTCAAGGTTGGACAGGGTGACAATGTGGGACAGTGGGATGACATCAGGGGGTATCGTTTGCTGGCGGGGTCTTGCAATCCTACTCTGTCTTCTTGTGAGATCTCAGGTTCCGCTTGCGGGGTGGTTCTTCTTCTGCAGGAGGTGGGGTTCTGGTGGCCTGTCGTTGTGTGGGGGCCTCCTGTCCACTAGCGCCGGCGGAGGTGGTAGGCTGTTCCTGGTCCAGGCTAGTGACAGGGGCCCTTTGTGGTGCCACATGGTCCCGCAATGTGGTGACTATCTGGGTTAGGGCCACGACGATGGTCCCCATTGCGGTACTAATGTTCCTCAGTTCCTCTCTGAACCCCATGTACTGTTGCTCCTGCATGACCTGGAACTCCTGGAACCTGGCCAGTACCGTAGCCATCGTCTCCTGGGAGTGGTGGTATGCTTCCATGATGGAGGAGAGGGCCTCTTGGAGAGTCGGTTCCCTGGGCCTGTCCCCCCCCTGTCGCACAGCAGCCCTCCCAGTTCCCCTGTTTCCCTGGGCCTCTGTCCCCTGGACGGTGTGCCCACTACCACTGCCCCCAGGTCCCTGTTGTTGTTGGGGTGGTGGGTCAACCTGGGTGCCCTGTAGTGGTGGACACACCGCTGATTGACGTGTCCTGGAGACAGAGGCATGGGCCCGCTGGGTGGGAGCTGTGCTGGTGTTCCCAGAGGGGGTTAGGTCTGGTGTAGCCTGTGGCTGTCTGTGGGGAACCGACTGTCCTGAGGTCCCCGATGGGCCGGGCTGGTCATCAGGGTCCAGGGAGACAGAGCTGCTGTCATCACTGGGGGCCTCTTCTGGGGGTGGGATGGACATCTCTGGACCCTCCGTGGTGGTGTGGTGGCGTTCGGGTCCTGCAGGGGTATAAGATTATGGTTATCGCTTCTGTATGTGGCATTTAGTGTAATGGGTGGGTGGCCGTGTCCCCCAGTGCTGGCATTCCCTTGTGGGGGCTTTTGTGACGGTGGCTTGTGGGGGTGATGGGTGTGTGCAGTGGGCATGCTTTGGGGATGGGTGTCCATGCTTTGGGGACGCACGCAGGGCTAGGTTTTGGGATGGGTGGGATGTGATGGTGAGCCATTAGCAAGGAGTTGGTGTGATGGGGGTGGGGGTGAGGGTGGGGGTATGATTTGGCATGCAGGTGGGGTGGGGGGAATGGAGTAGTGAAGATTTGACTTACCAGAGTCCATTCCTCCACCTACTCCTGCGAGGCCCTCAGGATGCAGGATGTGCAAGACTTCCTCCTCCCATGCTGTGAATTCTGGGGGAGTAGGTGGGGGTCCGCCGCCAGTCTTCTGCACCGCAATGTTGTGCCTTGATACCATGGAACGCACCTTCCCCCGTAGGTCGTTCCACCGCTTCCTGATGTCGTCCCAATTGCGTGGATGCTGTCCCACAGCGTTGACCCTGTCCACTATTCTTTGCCATAGCTCCATCTTCCTGGCAATGGTGGTGTGCTGCACCTGTGCCCCGAAGAGCTGGGGCTCTACACAAACTATTTCCTCCACCATGACCCTGAGTTCTGCGTCAGAGAACCTGGGGTGTCTTTGGGGTGCCATGGGGTGGTGTGGATGAGGTGAGGGGTGGTGTATGTGTTGTAGAGTGTGGTGAGTGTGGTGGTGTATGGTGTTTTGTGCATGGAAAGTGTGTGGGTGATGTTGTGATTTGCCTCTGTGTGATGGTGTACTCTATGCTGTGCTCTCTCTCTCTGTCCTTCACTCGCATTGTGGTCGTAGGGGTTTGTGGGTGATGTGGGTGTGTGTTTTATACTGGATTGGGTGTGTGGGAGTGGTGTGTGTATGTGTGTCAGGTGTGTGTATTTTGAATTATCCAATGTGGTAGTGTTTTGTAAAGGTGTGTGTATTTTGACCGCGGCGGTGTGTACCGCCAATGGAATACCACGGTTGAAAGACCGCTGCGGGGATTTGTGGGTCGGAATGGTATGGGCGTATTTCTGTTGGCGTGACGGTGGAGGTTTGGTCATCGCCAGTTTCCTGCTGACCTTTGGTGTGGCGGACTTTTGTGGATGTCGGGTTTTTGGCGGTTTGCCAGTTGCGGGTCAGAATGACTGTGGCGGTTTACCGCGGCCGCGGCGGTGTTATGGCGGCCTTCTGGCCGGCAGTAAGCGACTTTTACCGCCGAGGTCAGAATGACCCCCTAAATCAGTAAACTGATTGAGGACTTGCCTGCAATCACCCAGCTGTTGACCTGTGAGGGTGTCTGATAAGACCACTCCATCTACACAACCATCTTGTGGGTTGCGGTAGAGGAGATCAGGGAGAGGTTCACTCTCTTCTTCCACTCCCTTATCTGTAACCATGAGCATGGTCACATCAGCTCTATCAAAATAGGGCTTCAGGCTGTTGACATGTATAATCCTTTTGTGATTTTTGTGACTGCCAAGGCAAGTCAGGTAGGTAACCTCCCCTTTTCTCTCACGAATGGAATTGGGCCCAGAACACTTGCCTTCGACAGCCCTAGGAGCCACAGGCTCCAAAGCCCAAACTTTCTACCCTGGTTGGAATTCCGCCAGTGCAGCTTTTTGGTCATACCTGTGCTTTTGAAGCTCCTGGCTGACCTGAAATTTTTACTTGCTTTTTGCCATGTACCATCCTGGGCTGTTGGCTAAGCACATAGTCCACAATGTCCTATTTAGGCTGTTTGAGAGGCATCACCCAGCCTTCCCTCACAAGACTTAGTGGTCCCCTGACACAACGCCCAAGCAAAAGTTCAAAGGGGGGAAACCCTTCTCCCTTTTGTGGCACTTCCCTGTAGGAAAAAAGCAGACATGGAAATAAGGCATCCCATCTCCTTCTGAGTTTTTCATGGAGTCCTCCAATCATGCCTTTTAATGTCTGGTTGAATCGTTCAACCAGTCGATTGGTCTGTGGGTGGTATGGAGTAGTGAACTTGTAAGTCACTCTACACTCCTGCCACATGTGTTTTAAGAATGCAGACATGAAGTTTAAACCCCTGTCTGATACTACCTCCTAAGGAAAGCCAACTCTGGTAAAAATACCAAGGAGGGCCGTGGCCACTGCAGGGACAGTGATGGTATTAAGTGGAATGGCTTCAGGGTACCTAGTGGCATGATCCACTACCACTAAAATGTACCTGTTTTCTGAAGCAGCTTGAGGGTCGAGTGGGACAACAGTGTTAACCCGTACCCTTTCAAAGGGTACCCCAACCACAGGTAGTGGGATTAAGGAGGCCTTCAGGTGGGCTCCTAGCTTGTCACTGGCTTTGCAGGTGACACAGGACTGACACAAGTTCTTCAACTTCTGGGACATTCCAGGCCAGTACAAGTGATTGACAAGCCTGCTCTAGGTTTTGTTTTAGCCCAGATGTCCAGCTAGGGGAGTGTCATGGGCTAGTGAGAGAAGGGACTGTCTGTACCGCTGGGGCACTACCTCCCTTCTGATTGTACCAGGCTTGAGGTCTCTGGCCTTAGCAAACAGGAATCCATCCTCCCAATAAACCCTGTGGGTATCACTGACATTACCCTTTTCTTCCTGTGCAGCTTGCTGCCTCAGGCCTTCAAGAGTGGGGCAAGTTCTTTGTTCCTGGCACAGTTCCTACCTGGAGGATCCCCCTGGTCCTAAGAGCTCTGGGTGGTAAGACCCAAGCTATGCAGGCTCAGTTCCCTCTAGGGATAACAAGTCCTCTTCCTGAGAAGAGGGGTTCTGACCTGTGATCTGTTCAGGAGTTGGTCCCCCAGTCTTCTTGCCTTTTCTCTTGGAGGGTTGGTCCATTCTTTGAGGATCCAACACCTCCTTTTCACTCTGGAGTTTGCTCTGTGCTCTTGTCTTGACACAACCCCATTCTTAGAGCCCAAGCATTGCTGCATGAGTCCTCAGTTCTACTTCAGCTAGGAAGATTGTCCCAAATAATTTCCAAACATACACTTTACAGGGATGGATGAGGACACAGCCACTTCTTTCTGTTCAGCTACTCCACCCAGTCAAAAGATACCATAGCCATCATGTGAATCTTTGTGACATTGTCAGCATTGGTGACAGGATAAGTGTTCCCTACCAGGTACTGATCTGAATGGACTAATTTATGGGCCACCATAGTGACACTAACCCCTGATTACCTCAAGGCTTTTACCTTAGTCCCATCAATCAAAGGATGCTCCCTGTGTTTTTGCATATTAGTGGGCCAGGAAGCACATGCTAGATCTACCCCTCCCTCAGTGACTAATGTTGCCTCTGTGGGTCCACTGACATGGAGATTAGCAACTCGATTTACTGCAGGTGGCTAGAGGCAGTTTTCTTGTTTTTACAGCAAGGGTCTCTAGTTTGGTGGCCTCTATTGTTATAGTCATGGTACCAAGCCTTGTTGGGATCAAAGTTCCTAGTTCCTGTTTTGACCCAATTGTCTGCCTTCTCCCCCAACTCTAGAGGAGAAAGTGGACCTAGGTCTACGAGGAACTGATGTAGGTTCTCATTGTAACAATTACTCAAAAGATGCTCTTTCATAAGAAAATTATAAAGCTAATCGTACTCTTGTGGCCTTCTAACAACCCACGTAGCATTTTTACTAAATAGTCCACAAATTCTACCCAGGACCGACTCTGGGTTTTTCAAGTCTCCCTGAATCTAATTCTGTATTCTTCAATTGTTTGCCCAAAGCCCTCAGTCAATGTAGCATTCATAAGGGCATAGGGATTGGCATCTGCCTCATTCAATATCAGGAGTCTATCCCTGCTCTTGCCTGAGAACAGTTCCCATAACAGAGAGCCTCAATGTCTTCTACCTACTTCCCTGCATATGCAGGCTCTCTCATAGGCAGAAAACCACTTGGTAGAATCATCACCCTCTGTGAAAGGTTGGACAACTCCTTTTGTGAGTTTTAGGTTAAAATACTTCTCTTTCTCCCTATTTTCTTTAATGTTGCCACCAGGAATGGGCACTAGGCCCATCTCACTTTTTTTTATTCCTTTTCCCAAAAGGTGAGCTTCTAAAGCCAGCCTATTGGTCAACTTAGCTAGAGCCTCATCCTCCTCTAAGGGGGCTCCTACCTCTGAGACAGAGAATCCTACCTCCTCCTCCGCCTCAGCTTCTTCTGAGTTGCTTGAGTACCTGAGGGTTCTCCCTCTTCCACTGGGTTAGCAGTCTTAAATTCTGCCACAAGCTGTCTAAGCTTTTCAGTGGTAGCATGAGCACCAGTGTAGACTTGGTATACTTTGCAGAGAGCCCTTAGTTGGGGGTACTTCAATCCCATACAAGGTGCCAGATCGAGCTCCTGAGTCCGGTTCTCTGCATAAAGCATTTTGCTTACTAAAGTTGGGACCTTTTTAACTTTTTGGCAAACTTTTGAAAACTTTTGGAAACTTTTTCTAAGGCCTAACTATAGTAAAGACTTTTAGTTTCTAATTACTTTTCTAGGGACCCAACAAGGGCCCTAGCAATTAATTTTCACAATAAAAAAAAAATAGTCCAATTGTAAAAAAAAAAAAAGAAAATACAACTACGGACAATGTTTGGAGTTATTTGTGTGCTCGGGTAGTGACAAAGTAGTATCAGAACATGCAAAGTGTTTTATCCCACCGCTGTACCACCAAATGTAGGAGGTTGGCTCTCTATATAGTATACAAAAATGATGTGCACTGTGCTGGGAGTTGAAGCAACCCCACCTTGGTATCCAGCGGTATTAAGTAGGCCACCTAATGCTCTCTTTTTAGTGGTAGCTTGGTCGAGCAGTTAGGCTAATCTTGGAGAAGTGCTAAGCATTTGTACTCCCTGTATCAATAAATGTGGACACACACTGAAAAGAATAACTCAAGCCCAATTTACAAAATTAGTTCAGATTTTTATAAAATGTTTAAGACCAAGATCATCAAAATCGGGTAAGTACTTTTTAAGTTATGATTTTTCAACGTTTAGCAAAAATAGCCTTTTTGTGCGTAATTACACACCATAGGAATCAATGGAAGAAAACTTTAAAAACGTATATAGAATCAGGCATTGCTCTCACAATTGTCACCTTCTGTTTGTATGTCCTGTGGGACAGCCAGAGAAGTTCGGGTGGTTCCCTGTTCAAGTTGGAGCAGCGGCTGAAAGTTTTTCAGCTTGTGCAGAATGGAGAAGGGGACCACTTGGAAACACACTGCACGGGAGGACTTAAAGTTAAGTTTGGTGGGTCCCCTTGGAACGAAGAGGTCGCAAGGGCTAGGGTACCCCTACAGCACAACTCGCTTTCCGATGCAGGGACCAGGGAGGCCAGGTGCTGTGCAGATAGGTCAGCCAAAGGCTGTGCGTAAAGGAGCCCTAGGAACCAGGAGCATGTCACTTTGAGGGTAGATTGCAGGTCAGCAGGGTCATTCTGGGGAGTGGTTATGGTTGTACTGAAGTTCCTCGACTGGTGCTTGCTTCTGATCTTTAGAGAGTCCAGAGTGGACTTTTCTTCTGGGTGTCCGACGTTGGGGTTCCAGCACCCTGGGTTATGGCATGTCTCAGCCACTGGAGGTCTCAGTGCCACCAAAGTTGGCACACTGGCAGAGTTTGTCCTCTGGGTCCATTGGGTCGCATTTGGTATGGCTGCTGTGTCTGGTCAATGAACTGGACCTCACTGGATCTTGCTTGCTGGCTCCAGGGAGTGATGCCTCCATTCTGCAGGGAGGTTATTGGTTGGCAATTTTTAGAAGGTTGAAGGGCCTCTGGGGTTTTGTAGAGACTGTATGATGTCCAGTCGATCCCACAGCGGTGAATGTTAAGTCCTGGGTGCAGCAGGCAGGGTTTGGCACCTTTTTCTACTTGCAGCAAGACTTCTGTTCTCGAGCCTTGGGTCTTATTGTCACTGGCCTTCTTGTGTCATTTCAAATCTGATTTGAAGATCGAGGGATGCCACTTAATACTGCATTTAGTTGGAATTTAGGGGAGTACCTGGTAGTGACCAATGGGCCACTTACCTTAGGGTGGCTACACCCACTATGTGACTTCCTTTGAAGCTGACTGCTGGGCCTGCATGCCTGCCTGGAGGAGGAAGTGTAACACCTCCACCCAGGAAAGGCTTTATGTTCTGGCTCCTGATAGCAGAGGCTCACACCCCAGGAGTCCAGATTTGTGTCTGGTAGTTGCAGGCTGGTAAAAACCAGTTCAGCAACCATGCCAGGCTGGTGGGTTTTGCAGGGGGCACCTCTAAGGTGCCCTCTGGGTACATATTATAATACATCCAATACTGGCATCAGTGTGGGTTTATTATTCTGAGTTGATTGATACCAAACAACCCAGTATACAGAGAGTCCATCATGTAGCTAGGGAATTTGTAATGACCAGTGTCAAGCACATGTACTTGCTGTGTCTTACCTGTAAACTTACTATGACCTAAGGGTTCATAAACACACATTAGGGGCATATCTGCTCATGCAACCATATGCTCTCACATGCATTATAGTGCACCCTGCCCTAGTGCTGTAAGGCCTGCCAGAGGGTATGCAGTGTTAGTGGACAGGGCACTCTTGGTGAGTGCCATGTCGAGTTTGCAACTTTTATCTACACCTTGTCATGCAGTTGCAATGGCAGTCGAATGAGGCTGATGTGGGGACTCTCAGAGTGACACCATTAGTGCTGCAGCTCTGCTGGGCCCTCTTCAGTATCCGTGCCCTGGGTAGCAGAGGTACCAATCTACTAGGGACTTACAAGGGAAGCTGAAGTGCCAATACGTAGTACAGTTTTGAGGAAATGGATCTGGCCCTGGGAATGTGTTTGGCAGGGGCCCAGGGCATTTACAATTTTGAAAACACATCATTTTCCAGGAAAAATTGGGGGGGGGGAGAGGGGGTAACCATGCAAAAAGAGGCCCTTTCTCACACCACCTACCAAAGCTTTGAGCAACTTTCAAAAATACTAAAGTGCTACAGTTTTTTAAAATGGCAAGCAAAATAATTAGTATTTCCTGCCCTGCCATAGAGAGGACCGTGCCTTCGAGGGGACAGGAACGAAAGAAAGCCGGGCTGGTTCTACACTCCAAAGGTAATGCTTTTTTGCCTCCCCCCAAATCAATACCCTATCTTATAGTCTTCAAACGCGTACCCACACTGACCTCTGCAAAATCTGAGTTGGACCAATATCTAAAGAATAAAGTAATTAGCTGGTTTATTTTCAGCGCATTATATAATCATATACTAACAGAGGAGTTAGGTGGATTGGGCATCAGAAGAAGGCATAAGATGGAGATTGCATAATAATCAATTGTAGATATCCCCAAATGGTGGAGGAACTGTTAAGCAGTCTCTAAACTATGAAGGGGGGAGCAAAATTCAAGCATTCTCATTAAACTTTTTTTATCTCCCTCCTCGACATCTTCATCCCCAAACAATGCGTTATTTTCTACCAGTATGCAGAACAATCCGGCCCAAGCTTTTTGTGACAAATCGCTTTTCCCCTTTATCAAACTTTGAAGACACGGACTGACTCTGGTGACCTATCCAAATTTGCTACGCTCCCGCATGGGGAATCCTTTTAGAAAGCAATCTAGTTGCAGGAGGTACTAATGACATATTCACTAATGGATCTAAAGATAGTAATCATACTGTCTTGAAATCTAAACACCCAATACCATTACTTTCACCTCCTGTAATATAGTGAACTAGCCAAAAAGTCACCATCAAAAGACTGGGAAACCTTTGTCCTGAGATTGGAAATTGTTTGTCCCCAACTTGGTCAACCACAGATGTGGCAGTAAATGGATATACAACTATTTGTACAAGGGCCACTGCTTCACGCAAGGGAACAGCAAAAGGGAGGCCTGATCACTTTGATCTCAACTGTGGCCCCACTAAGTCTCATTAAAACCAATGTGGCCTCACCATACTGTCAACTTGCTCTGTTAGGTACTCAGGGAAACCTGGGACTTTTCAATATAAACTTTTATAACAACATTTTTGATAAATCGAGGGCACAAGTTATCATCTAACTAGAGGGAGACCTTGAGGCTTTTATTGTAGATAGAGGAAGTAAACTGTATCTTAGATGGGCTGGGGATTTTAATTTATCTAAATGCACTCTTACAGTGGGCAAGGCATGCAGATTTGATGACTCGCAGGAAGAAGGCACTGATCATTTTACTCACTGTAGGTATGGTACCCACCTTAGTACCCTGGACTCAAATATGACTTGATCCCCATGACTCCAACTATAAAAGCAAAAAAATGCAAGTGTTATACTTTTATAGGACTCTGGGGTCACAGCTGTATTGATCACGTCCTGGTCTCCAGAAATCAAAGTGTAATTTGTTGTAATATGGAGATAGGTAAAAGCTGTATTCAGTAATCACAATCCCATAATAATATTGTTTATACTACCCTCTTCAAAAAATATGGACAAGGAAGTCATTGATTATAATTGTATAGTGGGGCAAACATTTGTAAGGATTAAATGGGGAGGGCGGTGTGGACCCTAACCAATTCATGGGTGAGTTAGTGAGGGCAAATATTGGGCATATTAAATATTGCTTTGAGGTCAGGGCTGCAACCAGTGTAGTGACTGATGCTCGCAATCATATCTCAAATGCTATAAGCCAATAACTGAAGAAAAGGGTTAGGGTCACCTCAGGAAGGCCAAACCACGCATGGAGTTAATTACCCATCTATTGCTAACTGAGGAAGGCCATACAAGCAGGCCATTGCACTTAGAAAGGAAAACCTGAAGGATAAGGCCTTGTACAGATGGCTGAAACCAAGGAGAACAGCTTAATTAGGAGAACAGTCAATGCCCCTTTCCTCAATGATACTACTGGCCCAAATCTGTCACATTCATTTGGGGCAGAAGTATGGGTGGACCACTTTACCTTAATTTTTTCTTCTGCATCTGAGAGGATTATCAACAACACCCTCTATACAACTCTCATCTATATCACCTTTGAGATTGATGAAATTCAAAGAGCCCTCGCCAAGTCCCTTCAGGGGAAAGCCCCTGGTCTGGGCAGATTACCAATAGATGCATATAAGCATGAATCGGACTTATGGGTGCTTTACTCACCCAGTTGTGTAATGCAGCAGGAAAGGGAAGTATTCCACCCTCCTGGTCAGAGTCTATAATAATACATATTTTTTTAAAAGGCTCTAGGCAGGACCCAAAATGCTACTTACCCATTTTGCTGCTGGACTCATCAGCTAAATTGTTGGGTCAAGCATTACTGGAGCGACTAGAGGAATGGGCTGAGGCAAGGGACATGCTTTCCGATACACAGTATGGCTTCCAAATGGGCTTAGGTCCCGTAGAATAATGTCTTAACCTGCACCCCCTAATAGGTAAATACTTACATTTAAGGTCTGGCAATTTTTATATGTGTTTCATGGACCTCAGTAGTGCGTTCGACTTGGTGAATCACAATAAGTTTTGGAGCTGTCTGTCAGCCCTGAGAGCCCACAAGGAAATTATTGCCCTCCTTGCTTACATGTACAGCAATTTAACAGCAAACGTTTGCTAGGGCAGGCTGAGGGAGGTGACTGGCGCGTTTCACGTACATGGGGGGGGTCAGACAGGGGAGTGTTCACTTGGTATAGATTCCCCCAGGATGGGCAAGATAATCATACCCATTCTACTTTTATGCGGGCAATGCTGTTCTTTTAGCTTTAACTCCAGAGAGCCTACAAGCTCTTATTAACTCTTTTAGCGATTTTATGGAAAATATGAATCTTAAGATAAACCAGAGTAAGACTTTTTGCAATGTCATTCTGTGCTAAGAAAGGGAAAGCATATTCCTTTTATCATAAGGGCGAAAAAATCATCAGCACCAAGCACTTTAATTACAAAGGTTTAGGTTTACAGAAAACAGAGAATGGGGACAACATAGAGGATTTTGTGCTGTGAATATGGCTAGGAATAATGAGGAAATGTTTAGATTGCCACTAAATTGGGGTCTAAGCTCATACCTAATATTTTAAAACTTCACATGGCTAAGACAGTTTTGGCTGCAAGTTAAGGGGCTGGTAATTGGGGCTCAGGGAATAACAAAACACCAAAAATGCAAGAAGACAAATTCCTGAAAAGGGTGATAGTGGTCCCCAAAATAACTTTGAGTATTGCTCTTTATTTAGATCTAGGAATACAGCCGTTTGGACCTGGCCCTTTTTACAGGGTCATCCCCAAACTTTTTGCCTTCCTCCTACTATTTTTTCTGACCCTTTTTGTTGAGGTTAGAACTCTGGGCACTTTACTACTGCTGATCAGTGCTAAAGTGCGTGTGCTCTCCCTTCTAAACTTGGTATGATTGGCTTACACCTGATTAGCACATTTAATTTACCTGTAAGTCCCTTGTATTGTACAGTGGTATCCCTATACCCAGGGCCTGGAAATGAAATGCTATTAGTGGGCCTGCAGTGCAGCTTGCGCCACCCACAGAAGTAGCCTTTCAAACCTGCCTCAGGCCTGCTATAGCAGGACCTATGTGCGCAGTTTACTGCCACAGGGACTTGACATCTAAATTAACTTGCCAGGCCTGGAACTTACCTTTTACTACCTATAAGTCACCCTAAGGAAGGCCCTAGCTAGCTCTATGGGCAGGTTGCAGTGTGGGTAAATGGCAGGACATGTGCCTGGTTATGTGGCCTGTCCTGGTGGTGGCAAACAGCCTATTTGGTTCCTCACTATTGTGAGTCCTTCCTTTCTCATAGGATTGCATTGAAAATTCCCTAACATACGTCTAAGTGGTATTATCTAATCTATGAGCGGTGGCATAGTCATGTTTGGTATGGTTGTAAAGGTAGTGAGAAATGCTGCTTACTGGTGTAGGTGGGTTTTTCATTACATTATAGAAATGCCTCTTTTAGAAAGTGGACATTTCTCTGTGCTTATGACTCTGGTGTTTTGCAGCTTGACTCCAATCCACGTCTGGGACAGAGTGACAGCTGGGCTTTATGCATACCTTTCAGACAGCGTTCACACAGGGAGGGTGGAGGTGTCACAGAGGTGCATCTGCATATTGAATGGTCTTCCTGGGATGGGAGAGGGAGAAGTGGGGCACACCTGTATTTGTAAAGGCTGTGCCCTGGCCTCACACAAAGGGCTTGTTTACCCCCAACTGATGTCTGAAGCCTGTGCTTAAGGGGAAAAGGAACACTCCTGGAACCAGTCAGTGCAGGTTGGAGCCCCTTCTTCCATTTTTGTAGAGGCTGCCCAAAATGAGCATAAGTACAGTGGGTCTTCCCCCAGATTGGAAGAGCACTTTTGGAACTGGGACCTAACCTATG
The DNA here is from genome assembly GCF_031143425.1 of Pleurodeles waltl. Classification (NCBI taxonomy): domain Eukaryota; kingdom Metazoa; phylum Chordata; class Amphibia; order Caudata; family Salamandridae; genus Pleurodeles; species Pleurodeles waltl. The sequence goes on along the minus strand of NC_090449.1, from coordinate 650,577,454 downwards.
GCAGAAGGGCTACTGCACTGCACAAAGGAATTATCTGGACTGCTCTTCTTTTGTTGCCTTGTTGCCTGGTATGTGCTGGTTGGCATTGAGGACTCATTCGGATTCCTTTTCTGTATGTTGCCCTGCTGTCAGCCTGCTCCCTGACTCTGTCACAGTGGAGCCACGGAGTAGGCCCTGTAGTCAGATGCTGCTGCCTCTATGTGCTGCTCAAAAGGACTTCTGTGCTGCAGAGAAGATAGCCACTGGGATTGTTTGGGCTGCAGGGTGTTAACCTGTTTGGCTGCTAAGGACTCTGCCCCTTCGCCCCCTAATGTGCTGGTCAGCAGCCTGCCTGTTTGTGCCTGAGGCTCCAGTGCTCTCAGAAACTGTGGGCTGCCCCACCCCTCCTGTCCCTATGGGGTCTGGAAGAACTCCAGTGTCAGCCCGAACTAGCCGTGGGCCCACTAATTCTAAGTTAAGTGCAAGACGTGCTAGATAAGGCACGTTGTGGCTCCTCTAGCACGCAGAGGCATGTATTGACATCTATTATCACCTGTTTATGCTGATGTGTATTGTTGGTGATGACAACCTGACGATTGCTTGTGTACAGAATACCAATAACATATATATTTACCTACAACAAAAATATCAACAATTGTGGCTGTGTAAGAATGGTGCGCACTTCCAATATGTCTGCTACATTCAATAATTAAAGTTTATGATAGAAAAGTCTTATTTATAAAGAAGAGTGCTCCAGTGGTAAGACACCCAGCCACAGGGTGTGAGGGTTGTTTCCTACACAAGGTCACAGTCCATATACAAAATGAAGAAAACCACTGCACATCTCGGGATCATAGTGCAAGCCATTTATTCCTTAGTGCTATAACAGGAAAGTTGGTAACCTGATCCAATGAAATACACTAGGCAAGTGGTTTAAAGGCCAATGCAAATTTCATGGTTGAGAGAAAACAGCCGACACGTGTTTCGTCACCCTTGACTTTTTCAAGGCTTTAACAATATAGAGGTATTATATATAATAAGAGACTCCAGTTCTCAAGGATATGGGACAAGTGTGCAAAGTGTAGCATGAGTCAAATGGGAGTCCAGAGACCATGATAAGTCTGCTGCCGGTCTCCCGTCATTACTGTTTGTGAGTCGCGTCGCATCTGATATATGTTTACCTAACCACTGCTTATTTTCGCAGAGTACTAGTAACCTGTGTAATGTTCTGACAACGGCTTGTGTAGGAGGGTATTACTGGTGCATGTCGTGTTTGGTCTAATGATGTTTTATGCAATACAGTTTATATTTATATATCTTGTTGTTGGGTTTCCTTTGTGGTGTATTTATTGTGTCATGTGTGATGTGAGTTGTGCAAGCACTTTACACATGACCTCCGGGGGCAAAGCCTGACTGCTTGTCCCAAGCTACCAAGGGGGTGAGCAGGGGTTATCTTGGGTGGGTAACTCCTTCGCCCTGACTTGAGTGGTGGGTTCTGCCTGGCTTAGGTGTATACCCTAGCCAACCAGAAGCCCCATTTCTAACACAGTCTATAACCAAGATACTAGAGACAAAACCCCAGCTACTATGCCATTTAATTTGGACACAAAATGTAGCCAAACTAACCCTAGAGATAATGAGGGACTGTACGTCGTTGGACAGCATTCATAAAATATCGTGGCTCACCAAGATCAAGAAGACTCTGCAATTTATTGGAGACAATGACACACATCTCTGGGAGTTCCCGGAGGATAGAGCAAGGTTCCCCCAAAAAACTTGAAAGCAAATGGTAGAGGAACAAAGTGGGCAAGCCTGTATGGGGGATGAAACACGCCCAATGATTGAATTTTACAAATATTGTAATCCCCATCAGGGTCTTCAAGGTTATCTGGGTTGGGTTCAAAACTCTTACCATAGATTTTTATTAACACTTTTCTCCATCTTTCTCCACTTGGTGGCACTTCGAAAAGGTTCTAAGTGGGATCATAATGACATCAAAAGCCCTTGTAACAATGTTTCTAAGCAATCATCTTTACATGCCACTGTTTTTGCAAGTTCTGTTTGGAAGGCAGGAAAAAGTACTTAAGGCCACTCTTTTTAAATGAAGGCCTTCCTACATAACAGCCTATACCTTTCTGATGGAAATGAATGATATGAAGACCTTCTATATTTTAGCATTTTACCTAGCCTACGAAGTCAAAATATACAAAGCCCATAGGGTAACCTGACAATTTAGACAAGAATATGGCAAGTATTTCTGGTTCACCGTCTCTTAAATTGATGTATTTAAGGTTCTTAACCTGTTTGCGTTTCATTTTTAACTTATGTCTTGAAGTGTTTCTATTTGTTTGTTATAAGTGATTTATTATGTGCTTTTATGGCTACATTGATGTGCCGAATAAGGATATTTTTAACTTTCTTTGAAACTGCATTTTCTTGTGTCCTCGGCTTCTTTAAGACACATGTTGGCAATTCAAAAGAAAGGCTGCTGTTTCTTCTCTGGAATTCTGAGTACGATGATAGAGGAAAGTGACCTTTCTGATTTGACCAACTATCCCTGTGCCAGAAATTCTTCAGAAAGAAGTAACTGCAAGAGCCATACTTTATAGTAATACTGGATAAGAGGGTTTAGAAACAAAGGAGAGGAGGGCAGTACCCGATTATTGAACAATCGTGCCCTACCAGAAGACATTACTAGGGTGGTACTGAGCTGGGGAGAAAGTATCACTTTAGAATCTTTAGCATCTGTTGTTGTATGTCCTTTTTAGGCCGAGCATAGCAGTGCGCAAGCGCTCTGACGTGTTGGTATGTATCAGGGCTTTTAACCACGCCCACCGCACGCCCATTACTATCACTGGTTCATGGGCTTGCCTTTCAAAAATCCTTTGTTTTGGTTGGAAAATGCTTTAGTTTGTCCCTCCTTGGGGAGATTTGGTTAACGCCTTGGCCATCGACCTGTTACATGGATAATTGCACTTTTGCAGATAACTTTGACTGCGAGCAAACTTCTTTTTCCTTTTGTTTCTCTCCTTGGTGCTCATGGCAGCTGTGGCACTTTGAATCAGCTAGCTTATGTCAACTATTTTACTTTTTATTTTCAGTTTGATTGGCAATGAAAGTCCAGTTAGGAATTTACAACATTAATAGCTCTAACTTGAGCAAACGCGAGACCCATTGCATTGCAAATGCTTGTTTCCAAAGTAGTGGATAGGTTTGGGATAGGGAGCAATGTACATTTCTATATGTTTTGCCTCTGAGAAATTATTTTAATGAAGAAGAAAGACCAGGAAAAAGCATCTTTGATAGGAGTTTTTTTCAGCCCCCAATTAAGGTTTTATTGCTTGTGGCTAGAAAATATTCTCTGAAGCACATCCACCCGATCAGCCTAAAATTAGAGCCATACATGCAGAGGAACCGCAGCTACGTCTGGCAAAGGAAAGCATAATATAAAGTAAAACCAGATATGTGTTAGCTACATGTGACTTTGGATCTGAGAAACTTTTAATATTTCGTTTCTATAGGTTATATTATATACTGGGATGGTTGAGTAAAATCTCTTCTGATTGTAGTAATTTATGCTTGAGTTACCATAATGCTACTGCAGTGCTTAATTTGTGCCGATGGCTTCTAGTGCTCGGCCTGGGACTTAATTATAAACCCCAGAACTTCTGGAAGTCTGCCACGTAGTAGTACTGCTTATCTAATTTAGAAATTAGCACAACAACGGTTGTTTATGAACACAATATACATTACAAATACTAATACACGCCTCCCAGCCGTTCATGTACCTTTGGGGACCTGGAATAGTCTGAGCTGTCACACTTGCAGGAGACAGAAAATTAGAACTTGCTTTGGTACCGTCATTGGAAGTGGGCAGGGGCAATGGGTGGTACAAGCTGAAGAGGCCTCCTGGTCAGGGCCCTGGCACTTATTGTTTTACAAATTAAGCACTGTGTTACTGTCACCTATAGACACAAAGTTTGTAAATATTTAAAGATAAAAAATATTTTGGGCAGAGGTTTGACTTGTCGTATGGACGCAGTCTAGCAGGGCTAAGAGAACGAAGCAGGTTCTGCTATAATTGGGGGGCGCAATAGAGAGGTTTTTTGCGGTGCTTCCCTAGTTGTTCACTCACCAATTGCCCAGAAGTGGAGAGAGCAAACCAAACCCACATTTCAAAAATGGGGCCGAAAATTGGATAATAATATACCGTATATAGTTCAGTAAGGTCCGGCGAATATATCAAAATAACATTAGGCCATTTGTAAACTTTGTAACATTTACAGTACTTCTACTTCGATTTGCTAGAAATATGAAGGCGTTGCCCATAGTAAATATACTCTTACTATTCTGACTACTTACATTTGTGATATCATGAAAGTTAATATTGTACAGTAAGAGATACGTGCAGGTTGATATTTAAAATTCAATATTTTGTTAGGAACATAATTTTCTTCTCATGTCCAAAATTAATGTACCTCTCCCCCTCGTGGCAATTTTCTGAGAACCAAATCCCTCAAACTTCTTGTTTAGGTGTGTCTTCATCCTTTTCCAGTGCTGACTCTTAGAAATACAGTACAAGTCGGTTTTCATATTACCTTTGAGCCTTACATCAGATTTCCCACTTTTTGTCATATTTTTGCTTTAAATTCTCAACACTTCAATGACTTGTCTTGGTCCATTTGTGGTTTATTTTATTTCCTTAACTGTATTGTTCTTTTGAGCACTTCTCACATGTGGGTCTTGCAGCCTGATCCAGCAGCAAAGCTTGAGACAAATACTTTCACAGAAATAAGTTCACCTAATCGAAACTGGAATGTTTTGTGCTTTGTGGGAACTCATTCGTGATTCACATCATGACTATTAGAACCTAACATACTACACAAAAACACGACATGTTGCAAAGGAAGCAGAAATTGCTGACTAAATTGTGCACCCCAAGCAGAAACCTAGCCCTGAATTTACTCCAGTTGGCTCATTGTGGTGTCAAAAGCACAATCATAATAGTCTATGTACAAGGCCTACTTGCGAAGGCACTTAGGACATATTCAGACACTAGCAACCTGCTATACTCTAACAAGTAAATTATTTTCAGTAGTTGCATTGCTGATCTGCCAACCGGCATGTCAGCAAAAATACAACATTGCAGCAACTAGTTTTAATTTCAGAGTTCTTGCTCTAGAATACGGTACACCAAATCTGACAGGAGGAACCGATTGTACTTTGGAAACAACTGAAGGAAATGGATATTCGAGATGAAATTCCATTGAAGACTTGCAAAATCCTTGGTAGAGATATGGAATGTTGGATCAGCATTGGGCAAGCCATCTCACCGAAGATGCCAAAAGGTGGCAAGTGAAATTCTATAAAAACGTAAATACATGTATGAATACATGAGTGCATGGTCCATGCTTGGCTTAAACAAGGTGTAAATTGTTGCAAGGGTAGCTTCAGTCTTCAATTTTTGTTTTAAGGAGCTTTGATGTAGAAGATTAAAGGGCTGTTGTTCATACAGACTCTCTGCTACATTGTTATTTTATTCTCCAATAGTCGTCAAACCTTAACCCTCATATAGAGGTCTGAGCACAGATGGAAGTTTGAATTGTATTTCTGATGCATTAATGTAGTGCTTCGTTACCCTGACATGATGCGAACGCTCGTATTCTGGTGTGTAGCACATTTCATTTTGGGGAAGATTTTTGTTGAAGGACAGGAATAGAGTTGAATTGCAGAGTGGCTTGGGTGGGCCGCCTTTTGGAAGTGTTTGATTGATCTGTGTGGTGTTTTACCCAGACATAAGGTGCTTCACTTAAGCGGGTAATTAGGGAAAACGCATGGGCTTTACATTCATCTACTGTTGTGGCTAGTTGAAAGAGTGTGAGTTATGAATGTTGATGTGGGAAGTGTTTTGGCATCATGCCTCGTAGTAGGCACACTTCTTGTGGCTCAGTAGTCGAGTTGCTGCATTCATGTGTTTTAGGGAAATAATTACCTTGAGAGATAGCTGCACACATTGACTTTTTTACATGACTCCCATTCTTGATTACTTTTTAGCAGCAGAGACGCAGCTCACAGGAACGAATTGGATCACTGACTGCCTGTCAGAAGTAGGAGAAATACCCTTCTTGTTCTCTTGAAAACAGTGGCAGGTTTAAATGCGTCCATGCAGTTCAGAACAATGAGACTTTGAGGCTTTGGCCTTTTGGATCTGTAGGCTGAAATCTTGTAGAGAGAAAATGCCTCTTGGAAACCCTAAGTAGGTAAGAGATAGTTTTGTTTTGTTTTCCCAGTTGCAACCCCTCTAGGAAGTCAGATCAAATGCCTCCAAAAACAGAGCATCGGCGATTTCAGGTGTGAAAACGGCAAGGCTAACTTCACTTAGAAACATTTCCAGTGCGCAAGGGAAAGGTCGATCTCTTTTAAAGAATGTTTTCTTGGCGCTTTCGCGAGGACATGACTACTTGTGTCTGCCACCATGGAGGAAACGCAATAAAAAGACTGGCACCACCTAAATGTGCTGCTTATTATTCCAGCAGCTGAGAGGTGACTAGAGTAATACATTTGTCACAGCAAGAATTTTCAATTCTTTTAAGGACAGGGCGAGGAAGATTATGCTTCTCAGTCTTTATTGTATGCTTTTCAGCAATCAAAGAAGTTAAAAACACAAAACTACATGTCTCACAAAACCAACCACGAATCGAGGCACGCAACGTGTTATGAAAGTCAAATTAATGAACAACTCCTCTTTCTTTGCAGTGCACTACAATAAACAGTAAATGAAAAAACATCTCTTCACAAGGAACAGGGCCATGCCAACAGTGGTCAACTTCCCAAACAGATCCAGAAACACAATCTGCAGAACCAGAGGGCTGGAGCACTCCACCTGTACTAGCCCTGTGAAGAGTAGCGGCTCAAGCATCCTTCCAAGCCCAAGACCATCAGTCGTCAGCCGAAGCATCGATCAGTTTTGTTTCTACTCTAAGCCTTTAGAACATAAAGACATAGATAACCTCCAATCCAGATTTGTAGAACAAAAACAGTTTAGGAAATAATTAGAGACATCATGTATACACATATTTGCAGAAAATCTGCAATACTGTGGATTGGATAATCCTAACTCCCTTGTCCTTAACAGATTTTGAAAATTCTTGCTGCAACAGCTAGAAAATGTTTTAATCTATGTCAGGACCAGAGGCTCAGATTCAGTTTGTTCCAAAGTGATCCACCACTACAGATGCAACATTGGTATTGGATTTACAATAAAACCGTTTGAAACTAGAATCAGTAGACCAGTCAGCGGCTCTCATACTGTCTTCCAAATGTGAACCTAAAGCAAAGGAATTAGATGCCATGGTCCCCCTGACAGAGTGAGTCCCAGACATACTTACATCAGTACCCGCTTCTGCCATAAACTATCTAGTTCACCTAGTCAGTGTAGCAAACGTAACAGAACCAAAAGCTTTCTGCTGTGCAATAAATTGAGCCATTTGTCAATGTTGAGTAGCATTTTCATAGGCTTTAAGATATTGTACCACACACAATTGTGGACTGTCAGGAAAGTTCAGATAAGAAATCCACATTGAAAAAGTCTTGTTCTATGGGTAATCTGAAGAGACACCCCTTCCTGTGTGAATACTCTACATGTAATGCCAAAGCATTCTGATACATGCCTACATAAAATAAGGCAAAGAAGCATGGTCTAAAGAGATCCGAATAATCCAGCCAATCCTGAATGAATCTCAAAACAACATTCAAGTCCCACAAACATGAGTTCAGAGGAAGAGGAGAGTTAGATACCCAGATTCATCTCATAAACTTACACACCATTGGATTCTCTCCCAGCGGCTTACCCTTAAAAGGCATGTGTCCATCTGTAATGGCAAACAGGAAATTGTTTACCAATTAATACATCAGACCATCAGCTGCCAAGCAAGAGAGAAAATGAATCACATTGGACAAAACGGCCCCCCTGGAATCTACATATTGTGAATCAAAGCAACACACCCATGGGTGCCAGGTCAAATCATATCATTTATGGGTGTCAAAGACCACAACAGATGATTGAAAAACTCAGCTTGTTGCGAAAGGCCAGGTAGTCACAAACAACCCCTGAAATTCACTACACCATGAGTTGAAGAGATCTTTCTAGAGGGTGAAAACCTTCTACTGGATTCATGAAAAAATCCAGGAAGGTGGGGAGAATAATCAGCGAGTCACAACAGAGATCCATCAGAGTCAGCAAACAAAATTGCTCCCTCCAGAACAGAGTCACCAGAATCAACTTCACCTTCTGTCTCCTCACCAGAGTGGTTACTCTCTGGATCATCACAAATGGAGGAAAGGAGTACAGCAGACATTCTCTCCAATCTTGGAGAAAGACATCTGTCGCTAGAGTCAGAGGATCTAGCCTCCAGCTGTAAAATCACAGCACTTGCCTGTTGAGACAGGAAACAAACAGATCAATCTGGCAGGGATCCCATGACTGTTGAGGTCACTAAAAAGAGGAGGATGAAGATTCCATTCACTGACATCCCTTAAAAGCCTGGAATTCCATTTGTCAATCACATTGTAGTGACCGGTAAGATATTCATCCATAACCAAAATATTCTGGTGGAAGTAATAGTAAATAAAACACAAATGATTGACGGGATGTAGAACCAATCAAACATTCACCCCCAGTCAGAGATCTGGATTTAATCCATCAATTATTTTGCTCACCATGCCACCCCAGTTTGCACCCAGCCATATGCAAATCAGTCTTGACCCTGTTCCCCATGGGAACAGTTAAGCCCGCACTGCCAGGCCAAGTCCTCCCTAGACGGAAACAAGCATCCTGGAAGCAGTTTCAGGGTATCCACCTTCATCAACCAGGCTCTCTTGAATCCTGTGGCATAGTGAGCCTGGGATCCTTGTCTGGGCATACCGAGCGCACTTAGGGTGACAAAAACAAGCAAACACAATTGTTGGACGGAATTTAGAACCAATCAAAAATTCACCCCCAGTCGAAGATCTGGGTTTAATCCATCAATTCTTTTGCTAACCACACCTCCCCAGTTTGGACCCAGCCATATTCAAATCAGTCCAGACTGAATTGCAAGGCCCGGTCCTCCCTGGACCAGAAACAAGCATCCTGGAAGCGGTTTCAGGGTATCACCCTTCATCAGCCAGGCTAGCTTGAATCCAGTGGCATAGTGAGCCTGGGACGCACGTCTGGGCATACCTGGAGCACTTACGGTGACAAAAGCAAACAAACACAAATGATGAACGCGAGGTAGAACCAATCAAACATTCACACCCAGTCACAGATCTTTGGCAGTCTCTGCCAATAACCTGGCCCTCATGCCCCCCAGTTTGTTGACATGTTGTACCGCAAAACATTGTCCATCAGACGTAGAATACAGCAACTCAACTTCTGGGGGACAAGGTTTTGATGGCAAATGACCCCGCCAACAACTCTAGACTGTTGATATGAAGCCCTATCTTGTCTCCGGACCAACGTCCGCCCATGGAGATCAAACCTCATCGAGCTCCTGAGCCCAACCTGCTCGAATCCAATTCGATTATCACTTTCATGTGGGAGTTGAAGATCACCATGACATTCCATGCCTCAATATGTTGTAGCTACCAAGCCATTTAGTCCCTGGTCTCCTGAGACAGGAGGACATTTTTCAAATAAGACAACCACCTCTGAAGATGTCTGATCTTGAAATGTTGTAGGGCCTTTTAGTGAGGAGGGCCTGGAAAACATGACCTGGATGGAGGATGCTAGAAGGCCTGCCACCCTGTTCACTTATCACATAGAGACCAGATCCCTGTAAAACAGCCTCCTCAGCTACCTCTTCACATAGCGGATCTTCTGGGCTATTAACAATAATTACACTATCACAGAATTTATCAGAAAACTCAGGAATTTTACAGATTGAGGCAGAGTCAATATGTCAAAACATAAGTGATACACTGTTCCAACTAAAAAAGAAAGAACGGAAACAGGTGGCAGGGGTCCTAAATTCTAGGAGCAATTGCTCCTAGAATTTAGGAACCCTGCCACCTGTTTCCGTTCTTTCTTTTTTAGTTGGAACAGTGTATCACTTATGTTTTGACGTTTCCATTAGGAGGATATACACTGGACCATAATTCCTCCTGATCCCTCTTTTTTGAGTAGCAGAGTCAATATGAACTTTTTTTCATTCAGGTCAAACCCCAATTATTGAAGGAGGATAACTGTCCAAGACAAATGAGTCAGCAGAAGATCTCTGTCCTGCACAAGAGGAAGGAGATCCTCTAAGTAGGTTATGAGGCATACCTCTCAATCTCCCAAGGTCTCCACAATGGGTCTCATAACCAAGGAGGTAATGAGAGGCCAAAGGGTAGAGCTAAATACTCAAACCACTGATTGCGCCAATGGAACTGCAGAAAACGTCTGTGTGGAGGGAATATTGGAACTGTCAGGTAAACATCCTTCAAGTCCAGTTGGAGCATCCATTCATTCTCCCTGGGCATATCCCTCAAAAAATGGATTCTCTCCATCTTGAAGTGGCGATAGATAATCCAGCCATTGAATTCCTTCAAGTTCCGCACCATCCTGTAACTCCTCTCACCCCTTGCTTGGGAACCCAAAAATTCATGCTGCAAAATTACCATGTATATAATGGACCTTTCTGGAAGGAAAAAATACAGTTGCTTGGGCGTGTCTGTTGGTAGGAAGAACCATAAAACTCTAGTATCCTTGATCTGTCTGAAGAAGCCAAGTATTGTGAGTGATTTGAGACCAGTTGTGTAGAAACAGTTTGATTTGCCACCCCAAAGAAACCTCTGTGGGAGGATGCGATCTCAACTGCAAAAGACATCTGGGATCTGTTGCAACTGCTGTGTCAAGACCTTCCTCTGTTGTATATGCCCCCTTTACAGTGTGATCTTGCAGGGAAGACGAGGCCTCTGCTTATGTCCTGCCAGCCTGTACGACAGCAACTGCCGAATGCACATTGGGGGCCCAGAAGGGAAGCACTGCCAGGCGATCGACCCTGATAGTGCCTAGTCCTGGCAAAAAAGCCAGTCTGGAAGAGCTTCCTCATCAAAGAGTGAGACATATTAAGGGCAGTAAAGGTGTTGACAAACTTCCTCAAATCTTTAATGGAGGGATTTCCAAATCATAAACCAATGTCAATGGGTCCTGCCTCAGCTGAAGCGAATTCTGTTAATCTTGGGTCAGTCCTTATCAAGACTGACTTTTTACGTTCCATGGCCACTGCACAGTTAGTATCTCCCAATTGACAGATGGCACACTGGATCCATCGTGCAAGGATGTCGGGACAATGGGGTTTCCCCCATTCTTTTGCATCGACTGCTAACTCAAGGATTTTCACCAGGGGGCCAGATGAGTCCAAAAGGTAGTCTTGGCATGACTTCCAGGTCCTGTCTATACCCTTCTTAGGGTGCTTAGAATATTTTTTAAGGAATGTGTTCATGTTTGGGCCCACCTTTGCCATCCAGAGCTGGACATAGGAATTCCGTGCACAATCTGGCTTGCACGTCTTTGTGAAAGCAGTTTCCCAATCTCAAATGAACGTAATCTTCAGTTTCAGGCTGTACGTGCCACTCCAAGCAACGGGGGTGAAGTATGTCATCTGGGACAAATGACAACAGGTCACCTACAAGCTAGTCTCGGAAACGTGAGAGAGGGACATCTGCCTTGCATTTCTTAGGAGGAGGGGTGTCAGTAGCAGACTGGGGGAACTCGTTGGTCAGATGAGACTGAGGCATTTTTGGAGAGATCGGAGACGGGACAGAGGTGGAGGGCAAAAATTGTAGCTCCGGGGGAGTAGTGTATCCGTGGTCCATCATAAAGGACTTAGGGCCAGATGTAGCAAAATCCGAATTTGCGACTCTCAAATTGCGAGTCTGAGCAACACGCAATTTGAGAGTCGCAAACCCGGATGCTGGATGGTATCCCTGAAACCATCTACGATTCGGAAGGGGGTCATAAAGACCCACCTCATTAATATTAATGAGGTGGGTCGCAATTTGTGACCCCCTTCTGATTCGCAGCACTCACAGGGATGGTGGCCTGCTGGAGACAGCAGACCACCATGTCTGTGACTGCTTTTTAATAAAGCAGTTTTTTTTGTACTGCAGCCCGTTTTCCTTAAAGGAAAACGAGTTGCAACACAAACGAAAAAATGAAACATTTGTGTTTCATTTTTTCAGGCCATTCACAAAGGGGAAGGGGTCTCATGGGGACCCCTTCCTTTTTGCAAATGGGTTATCACCCATTTGAAATGGGTGCTAACTGAGAATTGCTTTGCGACCGCGTTCGCGGTCACAAAGCAATTCTACATCGCGATGCAAATCGCAAATAGGAAGTGGAACACCCCTTCCTATTTGCGAGTCGCATTCCCATTTTGTGAGTCGGTAACCAGGTTACCGACTTGCAAAATGGGAATGAGCATCGCAATGTGCTTTTTGCATGGCGCAAACAGCGAATTTCGCTGTTTGCGCCATGCAAAAAGCATCGTACACCTGGCCCTTAGTGAGGTGAGCTGGGGCATCAGAATGTGGCCACTTACCTGCATTTTGCTGAAAGGGATCCCTCCAAAGGCCAGGGGTAGGGGCAAGGAGGTCCGCGGGAAGTGGAGAGGGACAGGGACTTGAGGTGCAATCTTGCACAGTTGTCTGGTAAAGGGTTGCAGGGCTAAAGTGAACGCCTTTTTGAACAGAGGTATCCAGGGCCTCAATTATTTACTCCCCCATGGAGAACTCCTCTTCATTAGAGGCCTTATTTTGACCAACAGAGTGTAAGTCTTATTGATCCAGAGGTGGGTAAGAAAAAACCTCAGAGTGTATAAACAATAATGCACCCCGAAGTCAGGTCTAGAGGAGGGGTGTGTGCAAGGTACACTAAAGGGAGAGCATCCTCAATCACTAAATATTTGTCTCTCAGTCAGGGGCCATAGATGACCTTGCTTTCAAGCTCCTCAGGTCTGTAGTCCAAAAATCGTACAACCACAGCAGACTCTGCCATGAGGGGTGTTAATGGAGATATGCAATAAATAATTGCTAATTAAGGCAGACACTGCCGTAAGGCTTTGTCACCAGGCACCAGAAAACTTTCCAGGCACAAAGACAGCTTGAATGATAACTCGCCACAGTCCGACGGCATCCTCCAGTACAACGCAGCACCAGCATAGAGGCCGTAGTTGGGAATAAGGTGTGTAAGTACCAGCGGGCGATGGGAGTAGAAAGAGGACTGGTGTCCCTCTTGGGGAAGAGAGTGAGCTGAGAGTGTGTGTCTTCTTCGAAAACATCAAATACTCCTAGTCAGGTACCGGGTAAATAACTAGAATTAGCAGAACAAATAGGAAGCACAAGCTCTCAAATATGTATAAATCTCAGCATGAAACACAAGCAGGGAAATACATAACCACATAGGTATTGAATATAACAAGAAACATTAGGGTGATTTATCTTATGCTGCAGTATCAAAGAAAGAGGAAAAGTTGCTCATTATTTGGACTGTTATAGGGGGTTATGTGACTTCGATGGTGATTAGTTTCATGGGATATGTAGTTTTAACTGTTTTCATTGGCTGCTGAAAAGTTTGCAGTAAAGATTGACAAGCACAATCTGAGCCTTTGGTCCTGATGTAGAATTTTATGTCAAGACCGGTGGCTCATATTATGCTTTCAATTCTTGATTTATAACAAATAGCAGCAGTCAAGATAACAAACTACAAATCCCATGGGGCCGTATAAAAGTGACCAATGAGAAAAACACGTAGTACAACTTCCCCCACCAGGAGGAACCATCGACCCTTCATATTACCCAACTTGACTGCGAACAGCCCTCTTTTATTGCTGCTCGCAGTCAAGATAAATACCTTTTTCCTCATGGGCATATTTTCAATGTAGTATAGTAGTATATATTGTTACATTTTCTTATATTGTTATAAATTGGTTTGTTTCTCCTAATAGCTTACATTACTGTATTAGGCTGAGAGCGCCTTGCGGTTGTTCTTCTCCTTAAGCTTACATTCCGGTTGCCATTTTCTTCATCATCGCCTGGATAGCGCTGTCCATTTGTTTTTTCTTCCTCTTGCCGTGTTATCAAGGCATTTTCTTGTTCAAGTGGTTAATTCCTTGCACCACTCTTAGGCTTCAACCTCGCGCTTTGCTCGGGTTCGAAAGCGTTAGGCAAGGGTTGAATTTCCTCTCAGGACCAACCCCTTGGGGTTTTTCCTTTACTTGGCGATGCTCAGAAGGGAGGGCTTGAGACCTGTTTTCCTCCCCCTTGTCTTATGCCTTAACTGGAAAGATTTTGTACATCAATGGAGATAGATAGCTCCCCTTTACCTAACGCCGAATTTGATGATGGGGAAGAGTTTAAAAATTATTTGAGTGATTTTATTCACTCTTCTGTGGAACAGGCTGTTTAAAAAAATATTGAAAACTCCATGAAGAGTTTAATATAAAAAAAGCTGGCCCATTCTGCCGAGGAAAGCAAAAAATGTAACTCTTTTTCTTCTTTATTACCACAGCCCATATACACAGATTTGGCACCTATGATTAGTGAGTCTATCTCCCAACAGACTGAGGACTCTGCTCCTCCCAGGCCCCCTTCCAAGGAGAGGAACACCAAAACATCCCTTAAATGCAAAAAAGCCAAATCTAAAAATATTCAAAATGCACAGAATATTCCCAACAAATTGTTATATCTTCCATTTTAGACACTGATGATGATATGGGCAATGTGGATGATGCTACAGATGCATCAAAAATTCCCCTTCTTCTTCTCATCTCTAAATTTGAATCCCTCTCGAATAAAGCTAGTCTAGATGCGGATGGTTGTCTCATGTTTGATCCCTAACTTATTCTACACCCTAATTCCACAGAATGGCTTCCGGCGGTACATGTGGGGATTACATACCCTCTAGACTCCGTCTTCCTCTGGATAAGCAGACATGGAGCAAATTGAAGTCTGAGTGTCCAAGACCTTCCTTTTTGGCTAATATTACCATCACACCAGTTATTGACCCAGCTTTGATTACTTTATTTTCAAAATCCGGCAAGGACCCACCCAAGGGTGTCGAAAAGGCTTGGGTCAACTGCCAGGATAAATTTCTGGATGTGGTTGGTCCTTTTGCCCAGATTTTTCACATAGCGGAAGCGGCTTCATCAGAGACTTTTGATATCAATCTCCAGGAGCTTTCCATGTGGGTCCAAAGAGTATTTTGCCTTCTTGGTAATGCTAACTCAGCTATTACGCATGAACGTCAGAAAGGACTTTTACTCAATTTAGATCTCAAACTAGCTAACTTGGCTACATTGGACCCAGGCATTGAAGCAGAATGACTCCTCTTTGGAGAGTCATTCATCAAAGATTTTAGTAGGCACGTGACACATGTTTCTTCAATTGACAAGGCGCAAGCTTCTTTAAGAAAGATTTTCTCTCATCTGGTTTTTGCCAGGGCCGGTAGAGGCAGGAGCCACTTTACTGACCATTTGTTATGCAACCAAGGATCAAGAGGCTCCTTCAATAACAGCTACAACTACCAAAAGTAAAAGCCGCAGTTCTACCCACAAATGAGTAGGGGTTTCAGAGGTCACAGCCAAAGAGGCTTCAAACAGATCATTCAATACATAAATCACCTAGGTGGTACCAAGTGCAAACCTCTTGCAGAATTAGCAAAGAGCCTTTGGGAGTTTTGTCTGCAAAACAAAATCTCGGTTCAAGCAGAATATCTTCTGGGAGTCCTCAACTCAATAGCAGATTGGCACTTTCGCCACCTGAAGGATTTCAGCGATTTGACACTCCATCCCTCTGTCTTTCGCACCCTATCTCTGAAATGGGGTCCATTTCACATAGATCTCTTTGCTTCTCATCTGAATTCCCACCTCCCTTATTTCTTCAGTTGGCATCCAGATCCTCTTGCCCTAGCTACAGATGCGTTCCTGTGGGAATCAATTACTCCTTTCCTCCCTTTCCAATGTTCAACAGTCTTAGCCCAGGTAAGGTGTCAGCAAGACTCTTTGGTTCTAGTAATCCCCCTTCTGGCAGACACAAGTTTGGTTTCTTCATCTTCTAGAACTAACTTACAATTTTCTGGTCTTGATCCCATCTTCCCCATCTCTTCTATTGGATCCTCTAGGTCATCCTCACCACCTGGTCATGGACAGCTCTTTAACTGTAGTGGCCTGGAAAATGTCCAGTCATCCTAACAGTCCCATTTACTTTCATCAGAAGATTCGGACTTCATTAGCAAAGCCTGGGTGCCCCGGACCTTTAAGGCCTAGAAAGCAGCTTGGTCTTTATGGGCTGGCTGGTATTTTGGAAAAGATATCAATTCCTTTTTTAGTAGATATAATTTATATTGTCAATTACTTAGCAGTGGAAGAAAGTACAGGTAAGGCTTCTGGAACTATATACCTTTATAGAATCTTTATAGATCAGCAATGCCCTCATCTCATTCTCACATTGATGGCAAACCGGTAGGAGAACACCCGCTAGTCTGTCGCTTCTTAAAGGGAGTAACATTTTACAAACCTCCTCTTTCAAAGTACAATAAATTGTGGGATGTAAATGTGGTTTTTAAGTTTTTTGTTTCTTGGCCTGACAATACAGCTTTCTCTCTGAAGATGCTTTCCGCAAAGCTTATGATGTTGTTGTGTTAAAGCGTTAAATATTTTCTATCAACAATATACCCCCACAAGAGTGATGTTTACTGTTAATGAACACACAAAAATTAACTTAAGTTCAATATTCTCTCCTTGCTTTCCAGACTATCCTTAATTATGCGTAGGCCAATGTCTCAAAGTTTATGAACAACAAACTGCTAATCTCAGAATGTCCTTTTATTCCCAGTTGCTTATTTCTTTCAATAAACCCCATCTTCCAGTGTCTTCTGCCACTGTAGCTCTCTGGGTCAGATGGATCATGTCTTTAGCAGGCAGTGATACTTCTGTTTTTGGCGCTCATTCCTTTAGAGGGGCCATGGCTTCCAGAGCCTTTTGGGCAGGTTCCAGGCTCGAGGACCTTCTGAGATCAGCTGACTCGACAAATGATCATCTGTTTAGAATGTTTTATTATAAACCTGTGCATATGGCTACTTCTGTAATTATTAACATGCTTTAAACAAGCATTATATGAGCCTCCAGTCTTGACATAAAATGTAGATTTTCCTAATAATTTATGAAGGAAAGTCTTAATTTTATTAAAGACACGGAGGCAAGTATTATCCTGCCACAACACTCTTTAACTGGTGTGTCTTACCGTCCCTAACAGCGGTGCCAGCTTTGCCATCTACATCTTCCTAAAGATCCTACAAGGACATCTTCATCTTTTCCGTCCGCGGAGGATCCTGCCTCTTCACCTGGCTTCAATGACCTCACGCTACAGGACTTTTCTTCCCTCATCAGGCGTTCTGGACTGATCAACTTCTGTCAAGAACTGTTTTCTTTTGTTATGGCTTTTGCTATTGTTCTTTCCTTTGTCCCTTTATTTGATGTTTACTAACTTCTCGCACAAGAAAAGAGGGCTGCTCGCAGACAAGTTGGGTAATATGAAAGGTCGATGGTTCTTATTGGCGGGGGAAGTTGTACTAGTGTTTTTTCCCATTGTCACTTTTGTATGGCCCCATGGAATTTGTAGTTTGTTATCTTGACTACTGCTATTTGTTATAAAGCAAAATTGAAATCATAAAACTTGCCTCCATGTCTTTAATAAAATTTCCTTCATAAATTATTAGGAAAATCTACATTATGGTTTCTTTAGCCACATTCAAAGACAAAGGACAACTAATTTTGGCTGCTTCTTGCAGTCATAGTCTGACCTCAGCAAATAATGCCAAAAGTGACTCACAGAATCCTGGCAATAGAAGAATTTAGGAAAGTACATTGTTCAACTGCACAGATAAGTTGGATAGACTGAGAATCCTGATCAGAACTTGTTAAGACTATTATGTAAAAATCTTATAAGCAAGGGATGAGAAAATGTTTGCTTAGTTTTTTTTCAGAGAAAAGAGAGGTACGCATATAGCGTGTTGAAAATAATGTGTTGAACTGAACAGCAATTTGATTACTTAGATCACAAATGACAGAGAGAGCTTTGATGTGAAACGCTAAAGAGGAAAAGAGTTGGAGAGCAGAATTTATCACTTGTTGTGTGCGAAAAGAGTAAAAGAAAACCTAAAGACTGTGTTAACTTAAGTTACACTATTTTCTTTCACAGGTAAATATTCTTGTCCGTCAATGTGATAGGAAGTAAGCTTTGAAGGATTAATAGGTGTGTTCACAGTTGATGACTCACATTGTTCCAGGTCTCCCTCAGTGTAGTACCCTCCCTTAAATCCTTTCCTCTCATCTGATCACTCCTAACCTCTAGTATTTTTAGTGCAGAGTTGGTGCAGGTGCGCATATTGAGAGTATTGCTCTCGAAGAACCTGGATACTGGTCAGCCATGGTACATGCAGCTTTTGACCCTCTCATTAGTGACAGAGAGCTGTTGCAAGCATGCCCTGCATTCAGACAGCTTTGGTAAGTGGTCTGAATAGTCTACCAAGGAATGACAGATGATCAGTTCACAGGCATACACTATAAGGGCAGCCCTGAAAAATTATTTATACTGTCTACCCAGGACTGGCAAAGGGGAATCTTAGGCATGTATGGGATACAAGCAGTCATGTAAATGATCTGAAAAGTCCACCCAAGGAGTGACAGAGGAGCAACCCATGTGCACTGCATAATGGTGGCTACTGCTTGGAGGCCACCGTTTTGTGTGCATACCTACAGAAAAATGAACCTAGACAACCTGCAAAGGAAGGAAATAAATATGGCAAGTCACAAACTAAGGAGGTGATGGCTAATGCTTAGCATGTTTTATTCACATTCAGTCCATTAAATCAGTGTTCCCCAACCCCCGGGCCGCGGACCGGTGCCGGTCCGTGGATCAATCGGCACCGGGCCGCCCCACTGTGGCGGGCAGTAAATGTTTGATAATTTTTCCGTGGCCCGCTTGTCACACAATGGGACAAGCGGGCCATGGAAAAATTATCAAACATTTACCGGTCCGCGGCGATAAAAAGGTTGGACAACACTGCATTAAATAATAGTACTAGGCAAATTTGAGTATTTGCTTGCTATCGAACATTCCCTTAACAGCCTACCCAGCCAGGCAGAGGGGGATTTGAGCATGCCTGCTGCCATGGTGAATGATCTTATGAGTCTACTCAGGAGTAATAGAGAAGCAACTCACAGACATCATTTGATACAGACATCCATTGCCTGTTGTGTCCATGCATGGGACCATCTTGTAAATGTTTTTTTTAAAAAAAGGTCTATTGCACGATGGCCTCACTAATTGTGTGTTCATGTATGGTGCTGCCAGGTCATCAGATATGTTAGGGCATAAGAGACTATGGAGACCAGGTACAAGGAGAAGATGGAGAATGGAACAATAAAGCATGTAGATTTTCCAAATAATTTATGATGGAAAGTCTTAATTTTATGACAAGACCTGAGGCTCCTATTATGCTTACTTTTCCTGCTTTATTTACAATAGCTGCTGCAGTCAAGAAGAATAACCAATCCTATAAGAGTAGCAGAACAAGCTACCAATGGGAAACAAAGAGGAAGAAAGGGCCAATCAGGACACAATACACATAAAGATATACAAAGCTTGACTGGAAGCAGCCCTCTTTTCTTCTACGAGAAAGTCAATAGAAGGATTTAAACATTGGAAATATACAAGCAATTATACAGGCCGCCAAGATTAGAGCAAACAAGTCTTGAAGCCAGTCCAGAGAAAGTGAAGAGGTATCCTTGATGGAGTGATGAGGATGACGATCCAATAGGAACGTTGATTAGGAAAGGGTGAGGTTCGAGATGTTAGATGGATCTGGTGTATTAGCCAGAAGTAGTCGTTGGAGTGTTGGTAGCGATTATGGGGGTGGGGGGGAATAAGAAAAACAAAGTTAGAGTAAATGCGGTTGGATAATACTTGCCTCCGTGTCTTTAATAAAATTAAGACTTTCCATCAAAATTATTTGGAACATCTACATTTTATGACAAGACCAGAGGCTCCTATTATGCTTGTCTAAAGCATATTAATTACTAATGAAGATGCAGTAATAACAGGTTTACAATAAAAGGTACGAAATGTAAAATCATTTGACCAATATGCTGATCTCAGAATCTCTTCCAAACGGGAACCGGTCCAAAACGCTTTGGACGCCATAGCGCCTCGAGCAGAATGAGCTCCAAATTCGGAGGTGTCAATACCTGCAAGTGACATAACCCATTTGACCCAACGAGCCAAAGTAGGGGAAGAAACTGGTTTATAGGGTTTCCTAAAGGAAATTAAACATTGGGTGGCTGAAGAAGTTCTGAGATCAACAGTCTTTTGCTCAGATACTTTTAAACAGTTTCCCACAGATAGCTTTGGATATTTGGGGAAAAAAAGGATAGAACACAGAAGAGATATTAGTTTTTGTATGTCTAGAAACATTGAAAAGAACTCCTCTAGGGGTAAAATGGTGAGCAGAAATATCAAGAGCTTTGACATCAGAAAGACGTTTAATAGAGACTAGACATAGCAACATAGTTAACTTATCAGAAAGCATTTTTAGAGACAACAAGTCAGTATCTTGCCGAGATAGAAACATTTGTAAAGCAAGGATAACATCCCATAAAACAGTATATTTAGGAAGAGGAGGATTGGAAAATTTTACTCCCTTTAAAAGGTGACAAATAAGAGGATGTTCGCCTACAGGTTTACCGTTTATGAAAGGATGATGAAGGGAAATGGCTGACCGATACAGGTTGATAGTCCTGTAGGATTTACCTGAGCTAGCTTGGGAAGCAAGAAAGTTAGCTATTAAGCTTAGATCTGCTGAAAAGGGATCAAAGATTTTACCAGACACCATCTGGACCAGATAGCCCAGGCGGATTTGTAAGCTTTGGATGTACCTGGGGCCCAGGAGTTGTTAATATATGTTGAAGCTTCGAGTGAAATTCCTGGATAGGATGAGGATGACCTGACACTTTCCAGGCTGATAGAAGGAGGGATTTGTTGAGGATCAGAGTGTGAGAAAGACCTTGGGGATTGAGAAGAAGAGATGGGAATGAGGGGAGAAGTTCAGGGAAGTCAAGAGATAATTCGAGAAGTGGAGGATACCAAACTTGGGACTGCCAAAATGGGACTACCAGCACTACGGTGACTTTCTGACGCCGAATTTGTGCAAGGACTCTGTTGATCATAATGAAAGGAGGGAATGCATAATTTATTGAGTGAGACCTCTCTTGAAGAAAGGCATCGGTAGTTAGTGCTTGAGGATCTGGTCTCTAACTGAAGAAATGAGGGAGTTGCGAGTTGAGATGAGACGCAAAGAGGTCTATTTGAAAGGGTCCCCATTTGTGATGGATCAAATTGAAAACAGAAGAATTAGGTTTCCAATCGCTGTAATCGGAGAGATGACACGAGTACCAGTCTGCAACTGAGTTGAGAGAACCTGGTAAGTATTCTCCTTGAACTGAGATTTTTCAGTGAAGGCAGAATTCACAGACGTTTTTGGCTAATTTGGCTAGAGGTTTGGATTTGGTACCGCCGAGATGGTTTATGTATTTGACCGCAGTGAGATTGTCCATTCGGAGGAGGACTGAGAAGTGAACTTTGTTCTTGGTAAAGCTTCTGATTGCAAAGGAGCCTGTAAGCATCTCTAAACAATTGATGTGCAATGAAGACTCCCGAGGTGACCATGTGCCTCCAGTCGATATTTGACCACACCTTATTTATGTTATACCTTGCGCCCCAACCTGTGAGACTTGCATCAGATTCTCACACAAGATCTGGGGCTGATGCAGAGATGGTCCTGCCGTTCCTGTCGTTCCAGGCTTCCAGGTGATCTAGCCACCATCGAAGTTCGTGATCGAGGAGGATGGAATCTGAATAAGCAAGACCCCTGTGCAGACGTTGAATCTTTAATCTCTGGAGTGCTCGGTAATGGAGGGGACCTGGAAAGATCGCTTGAATCGAAGAAGAAAGAAGACCTACAATTCTTGCAAGAGACCTTAGGGAGAGAAAAGGCTGCTGTAAGGAGAGGATTATTTCTGATTTGATGGATTTTATTTTTGAGTCTGGGAGTTGAAGAGTGCCTTGAATAGAATTCACTAGAAATCCTAGGAATTCCGTGGTTTGCGATGGATTGATGACAGATTTTTCGTTGTTGATTATGAAGCCTAGCTCTGAGAGGGGAGAAATGGTGTAAGATAGTTGAGAGCGAAGAGTGGAAATGTTTTGGTCCATAAGAAGGATGTCGTCTAGGTAAATTATTAATCTGAATCCTTGAGCTCTGAGATGGGCTACAACTAGTGTCATTAACTTGGTGAAGCACAAGGAGCTGAAGAAAGACTGAAAGGTAGGCAAGTAAACTGATCTTTGATGGAGCCATTGGAACTGAAGACATTTCCTGCGAGAGTAATGAATGGGTACTGTTCGATACACGTCTTGAAGGCCTAGGCGGACCATCCAGTCCTTCAATAGTAGTGAATCTCTGAGTTGCAGAATTGTTTCCATTTTGAAATGGCGATAAAGAACGAATTGATTGAACTGTTTGAGATTTATAACTGGCCTGATTTGTTTTTTTTTTTTCTGACTACAAGAAATATGGAGGTTATGAAACTTGAGTGATGGGGTTGAACGTGTTGAATTGCACGCTTGCGGTGAAGGGGTTAGATTTCGGAGGAGATAAGGGCTGTCATTTCTGTTGAGAATTTGAGAGGGAGAGGACGAGACAATTGAAAGGGGGTGTCGTAGAACTCTATTAAGTAACCTTTGATGGTGTTGAGAACCCAAGGGTCTGAAGTAATCTCTTTCCACCTGTGGAGATTTTTCTTTAGACAACCCCCTATAGAAAGATGGCCAGAAAATGAGCTTACCTGTGGGAGTATAGGATTTTGAGTTTTGCTGATTCCTTCCCCTGAAGCCTCTGGATCGTTGGGGATAGAATTGCGGACGGAAGTCTTGTTGCTGTGAATTAAAGAAGCCTCTGTAGCCTTGATATCTGGCATACTGGCCGGTAAAGCGACCCGTTCCTCTACCGGCCCTGGCAAAAACCTGCGCATTAAACACTTTTTTAAGAGATTGTTGCGCCTTGCCTAGAGAAGCGAAGGTTGTGACATATCTGCTTGGTTCCTTAATAAAGGATTCTCCAAATAGAAGTCCGTCTGCTTTAGGACCTGGATCCATAGCGGCAAGGTTTGCCAGTTTAGGTCTAATTTGAGAAGGAGTCCTTTTCATCGTTCGTGAGTCATGACAGAGATTGTGTTGCCAAGAAGACAGAAGGCTCGTTGAATCCAGAGGGAGAGTTCTTCTGGATCTATAGAGTCATTATTCAATCTGGTGGATTCTGCCATGTCAAAAATACGGGCTAAAGGACTTACTATGTCGAGGACCTTGTCCTAGCAGACTGACCAGGCTCTGTCTACTCCTTTACGTGGATCTTTTCTGAACTTAGAGAAGAAGGTTATCATGGAAGAGTCGATGTATGGAGTGGAAGTAATATATAGAGGAAGAGAGGGCCTAGAGCATTTGGAACGGAGTTTGGAGCGCACTTGTTTATCTAGCGGAAGACGTAATTTGGCTGTGATATATTCTGCAACGTGATCAGAAGGCAGCCATTCCGTGGAATTAGGGTGATGGATTAATTTGGGGTCAAACATAGGATTGCCTTCAGCATCTAAGAGGGGGGTAGAAAGTTCGTCACATGACGCTGGTTTGACTTTTTGGGAAGGAGGCCCAATCCAAAAATCAGAATTACTGATATCGTCTAGATCTTTATCGGACTCAATATCGTCCATGTCATCATCAGTGTGCTTTATATTGTCCATCACAATCTTATGGGTTGTGAGTAAATGTTTTGTTTTTGTCTTACTTTTTAAACCCAAAGACTTTTTCCCCTCTGAAGTAGGAGGCCTGTGAGGAACTTCGTCCTCCGTCGGGCGTGAGTTAGACTGACTGCTCAATAGCGCAGAAGAGGCATTGGGCTGCTTAGCAATAAAAGCCTCCGGGGCTTTGCGCTTTCTGCTTTCCCCCGCAGACTGGGCCAATTGCGATTGTGACAGACAGGATGAAACAGTATTTTCAATTTGCTTTGAAAATGTAGACATAGAGGCAGAAACTGCCTTTGCCACACAAGATTGAATAAATGTATTCAGATTATTTGAAAATGCCTCTTCAGAATCATCATTTTCTGTAAAAAATGAGGAAAAATCCATTTTGCTGAAAGAAACAAGAAGAAACTGGTAAAAGAGGGGTTACACTTGGAGAGGGAGGGTTTATTAGGAGGTGTATGTATAACTCACAAAGTGATTGCCAACCATACGGTTGAAATATTGAAGGCCACGCCTCTGGGAGTTCTAGAATGAAGGGCGGTGAATTCAGCCGAGAACCAGGAGACGCGAGGTGAAGACCGGTTAGGAAGGCTAAAAATAGCTTTAACGCTGCATGTTTGAAAAGGAAAATGCAATGAGAGTCAGAGCGACAGACGCGAGTGAGGCACGAGTGAGAGGAAGGCGTCTGCAATAGAATGCTGAGCGGAAAGCAGAAATGCAGTGAGCGTGAGCTGAACGGTCGCGTCGACCGATAGGCAATTAAGCAGGAGGAAGGCGAATGCAATTGGAGTGAACCAGGGAGAGGGCATGAATGCGCTGTATAATTATCATAAAAATAACACAATAAAAACAATATAAATATTAAATGTTTGTAAAATATATAGAGCGCAAAAAGATATACTTATCTTGACTGCGAGCAGCAAGAAAAGAGGGCTACTTGCAGTCAGGCTTGGTATATTTTTATGTGTATTGCGTCCTGATTGGCCCTTTCTTCCTCTTTGTTTCCCATTGGTAGCTTGTTCTGCTACTCTTATGGGATTCGTTATTCTTCTTGACTGCAGCTGCTATTGTAAATAAAGCAGGAAAAATAAGCATAATAGGAGCCTCAAGTCTTGTCATAAAATTCATAATCACACCACCAGAACTGCAACTCCCAGGGCCACCTGCACAGCCACAGTAGGGAAGTTTCCCATAGATACACTGGGTGTTAGTGGTAGACAGTTTATATAAGACCATATATGTACAGCGGAAAACTGTCTGGCAACATCAACTGTTGCTTCTCTCTCAATACTCAGTTTAGTTCATACCTGGCTTTTTTGCTCCCCCACCTGTATTGTTGTCTACCTGTTTGGTTCCCTGGGTACCATTGTGTATCCCTAATTTGTTTCTTACTGTTCCCTGCATTTTGACCTTTTTATGTTATTTGTCTTCACTTTGCCAGGCTGCTTCAGTCCCAACACTGCCTTGATATTTCATCTTTGTTCAGTTCCTGAACTGAAATGTTTGTATGCCCAGGGACTAGTTACTGCGTATCTACTGTTTGCATGAGTAAATCCATAAGAACATCTTTTGGGAGAAATTGAGGGTTTTCAGTTAAAACGAATTGTAACCAATAAAACGCCACCAAAGGGAACATTTGTATTTCAAAAGAAACTGGAAAACACAATATTTTACTCCCCTTTTACTGCTTTGTTGATGTTTGTTGTTAAAGCAACATCTACTTCGAAGCAATTTTCTATTATGCATGTTCCTGCTATGACCCCATCGGCCAGCGTAAGCCATTTAAAAGCCCTTTTTGAATATCCATAAGGTCCATTTGAGCTCATCGATGCTCTGGACTTACTTCCAGTCTCTTGTGGAAGCATTGCTCAACTCATATGCCTTCAGCTCACTGTTTACTGCACATTGCTGTGTAGTGACCAGCAGGTTCAATGCTGAACTCTGAGGAGGGTATCAGTAAGGGCATGAAAAGCTTCACCCCACTCTCATTCACTTACAGCAGCCTGAAACTTTGTTTTCTACAAAGGTCATGTGGCAACATAGAACACTGTGCATTCCAACATCTCTAGAATCAATTTATTGTACCCACTACTACTCCTGTTCTTAGTTTTACATGGTAATGGTCTAAAACATGCCTCCTTGTACAGAGGGACAAGATCCATATCATGAACAACCTTAGCAACCATGCTGAATGGCCCAGAAGAGATCCATGCTCTGGTTTTGCTGAACGTTTTGCTGAACGCGAGCTGCCTACAGCAAATACTTTAATAGAGAAAAGCTATGAGTTAATGTATGGGCTGCAGACAGTGCAGCATAATTTGAGATAATGCAGGTACATTTACCAGTTCTAAGCCTCCATAATGAAGTAGAACATTTATGTGATACAACCCCAGATCACAAAGTCCAAGCATTTCTAATGTCTCCATGTTAAATTGAAGATTGAAATCACTAGTGCTGAAAAAAGACCTGCCACTTCACCTGTGCAAACTATGGCAATATTTTATCTAATCATATTAAGCTGTGATTTTTCTTTTCCTTGAGATGGAAAATGCAATATAACAGTGAACAAAACCTCCAATAGTCCTCACTCCATCAGGCCCTCTCAGAAGTTAGACTATGGAAGTAAAGGAATAGTCCCTGTGGTCCTCATACTGTGATCTGCCTGCATTTCAATTGGACAGGCGGAGCACAGTCTTCATGAGGCGGGACTCCATGGCTGTTGCAATGGAGTTCGCTCTCCAGCAAGATATAAATCTGGTCCTTGGTCTGCTCATGTCTAGGATCTGAGGACCTGTGCTGTGTGCAGTCCATTTAGAATATTCTGAGGTTCAACATGGAGTGTGTCTCTCCTTATCTGCCGTGACACCCTTTTTCTTTAAGCATGTATCCTCTTTAACACATTTGATACCTTATCAGAGGTGTAGGTGCATTCCCAGGGGTGAGAAGGAGTGATTGATCTTGACCTCCACACGTAACAGCACTGAAAGATTGCCCGATCCAAATAAATGGAGTCTGGGGAAAATACCCTAAGGTCAATGTCACAAAGTATAAACAACATTCACGAGGATCATGTAGTCACTTGACAAGACCATTCTTTCCTACTTGAAAAGTAATCAGGCCATCCATCCTTCCAATATCTTCTGGACAGGGGAAACGTCTGCAATCCCCAAGCAGTCCCCTTTACTTCTTCAGATTGTGGTGGAAGTAATTGAATGTCGGGTCTTCCTGTCATCTCATCTTTCTCTGCTCCAATTCTGGTGGCTCCAAAGCAGTTTTCCAATGATCCTCGCTGTTTCAATGCATGTAGGCGCAATGTAGTCTGCATTTTCTTGCAAAAAGCACAACCGGTTGTCTCCGTTTGTGACCTTTCTATAACAATTCACTGTGATCTTTGGAAAGAAAAAGATGTGAGGAGCTGCTCATAATGCACTGCTACGACACCAGGGAAGGAGGGGTTAGGCTCATACATCAATCACTTCAAGCAATGGGTTTCTGAAACATTGTGGCTGTCGATACTGCCATATTGTATTTTATCAAGGTTTTCGGGAATGCCTCCAAGAAGCATTTTCTTTTGCTGGCTAAGAGACCCCACAAATCCACTGTGCTAACTGAACTCACCTTACAAATGGATGTCAAGTAAAGCCAGCAGTGACGAGAATAGAGATGAGTTCCAACAAAGTTGTAGAGTTTCATCCAAACCAAGGATTTTAAAGAGGAAGTAAGTTCTTTTGAAAAATCAGTGCAATTGGGAAACATCCATGGAATTAAAGAATCGACAAAGAAAAGTGGGTGCATGCATTTATTTCAGAAACTCTGGTCATTTTCTCAGAGACTGTCCCATCTTGGTGAGAAACTCAAGGAATCAACTATAAATGGTGAACCCCAGTCAAGTCCATATTTCTCCCCGAGGTGCGTCCCTACCATTGAAAACTTTAGAAATGTGCATCTGATATGACCGTCCTCAGAGACCTGCCTCCTACTCGGGCTAAAGTGCACAGTGGAGGCTGGTAAACAGAGTCTGGTGGCCCCTGGCATTAGTGGCGTCCCGCTATGTGTGAGAAAATCTGCACCTGATATGGCGCTTCCTTGAAGTTCTGCCTTCTACTCGGGGAAGAGTGTGCAGGGCAGGCTGGTAAATAGAGTCCATGGCCCCTGACAGTCGTGGCGTCCTTGGTGGAAAATTCAAGATTGTAAATGGTGAACCCCAGTCAAGGAGGAGTGTTTGCACTCTACAGTGTGCACATTGGATGCCTATAGTGGAATTTTCTTCCAACAACACCCCATACTTATTTAGTTTACACCTCTTTTTTCTGTTTTGCCTCCTACAGTTCCTTTAGTTCAGGCTATCCTACAAGAAATTCAAAGAATCCGAAGGTCAGCACTAAACCACGTGAAACTTACAAAAGCAATATATACGTTTTTCCCTGATATACACTGCACCCCTGGCCTCAATTTTAGTGTAGGGGAAAACGTTTGGTTGTCCACAGACTATCTTGCTCTTCCTGATATACATCCAAAGTTTGTTCTGAAATATGTATGTATGTTTCCCATTAGTAAGATCGTTGGATCAGCAGGTCTCAAGTTATAGGTTCCTGACCATTAGGAGAAGTGCCTTGAGTTAGGAAGGCACATTTCTTAAGTACTCCAATCCCCTCTCCCACATTAATGGATGAAGCCCCAAAGTATGAGGTAGAGTCCATTTTTGACTGCCAACGGCATAGGTGACAGTTGCTGGACCTGGCCAGGAGTACAACATCTCCAATAACTGGGGATCCAGCCTCTTGTTTATGCTCCATGAGTGCTCCCTGAATTTCACAGAAAGTTCTCATCCAAACCCAAACCCCAGAGGGAGGTGGATCATGTTTGGGGGGAAGGGGGAGAGGAAGGGCAATGTTAGTTCACCAATATGGTAGGGCAAAAAATACCACAGACAGAGGGTATATGGAGAAGATTGAGACAGTGGAAAATACAGAAGTACAGCAGATCGATGACCTGCAGAGTGGCATATGCAACCCGGCACAAATAGGGGCATTTGCCATAGGTAAAATTCCAGGTTGCTGGCGCAGACAGAGTTAATAAGACCATACATGTACAAGGGCAAGCTGTATGGCAACATCGCTTATTGTGACTCTCTTGACACTCCCTACGGTTCACACTTGGCTTTACTGCTCTCCTGCCTTGAACCCCTTGTGTTTCACTTATTAGTGGCTTACATGTTCCCCGTATCTTGACCTTCGTATGTCACTTGTCTTCCATCTACCAGGTCCTTCCTTCTAGTGCTTCAGTGACGTTACATCATTGTTCGGTTCCTGAGCTCTACTCGCAGTAGATGCGGAGAGTAGTTGCAGCTTTTCAATTATTTGCAGCAGGCAAGTCTACATATATTCTCCTGGTATATGTTATCCTTTCCCTCTTATCTTGGCCTCTTCATTGATGCATGCCCTGTTGCCTATGGGTGGAGACTTGGTATGCTCTCTCCTGTGATCTAATGCCATGTAGTGTGCCTAAAAAATCAGGATATTCATTGTCTCACCTAGCTCCCTTTTCCCCTTGGCTTGGGTCCTCTTTACCACCTTTGATACCTTGCCATAGGGGTAGGTGGAAGTCAAAGGGGAGGAGGGATTTGTCTAGACCTTCACCCATCAGAGCTTCAAGGGTATAACAGACTGCCGTCTTAGAACAGCTACTCTTCATTTTAAATGGCTGAATTTACAAATGCTTGTGATGCTAGTCATCAAGCATTGACAAAGCTAATAGCAAGAGCCGTGGTGGCGGCCAGTAGAAGGCCACATTCTTCAATTTGCGGGGATCAACGAAACAGCGAGAGGAAAGCAGAATGATACGGTAATGGTGCATGGCTATATGGAGAGGCCACCCAGCCGATGGCGACTCTTAAAAAAATCAAACACACAAATGGTAATGGGAAGAATGCTTGCAAAAAAAGTCTAACCAAGGCAATAGCTTGGGTGGCGTTCCAAGCCATTGTTTTGTTTTACCCACCACGCCACCTCGTAAAAAATGGCAACAGAACGACAGAAAGTGGCTAAAAAAGCTGACCAAAATGCCACTCTTCCTACAGCTTATATGCATGTGTAGATCTCCGACAGATAGCTATAGTCTGACACCGAAAGGTCACCAGCAGGAAAGCAATATTAAAAGCGCAATTGAACTGTTTTGTCTTTAGAATAGACGGGTGAGGTTTGTGAATATTCTTTTTTGAAAGAGTGTCCAAAATGGACACATATGTGAAAGGGATACTTAAACCACACAATTGTATAGTAGATCTGTGAATAATAACAAATAAGCTTCAGTTGGAGGGAGTGTAATTCAGAGCACAAACGTGTAATGGAAAGCGAGTAGGAAAGACAATGGTATGCAAAAACCAATACTGAAGAGAGATACTCTTATATTCACCAGTTCAAAATGGGAAATGAATGCAACTGAAATCAATGCAGATGGATTTAATTAAAAGCTGCTGGTTATCTGACTCTCCTTGCCCTAAAGGTGTATCGATGACCGACTTAAGGTCTATTGCTAATGAATGGAGCTTGAGTCTGAGCCTCATTTATACAAACACCTATCATACTGACATCATTCCAGCATCCTGAAAACGGTCAATTTCACAGGCTTTACGTGAACAGGGCCCACAATCTGATAGCTAAGGCTATCGCTTAATTGTCATTTTGGACTCAGATAGCAGGATATATGCTAAACTGTTACTGCAGCTACTCTCATTGTAGGTCTCGGAAAGAAAGCTGAAGTTCTCTCAGTTATGACCATAAGTAAAATGACTAAGTATATACGACCTTGTTTGGAAACCCTCTGGAATTTGAGTATCTAGCATAGTAAACATTTTTTTTACAAATAAAGGTAGAATGTAATAAGGTTCTTTATCTCAAATTGTATAACTTTTTGTCCCTAACTTATAAACATTTCAAGCATGTTTTGCATACATGTTCAATGTGCAGACAGTTACATTCAGATTGAAGTTTCAGGCTATAACAAAAATGTATTTTTTATGCTTATGGTTATTGTACATACTTATTCTGCAGACTGAATGTGTTTGATCTCATTTGTAGGAGCACCAAACGATTTGTTGATTATGTTCTAAGGTGGAGGAATATGTGGATTATTACATTTGTTTATGTCTGTAATTGTTTGATTTTTGGAAGATGCGTCTACACCCTCTCTTTTAGGAGAGTGTTTGGAGAACAATGTTCTGCTTTGCGAGTTACTCTAATAAATCAATAGGATGCATTGTATTTTTTTATTTACTTAAGTCTATATGCACATTGAGAAAGAAAAAGAATCACAGAATGCTCCCGATAAAGGCTCGAGGTAAATCAATTAATCAATTACACATCCGAGCAAGGCATGCTAATTTAAGAACACTATTTCTACCCCTCACGCTATGTCCTCCGCATACACACATTTGGGAAACCCGTGGTCGTTAGTAACATCAAATTTGGATTTGGAAAAATACCTAATATTCTCAGAATCATGAATTTGTGTTCCTGAAAGTTATAATTAGTCCATGTTACTAAAAGTAAGATGACGTTTAACTGAAAAAACTCACACTGGCAGCAGTCAGAGGCAATTTTGATAATGTTGGTATTTTGCCACTTTAAAAAAAAAGTTTCAGCTTGTATAAACCATAATTCATATTATTTAAGAAAGCAGCCTACTGTTTGTCAAAAAATATAAAAGTGCACGTAATAAATAGTAAGAAAAGGAAGGGGACGGCAAAAGGAATTCGTTGTTTCCATCTTATTTGTGATTTTGGGAGTACGAGTGCTTTGAAAATTATTTTACGAGACGTTACTAATTATTGTACAGGATTACAGGCTACTGTAATAGAAATAAATTATTTCTGTAACTAGTGATTCCGAATTTCTGTTGTACGCGGGCTTTGATGCGATATTTGCAATCCACGAATATGATCAGTGAAGGGAAGTATTAGGGTGCGTTTATCGTTGCCCAAGTAAACTGTTTCTTGAGGAAGTGAGTGCCTCCGCTCACACATTTTTGACGGTGGCTTGAAGAGTTAATTAGCAGTGAGATGATTCCTCGATAGCTCAATATGTTGAAAGGTTGCCAACCGAATGGGAATTGATTACATTGTAATTATTGGCCTCATGGTTAGGATAAAGCTTAATTAGCAGTAATACTGCGTTTTCTAGTCTGCGTTTCACTGTTTTAGTGACTCGCTGTTAAGGCCTGAATTGAGTAGTTATAATGCGGCAGACAGTGTTTGTGCAAATTTCTCACAAAATTCCCCGCCCCCCCCCCCACTAAATAACAATAGTTGGATCTCCGAGCACACTGCAGATTTTCTGTTGAAGTAAAGAAGAAGATTAGAAATATATTCAGAATATATCTGCAGAGCTTCTGTGCCTATGAAACATCAGGGGTACTCTACCGCCAGAGGTTGGCCCAGTGCAGAGGAACATTTCCCTTGGCGTTCCATGAAACACGTCTGCTGGTTGACCCCTAAACTCAAGGAATACGTAAAACAAATTTTGGGAATCATTGCAACTAATACGTTTTCTGACAACTCTAGGTCCCTTTAGTTTTTATGTAATTTTCTTCACCGCAGGCTGCTCTGAAGTGTGGTCTTTCATTTTGCTTGGTCTTGTTGCTGGATGATACACACATAAATCCTTCCTGGTGAACACTTTTCCCCTTCAGGGAACATTATTTTAGAAAATTTGGAGAAAATAATTTTGCTGCCTGAGTCTTCTCTATACCTGTAATTACATCTTTTATTTGAAGCATGGGTTGGAAAACAGATTTTATTTTAGCTAAACTTTCTTTCAGGATTGAACTGATTCTCACTACACACGCACTTTCACATCTGTTCAATAGCACATTTCCACCTGAAGATAGCTATTGTCGAAATATGTTATGGCTGAGACTAAACAGCAGTAGCTAAGGTGATACGTTCTAATATTATATCTGATATTTTATTGTATTGCAGCATTTGTATAGCGCTTACTAACCCTAATTTGGGCACTGAAGTGCTTGCCTACATGAGGAACCTACTGCACCATGTAGGATGTGTGGTTGGAAGTATTCTGTTTTTTTTAATCCTATGTGGAAGTGTTTCATGTCATGACTGATGATAACCGAAGTGGGGTTATTGTGCCATGGGACTCATCGCATAGCAGTGTGTTGGGTACTGAAGTGTAAGAGACATTCATGCAGTGTTTTGGCTTTCAGCATGCTGGCCGCTTTGAACAGTTCTGCAGGTCCCTTTATGGTATTTCATATGAAACAGTGTGCTTATCTGGGAACTGCCCTGTGTTGTCCAATCTGATATTTTGTGTACAGTTATTGTGCTGAGCTAGCATGGCTGGAGGGAGAGGGAAATTGGGAGATCTGTTGGGATGGACTTTTGTTTTATTATAGTCACATATCGGAGTGTTTATGTGAGATGTAGAGAAGAGTTCAGCTTGTGTAGATATTTGGAACCTGCAGTGGATGGACTATATTAAAGTCCTCCAAAATTGTCCAGTAATGTGTGATAGATCCCTTCAGTACTTTGATGCCTGTTTGTTTGGTGTTGTTTGGCTGTACAGTGCATTCTCCTCTCTGACGTTTTGCATGTAAGTTTTTTCCCCACTGGAGCATGTTAAGGCATGTGGTCTTGAGGGTCTGTTGGCAGATGGTGCTACAGGTTTTGGGGTTTTGCCTCACATTTTTTTCTCCTCATTGCAGGCATTGTCTACTTGGATACTGGGGGGCGCTCCTCATTGTTGGGCAGTCCAGAGCCCCACAAAACAATCATTTACAGTTCTGTCTTTTTGTCACAAATTTCTAAATGTAATCCATGCTTGAAATTACCTTTGTCTTTGCGCCCGACCTAAGACAGTCACCCCTATTTTTCTTTTTAAAATTTCATTAATCCATCATGACTCCTCGCCCCTATGTATTTCCTGTTTCTTTCGGTATGTAAAGAAGCTGTGATGATCTAAACACTGTGTCACAACACAGTCGAAGATTTCCTTGCTCTAGTCAGTTCTAGGAGTATATACAGTCTTGTTATCCAGAATTGCTCTGATGATCAATCTCAAGCCAGCATTTCATTGTTTTTAGATTTGCAAGATGCAGGAAGATTTTTATGCAGAACCCTTTTCCTCCTCCAGCTCAGCATAACCTCTTCTCAGACATCTGGACCTTTCATGTGTCTCCTGTATAAGGGTAAAATGGCTATCTGCGGGTGCCACCAGTTCCTCAAATATTCAGAAACCAAGCTCCCAGTGAAGTCCTCGCATCCAGCCATGAAAAAATATTGCTTTCTGGAAGGAGTGAATCTGCTTAGTTTCCAACGGTCACGAACCATTGGCTGTATTTCCTATTTTTTCTGCAATGCTCATTGTGTTGTTTTCTCCGGTTGTAACTTGCACTGACAAGCTAATTTTTTATTTATGGACACCTGCAGCAGCACTGTGTTTAAAAATACTGGAATAAGTTGAGCACCGTGTTAATTAAAACAGATCTCTCACATGCTCCTTGCAATACATGGCGTTCCTCTCTTCCGGTATACTTGGAACTCATACCCAGTCTCATAATCCCACAGCGAAATGCGAAATGCGGTGAGCACAGATCAGATAAACAAATACATCTATACATCAACATATTTGACCAGTGACCAAATCTAAAACTGAAGCCCAAGCATAAAAGAATAAGAGGTCACCACAAATGTTTCACCCTAAGCACAAAAGATCAAAAGTTAAAAACTAGATTTAAAGAGGGACTACATCCCAAGGTTAATATCACAATCAGGAGATATTTAGCAATAATCAGAACACCACATTAAATACAACATGGTTGATCTGAGGTTAAAAAACACACTATGCTTCCAAGGTGGAAGGAGCATACCATTGCACCAACCACCTAACATCTGTGTTTTCTACCAGTGCAAGTGCAAGTTTGTACCACATCTAGAAAAATCTCCATTGTTCCCTGTGACTGCTTGAAGAACCTCTATGTTATTACTGAGCTTCACTAGTTCTAATGTCGATAGGCCAGTAGTTAAGAGGTCTCTAAGGTGGGCATCCCATCCATATATAGAAGAACTTGCCATTGAAACTTTCCCATCTGAAAAAGGGATAGACCGTACAAACATGTGACTCGTCCAGTTGTGAAGAGTCCTTGATGATGCCAATCTGAGGGCCTCCCTTCTGGGACCACCGTCCTGTGAAGAAGAACTGAGCATGTGCTTTCTACCAAAGGTCATTGCATGGAGAAATCTTAAAGCACAGATGATCACAGATTCTGCCAAACCGAAGAAAGAATCTCTTCTAGAGGGATGGCCGTTGCAACAAAGTTGTCCAGGGTCACACATTTATACTTGAGAAGAGAAATATTGAATTTCTCTTAGTTTGGGGGTGGGCGAGATACAGAAGGTATGCAAAGATCTGTCGAGCTAACTTCCACGGTGGTCGTTTTTTGTATCCATGGAGACCATTAAAAACATTCTACATTTTCTTCTGACTACCAGAGAGAGTAGATGCTAATTTATTGTTTTTTTTAAAGAACACTGGCTGTATACTGAACTGGAAAAGGGAATGCTATATCAAAACCTGAAACTGCCAAATGTTTCTTGTTTCTGTGAACGGTCTTTCGATAAACATGCTTAAAGATAAGAGGACATGATTAATAGGCATATTTTAAATATATGAACATATGGGCAAAAACGTATCACTGCATATTTGTTTTTATTAGTGTGTCAATGTTTTTAGATCTGACTTTGGTCTCTGTTTCTTGAATTAGTAAATATTATGGAGCAGAGGAGAATGAACTGCCTGTTTCCTTTTTTCGGAGGTCTAGTACTACAGCTAATGATGCTAACATGTTGGCTACTATTTGTTATAAAAGAGGTAGGTGAATCTGACAGCTATTCTAATTTACTTCCTCCCATTCTATGCAATTTTAGCAGGTTTCATCAATAACTCTGTGTTTCCTAGACATTAGTGTGCGCTAATCTGCTTGTGTCTTTGCAAAGGAAGCACACTCATTTACTCTGGGGGATCCTCATTACATTTTTATTATCATATATACATGCAGACACACACAAAATACATCTATCATATTAAAGTAACTGACTTAAACTTTATTTCCAATTATATTTATGTTTACTAAATTACTATTTTAAATACATTACTTAAAAGTCAATATTTGTTAAGAACAATATTCTTAACTGATAATCTCTTCCGCAATGTTTTTGATACCATATTTTTGTATTTTACACTGTAGTTTCATAAACACAATTGTTTTATGGGCAATATTTTTGACATAATATTTATGACACTCGATATTGTTGTTCTCAATATTCTGACACAATGCAGAAAACCCCACAATGAGGTCGCTACATTGTCCCTTATGCCTTGCAACTGTTGACTTACAATCTGAAAATCTTGTCTCCTCAATTGAGCCAGTGTGTGAGTTTATCTAAAGCACACTCATTAGCCAGTTGTCTGCAAAATAGCAAGAGTCCAACCACTCAACGTTCGAATGAAAGTTGCACACTTTTACATATTTTCTATAACTTTGTTTCCATAACTGGTTCTTCAAAGCTCAATTATCCTTAATCAGTGCTTAATTTGTAAATAAAAAGGTGCCGGTGCCCAAAGCCCTCCCTTTAAACATGCAGCTGCTGCAATTAAATGTGTGAACACGGAATACTGAGACAGCATAATCCTGACGTCACCTCGGGCCTCTTCTATCCATATAAAACCACTCCCTGCCCCTTCAGATCACTCTAGCAGCTTTCTACTTTCTCCCTCTGTGACGCTTTTTCGTTTTTCCCTTCCTCCGTCTTTCCCATATGTGTCTTTTGCTCGCAGCAAATGCTTGAGGCAGAAGAATAGGCACCGGCCCTCAAAAATAAGTGCTGGTGCTCAGCACTGGAAACAACAAGCACAAATTAAGGACTGTCCTTAATCAGCCTTTCATCTCGCCTCAGGATGAAGGAAGGGCAGCTTTGATTTCCCTCTGCTACTTTTCTGGGTGTCCAAATCCCTTTTTGTCTTTGCTAAAACAGTACCTTGTCATCAAGTTTCTTAATTTGATGTCTAGTTTTGAGATAGGCTGTCCTTTCTCAGGGCCTGATGTAGAGTTTGGTGGACAGGTTACTCTGTCACAAATCTGACAGACATCCCATCCACCCTATTACGATCTCCAGGCTATGGTGGGATCGTAAAACCGGGAACTGGCTATCCGTCATGTTTATGATGAAGTAACCCCCTCCACCAAACTCTAAATCAGGCCCTCAGTAACATTGGTCTTAGTACCTTCTAAGCCTTTCCAGTTTTGGTGGTGACTCTACTCACCTTCATCTCTTTTTGTCACCGTAATACTCCACAGATATCCCTCCTATCACAAGAGGAGACCAACCCACAATTTCTGCCTGCAATCTAGCCCAAACTACAGGGGTGCTTTATTGGGACCCTTTGTTGCACTCATGGAAAGATTAGGAGTAAGACAATCATTCACTAAGTATCGGTCAAGATAGGAAATATCCATGGACAGGAGCAATCAGGGAACATGTTTCAAATCGCTGACCCAGGCCATGCTTTTCTACTACACAACTAAGACAATATAGTAGTCTGCCTTTCAGAGGATGAATGCAACATTTCACCCGTGCCATCACAGCATACTGCAATATGCCAATACTTTGCTATTTAGTGAAACACATTATCTTAACTAGTGTGTTTGTTTGCAAAATGTTAGCTTTATTATACCATTTT
The DNA here is from genome assembly GCF_031143425.1 of Pleurodeles waltl. Lineage (NCBI taxonomy): Eukaryota > Metazoa > Chordata > Amphibia > Caudata > Salamandridae > Pleurodeles > Pleurodeles waltl. Next base: position 650,539,848 of record NC_090449.1, on the reverse strand, counting down.
GTTAGAATAACTTGCCTTCTTGGAGATCCTCACACAATACATAAGCCATCTTACCAGATCTTTTAATGCTGCTTATAAGCATAACTCATTACAGTTTATTCAAATCAGGTCAACAGAAATTATGCAGCATTGAAGTACAAGGTTTTCCAGCAAATAAAAGGCAAATTATGCACAATTGAAAAAGAATGATAATGCATTTATGGTTTAAACGGCAGACTTAGTGGCACTGCACATAGTAATACTATCTACACAGATTGATTAAACAAGCATTGACAAAGCCAATAGATCTGACCATGGAAAGCTGGGAGGATGATTATTTGTTCTTATTGTTTATTGCAAGCATCTGCCACAAAAAAAGATAAAGCATGCCACTGCCTTAATGTGGTAACCACATGGCTTCAAAATATAAATACACTTAAAGTGATACAAATATATTAACTATCACATATACATTTAATATAATAGTATGATGCATCCCAGAAGGCTGGAATACTTAGAACAGGGGCAGACATCCTTTTACTTTTTAATGTACAACAAAGTAAAATATGTTTTTTATTGATGCAAGGAAAATTATTGTTGCCTTTTAAGATGCTGTGAACTGAACACAAAGGAACATATTTAGGCCCATATTTATACTTTTTGACGCAAACCAGCGCTGGCGCTGGTTTGCAGATTTTTTTTTTACCGCCAGCTAACGCCATTCCAATGCGCCAGGCGGGTGCCTTATTTATGGATTGACGTTAGCCGGCGCTGCGGGCTGGTCAGAGTATAAAAAAACATGAATCTAACCAGCCAGTGCCGGCATAGGGGAAAATGGGGGGTGTGCGTCAAAAAATGGTGCAAGTCAGGTTAGAGTAAAAAATCATGGCTCTAACCGGACCTGCGCCAATTTTTGGCGCATAACCCCCATTGAAATGACTCCTGTCTTAGCAAAGACAAGAGTCATGCCCCCTGCCCAATGGCCATGCCCAGGGGACTTCTGTCCACTGGGCATGGCCATTGGGCACAGTGGCATGTATGGGGGTCCAAGTTAGGCCCCCCTATGCCACAAAAAAAATGTAAACAAATACTTACCTCAACTTACCTGTACCTACCTGGGATCGGTCCCCCCATCCATGGGTGTCCTCCAGGGGCAGGTGAGGGTGGTAGGGGGTGTCCCTGGGGGCAGGGAAGGGCACCTGTGGACTGATTCCATGGTTAGAGACCATGGAAATGAGCCCACAGGTCCCTTAATGCCTGCCCTCACCCAGGTGTTAAAAAACGGCGCACATCAGGCTGGGTGTCGTATTTTAAGGCCCGCCCCCTCCTGTGTGTCAAAATGACGCGGGAGTATAAATAAGGCGCACAGACCTTAAAGTCATTTTTGAAACAGGAATGCCTACCTTGCATGTCATTAACGCAAGGCGGTTTCCCGCATCCAGAAAATGATGCACACAGAGGAATTTTGACGTTCACGGGGTCGGGCGTCATAGTATAAATACGGGGTAAGGTTTGCGCCGAATGTGCATCAACATTTTTGATGCACATTCAGCGCAGAGTATAAGTATGCCCCTCAGTACTCAGCTGGATGTATTTCCTCTCATTCTGTAGTGACATCAGGCTATCAGACAAAAGTGTTCCACTGACAGAGCCAGCGAATGCTCTGTCATCAGAAACATAATTATTCGATGACTCTGAACAGAGTGGGAGGATTGGCAGTGTGACTGGCAGGTACACTGCCACATTTGTGCCAGAGTACTCTTTCCGCCAAACTCTGAACAAGGTCCATAGTTTGAACACACAAAGATGACTAAAACGGATAAAGAGTATAAAGTATAGAAAAACAAACACTGGTAAGGTTTTGACCCACCAGCCTTGGCACTTAAGTGAACTTCTTTTTAGGTGGATGTAAAATGAGTTTAATAATGTAACACACTGCAAGAGTAACAATGCATGAAGTGTGCCGACCCACTGCTCCATGATGTATGCTTTCATGAGCAGAAGAAAAATGTGAATGACATCTTAACAGACCAATGGATGCAGTGGGATGATCCAAAGCCCTTCTATGAATGCATATATGTATATATATTTTATTTATCTTTTTTACTATTACATGAGGGAGGCGAGGCATCTAAAGCTGTCTCTAGGTCAGGCTTAAAAAGAATCCCAGCAGTATAGTAAATATGTAAATTTCCTAATAAACAAAACTATACTAACGCAGCAAACCTTTTAAAGGATAATTGTTTACCAAATACTGATTTTGTCTTGCAGGGAAGCCAATGAAAACCTTATTAATAACTGTACTTTCAACCTCCTGCTTAAAATAATTCTGTAATTTGAATAATAAAAAGTGTGCCTTTTTTACTTTGCATTGCCATAAGTTTTGGGTTTATTATGGGTTTATTATGTGTTTGCACTATCAAACTCTTGGAAGCATCTCTTGTAAAAGAACACTATTGCGTACAGGATATTTATTATATGCATTTTTGACTAAGAGTAGAAGTGGAATAGGCTGCACCCAACATGGTGGCGTCTAGCTGCTCAAGATGGCACTTCACGAAGGCCAAATATTAATATTAATATCACCACCCTATGATAAGTAGTACTATCTCAAGGAGCCTGACCCATATTATCCATTCAGCATGAGCAAATATTTTCCACAGAAAGCATGAACAAACATACCACAGACAGCATAAACTATAACATACATTTGTGAGCAAAACTAGCAGAGATAAAATGAGCATCATGAGCAGTAGTAAAATTCCAAATAAGATGAGAATAATACCCAAGTTAGGAATACTATTATACCTCCCATACAGCATGATGAGTAATACCCATGATGAGCAGAAATGTTATAGACTTTATGAGCAGTGATGTTGTCCAACAGTTACCAGTGAACCTGGTGCATTTAGCTTTTCGTGATATGCCATATGACACCCCCACACATGGCCACAAACGTTCGACACATACAAATAAATTGCATATAAAAACCTTGTCGCTGGGACAAAGAGAGCACCAAAATGGCACAATGTAATTTTGTAGCTGCAGAAATCCAAGTATTGGCACAGCTTGCAGAATTCATCCTTTGGGACTGTCTGGGCACGAATTCCAGTAGAAGCAGAGCCCAATGTCCACGAACAGCAGATAGAAGTCCAGATTAACCAAAGGAGGGGGATGCCAGAGTTAAAGGTGTAAGTTGGGCCTGCTTTGTTCCCACTTAAGCCTCCCACTTAACCTTTAAAGCAGAAAATAATATAGAGACAGTCTTGACATGCAAAAGAAGAGTAAGAAAAGTGATGAACAACATTGTTAAAGTTTAAGAGTGTAAAAGTCTGAAAATAGTTGAGGAGCCCATAGTCATCACACAGTTTGTTTACTATTATAAAAGCTTGTACCAGGGAACAAAACCTACCCTTTTTGAAATAGGTACTCATTTCATGAGAGAATGAGAACCAGTAAAGATGAGAAAAAAAGAGCAGCAGCTCTGACTGACTCATTTACCAATCAATATGTTAAAAGGATATGTTAGCGTGTCTGACCATATTTGGTTTATTATCGTTAGATTATAAGGGGATGCGCTAGAGGTTCAATGGACCTTTTGACTGCGCTTAGAGTAGTTCCCACCATAAGACTCAGTTCCAAGACAAATCAATAGCAATACCAATCAATTTCATCAATAATCTTGGGAGTCAGTTATTTCCACACACCATACCCCTTGGCCATGAATAACCACACCTTTATGTAAAAGTTAGAATGTTTAGTTCCCTATATTAACAATGATAATATCACGTAACTTAGCCTCAAAATCAAATGATAAGCATACAGAAACAATACTGGTTGGCCGAATCTTCTGAAGAATCTCAGTTTAATCAAAGCTTGGATCACTACACATTCCCAATAGCAAGAATAACTGTGCAATAGAAATGGCATACATTTAGGGCCAGATGTAGGAAAGCTTTAGCGACTCGCAAACGGCGAAAAACGCCGTTTGCGAGTCGCTAAAGCCCATCTGGTATGTAGAAATGCATTTCCTAGTCGCAAATAGGAAGGGGTGTTCCCTTCCTATTTGCGAGTCGCACTGGTATGCAATTCCATTTGCGACCGCGAAAACGGTCGCAAATGGACTCGCAGTTACCATCCACTTGAAGTGGATGGTAACCCAGTCACAAACGGGAAGGGGTCCCCAGGGGACCCCTTCCCCTTTGTGACTGGACCAAAAAATAATTTTTCAGAGCAGGCAGTGGTACAATGGACCACTACCTGCCTTGAAAAATACCGAAACAAAAGGTTTCGGTTTATTTTTCAAAGTGCAGCTCGTTTTCGTTGCACTTTGAAAAAAAAAAACTGCTTTATTTAAAAGCACTCACGGATATGGAGGTCTGCTGTTCCCAGCAGGCCTCCATCCCCGTGAGTGCCCTGACTCGCTATGGGGTCGCAAATTGCGACCCACCTCATTAATATTAATGAGGTGGGTCTTTGCGACCCCATAGCGACTCGCAGAAGGTGTCTGAGACACCTTTCTGCATCCCAAATTGCGACTTGCAATTTGCGAGTCGCAGGGACTCGCAAATTGCAAGTCGCAATTTGGGAAGTTGCTACATCTGGCCCTCAGATTAGAAAAGACATCAACTGTTGTTAATATTTAGCAAGTGTCTTCTGTGAGTCTCCTAGCTAACCTTGTGATTAGAATGGCATGTTTGGGCTTCATGCAAAATAATTTTAGTCAACACAAATTTGGAAAAGTATCTAACTATGGCTCTATCAAAATTAGTAGTTGGTACCTAAAAACAAAAGCAAATAGGCATAACCATCTGTAACATCGTCTTATACCTTGCCTCAGTTTGGTTCAGCAAGCGGTGACAGTCTTCGTCAATTAGACATCTGTTCGGTCAGCAAAGCATTGGAATTCAGCAATAGAGTTCAAGATAGAAATATCTCAGGAACGGACATAATTAGAATGTCTCTTCTTGGCAACAAAGTTTGGAAAAAGTTAAGCGTGTCTCCTCTCGGGACGGTTAGGAAAAATGGGGATTTCTCCTCTCAGTGCAGTCTGGTTAAGTTAGATTCCCTAAAACTACATCCCACGTTGCTATTGGTTGAGGAATTGTACATTTACGTTTAGTCAAATGAAAGTAGAACCTCATATCTAATGATTTACTAAACCATTGTTTACATGTCAATGATTTGCTCCTCTTCTCCTGTTCTCGTCATTGGGCTTGTAAGGTAAAAAAATTGTATCAGCTTATACTCCAGTACTCCAGTGCATTGATTGTTAGTTCCTGGGAACCTTGCCTTTACACACACTTTTTATAAATTATCCGTAGCTAGTACAACATATTCTAGCAAGTAGTTCTCATGGGAAAGAATTCTACCTACTATCATTTGGTCAACGCAATGGAAAATTACATTTTAATTCTCGAAGCAGCCATTTTATGATTGGACTAAGCACTGCAACTTGACATGAGGCTGTGCAACTAGGCTCAAGATCGAGCTAAATTAAGGGCTATGATTAACAAAGCAAATTCATAATACATGACCATTAATATGACATACTACTACGTTAATCCAAAGATGAGCACGACATGTTACATTAAGAAGCCATTAATAAGTACACTTCGTGATTATTGGTGATTGCTCAAGTAGGTTTTTTCAAACTTGTGTATTAGTTCTCTATGTTAACTATTTTTCTATGCAGATTTGTCATTCAGAATACATGAATATTGATTAGTAATAATATTATATTTCCGTGTTAACAGACGCTTGTGTCACTGCCACCGTGCTAAAAAGCCCTTGCTAATGATGGGTTTCCCAAGGAAATGTACATGTTCTTATTAGACATTTTGGTGCCCATGTTAGCCACTTTATTTACTTATGTATTTATAGTGTCTGGTGTGTGAGGGTCTGCTCAAATGATGCATGTCCTCATTTTCCTTATGTAAGATGTATTGTTGGAGCCCTCGGGCATCAGAGCACTGTGCAGAAAGACAACAACTTTCTTGGTACCGTTTGATGGCAATTTCAAAGTTGAAAGGTCATTAAAGGTACAAAAAATGTGTATTTCTTCTCATTACAGGTGATTTTCTCTGATGTGTGAGGGTCTGCTCAAGAGATGCATGTCAACATTGTACTCATTAAGCTGTATGGATGATACAGCCAATTGTGCCTTTCCAGAACATGCTCATAACGACTCTTGTACAGGTAGTTATTTTGCAACTAGCAATGCTCTGACTCTTTTCTATATGTGGTTTTGGAGGGATTGTTCATATAGAGTGTTTAGGAAATTCCAAATTCTGGGAGCATTTACTGAGAATTAGCATATCTAGAGGATTTTCCTTTTTGAATCTGTGAGGTTCCAGTAACAAAGAATCAGAACAGTCTAACTAGCATTGCCAACCCCGTTTGGTGAATTTTGGGTTAGGTATTTTGGGGTGCCAGTGTCTAAAACATTGTGATGCACACCATTTTGAGTATGCATCTCACTTCAATTGGGAGCCAGTTTAGCATGGCAAGTGTTGGAGTGATGTGAGACAACCACTTTATTCAGAAGACAGTCTTGGTTGCTGCATTTACAGTGGCTTTCATGGGGGTCAGGTGGGAAATTAAGGTGCCTGTGAAGACAGTTTTTCCATAGCGTAGCCTTGTTATGACAAGTGCCTGTACAAAGGATTTCTGATCATGTTCAAGGATGTAGGGTTTGATCTTTTTGAGGAGTTGTGGATTGTGCATGGAAACATTTGGCTGATACATTAATTTGTGCTATCATATTAAGGGACTTAAATATTGAATGATCACACTACTTTGGTGTGTGAGGGGAGAGTGAAATTCTCTGAAGGGGACCATAGGATACTATCTTCCTTACGATTTGCTATCAACCAAGGTATCCCACCACCCTGAGATCAGTTGTTATTAAAAAAAAATAATGGCCTAATCTTGGTTTGCCAGAAGGAATATTAAATATTTGTTGGACCCTCACACACCCTATTGGTGTCATGCTTCATCATCAGGTCACACCCTTGTCCCTAAAAACCACATTAGGCTCAACCATCTTCCAGGGAGTACTTTAGATAAAGAACTAGATTTAACGGGGAGTAGACAGAAAAATAGCTAGTGGCTACCAAGTTTTCCCTTTATTTTGGGTACGACTGGTAAGATTAAAATGTATAAATAGTAGGGGTATGTGACGAAGGGTTACTATCCCTATACACTATAAAGAGGTTGACATGTTTCAGCCCTTTCCTATGGCCCTCAATTGGTCCCAGGCTTTCATCAGGATTGAGAATCAAACCCTGTTTTTTCAATGTTATTGCCACAGTTTTGAGCAGGTTGTTCATGTCTGTTCGGTCATTTACTGTTAGTCATACGTGAAGGACATGGACAAAACATGCAATGTGCGAGGCTGGCTTACTTGCCTGAGCCTGTAACCTGAAGACATGCCATTGTGCCTTGCTGCAGGGTCAAGAGACAAGGACAACATATATGTATATTAAACAAGACACTACAGGAAATCTATTAGCCCTAAATCATCTGAGGAATATGTGGATATATTTTTTTTATATCCGTATTATGCATGCTTTGTTATGCTAATTCCAGGCATAATTGCAGGTAAATTATCCGTACTCTTGCTGTCAGAAATGAATGCTATAAAGTCGTGTATATACATGCCACAGTCATGCTCTCAGTAGTGGAGAAGAAAAGAATGTGCTTTCATTACAAACATGGTCAATGGCATGGTCAACGTTTAATCAGTCAATGTTTAATTAGAAAATACAGTGTCACCGCATTTCTCCAGGGTCTTAACAATACATCACTTTTTAAATACAAACTATAATATTATTTTTAAGGACAGAGTTGTCATTATTATTTAGCACCTGTTCTACCTGGATCGGTCTGATATGAAAGGGGCATATTTATCAAATATTTATGCAATGCAGCAAGCCATCTTGGTGCTCTGCATGAAAAGGAGAGGGCAGGAATTTACCATATTTAATATTATACGCCACATTCCTGCTCTCTGCTGCTCGGCTGCACAAATTGCTGCTTAGCATCAACACAGGCACCCTTGCACCATGGTGCAAGGGTGCCTGTGTTATAAGCAGGATTGTTTTTTGTGCAGGAAAAGACACCTTCCCGCACAAAAACCATCCTCTGAGGCATTTCCCTCTCTCTACAGAATGCAGCACACATAAAAAGAGGAAGAAGCAAGGAGAAATAAGCATATTTCTCCTCGTTATGCCTCCTCTGGTGAAGCATTTAACATTTTGCCACATTCCCAGGTCTACCACTAATGGTAAATCTGGGAATGAGCTAAAATCCATGGGTGGTTGTGTGGGAACACCCATGCTCCACCCATGGAACGCCTCCCTGAGGGAGAGTTACGCAAGGCAGCAACTTGCTCTGACTTTGTTTATTTCACATTTACCAAACTACATACAGTAATGCAGGGTGTCCTTGTGTGGCTTGGTAAATGTAATTCTGGGTTTTGCATCACCCTTGCTCCCCCTTGCGTGGCGCAGGGCGACACAAAACCATGATAAATATGTCCCTATATATCTAGGTGGCTCCTTGACTTTGATATCCATTATCTAAGAGTACTTGATCTTAGCAATAGATGTAGTGGGCTTTTCCTTCCTGTTCACCAGGTTGATATGAATGTTACATAATGGTTTAGAGCAGAAGTAATCTTTCACAGGTTTTAGAATTGAAAGAGGTGCCACTGAATGTGTACTCTAGCCCTTCCTTTGTGGCCATCGTTATAGATAAACTCATTCATGAGTTTGATAAGGCACAGGGCCTGATTTGGAATTCGGCAGATGGGTTACTCTGTCACAATGGTGATAGATAGTCCATCCGTAGAAGTCTAAAACCAATACGACATAATGTGATTTAGATTTTGGCAGACGGGGTATCTGTCACCGTTGTGAAGGAGTAACCCATTGGTCGAGTTCTAAATCAGGCCCACAGTGTTTGTAGAGAGCCCATATGTTCCTAGATCAACAAATGTCATATATTATGTGGACAAAATTGCTTTCTTCATGAGACCAGAAGTAGGTAATGTGAGTAGACTACTCTTGAAAGCGTTTTTGTGTTTTCTTCTACAAAATCACGTTGTCCAAGTTGAGCATTATTAAAAAAAATGGCACTGTATTCAATTTGCCAGAGGCAGTCCAGGGAAATCTTTGTGGAAATTGTACATGTTATTTGGGAGATAAAGTGTCAGGAAAGGTGGAGGAGATTTACAAGCCAAGGTATGTTCCTTTGGTATAGAAAACAACCAAAGCTTTTGACATGGAAGCACATACCTCTGACGTTTGTTGGTCATATTAGTTACCACAGTATTTTCCAACCAGTTCCTTGGTCTTTGGACAGAACTTTTTTCAACAAACTCAATGGTTTTATGGTCATTTTTTTATGTGCATGGAAGTCCCCTTTAGTCGCCTGTAGGAAACTTGGTTCTAATGTAGAGGACGTCTGGTGGACTATTCCTGAGTTTGAGAATTAGTACCTAACTGCCTTTATTTTGTCAGGTTTTACAGATATTAGTATTTTCTGAGATGAATGAGCCATTCAATCCAGCTTTAATTGAAAAGATGATTGCGTCCGTTGGGTTTATATTGGGAGTTGTTTACCTTTGGCAAAACCCTTGTTTCCCTTGAAATAACTCAGTTTAAAGATATTGGAGAACTGACCAAACTGCCAGGTAATGGGAGCTTTTATTCAAATAATGAGATCCAAGAGAGTTTCAGAATTACATTCAAGGGAAATTCTTTAAATCCCTTCATTCCAGGACCCATTTTAGGAAGTTTCCAATGGAATATTGAGAGAAAACATACTACACAGCTTTCAAACAACAACTAAGCAAAGAATACATGTCCTAGGTGTATGTTGGTTATGTACTCTGACAGAACTGGCTTAGAGGTATCTTCCACATGAGGGTCTTTTAGCTGCAAATGCATTGAAATCTGGCTGATAGAGGCAAAATTAGTTGTGGCATACACCACTGTTCAGTAACCTCCAAGCTTCATTGTATCCATTATTATTCTCTCTACCCATCAAACTACAGTGGCTATATAAAATCTTTGGTTGCTAGGCAAATAAATGTATAAGATGCAATGCCTTTTTAGGAAACTATGATTCGCATATTATGGGGATGCATTGTAGTAGACAATTTTGTCACAGTGTTTGTGCAACTGAGTATGCCCACCAAATAGAAAACACTCATAATCCATGGTTCTTCTTGCCCATTTTTCACTGTTGCTTATTTAGAGAAAATGGGCAGGATAATCTGCTCTGTTAGTTCTATGGTTGTCAGCTGATAGCCCAAACATGGAGGTCAGAGGAAGCTCCAATGAGCCAGTATTGGTTGGAGAAAGTCAGATCTGTCTGGTTGGCTGAGACTCCCTTTTGTTGGTAGCGAGGCTTGGAGTGGTAGAGTAAGCATTTTAGCATACTTGGGGGGATTTTCTTAAAACTCAGAAAGTGGTAACGCAATTGAAGAATTTGGAATATAAAGCTGTTATTGATATTTATGTAAGTCTTTGGATCATGTATTTCGTTAGTGTATTCACCACTAAATATGTAGTAGTTTCTAAAAGAACACTGCTCAGCATTGTCTATTTTTCTCTTGATTTGCATAAAAAAAATCTGAAGGATACACATTTGAAGACACCAAAATATAGAATCTCCATTTTCGTGAGATTCTGTTTCCTAAAACGTACATACTGGATCCCGGTCTAAATGCTGACTCAAAAGAAAATAAATTGGAATGATGTTTAGGGGCAAAGTAAAAGTACATTTGGACCATGTTACACTGTTTTTCAAGTCTACCACAAAACCAGGCAGGAAGGAGAAATGGAGACCAACTGCATCAAAAGAAGATTAAAAAGAAACATTGAAGGCCGGGCCATTACGATTTTGAGAGTGATGGATGGGGAAAGAATATAAGGTGAGTAGGCAGGTAAAGAAAATGAAGGCTTGGGATAGGAAATGGAAGTGAAGAAGCACGAGTATGAGATGAGAATAACATTGAGGAAGGGCCAGAAAAGACAAAGGAAGTTAGGACAAGGCCAGAAAGTCCCCGTTCGATATGTTATACCACTATGTTAACATGAAAATCAAGGAGGAGGATATGGAAGTGGTGAGGGAAGGTTATCTAGGATAGGCATGGATGAGGTTCAGGTGAACTCTGGTACTGTCTTGATTGCATAACATAGCAGTGTCAGAAATATTACAGTTACAGGAAATGAGAAGCTTAAATGGTTTTTTTATGAAGGCTTACCACAATTGAATAGCTAAATATGGTGATAATCGGGATTGGTGGAAAGGTGGCGTGGGTAGAGGTGGAAGATGCATCAAAACGAAACTAACCTGAATCTTGCAGGAAGCAGCATTTCAGAATCAACAGCCACCTTGGAGGTTATTTGTTTAAAAGGAAAATGGAGTTGGAGTCTTGTTGCTTCCCAAAGCAGTTTGTGATTGGCAGTCGCAGGATCACTAATGAGCCATTATCTTGCAGTAGGAGCGTCGAGTTTGAAGTTTGACTTTTTGCATTGTGCTCTATCTTGTCCATTCAGATCATACTAAAGATTGTATATAATTTTCAAGGTCTTGTATATCAGTTATTATATCTGGGTGCTCTTTTTTTATCACATTTTGGGCCTAATTTAGATTTCAGATAATGGGTCACTCTGTCACAACGGTGACGGATAGCCCATCTGCTGAAATCTAAATCCCATTGTATCCTATGTGATTTAGGGCCTGATTTAAAAGGGTTACTTTGTCACAACGGTGATGGATAGCCTGTCCTCCGAAACCTAAAACCATAGGATAGAGTGGAATTTAGATTTTGGTGGACTGGATATCCGTCACCGTTGTGACTGAGTAACCTGTCCGCCGAGTTCTAAATCAGGCACTTAGGTTTCGACGGGAGGGCTAATCCATCACCACTGGGAATGAGTGACCCATCTGCCGAAATCTAAATCAGGCCCTTTGTGTTTTTTGGGCACATTCTTATTTCGCATTTTATATCTCCCCTCTTTTCATCACCGCCATTGTGCATCATCATTTTCCTGGATTTTTAGGAAATAACTAGTTTGGACTCCCATGCTTTGAGCGCTCCAATGCGTTTGCATACCCATATGTGAAAACCACATACCGTATTTATCGGCGTATAACACGCACCGGCGTATAACACGCACCTCATTTAAAGAGGAAATTTCAGATAAAAAAACCATTACATTTTATCGGCGTATAACACGCACACATCATTTGCCCTCTATTTTCAGGGAGAAAAAGTGCGTGTTATACGCCGATAAATACGGTAATATGGATTTCAAAGGACAATAGTAATCATTGTTTTTCTATATTACAAGTGTGAGAATTGCTTCTAAGTTTAGAGAAGAAAGGGCTGAGTTAGAGGACTTGTTACTTAAGGTAATTAGGTATAAGAATTACTGATGATAAAAGGTTCTTTACTATTCTGACATTGTTTCTAGAAGTCTTCCATAGCAGTCCAGGGGGAAGCGTGATGAGCCTTGCATCAGTTATGTTATGTCGATTTGTAGGGTATGTTAATCAGCTGTGAGTATATCCAGGTGCTTGAGCAGGAAGGTAGTTGTGTGGTCCTCACATGGTTATTCGAAGAGCCAGGTCTTCAACTTCTTGCGAAACTCAAAAAGTGAGGGGGAGGCTCTGATGGGTTGTGGGAGTATGTTCCATGTTTTGAATGCGATGCAGGATAATAAGCAAACTCCTTATTTTCTTTTGTGAATACCGGAGGTGTGAGCCAGAGTGAGGCTGAGCGTGGTTGTCTTGCAGGCTGGTAAAAGTGTATGCCGCTGTTCAGGTATGCTGGTCCAGTATTATGCAAGGTTTTGAGTGTGGAGTTTCAATTGGCTGTGCTTGTTAATGGGGAGTCAGTGGATCTTTTTGAGGTGAGATGAGATGTAAGTGCGGCCTTGGAGGTTGAAGATGAGTCTTGCGGTGGCGTTCTGGATGTTCTGTGGTCTGTGTGTGATCTGTGTGAAGATTCCGGCACAGAGTGCATTACCAAGGCTGAGTCTGCTTGCAATAAGTGCTTCAGTGATGATTTGTTTAGTGTTTTGTGACAACCATTTGAAGATCTTTTGTTGCATGTGGAAGCAAGCGGCGCTCATTGCATTGACTTGTGCCATCATGTTGAGCTTGTTGTCTAGCATGATCCCCAGGTTTCTGGCATAGGAAACTTGGTTCTAATGTAAAGGACATCTGGTGGATTATTCCTGAGTTTGAGAATTATTACCTAGCTGCATTCTGTCAGGGTTACAGTTACTAGTAATTTCTGAGAAGAATGAGCTGTTCAATCCAGTTTTGATTGAAAAGATGTTTGTGTCCTTTGGGTTTTGCTTGGAAGATTTGCAGTCTCAACAATAAGAATTTATTTAGAACACTTTAAATGCTGTGTAAACATGTTTACTAGTGAAAAGCTGTATACCTGGGGGTAGGTGGATTGTTTTCTGTTAGTAAAATCCTAGTTTCTCTTGGGAGGTAGCTCAGTTTAAACATATTCAAGAACTGAACAAACTGCCAGGTAATGGGGGGTTTTCAAATGGTGTGGTGAGAGCCAAAAGAGTTTCAGAATTACATTCAAGGGAAGCTCTTTAAATTCCTTCACTGCAAGACCCTTTAAAGGGAGTTTCTAATGGGATTCTGAGAGGAAACATACTACACGACGTTCAAACAATGACGAAGCAATGAATACATGTCATATGTATATGTTGGTGGGTGTTGGTCCTGGTCCTAGCTCAGTCGGCCATCAGATGGTCTATTTTCCGAAGCCAGTACTTCCGACTTGTTGGAGCTGAGCATCCAGCAGTTGGTTTTCATCCATTCTGCTACAATGGCCATGCAGTTGAAGTTGGTTCAGGGCATGGTTGTCTTGTCCATCAGAGAGAATGAGATGAGTGTCATCGGCATAGGAGATAATGTTGATACGTTGGAATCAAATTATGTTGGTGAGCGGTGTCATGTAGACGTTGAACAGGATAGGGTTGAGAGACAATGCCTGGGAGGCTCTGCAAATCAGGTCCTTGGTTTCTAATGTGTGGTGTGGCACTCTGACTCTTTGAGTTTTCCTGTGAAGAAGGAGCAGATCCAGTTGAGTGCAGGTCCTTGGATTCTGACCTCGTGGAGTCCTCTGATGAGAGTGTTGTAGAAGACTGTGTCCAGTGCCGCAGAGAGGTTGAGCAGGATGAAGGCTTCTGTTTCTCCTCAGTCCAGGATGGTTTGGATGTCATCGGTGGCTGCTGTGAGTGCTGCTTTGTTCCTGTAGTTTTTTTACAAATCATAATTGGGTGTTGTCCAGTAGGTAGTGAAGCTCGAGGTGGATTGTGAGTTGCTTGTTGATGGCCTTTTCCATCACGCTGGCTTGGTCGAGGAGAAGGGAGCTCGGACGGAAGTTACTCAGTTGTTTTGGTTCGGCTGACACTTTCGTGAGGAGGGTTCTGACCGCTGCATGCTTCCGGTCTTCAGGTAATATTGTGGATGTGATGGCAGTGTTAACGACATAGTTGAGAGTGGTGCTGATTGTTGATGCTCGAAGTTTGTGGATGTGGGAAGGGGGGCAAGAATCTGTTGCAGACCCCTGCGTGAATGGTCTTCATGATCGTCCATGTGTCTTCTCTGGTGAGAGTTTTCCATTCAGACAGGTGGCCATCTTGATTAGTAATTGCCAGTATTTTCTCTCTCTTCCCCTTGTTCTTTTACCCTCTATATGAGCTGCTGTGATTGCTGTTACAATTCGAAGTCTTGGTCTCTCTGTGGAGGTGAATAGAACTAGCTTTATGACACTCCTGCAGATTGGTAAATCGAAATCTGTGCACTGCAACAGCAACACAACAATGAAAAAGAAAGTAAAGGAGAAGGTGGAGGGAGTGGCAAATAAATGTTCACACATTACAGTAGGTAAAAGGAAGCACAACAGTCAGGTCACATCTATCTATATGTGGGGGTGAATTACGAGTGATAAGGTGCTCCTGCCCCCATAAATACAGCTATAAATTATATTGCAGTACACGGTGCCAAATACTGGGGTTGCACCCTCCAATCTCCCCAATAAAGTAACACAACGTTACCTCTAACTACACAAAAAGTATTAGCACACTTGTACTAATTATGAGTCATTATACACCAAGTCAGTAAACAGATGCTAATATTAAATACAAATTCAGTACAGTCAAAGAAAAGTTACATTAGATCCAATTTATAATACAAACATGAAATTCATGGGATTAATTATCCAATAGTCCATATTCCCACACTGAAATATTAGTTGCTTCACAGTTGTAAATTTGAAAAGATGTTCATAGGTATCCAAAATTAATTAAATCCATCCAAAGATTATTCATGAAATAAATGTCCATCCCGTCGTCCCATTGTCAACACGTGTTTCATCCCGGGAGTACCCTTGGATTTCGTCAGGACCTCCTTTCTAGAGGGCTCCACTTGTTAAATTATTGATACATCCCTTGTTCTCGAATTGTCTTATTAGGAACTTCGCTATTGTGTATCTCCAAGATGCCTATTTGAGTCTATTTTCTATATTATTTTGTCCTGCACGCGAGTACGCTCCTACGTCCGTCTCAAAATATAACCAAAAAAAATGTGACCGGAAGCAATAAAAGGTGCACCTACACATTTTTAATGAAGAACAGTGTTCACCATGTTGGTATCAACAACTTGGTTAATGTTCTTTATGGTGCAACATTTATGACAATTACTGAGAAAAATGTATCCAAAAATCCATGGCCCAACACCCATACACCCTTTAATATGCCATTTGAAGATTGCCAGTGCTAAAAATAGAAATTTAAAACCCTAAATGTAACTGACAGGTATTTACTCACTTTATTCAAAAGAATAGCTCATAGGCATGACTTGCTATGTAACTAGAAGCCATCCCCCTGTTTATACACTATGATTAGGAGAGCAACAGCAAGAAGAGGTGTCGGGTAGCTCCAGATCACAGAATAAATGCTTGGTGTGCACTTTAAAGATCCCATCAGGGCAGGGAAGGAAGAAATGGTGCAACGAGATGTCCTTCAGATCGATGTACTTCTTTGCACTTCATTGCACTTTAAGTAGTTTAGCAAGAAGAAGAAATCTCAGTATACCAAGTTCGACTTCTAAAGCAGTCAGTGGCACAAGGTAAAACAATAACTAAGGGGATATTAAATAGGTTTTAAACCAACATAGCGCATCTGCTTTGCTGCATTGAGTTGCATTAACGATTCATAGAAAAAAGCCAAGTATTTACTAACATAGGGCATTGTTTTTCTCTCGCCAGTGCTGGTGCTCTTTAGGCTGCCATGCGCCTAGGCACACACTATTGCACCATAGTGCAGTGGCATGGGCTTTCTGTCCAGCACAGGTTATTTACTGGATAAGGACCTAGCCAGTACAGAAACTATGCTTTATTACTTTCCCCACTTTGTATGTGTGCTGTATAGTGCAGCACCCATGCAAAGCTGGACATAAATGATTGAGACTTTTAAAATTAGCTCCACTGCCTTGAGTTGGCCTAGTTATTTGGCACTCATCCCTGATATGTGAGTAGATAGGGATTTGCATCAAAACCTTTGGATGGTTGAATGGAACTCCCATGTACCACTCACGCAAGACCCTTTGATGCAAAGTAGAACACAGTAGGCCATCAGCAGTGTTTCTCTATTCTCAACCTACACATTCCCGTTTCAGATAAGCCCTTGGACCTGCAAAGGAATGCCACTCCTCTCAAATTAGTGTACTCAGGCATTCAACAAGGGAAAGATACCTGAAAGTCTGGCTTACCTCTTCTACTGAATGGAAGGTGTTTTATTGTTTTTTTTTTTATAAAGTATTTTTCTGAACTCAAACGAATAAGATGATACAACATTTACATATGGTGCCAACCGGGCACACAACATAGGTCAGATCCCTTGTTCCAGCGACACGTTCTCAGCTTACAAAAGACAGAGAGGATATTTGTACGTAAATCCATTAGACAGGCCCTGGTGAGTTTTGAGGTGATCTATAAGGGTTGCGCCAGAGGGGGAGCTGAATCGACCCTCAGGGGGAGGCAGCCTCGGTGACGTAGGGCAGGCACTCGTAGCGGCCTCCCACCTTCCCCATATCCTGTAGTATTTATTCGGACAACCTCTAGCCTCATTTACCAATTTTTCCCGGCTAGCACACCAATCCATTCCCCGCCTCCACTTAGTCAGGGCCGGGGCCCCTTTGGCTTTCCAGTTCGCCATTATATCCCTCTTGGCCACCAAGCATGCCACCCCCAAGAGGGTCCTATCTGGTCTTCTCAACCCAGTGTCTCCCATGATTCCCAGTAGCACGGACAACGGTGATTTCTCTATGTCTACCTGCAGGACCCCAGAGACCTCGTTTAACACCGCCCTCCAATAAATGGCTATGACTGGACATGACCAAACCATATGAAAGAAGTCGGCAGAGGGGTCTAGGCATCGCGGGCAATCAGGTGTAGCTCGGAGGCCCGCTCTATGTAGTTTAGTAGGTGTTAGGTATGCTACGTGGAGGTAATATGTCTGTAATTGCCGAAAACGGGAGGCCATCGTAAGGGAGCGGGGTGCCATCAGTGCTTCGCCCCAATCCACCTCCTCTATGGGGCCCACCCATCCCTCCCATTTCCAGCAGAGCCCTTCCAGGGAGAGCGCTGTGTTGGACACCAGGGCGCGGTATATCTGGGAGACGCCCCCTTTGCCCAGACTCCCCATTAGTGCCTTTGCCTCCATCGGGCTGTATTCTGGTAATGTGGTCCCTGTCTGTACGTGTGAATGTAAGGCATGACGGAGTTGGAGATATTTATGGAACCGTGTCCTGTTTAGTGAAAATAAATTCTGACGCTCCTCAAAGGACCGCATATGTGTCCCATTCCAAATGTCGCCTAATGTGGATATGCCAATGATGTCCCATCTTTGGAATCCCTCTTGGCCCGTGACTTCTTCCAGCTGTTTCCTGTGCCACAGCGGGGTCTGTTGGGTGAGACGTCCCCACCATCCCGTCACCTTTTGAGCCGCCCGCCATCCCATTAGGACCACCTTGGTTATGTCTGGGGTATTTTGTGAGATCGGGCCCCCATATAGGGCATCAAAGATCCTTGGGTAAGACAGTGTGTGAAGTTCTAGGCGGTATGCCGGGTCCGACCAACCGCCCCTCATCCAATCGTTAATTACAAGTAGTTGCATTGCGAGGTGGTATTGGTAAATGTTGGACATGCCCAGACCCCCATCTTGGACGTCCCTCTGACAGGTGACCAGCGCCAGTCGTGGACGCACACCATTCCATATAAACTGGCGTGCTAGTGTGTCCAGTTCCTTAAACCATCTCTTTGGGATGGGGTGTGGGAAGTTCTGTAATAGGTAAAGAAGTCTGGGAAGGACCATCATCTTAAATAACGCTATTTTGCCTAGAAGGTTAAGGGGAAGCGCTTTCCAACGTTGGAGGTCAGTCTTAATTCTCCTGACTGAGGGTGTTATGTTGAGTTCCCAGGTTAATTCAGGGAGTAGCGAGATATGTATTCCTAGGTATTTAAAGCTATTTCTTTTCACTGGGATAGTATGTTGCCAATCCACACAGTCTCGAGAGCGGTGAAGAGGAACCAGCAATGATTTACTATGATTTAGGATCAGTCCGGAGGCCTCCGCGAAGAGGTTCAGTATGTATAGGACGCGGGGGTCACTTGTGGCTGGGTTGGAGATGTATAACAAGACGTCGTCCGCGTAAAGTGCCACTCGATCCTCTGTGCATGTGGGCCAGGACCAACCCTCAATCAGGGGATCCCCGCGTAACAATATCGCCAGTGGTTCAATCATTAAGGCAAAGAGCAGAGGGGATAGAGGGCATCCCTGTCGGGTGCCACGGCTGATGGGGAACAGATCCGAGACCACACCGCTCACCTGTACTCGGGCCGTCGGATTGGCGTAAAGCAGTTTCACCAGTCCACGGAATTTAGTACCGAGCCCATTTCTTTGCAGAACCTGGTCCAGATAAGACCAATCCACTGTATCAAAGGCTTTCTCAAAATCGAGTAGGAGTAATGCTAAGGAATTATGTGATAGGGTCCCGCGATGTGCTAGGGCCAAGTACAGCCGTCTAATACAGTGCCTTGTGCCACGGGTGGGCATAAAGCCACACTGGTCAGGGTGTACCAGTGAGGGCATGACTTCTTTCAGTCTAGCTGCCAGGATCGAAGACAGTACTTTGATCTCCATATTCAGGAGAGAAATGGGCCGGTACGCCGAGCAGTATTTTGATGGAGGTTGCATGTTAGGGATTACCACAATAGTGGCCTTGTCAATCCCATCAGGGAAGCGACCTTGTTTTTCAGCTTCTATGTACATTTCAAGCAGGTGGGGGGTTAGGATGTCGCCACATTTGGTATACAACTCTGCCGGGAACCCGTCCGGTCCTGGGGTTTTGCCCGATGCCAGGCATGCGATTGCGTTAGTGATCTCAGGGAGAGTGAGGGCTTCATCTAATCTATTCCTTGTCTCTGGGGAGACTCTGGGAAGGGTTATTTCGTTTAGGAGAGGAGACTCTTTCTCCGGACTGGGCCGAGGGTGTTCTGCATATAGGCGAGTGTAGTATAAGGCAAAGCTTCGTGCGATTTCAGTAGGAGTCTTAGCAAGGGAGCCTGAGTCATCCATGATTTCGGGAATGACTCCATTGGCTAGAGGGCGAGTGGCCAGCCAGTGTAAGAGTTTCCCATTCTTGTCTCCCCATCCATATACTCGGGCAGCTGAGGCCCTCCACATATGTTTAGCTGATTCTAACACTAAGGCGGTTCCCGCCGAAAGACCGCGGCGGCCATTCCGGCTTTCCCGCTGGGCCGGCGGGCGACCACCAGAAGACCGCCGGCCGGCCCAGCGGGACAGCCCCTTTGACAATGAAGCCGGCTCGGAATGGAGCCGGCGGAGTTGAAGGGGTGCGACGGTTGCAGTGGCACCCGTCGCGATATTCACTGTCTGCTAAGCAGACAGTGAAAATCTTTGTGGGGCCCTGTTAGGGGGCCCCTGCACTGCCCATGCCAGTGGCATGGGCAGTGCAGGGGCCCCCAGGGGCCCCACGGCACCCGTTCCCTCCATCCTGGTTCCGGCGGTGGACACCGCCAGAAACAGGCTGGCGGTAAGGGGGTCGGAATCCCCATGGCGGTGCTGCAAGCAGCGCCGCCATGGCGGGTTCCCTGGGCCAGCGGGAAACCGGCGGGAAACCGCCGGCTCCCCTTTTCCGACCGCGGTTTTACCGCCGCGGTCAGAATCGCCCAGGAAGCACCGCCAGCCTGTTGGCGGTACTTCCGCCGCACTCCGCCATGGCGGTCATGGACCGCCAAGGTCAGAATGACCCCCTAAGTGTTTGATTTCATCTCTCACGATGGTGAGGTGCCTCAGAGTGGAGGCTGATTTAGAGTATCCATACTGTCGCTCCAGGTTTAACGCCTTAGCCTCTAGAGCAGAAAGTTGCGAGTTGCGGGTGCGTTCGCGGACACGAAGAAGGTGTTTAGCGTGCCCTCTTAGCGTGGCCTTACACGCAGCCCAAAGTGTGCCAGGGGATCGGACTGAACCCAGGTTCTTTTCAAAGTAGAGAGTCAGGTGATCCCTGACCTCAAGGGTGTAGTCATTGTCTTGCAGGCACCATGCATTAAGACGCCACACCGGTCGTCTGGCGGGGTCCACCCCTCCCAGTCGAACCCTCACTGGGGCGTGGTCGGAGACTCCACGCGGTAGTATTTCCGCTCCTGTGACTCTGGAGACGTCAAGGGCGGGCATAAATACGAGGTCAATTCTGGATTGTGTCGGGTGGGCAGCCGATGTGTGTGTGTATTGGTGTTCCCTAGGATGCCAGGTTCTCCATATGTCGCAAAGACCCAAACTTTCGGCCCAGCCCGTGAGACACGACGCTCGGTTGGATCTACTGGTAGTAATCTCGCCTGATACGTCAAGGCTAGGCTTGGGAACGGCGTTGAAATCCCCTCCTATTAATGTGGAACCCTGAGGGAGCCCAGCAATTACTTGACGGAGAGAAGTTAAGAAGGCGTCAAGCCCAGCTGGAGGGGCGTATATGCACACCAGGTTTAGTGGTGAACCGTAGAGTATTCTGTGACCACTACAAATCTGCCCTGTGGGTCCAATTGCGTGGCCGTAATTACCATTGGTAGGGAACGGTGGAGCAGGATGGCTACCCCTCTTGAACCTCTGGAGAAGCCAGCATGGTAGACTCTATCGTACCCTCCCTGTGTAAGCATGGGGCATCTAGTTTCTAGAAGGTGGGTCTCTTGCAGTAGGACCACAGTGGGGGAGTATCTGCGGAGGGTGCTGAATACAGCGGATCTCTTGATTTTATCTAACAGGCCATTTACGTTCCATGAGATGACCTGAGTCAGTAAGGGCCAATCGTGGGCTGCATGAGTACTATCTTTTGCTGGATGCCTGCCTGTGAATCTTGGGATGACCGTTTCAGTTGCAACAGTGAAATATTACAATAACAAGGTGAACTTATCAACACATTTCTATCTAACCCCGGGTCAAACTCTACCCCCAAACCACCCCCCACCCCATACTCCCACCCCGGAAGCATCTGTCGCCCCATTACCCAACTGGAACTAAGCAGCCAGATGGACTGCTATTGGAGTGGAGTGGTGGACCCCTCCCTTTAGTCGGATCAAATGCAGTTAATGGCATTTCAGTAATTCACACAGTAGTGTGTTAAGGAGATGTAGAGCCATCTGTGGTGTCACCTCCCCTGGGCGCATGTCCAGGGCGGGCGCCTCTGCCGCATGCTCATGATCCTTCAAAGTTCGCTGGTCCTGCCTCAGCCGAGCACCGGAGACTGGCTCAGATCAGTGTCGACCGCAGCTCGAGCCGTGTCCCGAGGCCCCAGCGAACCGCCAGCGGCCCCCCTTTCCCGCACACCAGAGCCCGTGGGCGTCCCACTGATCGCAGTGGCGTCCGAGTCCTTACGTCTGCCCCTTCTGGATCGAGTTCGTCGCCTGCTTCTCAGGGGCCCCCCCAGCGGAGGGGGCTCCCTCTGGGAGGGGCCGTCCACCGGGCCCCGGGGGCCCCGTCGAGCCCCGATGCCCTCTTCAGTCAGCCAGTCCCATGCTTCCTCCGGGGACTCGAAGAAGTAGACCTTTCCGGCCATTATGACCTTGAGTCTGGCGGGGAATAGTAGCATGTAAGAGAGTTGCATTGCCCTAAGTTTTTGTTTGACATGCTCATAGGAACGGCGGCGGTTCTGTACTTCACGGGTGTAGTTAGGGAATATTAAGATCTTATGATTCTCCCACTGAAGGTTCTCGGCACACCTGGCTTGCTTAAGGATATTGTCTCGGTCCTTGAAATTAAGGAAGCGTGCAATCATGGGGCGCCTGGGGCCGCCCGGCGGCGGGCGTGGCGCAAGGGCCCTGTGGGCACGTTCAATCGCAAACCAAGATGAGAGGGTTTGATCTGGGATCCAGGTTTTGATCCACTGTTCCAGGAAGTCGGAAGGTTTATCCTCCTCCGCGCCCTCCGGGAATCCAACAAAGCGCAGGTTGTTGCGTCTTGACCGTTTTTCTGCATCTTCAGCACGGCTGTGCAAATCGTTAGTTCGGGTTTGGAGTTGGGTCACTTTGGCTCTGAGATCGGATAACTCATCTTCTGTTTGAGAGACTCGATTTTTTACCTCAGTAATTCGGCCCACGGCGTTTCTGAGATCCTGCCTGATTAATCCCATGTCCTCCCGGACCTCTCCGATCTTGGTCTCCACGGCGGTCTGCGATGATTGAATCGCCTGGAGGATGGCGTTCACCCCGTCAGGAGCAGGACCTTCACTGGGTGTGTCTTCGTCTCTCCGTGGTCCCGCAGGCGCTGTGAACTGGTCAATCTTTTGCTGGGAGGCAGGGGGTTGTTTGTTCGGCTTGTCCCGTCCCATCTTATTACTCGAGGAGGGAACAGAATGTTTTGTCTAGTACTAAGTTCCCTTTTGAGTTTCAAACATTCATGAAGCTCCTCGTGCCTAGGGTCCAAGAGGGATCCCTTTGGACCAGCGGGCCCCAAACGGCGCGGGATGGGCCAGACGGGCGTTGTTTTTTTAAAATAGGGTTTGGCAGATCAGAGTCAGTCTCCCCCATTAGCCGGGCCAACTCAAGATGAGAGGGGGAGGCCCAAGTGCCGCGGGGCCAATCAATCAGGGCCCCTCTCTTCCGCACCGTCGCGATCCCTCGGGATTCAGGGGGACCCCAGCATGCGGGGGCCAGTCCTCGGAGCCACCTATCTTCAGTGACTCCGCGAAGGGCCTACTCCTTTTATAGTTGTTGGTGCCTCTCCCCGGGGCCGGTGAGTAGTCGCTGTTTACAATGCAGCCTTGTGCACGTGCTAGGAATCAGGGAGTCACTCCTTCCTTCGCCTGATTTCTATCCTGTTTCTAATCTTCAAGGGAGTTGAGGGGATGGCCCACAGGGACATTGTCTCAGGGAATTTCTTGGGCCGTCCGGCTCCTCATTTCTCCCCTCCCCTCCTCTTACCGGAATTGGCGCGTCTCCCGTCCGCACATGAAGAATGGGCCCGTTTCTGTGTGCCGCTGGGCCTCCGCCAGTTCCGCAGCGCAATCTTGCCGTATCCGGGCGCCCCCTCGGGCTCTGCATACGCCCCGGACTCCTTCGGGGTCATTGAGTGCTATGTCCCCATACCGGTGCGGCGCGGCCCTCGCTCAGCGGGATGTGTTCCCCTCTCCGCGGATGCCGCTTCTCCTCTGCTGGCGGCCGTAGTCACACCGCTTTTTCTTTTTTGGCGGGGGCGCGGTAGGACGCGCCCCAGCCGGCGATAATACCGGTCCCTTACAGCACCCGCTTCAGGAGCACCAACTCACTTCTCCTCTCTCTGCCAGCCCCAGCGGGGCCCCGGCCCGGATGGACGCGCCCGGGGCTCCGGGTCTCAGCCTCGCCTCGTCAACTCGAGTCCGGCCGCCATTTTGTTTTAGATTCGACAGGATACGAGGCGACTACGGGGGCTGTTCTGACCCAATTTTTCACCTCAGTTTGCAGCCCAAGGGGAAGGGAATCCACTGGGTCACTCGAGCTGAAACCATTAACCCTTCAGATCGCGGCATATTCGGGCGGATGACGGAGGGGTCCGGAGCACTCTCAGAGTGCGACCGCCATCTTGACGCCCGAAGCCACGCCCCCGTTTTATTGGTTTTAATCAGTAACAATTGTGCTGTGCAGCAGACCCAGAACTATCTATGCCTGACTGCCTGTGCATTATCTGCGGGTCCCTTTTAGCTCTGTGCTAGGCAGCACAGCGATTACGTTGTGAGAATAGCACTGTGACTGCCTCATGCTCGCAATGTGTCATATCTGTAAAGTGCTGTAAGTAAACTTGATAACATAAATCTACTTTCACCTATTTTCTTTTCTAACTAAATTGCCTGTAGACTTGACATTTGGTTTTGATAACATTTGGAAATAAAAAATTAAAGGAAGTTACATTTTTTAAGCTGGGGATATCTTTCGAGCATATTTGTCACACATACCTGAAGCTATAAATCCCCTATCATGTTTTAAGACATTTATGATAATTTCTCTCTTGTGCTGAGAAAAACAAAGATGTTGAATATGGATTGCTTGAATTAATTTCAGCCAATAGCAATTACTCTGGGACGCAATCCAGTTCGTAGTTGTTTGCTCACCATGCCACCTCAGACAGGAACCAGCCATATGCAAATCATTCTTGCTCCAAGAGGAAGGGTCCAGCTTCAACCTCCAGTTGTGATCCCCTCCGAATGGGAACACAAGCAACCCCAGACTAGTTTGACCGCTTTGGGTGTCGTCAGCAGGGGGCAGATTGCTCACAGGGAGCATGAGACCCACTTCTGGGCGTGCTCATTGCACTTCTGGGCGTGCTCGTTTTTCATAACCATATTCTTGGAAGCTGGATGCACCACTGATCCTCAGGGGCACATCATCAGAAAGTTAAAATTCCTCACCTCTGCCCAATGTGGCGTAGTGCAAATAGGGCTAGAAAATGTCATCAGTACTTGCGTGCAATCCATGGCTGGCAGCAACAAAAATCTTTTTTATACTCCCTTTGACATCTTTGGATATGACTGGTAGATCAACTCTGTGCATCTTGCAAGAGAAGAAGGACAATCCTGTTCAGGGATTGTAGGTATGCAAATAGCCGTAATAAGCTCTGCACACACTACAGAGGATTGTGGACATGCACGGGTTTTGATTAGTAGAGCCTGGATAACGAATCCGCATGTCCAAAATTCTTTGATGGTAGAAGAAATTATTTGAAATTTTATTTTAAAATTTTATTTTAGTTCATTTTTCTTTTGGTGCTAATGTGGGGGTTGTTTTAGTGCTCATTCTTGCCTCATATACTCAGACATGATTCCCTTAGTCTAATTTTGGCACATTCCTGGGACCTGTCACAAAATGTGATCATATTCTGTGGAAATTTTAATACTTCAATAGCACCAGCATCACTGCTAAATGACTTTCAATGAAAGGAAGATGAGTTCTTGGGGTTCTACGACCTACTATGGTAAACATTATGAGGAAGTTTGTTAAAATCCTGCTGATTGCACGCATTAAATGTATGCACAAATTCAAATATCCCAGCACATTTTATTTTTAGGGTAGAGTAAAATAAAATTGATAGATTACAGTGGTTATTTAGAAGTGTAGGAGCCTTGTCTGATAAATATACCTGCCACCAATTTGGGAACTCTAAATATGGTGATCAGGCCGGTTGTGAGCCTTAGCAGCTCTTGTCCTGCTGTCTCTTTTTATCCATGCCAATCTAAAATTGAAATTGTAACCACTCTACTGCTAGTAGAGGAGTCTATTAATGACCAAACTAGTGTATTCTTTGAAGATGTGAATGTATGCTCCATGAGCTACTTCAATCCTTTCACTTGAACCTGCTAGCTGTCAACCGATCTTAAAATATTATGTCCACCTAACACAAAAAATTGTTACCCTTTTCAGTATTATGAGTCCCCAAGAAACCCCAAAGGATAATCCTTAAGATTGGTTTAATGACAAATGTATGGAAGGCAGGGCAAGCATCAGCCCTGTTTAAATTTGTTCAGGGGAGTATTCAGGATGACAATGATTTGTAATTAGCAGAAAAGGAAAACAAAGATGGTGTTGTTACCAAGAAACAATATTATGAAGAAAGGGCCAAGAAAATCTGTTAGATGTGGGAGCACTAAACCATATCAGGAAATTCTGCAAACTTGTACCATGAGGATTCGGGATGGCCATGGAAAGATTGAGTCTCATGTAAAGGCGGACGCCTGGGTTGAATATTTTATACATTATGTTGTGTAAGACCATCCACTGAATTTGGTTTACAAAATGTTGAACTTAAGACCTGGCAGATGGCAGTATCATAACCACTGGCGTCTGTACACTGTGTGACCTAGGAGCATCATTCATAGTCTCACAGCAGTCCTTTAAATTGACCACACTTGAAGGTGTGTCAGAATACACTAGTTTGATTTGTGGATCCTAGTGGACTGATGTACTTTTCCTAACCTCACCCTATTCACAGCCAACCACACAAAAGAGCAAAATGTTGGCTCGCAATAGAGCTGGGGAAAGGTGAGTGGCATTAGAAAGAAAACAGAGACTATACTGACACTCTAACTCATCACTCAGCTGGACCTGGAGTCTCCTGGCCATACTGAATATCTATTAATAAGATTATCATCTTTAATATCTAATTGCTATTTTTGGACATCTATAACTTGTTATGCTTATAATATAACTTTAGAGTTTACCTGCAGTCTAGAATTACTCCCATTAGATTTTCAGGTTAAATTCCTCTCAATTTGCCTGGTTTCTTTAATGAAGGCTGTGAAAAATATAGAACTACTTCATTAACAGAATTCATATGTGACCCCTTTATTGTGTAGGTTCCAAGTACAGAAGCTGTAGGGATAACATTTAATGCCACATTTAAAAATAAAGACTAAAGAAACATGGGCAGAGGCAGTCACCATTAGATTTGCTACTAAAGGAAGTCAAATAATCCTGGAGGAAAGAGGAATGACTTAAATGCCAGAGCTAGTATGGGTTGTTCTAAGGAGAACCTACTCTACTTTTATCAACCAGAATAATCCTATCCCAATCCCAAATTGTGCAAAATACAGCAGTTACACTCAACCCATGATGCCTCAAATTCTGCAACAAGCTACACTAGCTAAAAACCAGGATGGGTGACTCAAAAATGTTATGGCCCTCCTTAAAATACTTTACAATTGTGCTGTACATCTCTAGCTTGTAGCACATGTTCAATTGCACAACCCATGACTGAAATGTAGGGTGTTAGTAAGGCTGCCATATTAGATAGCACAGAGGTCAGAATCAACCAGGGAAGCGCTGCATGCAGCGCCGCCCTGATGATTATAACCTTGTTCTATGCCAGCCTTTTTGATGGCGGCTTTACAGCCATGACAAAGATGGTGGAGAACAGAAGCAGGGGGCCAAACGGGGGCCCCTGCACTGCCCATGCACCCGGCATGGGCAGGGCAAGGGACCTCTTGCCCAGCACCCTCGCAATGTTCACTGTCTGCCCGATTACGTACCAGCGACAATGCTGCCTCCAGTTTCCTGCTGGTCTGGGGGGTGGCGAAAACCTCAGTTTCCTCCCTCCAGCCCAGCGGGAAACTCGTAATGGGTCTGCGGGGAGGTAGCCAGTAGGGAAGCAACCTCCTACTGGGAGTTCAGTGCATGGTTCAAACCATCCACCAAACTCCCAATCAGGCCCTAAGTCACAACCAATATGTAATTGTAAGATATTGTAGATGAAATAATCAACATTGTTGAACATTGTTTTTAATTTAAAATAGTTTTTTACTATTACTTTGTTATGTTACTAAATGTTATTGATATTATGAACAAATGCATATTTCACACCACTATATAGTTGATCATTTTATATCCTACTTATGATTATTTTAGTCACCCATGCATATCTTACCCATCCATGAGTGTGCTATGTAAGTTACTCATGAGTGTATTGCAGACGTTACAGAAAAAGCTTTGATGAATAATGCAAATAGTTGGAAATGAGGCGTAACAAGGTTTATCCCATGGATACGCCCAATATTTGTGAGTAATACTGGACAGGATAATGCCATTGATAAGGGTGTGCATAGTTTCTGTTGTTTGATTTTTAGATAACACTCTGCTGTTTTTAAGGTAATAAAGTTCACTAAAAATCTTAAATCTGCTTCTTCTTGCTTATGTCACCCTTAGATAAGCCTGCAAAATACTGAAGTAACTGTGGTAGACCATGTGTAAAAGAATTGCAATTACACCACATTTCACAGGGTGGCTAGAGAAAGAATTCATATCAGAGGAACATAGTTTTGCTTGATAGAAAATGTATTTTGTTTTTTAAGGCTAAAAAATAGTTAATACATTGGCTTAAGTTACACAACTTGTCATTCAGCTCAATTAACAAAGTTACATATGTATGTCAGTTGCCTGAGAACGACAACATATCTTAATACACTCTTACAGTTATTCTGAATGACAACCATTTTTGTGAACAGCAATATCATTCTTTAGAATGCCCTTAAGCTTTTCTTAAGATTCTCTTAAGTAAGGAGAATTAAGTAAGATTGGCACCTAACCTATTACTTATAGAGCTTTAAATTATTTTACTAACACATTTATAATTAAATAAAAATAAATAGGAATATTAAATTGCGAAATGACAATAAATGTATTTTACATATTAAACAATACTTAAATATAAATGTACCATATGTGTGATTTATATGCAAAAATGAAATACCATATAAACAAAACATTTTTAATCATTTAAAAATAATGAAAACATATTTTACATTTATTTGACCATTGTAAAAATTTTAAAATATAAAAAATATATAGTTTAAGATACTAAAAATGTACTATTCTATCACCATTGTTAAAAAACAGGGGGCAAGCGCACACATGGAAGAAGGCAGATTTCATATTATAACTCTAGTTTAATAAACATTGGGAAATATGCATACATGTGGGAAGTGTTCAGATTTACTATTGTAACTCCAGTCTAACAAACATAGGAAAAGTGCAACCAATAGTCTTGTCAGGTTTACTATTGTAACTCCAGTCTAACAAACACAGGAAAAGTGCAATCAATGGTCTTGTCAGATTTACTATTCTAACTCCAGTCTAATAAACATTGGAGAGAGCACATACATTGTGGAAACACTGAGGAGAGTGTATACATTGGTGAAAGGGGTATAGATTTACTCACAAACAGTACAGAACGTGAATACATGATTTACTGTTGTAAAGCCAGCCTAGCAAACACTGAAGAATTTGAATATGTGTGGCGAGAGGGCCAGATTGACTATTGTAATTCCAATCTAATTCACTTTAAAGAAAGAGCGTACATTGGAGGGCAGACTGAATATTCTAACTCTAATCCAACAAACAACGGGGAACATGCACATATGTTGTAGGACAGATGTTGTATTTTAATTCTAAGCTAACAAACATTGAGGAAAGTACATTCATTGGAGCGGGGACGTTTTAGTATTCTAACTCGAGTCTAACAAACACTGAGGAGAGTGCATACGTTGGGGAGAGTGGATGGGTCTGGTATAATATTTCAAATTCAGTCTCAAAACTATTGGGGAAGGTGCATGACATGGGGTGTGTCAGATTTACCTTTGTATCTCCAGTCTAACAAACACTGGGGGAAGTGTACACATTAAGACTTGGGAGGGGTCAAATGTACTATTATAACTCATAATTAACAAATATTGGGGAAAGTACATACATTGTGGGAGTTACGATTAACAATACTAACTCCAATCTAATAAACATTAAGGAATGTGCATATATTTGGAGTAGTGGGTCAGAATTAATAACCTAACTTCAATCCATCAAACAATGGAGAATGTGCATACATTTGGGTGGTTAAAATACAACATCCATAAACAAAATTGATAAACAAAGTTACATTTGAAAAGAATAACAAATAAATCAGAATTGCATAAAATTATTATTTCTTAATTGTAATGAACAATATTTGAAATAAACAGTATTCCTCCTTCAGCATAACAGACAATTGTAAGATAAACAAATAAAATATGTTACAATAAAAAGTTATTTTTATTGTTATGTAAATGTAATTGCACATCCACAGCCGACAGATCTCCTGCTGAAATCTAATTAGCTTTGGAGCAACATAACTTGTACATCCTGAAGAAAGCCCTCAGCCCAAGTGGCCTTCAATATAGGGGCTGAAAAACGTTGATGAATTTAGAGTATTTGGAGCATTATATCCATATCTCCCTTCTATAATAATTTTAACCATACCAAAGCAACCGCGTGGTTGTTTGAGGTATTTATATTGATTAGGACAGCAAGAAAAATATCCACAGTGTCTCTTTGTATACAGTCAAGCCCATCCTAGTTTTTATGGACCAGGATGAGACCTGAAGATTAAACATGCCATTACTAGAGTGGGTTAGGGTCTAGGGGCTTGTGCCAGCAAGGTGCTTAATTAGAGGTTGACTCTTGACCTCGAAACAAATAGTCTAGGTATGGGATATTTTTTGTGACATGAGTTTGACTAGGGAAAGTGTCCCCATTCCTTCTTAATTGAAAACATCTCTCTTCCCTTCTGAAGAGAAGGTCTTTATATTACCCTTATTCAGTGTTTG
The DNA here is from genome assembly GCF_031143425.1 of Pleurodeles waltl. Lineage (NCBI taxonomy): Eukaryota > Metazoa > Chordata > Amphibia > Caudata > Salamandridae > Pleurodeles > Pleurodeles waltl. The sequence continues at coordinate 650,509,152 of NC_090449.1, read as the reverse complement.
GTTTGATAGTATTTATGGGCTAAAACGGTCTCGACCAATGACACTCATGGATACCCGGTGTATGTCATAGTTCGTGCAAATGAGCATGGAGTTGGAAAATCCAGCATTGTTCCCTCTCAAAAAGAACCTTTTCAGAGTTCATCGTACCTTCCTCTGGCTGCTCTTACACCACCCATTTCAAATCTGCTGTTGTGTGGCCCTTTGTGATGTAATGGTTGTCCATTATAGTTGTGTTTATATTAAATTTTAGGTTGTTCCTGTGCTCCCCTATTCTCACCTTCATCTTTTTATAGGTCATCCCTATACACCTCAGTTTGAAGGTGCATGTGATCATATATACACAATGTATGCTGAATTACATTTCATGTGTTGCCATAGTACTAACAGAGCTCACTAGGCCTAACTCTAGGGACATTGTGTGTGTAGTCAAATCGCACACACTACATTGGCTGCATGAGTAGTGCCCCACTACCCTCGAGAATCCATAAACTGCTGATGTGATACTGTATTGGCTTATCATGGGCTGTCACATGTAAGTACAAAACATCCCTCAGGCTCTTACTATGTGTGAAAAATAGAGTCTGTCAAAGGAGAGCGACCATAAGTTGAGTAGATGCGAGTGCTTTTGGACAAATCTTATCATGTGGTTGGATGCTATATTGTTTGTTATCACTCAAATCCTTTTTTTCTGTCCTATCTCTTGTTCTTTTTAACAAGGCACCTTGGTTTTGGTTCCTTGCTCTGTTTTACGTCTTCCTTATGATATTTTTAGAATAATCCCTTCCTTGTCCGTAGTTTACTTGTGAGATCCTCAGATTATCGTTTGTAATCTCCAACCCTTGAACAGTTTCTAAACAGGCACAAGAACTAACTATAGGGCAGATTTCCCTTCAAGGTTCTAGGATGGAAACGATCAAATTTTCGCTGAATGTTCGTCTGTGGTTTTATGGTATGTAAAGACCACCTGATTGTGTGACAATATTTACATCCAGAAATGCGAGTTCTTGACTACTTACTGTGTAGGTAAAGTTTGAAAATTGGTCCTGGTTATTTAGCCAAGTGAGAAATTGTGTGATGGAGTCTAGGTCCCCTTCCCACATGAGAAGAATATCAATGATATATCTCCTCCATATTTTGATGTTTTTTTGGAAGAGGTTTGATTCATGTAAAACAAACTTTTATTCAAAGTTATGTACATACAATCCAGCTACACTAGGAGTGAAGGTACTCCCCAATGAAGTACCATAGGTCTGCTTGTAAATCATACCTTCAAATTCAGTGAAATTCTCCGTAAGTACAAGCCTCGCATGTTCAGATATGGTAGTGTCAGGTTTGTTGTGTGTCCATGCTTCTTGGAACAGGATGTTTTCTAAAACTTGCAGTGTGTCTCCCTGTGGCAGGTTTGTGTACAAACTTTCTATGTCAAGACTCACTAACAGGTTTTAGCTGTACCTCTCAGAGCAGGATCAAATGATCCTTCATGTCCTTTATGTATATAGGGGTCTTCAGAAACAAGAGTCTCAAGAAAGCATCACAAAATTGTGGCAGAGGTTCCAGGATTGACCCTGTACCTGTAATTATAGGACAAGCCGGTGATGGTTGCCTACTCTTGCGGATCTTGAGAAGTGTGTCGAAGTATGCCTCAGAAACCCTCCTTCTCATCATGTCATGCTATCCAACCTCCCATTTCTGCTTCCTCTCTTATGTTACCAATTTTACTCAACAGCCTTGGTGTGTGGTCTACATCAATCCTTTTGATAGTACTGTTGATCCTCCAAAAAGCACATGCACTCCTGCATGTACTCCTCCTCCCTTGTTTGTAGACAGTGCCCTCTCCTTTCTCTGCAGGCTTTACCACCATTTTAGTTTCCTAACTCAGGGCCTCATTCACAAGGATTGACACATTACTGCGTTGCAGCAGCCATGGAGCAAAAATTATTGAGCTGCGGCAAGACAGGTTACGACGCCATGGAGGCGTCATATTTACAATACAAGGCACCATGGCTTAAGGTCCCAAGGATGTGTCTGAAATTCTGATGCATCAGAGGGAACTCTGCAGCAATACATCAGCCCCAAAAATGGTGCATTGCTGAAGTTGGCCTCACAACTGATGCAACGTCAGCAATGCTTCAAAAATCAGAGGCGATGCATCAGTTCTGAATGACACAAGTAGCCTATTGCATGGGGACCAATGTAAAAGACTGTAAAATAGTGGAATAGCACCTTCTACACTCTTGCATTGGTCCTGGATGTAATGTATGCAGTATGTCTATGTGTCACATTACAGTGGGCATAGTCTGCTTATTTGTATGTAGATACCTGAGTATGTGTGACATAGTGAGTGCCAGTGTTATATGCATAAATGCAAGTATATGTTTTAACGTTAAATGGCAATACATATATTACCTACCTTATGTGTGTACTTATTTACTATCCTTTGGAGTATGCCGACATGGACTTGGGGACCCTTTTCATCATGGAGAAGTGACAATACTGGCCTGTCCCTTACAGGAAGTACACAATGTCACATAGCCTTGTTGCAGTGGATGATGATATCATAGGTGCCATGGTCTAAGGTTGGTCAAGGGGTCCTACAACATGGTTGTAACATGTGTAGAACCACTAGTCCTTCAGCTCTGACATCTATTGATTTACTCAGTTTATTTCTTTTATGGGCTAATCTTTATATTTGTTCTTAGATGGTTTTCAGTTGTCTGTCTCTTCACAGTTAGGGCATCTGGCAGTCTTTTTGCTGTTTTATTAATAATAATAATCAGTCCCTGGCGCAATGACATGCTATCAGGGACCCTGGAAATGGCGCTCAGATCATCACATCCATTTTGGACACTGATTCCATGAAGAGAAGCTCTTTAAAATGGCATAATATGGGCTTAAAGGTTTCACTTAGCAGTTCCAGCGTCAGCATCAGCATTTGTTTCTCAGCTCCAAGAGTTAAGTATCTGTTGGCTCTTTCTCAGCTCCTTAACAAGGAATTCACTTTATAGTCTACTGTCCCAGTCTATGAAAATTGGTAATCCAGAGTATGATGCAAATGGGAGCATGTGCTAGAAAAGGCTAGTTCTTACAGCTGATCAGCACCAGGATACCCTCGGTGATAGTACATGCTACAAATACTTGTAATATAACATAAAATTATCACATTTTCCCCTGCTGTGACCTGCAGAACGATGTGGTCATCTGGGGAAAAATAACCCAGCAGTGCCAGTAATTTTCAAGTGTGATAATATTGCATTGTTTTACTGAACACTTTAGAATGAGGAATAATAATTCACAGTTTCAACATTCTGCCCGCCAGCTGTGAACTCCTAATCATGCATGCATCTTTTGCATAGACCTCACCAGATACACATTTTCAATGAAAGCACTTGTTACGATAACCACACCACATCTTTATCTTCCTGCAATAAAGCAGAAGACCCATTTATATGATCATCAACAGTAGCAGGTCACACACAGCAGATCTGTGCATCACATCCGTTCAATTACGCAGTATCCATTCTAATTACATACAGAGTTATACAGAGTTTTCCATTCAGTTGTGAGGATACAATTGTCTTGTATTCTTTTTGACATCATTTGATCACATTCCTTTATGTTGTGTTCACCCCTTGAAACTCCTCCATCCGTCAGGAGCAATTAGGAAACTGTTTAAGATGAGTCAAAGGGTCAAACCATCAGGAGGGTTAAGGTGTGTTTGCTGTCACTTGCACTACCCTTGATATTTAGATGAGTTGACGCACCAGGTGTTGAAATTCTGGTTAGGTCTGCTGATGATACTCTGTAGTTCATTTTAGCTCATCATATTTCTAGCCTCTTCTCTTTTTAAAAATTCTTGGTAGAGTCATTGTTCTGAAAAAGCCTCTGTCCTTTTCAACCTTGTATGTTAGGCCTAGTTGAAGAATTTTCTAAACGTCTTCTATGATATTACTTATTTTGTGTAGTTTGCATAATTGACAATTATTGCAGGAAAAAAGATGCTGTTCTTCCTTTTTAATTTGAAATACCTTATCTTACGAAGAAATGGTACAATTTCTGCAAACAAAACATATGACAACAGCAACTAATTTACGTTTGGTCTCTGCCAGTTTTTAACAGGCCCTACCCACAAGCAGGGCCAAAACTGCAATCTAAAGTTTTCTACCAATGCAGACATAACTGTGCAAATAGAGAGGGGTTGGTGATATGCACCAAATATCAACTTTTCAATACTATTTCTTTGAAAAGACTACTTGACATCAAGAGGGTTAAAAATGGATATTGCACATATGGCATGATACCTGCCACTGACTGTAACTGGTGACTATTCAAAATAGTTTCATATGTAGTAAATTGAGAGGTACTTTGAAAAATTATTAATTGGCATCACAATCGGTAAGAAACATTATTTTTCTCTCTGTTCATCCTCTCCAAAATCAAACCAAGGATTTCTAACTGGCCTATCGCGTATTGTAAGGAAGAAGCAAGATATAGCCCACTTACATCTAGGCTTCTTGGTTTAGGTAAGCGGGTACTTATGCCTACTCAGTGTCAGAGAGAGACTTTGTAGTGGACCGCTCACGGAAAGCCTGATTATGAGAAGGAGTTCTTTCAATTCTGTCATGAGAAAGGTGGGAGTCCACTGCCTACGTTAGTTTAGAAGCATGGTGAGGTAACGCAGCTATTGAAATCAATTCCAAATGTGATGAAAGGTATTAGAAGCTATGTTTATTTCCAGCACCACCGTACTACTCTTCTCAGCTCGTCTCAGTACTGGCCACCCTGGCTATCTCCCTTTAACCTTCTACCTTCCATTTTAGAACACACACCATAAAGGTTCCATAACTTAAAACATAACAAATTTAACATTGCCTAGAGCATGCAATACCTAAAAATAAAACATAACACATTTCCCTCCTTTGAAACAAAATACAAATAAACTAAAACAAGCTAGGAATTAAAATATTGTATCAAATTTCCCAGTTTATCTGGTATACGTCTCTCACAAGCACAAGACTTGACTCATAAAGCTATGGACTCATTATCATTTGTCATGTTGTTTCCATTGCTAATCATTCCTGTCACATTCTCATCATCTGCAGAGCCACACCCATACATGGTATTGTATTAATCATCATTTCTTTTGTGCTGCTCCAATAATGGCATAAAACACGAATCACAGTCATTTCCTAAGCTCCCCAATGATCTTTCCCCATCACCATCATGAGAGCATTCACTTCCTGCATTGCACTTAGCCAATCTTCTTACATTCCAATTTTTTTCATCCAGTGTAACCACACTTTTGTTGTTCACTTTTATTACTCTCATGGCTTTTACAAATGTGGATGTTCCTTTGCTCACTAATCCCAGTTTACACACTCTGTCCCAATCTCCTACCATGAAAGATGTATTTTTAACCTTCCACTTCATGGCCTCTTCTTCTTTGACTCTCTCCTGCTTCCTTCCCACTCTCTATTTAATCTGTTCTACACATATATTCTCCTGGTCTTCAACTTGCTTCTTCTTAAACCACCATGGACACAATTTTGACATTGGATGTCTTCCTCACAACAAACTGAAAGGACTAACGTCTGTGGTACTCTGGGGAGTATTACAATAGTGCAATAGATTCTACCTTAAATTTCCTTCCATTGTCCCCCAAATCCTTGTGCCCAACTAATGCTTTATAAAGACACAATTAAAGCTCTCAACCTGTCCATTGCCCTGTGGTTCATATAATGCTGTAGTAACATGTTTAATGTTACTGTATCTAAAGAAACTCTGCATCTCCTTTGCCATTAGTTGAACTCCATTGTCAGTTATTAACATTTCTGGATATCCTTCCCCTGCAAAAATGTCTTTGAAGAATTTAATGATAACACTGGAGGTAGCTTGAGAAACTAATTTCACCTCTGGACATTTGGAATGATAATCCACCAAGACCAAAGCATAACAAGCTTCTCTGGGTAATGCATAAAATGGACATGATAAATCAAGTTCAAATTTCTGCCATTGTGAATCTGGCCAAGGTATAGGCTGGGAAGGAGCAGGTACAGGTTTCAATTTTTTTTCACTATTCAAACATACTTCACACTCTCTTAATACCCTGCCTGCCATACTATCCAGACCAGGCCACTTAAAACATGTTGTCAGAGTCACCATATCCTCGGGGTCTGTGCACGTTCCCAACACGTCCACCACTGAACAGCTCCAAGACTCTGATAGATAAATCACAGAGACTGAGAGAGTCCAAGAGGGAAAGAGGGGATTAGGAAGGGAACAGCTGGGAAGGAGACCTGTAGTAAGAAAAAGGTTAGAACACACACTATGAAAATTATATCTCCTGAAATCAATACTAGACTATGATTCTAAGCCTAGTCACTCTGAAAACATGAACAATCTAAGAGTTAAGTTAAAAAAAACTAAGTTTCAAGATGGTCGGATACCAGTAGGGGAATCAAGATGAATTAAATGAAAACTTTCTTATTCAAGTACTTTCCTTTACATGAGAATCAGAAAAAACATTCTAACTACATTTTAAACCAGTCATATAAATCCTGTTTTGAGAATGTATACTTGGACCATACAATATTGCATCTAGAAACTCTGGCCTTCTGTGTACTCTTAAAATGTTTCAACACAAATTGCGCATATTGCAGATATATATATATATATATATATATAGTAAACACCATAAAAGGATTGTGCACCATGAATAACACAATATGGATTCAGGAAACAAATGACATAACTTGTCAACTCGAATATTACATAATAAATATCTTAGAATAGTAGCATACAATAAACAACATGAATTAAACTCGAGGAGAGAATCGTGCGTCTTGCCAATTCGAGTGTTACCATGTAAAAATACCAAGAAATGGTAGCACGCAATGAATATCAAAGTCAAATCATCATTAATCGAATCGCGCGTCTTGCCGATTCGTAAAACACGATGTAAATGTCAAGGAATAACAGCTCACAATAAATAACAAGATCAAAGTACAATGAAACGAATCGCGCTTCTTTTGCCGATTCTTAAGCCACCATGTAAAATGTCAAGAAATGGTAGCGCGCAATGAACAACAAAGTTAAATGCTCATGAAATGAGTTGTGCGTCATGCCAATTCGTAAAACATCATGTAAATGTCAGGAAATAGTAGCGCGCAATGGACAACAATGTTTAAACACCATAAAACGAATCGCGCGTCTTGCCGATTCTTAAGCCACCATGTAAAAGTCAAGAAATGGTAGCGCGCAATGAATAACAAAGTCAAACCTTTAAGAAATAAATTGCGCGTCTTGCCTATTTGTAAACTACCTTATAAATGTCAAGAAATGGTAGCGTGCAAGTAATCTGTTACTCATTTAAGAATTTAAACCAAGAAAATGAAAATTCTAAATAACGGTGTCGGGACAGTCCAACCACCGTCCTACCGCCTGGAACAATGATCACCAATGAAGGATTAGGGCAGAAGACAGGAAGATCCAAATAGGCCGCCGGGACAGGAGCTCAGGAAGAAGCTGCTGCTCTGCACCGGGACCTCTGAATAGTGAGCACTGGGAGTTGGGCTGGCTCTCTTTTATAGAGTCTTGGCCCAGCCCAGAACCATCCCCAGGCATGTTGCAGGGAAAGTCTCTGGAAGGCCCTGGAAAGGGGCCCCACCCTAATACACTCTGAAAACCTGCAGCAATACATTGCAAAGGAACAGTACTTGTAAGCATATTAAAAATAAGTTTTCAGGATTGAACTCTGCAATGCAAAAGGTTAAACCACAACATATCAACACAATGCATAAATTACTTTGTTTTGAGAGTGCTGGGTTTTTGCATTTTTGTCGCCAATAGAGCGCGTATTGCTCTGGTGTTGACACATGTATGCATTAATCTCTTCATGGAAGACATTCCTGTATGCCCCTTGTGTGATCATTTCAGAATCCCCTCCTGCATGCCTGTCAGTGGAATACATTTTCCTTTCCTGAACATGAGGTCACCTTCCATTTCCAAGTCATGCATTACTTTGTGAAACAATGCTACATCTTTTCACTTCTTTTGTTGGGCCATCCTTGCATAATGTATTTTCTAACTTCCTGTAAAACTAAGGTCCATATTTATACTTTTTTAGTAATTGTATTTTGTAAGTTTGTGCTGCTTTTGCATAAAAAAATGAAGCAAATGCGGTGCTAAAAAAGTATACACATGGGCCCAAATCTTTTCCATCACACTCCACCGCCTGGGGAAACAATTTCCGCCAAAGGCATATGATCTATTTTGAAGACAAAAGATGAGACCCATTTGTAATTGCGGAAATGTTCAATTGCCCAGATACAAGCCAATAATTATTTTTCAATAACTGAATATCTCCTTTCAGTATCCGTAAGAGCATGAGATGCAGTAGTTACATTCCATGTTATCACTTACACATTTTTTAGATAGCCATGCCCCAATTTCATATATCTGCTGGTATCTACGGTAACAATACATTGTATTCACACTCTGAAAGGCTTCAAAGTAGGTGCTTTAGCAATTTCTTTCTTTATCATCTCAAAAGAAGATTTATTTGTTTATCCGTTCACACATATTGAACTTCTTTCTGTGTGAGCTTTCTAAGTGGTTCCATTTTAGAGGCAAAATTTGCTATAAACTTACTATAGTATTCATTGAGCCCAGCAAAGGACAACAACTTTTCACGATTATCAGGTGCAGGAGCATTGGTACTACTCCCTCTCCTGACAAAGTGTTTCCCAAATACTCCACTGATTTAAAAAAAACTTGAGATTTCTTCTCCTTTAATGTCAAAACACTTTTCTTCAATATTTCGCAAATCACGTTTCTTCAATATTTCACACACATACTCCACTGATTTAGAAAAAAATTGACATTTCGTCTCCTTTAAAGTCAAACCACTTTTCTTCAATATTTCACACACACTTTAAATATGCTCTGTGTTCCCTTTCATTTCTAGAATATATCAAAATATCATCTTGGAAACACTTTACATAGTTTTACATGTCTTTGAATAAATAAAACATTGCCCTTTGAAATACCAACGCCGAAGCCAACCCAAAAGGCATTCTCTTGAATTGAAATAACCCCATCGTCGTGATGAATGCTGTGAGGTGGTGTGAATCTTTTGTCAGTTCAATCTGGTGATATGCCAACCTCATATCCAGAGTGGAAAATATCTTGGCTCCATCAAACATGCTAACTACCTCACTTAGGTAAGGGACGACAGTTCACTACAATATTTGCATTCACAGATCTCAGATCTACACATAATCTCAAAGATGTGTCTGCATTATGGGCCAAAGCTATTGGAGAAACTCATTCTGAGGACTCTATCTCCTCTACAACATCTCCCTTAATCATCTCTGACAACTTATGCTTTAACTATTCCCTCACATTTCTGAGTTTTTGTACTACTGGTCTAGCATTATTTTTTACCTTGATCTTGTGACTGTACCCTTCCAGTTTTCTCAGTATATCAGTGAATACCTGCAGGAATTTAGATATTATCCATTCTTTCTCCAAACCATTTTCCACTATCAAAACCGGATCCCGACTTCTTGGATTCAATATTATTCCTAGTTTCGATTGGTCCTTCCAGCCTAGTACATTTACCCCTTTCACTGTATCATGAAAGTTTAGGGTTACACATCTCCCTTTAAATGTCATTTCAGTTTCTACATAGCCTATGATATCACTTACCATGCCATCAAAACTTTCTGTTGAAATGTCAGACATCTTTAAATTTTCTATATTTCAAACGTTTCTAAATTTTTGAACAAAATAACTTTGGGTAACAATTGGCCAGGGTGATCCCGAGTCAGCCATAAGTTCTAATTCTGTGTACCTTATCCATACTTTGCATTTGGGAGGGCCTTTAATCTCACCATCTTCCTCATTCCCATCATTGCTTTTAAGAGACAATACTATACCTATTTCACTGTCTTCCTTACACCCACACTTGTGTTCACACTCACTAGACTTTGTTTTGCTTACATATGCCATTTTACCCTTCACAGAAGTACATCCCTTTCTCAAATCCCTTCACACCGAGCAAAATGCCAAACCCTGCAACATTTCTTGCATTCTTTGCCTAATGCAGGACAACTAGCAGATGACGCAATATGGCTTGTGCTACCACAACGATAGCATGCAAATGTCTCCATCTTATCATGTTTATCATACTTTTTGCCTAACATATTGCCTTGTGCATTGGCACTCCCTGTAGCACATACAACATCACTCTTGTTCTCTTTGACTTTGTCAGATTCTTGCACAGATTCCATTCACCTTTCAGATTGTTCTAATGCCTTAGCTGTGGTAATTACATCTTGCAATTCAGGATTTCCCATTACCCACAATTGCTCTTGTATCCTTTTACGTTTGACATGTACTAATATTTGATCTCTAATCATCTCATCAGTTATTGCACCAAAGTTATAATGCAAAGATAATCCTCATAATGCAGTTACAAATTCATAAAAAGACTCTTCACTCTTCTGTGCTCTAGTATAAAATTGTAATCTATTAAGTGGTATACTAGCAATGGGTTTAAATCTCTTTTCTAATCTTAACAATGCCTCCTGGAACACATCCACCTCCTCTTGTTGTTATAACTGGTGGAATTGTCCTAAATATCATTTGCCCCTCCGAGCCTAAACAATGTAACAACATTTTTATTTCTTTCTTGAGACATGTCTTCATCATCAGTTGCCCTCATATAAGTTAGAAACTGCTCCTTCCAAGTCTCCCAAAGAATAGGTGGATCACCCTGGTTTTGTAAGTATTTGGTAGGTGGTTCAAACTGCATAGCTCAAATGTGGAAATAGTGTGAAAATCGCTGAGATAATGGAAATTTGCACCAGAAGTATGCAAATCACTGAATCTACTTAGTTGAAATAGTTGTTAGCAAATATAATACAATGACTTGTCATGAGCGTGCAAATCACTGTTGTTGTAGTTTGGACTCTTGCTCTAGGCAAGACTGCTGGTTAAAGGATGACAGTACTTTTGCTTGTAGGCGACTATGCCTATCCTGCAACAAGTCACAACTGTTGTCCCTACCTTACTGGCTCACTAGCAGTGCCTCACCAGAAACACAATAGTAAAAGGTGATTAGTGGCAGCCTTCACGCATGGACTCGAGAATAAGACATCTCAGGGAGTTTCGTGGTTAAACGGAGATTACCCCTTTCTGACAGATATATCATGTCTCATACAAACACAGGCAATGACAAAGATGCAGTAAAATTTCAATAGTGTTTATTTAACACAACTGCAGTTTGTGATATGTTGCATGGGCTGCAATGATTAGGATAATGAATAATGCAAGAAACAGAATTGTGAAGACGGAGTCATTATTACAAAGACCCCAACCATCTTGCAATGCATGTAAAAGACATACAAGATGTAATATGCCCTAATACCCTAATGTGAGAGGCCTAATCTCCTACCTAAAGGAGAGCTGGGTTTGCTAAACCTAATCTGCCAATGCCATGTCCATGAGAGGAGCCCCCAACCCTTGTTACCTTGGAATGAGGTCTCTATCTCAGACTCCACAGGGACACGAAGACTTGGTCAGCGCCAAGATGACGTGCAGCATCGATATCAGAGATGGTGGTGATACCCTCTAGTTGGAATCCCTCTGATTATCTGTCTAAAGTGCGATGTATTTAAACACATCTACCAGGACCCCTGACGTAGGTGTGTTCCCAAACAATAGATAACAGATATGCTTGGGACAGCAATTAATATAAACGATCCCTGGACAGTATAGAGAGGGAAAATCCCTAAGTGTGAACACCTACTGTTTGTCTTTGTTGCTTGATCTTGACGCCTTAGCGTGGTGGCACTGATAATGCAAAGCATAACAAGTGGCCTAACTATAAACAAGGCAACCATCTTCGAAGAATTAAATAATTAAATGGACTAAGACAGAGCAAGCTAAGTAGGTAAAAAGTCACTAGGTGACGGGGCACAAGTCTGCAAGAGAGAGGTAAGCTAACTCCTGTTATCCCATTAAAACAAACTAGGATTCACTTCACTGTAGTCAACAGTAGCAAACAATTGTTCTTCAAATTTCACGAGCGTGCAAATCACTGTAGAATAAATATAATGTTGATCTGCACAAAAACTGGAACTAGCGTGCAAATCACTGACAGTGAAGAAAATGCAAGGTTTTCTTTCTATTTCTTCTTTTATTTTTATATCATGTGACCCTAGAGAAGCTGCATCATATTCCACAGGAGAAACAGAGAGAGCTGCATCCCCACGCTGAAATCAGGTACATTAACTTTTAAATGTAGATATACTGTACATGAAGGATCTCCCTGAGTACCACAATAGGGCTGGCTAGCATCATTCAAAAGTTCTGCTCAGAAGGTAAAGCTTGCGCTTTAGCTATTGTTCGTTATAAAGCATGAGCACTGCATTATTCAATGCTTAGCTGCGGGTGTGAATTAACTCGCGTTACAGTTTACAAACCAACTGCAGCCTAAAGACTTTGTCTCAGTATGTAAACAATTCAAAACATTGCACATTACCAAATGCTTGGATACCGCAATGTCAGTCCTGTTGCTTTTACACTCTGAAAAGATTTGAAGATAACTCGATGTCCTGACAATGTAGAAATAGAAATCTGGAAACCACGGGTTCTAAGGAGAAAACACTGCCCCTGTGCTGAAGAATAAAAAGGGTTTCTCCAGCTCATCTCCACTTGTTGAAATCAATTCCAAACACAATGAAATGTATTAGAAGCTATCTTCATTGCCAGCAGCACAGTAATCCTCTTCTCAGCTCGTCTCAGTAATGGCCATCCTGGCTATCTCCTTTCAGCCCTCTACATTCCATTTCAGAACATACACCATAAAGGTTCCATAACTTAAATCATAACAAATGTAACATTGCCTACAGCATGCAATACGTAAAAATAAAGCATAAGGGCATCCTGTCACGTCCTACATGGCTACACTGGATCCAGTAGCCACAGATTGTAGAGAATATCCATGTTCCTAGAGAGCTTCCTCAGAACAACTTGTGTCTTTAGATGAGCAGGTATAAGCACCAGCGGGTCCTTCTGGTACTTCTCCCTATGCTGCTGTAGGAGATCGTAAATAGCACACAAGGTAGGGGAACAAGACTCAGTAGTAGGAGCACTGGAAAGGACCAAAGCCCAGGTATCAACCCCCTGTGTTAAACGTGGAAGAGCAAGAGAGGTTAAAGAGTCATCTGTCACAGAGACAGCAAGAGAAGAATTAGTAAGGATGAGCTCCGTGTCATAGGGTCACACACAAGTTCATCTTCAGATGCTAAAGCAGAAGTCACAGGGTCGAGGGTCCCTTGCATGAATACTTTTGTTACCACGTCCTCAATTTGGGTAGTTATGGCATAGCCAGTCCCAGACACCTGGCCATTGTTTTTTGTTACCTAGTGGCCCCCTGCAACGTTGGCTCTAGCCGACAACCAGTTATACATTGCAACTTTACTCCCTGGCTCATGATCCTCCAGATCGGAATCCAACACGCTCCTAGAGTACGATAATGAAAAAAAGCCTTAGGGGGTTTTGTGGGATCTACACAAGCGAATGGAGTTGGACGGAGATAGCGGTACCAATATCTGGGTTTACTGCAGTTGCTGCAACCATCGGGCCCCCTAGCGTGCTGTAGGAAGATTGATGGGATTTTGCATTCTGAGATCCCCTCTAGTGAGACCCAGGATTAGGCCCAGCTGTGGCTAAGGTTTGAGCCGACACCCCCAGTGGCAGCTCCGGTGAGCCATTGAGTCTCTATTAGATCCACCCCGAGGACGCCCACTTTCATCAGTTTCTGATTGCCCAGTGGAGCAGGATAAATATAAAGATCTAATGTTCCACAGGAGACTGTTGAGGGGACTTATACAGGTAAAGGCACAACTGCCACAGCATCCATCGAGTTCCGCTTGGCCCCTGAAGCGTCATCCTGGCATTCCATCTTGCTGCTCTATGCAACAGGCCTGAAAGCTGTTGGCTGGTCCCCTCCCCATCTGCTGAATCCCCGAATTTGGCCTAGAAGGCCTCTTCTTCCCTGTCCTCTACGGGCTGTCAGAATAAGCGAGGGAGGCTCGGACAGTGCCACCCCTGGCTGGTAACTTAGCTGACATCTTGAGAAAGGAGATACTGGGGGTGGTTGCCACCATAAAGAACAGCTCCTGAAACCAATACAAAGTAATCTCTTCCTCTGAATACTCTGTGGCAGTTGAACAAAGGAGAGCCAAGAAAAAAAAAGTCAAATTAAAGATACAGGCTTGTGTCCTGAAATACTGCTACAGTCTTCCCTGCTGAAACTGTGTAGCCACCTTAAATTGACAGCAGAGAAACCAGGAGAAAGAGGTGTCTCACAGCTCTGCACAATGCAACATGTGGAGCACCTTATTCTCGGGCTATGGTTGTAAGAACACCTTCTTACATTCCAGGCAGTGGCTCACATGAAAAGCCCCCTCTTGTTGGCCACAATCCAGCTCTGCGTCACGGGAAAATGCTCCTTGGTGAGCCACAGCAGAAATCTCCTTTGCCGAAGGGGAGGCTTTGCCCCACCATATGAACAGGAAAGAGGACGGAGGAAAGATGCCAAATTCCACAGCCTCCCGTCTCATTCCTGTGCTCCCTCTCCTTGTCTCACAGACACTGCACACAAATGCCTCCAGAGACTCCCAACAGCCCATCTCCACCTCAGGTATGGGGGAGAGGGAGGATCTAGATGGCAGCTAGTCTCATACCACCTCGAACACCATCACCGAATACCAGCTTGGTGCCGCTCGGGAGAGCTCCATGCACCATTAACCCCAAGCCTCGCCATGCCACATGCTTTAGGAAAAGTGGAGACAACTCAGGAGGTCCTACAGGCAGCTGTGGGGGAAGTCAGAACTTAGGCCCTCATTATGAATCTGGCGGTAATCACCTCTGATTGCTGTGCTGACGGTGAACAAAAGACCGCCAGTGGCAGTGGAATGCACACCACCGTGGAATGCATACCACTGAATAATGATGCCCAAAAATTTACAACGTCCACTCACCACCAGGGCCAATGACAGCGGAAAGGAAGGACACAGCACCTGCCACCGCCATCCCTACAAATTCCCCACCCACCAAATAATGATGAACTAATCAGCGCGGGGACAGTGGATGTCGAACGGCCATTGGCGGTAATGACCACCGTGCTCAGAAATGGGAACCGTTAACAACAGAAGCACATATTGGCAAATTTGAAAACCACACAGCTGACACACATCCACACCACTATAAAACAAACTCACATATAACCCACAATCCTTTGCAACACCAACAGCACCACACAAAACCACAAAACACATACAAACAACCACCATACAAGCCACACCCACAACACACCACCCAGAATACACACCATGGCACCCCCTAAGCACCCCCGCTTTACCGACAGGGAGCTGAGGACCATGGTGGATGAAATACTCAGAGTCCAGCCACAGCTATTTGGGGCACAGGTGCAGCAGACACCCAGGGTCAAGAAGATGGAGCTATGGCAGAGGATGGTCAACAAGGTCAACACAGTAGGAATCAATCCACGCACAAGGGATGTCATCAGGAAGAGATGGAACGACCTGCGGGGGAAGGTGTGTTCCATGGCATCACAACACAACATTGCCATACAGAAGACTGGCGGTGGTCCCCCACCTCCTCCTTCCGAATACACTGACCGGAAGGAGAGGGTCATGACCATCCTGCACCCAGAGGGCCTCGCTGGACTCCCTGGAGGACTGGACTCAGTTAAGTTAACTACACCTGCAATGTATGTATCACCCCATCCTGCTCACTACCACCATGCCCCCATCCCCTAAACAGCCCACAACACCCCCACACACACCTACTCATGTCCCCTGCATGCCCAAAACCCCCATATAAACCACTATCCAGCCGCCTGTGCACAGTCACCAACCCATGCATGACATGGCAGCAGCACCACAACACCAAGAATGCACCACTCCCCCCTCACCAAATGCATCCAAAAGAACACCAAGGGACCCTGCATGCCACCACATGGGAATGGAACCACCAATAACACCTAAGCAGAGCTGCAAGGGACATGAAAGTGCAGGACACCCACATCTCTGTTCTCACATCCACAGGCACCACCACCCATGCCACCCGGATGGAGATGTCAAGGAATGCCAGTACTCCCTCTGAAAATAAAGACCCCACTCAGGAGAGTGCAGAGGGATGTCTGGACACAGAGGAGAACCCTGGCCCATCCACAGCCCTCGACACTCACCACCCAGTAGCCACACCCAGGACACAACTAACACCCTTACCACTCAGCCACCACCATCAGCTCTGGCCCAACACCCCCACACCAGTGTCTCCAGGCCACGGACTAGCTGCCCACAAGTACAGAGTCCTGAGTCTCCACCCACCACCAGGCAAGATGATGATGGGCCAGATTTGATGGAGGTGAGATCAGCCCTTTGGGGAAATTGGATATAAATCTGCAGGTGTTGTACGAAAGAATCCAGAAATTTGGACAGGATGTGGCTGAACATTGGCTGAGATACACCGGCTGCCATGCCCACTGTCACTTGGAATGAGCCAGTGGCCAGAATATGTAACGCAGATAGTACCTGCACAGTTGTAGGGATGGCATGGGGATTCCTATTAGCTGGCATCAGCACAGGCTCCATTTGTGCACAGAGTTCCAGGATAGTGGCACGGTTCAGGTGGTAAATGATGATGATGTGACGTTCCCCAACCAGGGTCAACCAGGGGTCTGTAAACAGATGGTGCCCTCCCACGCCACATGGGTCTGTACCTATGGGGGGGGGGGAAGAGAGACACATTGATTTGTCACATACACTTCAGTCACAATATTCCACAATTCAACTTGTACATGCAACACTATTGCCCCTCACACAGACGCAGAGAACATGGTAATCCTGTTTGGGAATTGCCTGGTGTGGTGTGTATTCTGTATTGCATCACAGTGTAGTCACTCTTCCCACTATGATTCCATGAAGAGGATCACTCATCATACCATTACTCAACGAAAGGTAGAGGGAATGGAGCCATGGATTAGGACCCCGGACAGACTATAAAGGCATGGTGTGTGCAAAATGGCAGCATCCTGCCCTACAGGTAATATAGTGTAGGAAGTGACCACATGCCGCTGGTGTTTTTCGTCATGGCGGTAGGTGGTGCTTACCGCCGTGCACCTCTTCATTGGATAGCTTTGGCGTCTATGGGGAATCAGGGCCAATCACGATCACCGCAGCCGGTGCCACCGCTGCGGTAAATAC
The DNA here is from genome assembly GCF_031143425.1 of Pleurodeles waltl. Lineage (NCBI taxonomy): Eukaryota > Metazoa > Chordata > Amphibia > Caudata > Salamandridae > Pleurodeles > Pleurodeles waltl. The sequence continues at coordinate 650,491,852 of NC_090449.1, read as the reverse complement.
CGCCATTTGGTCATGGCTTGTCCACTTGACTCCTACACCTTGAGAGGAACAGAACTCCACTGTGTGGGCTGCTGTGTACTGACTCTGGGCCTAGTAATGGCACGTGTTACTGGGTAACAGGCCCAGGCCTTCACCACGGAGGAGTTTGAGAAGATGGTGGACGGGGTCTTACCCCTGTATGCGAAGCTGTATGGGTGACCAGAGGCTCAGGTAAGTTGCTGTTAGTCTTCCTTGAATGTGTGTGAATGTGGCGAATGCCTGTAGGCGTTGTTGGCGGCTGTGTGGATGCTTACCCCTGATGTGTCTGGCAGTTGTCGCCTTGGCTATTGTCAATATGTCTGTCTCCATGGACCATGTGAGGTTGAACTGGCATGGCATATGTGTATGGGGCACCCACACTGACGTATGTTTCTTTACTCTGTGTATCCCATGCAGGTCAGCACCCATCAGAAGAAAGGAATCTTTGCAAGCCATCGCCAAGGAAGTGCGATCCCTGGGGGTCTACAACCGGCAGAGCACCAACTGCAGGAAGCGGTCGAAGGACCTGCGGTGCTGGTCCAGGAAGACCGGATGGTCCCAGCTGGGTATGGCCTCCCAATGAGGGAGAGGTGCCCGTCGGACACTGACCCCCCTAATGGTCTGCATACTGGTGGTGGACTATCCCGATTTGGATGGGTGCTTAAAGGCAGCACAGCAGCCACAACGGGGTGAGTACCTACACTAATGTGATCCTACTATACTGAGTATAGTTAGGTGCCATGGGGTGCATGCATTGTAGTGGCAGGCCCATAGACAGGTGTGTCCCTGCAGTCCTGCTCCCCTCTATGTCCGTGGGACAGTGTCCTTTGGTAGATATGGCAGGGAATGTAGGCCTGTGAGGGGTCTCCTGTTTGGGCCATTGGTTCAGATGTGGCCTCATGGATTAGCAGATTACTTGTCTTGCCAACGTCTCTCATTGTGTCCCATTGCAAAGTGTTACATAGTAGAGGGCCAGGATGGTCATGTGTTGTACTTTGGGATGTTGCCTAGCAGTCAGGGGCACATTCAGGTGAATAATTCTGTCTGCTGGGGGTTAGTGCATTAGATGGGTGGTGGTGTATGTGTGCCAACAGGTATTTTTGGTCTGGATTTGACCTTCTTTCTTGTTTTGGTTCCCCCCGCCATGCTCTTTTGTTCTTGTGTGCTTTAGCATCATCTGGCGAGGGAGCTGAGGCACCGGCGAGTGAGGATGCTGCAGCCCACGGTTCCCAGGAGGCAGAGTCCACTGACGTAAAAGGGACCAGTGGGTTGGAGGGTGTGGGTAATACCAAGGGGGAGGCAACTACCACTGGGGGTAGTGACTCAGACACCTCCTCTGATGACAGCTCCCTGACGTTGGCAGAGTCTACTGGGCCCAGCCATTCCTTAACATCTTCTGCCACCCCTCATACCATAACCGCCCTCCCAGTAGATTCCCAGCATGTGGCCCGTGCCCTCTTATCGCCCCAGGCACCTCATCTCCGGCCCCTGTTAGCCCTCTGCTCTCACTAAGGAGGCTATCGACCTCCTGAGAAGCATCTCTGTTGGTCAGACAACCACTGTGAATGCCATCCAGGGGCCGACATCCCAGATGTAGCAATGCAAATTGTTCCTGGAAGGCATTCACAGTGCCATGTCTGGCCTCCAGAGATGTTTTCAGGCTCTGGCTTCCTCTTTGATGGCAGCCTGTGTCCCTGGTCTTTCTGTACCCCCCACTCCCACAACCTCTACCCCTTCCAGTACCCCAATCCCTTCTCCCATCCCAAGCACACATCCAGACAGCCATGCACCCAAATCAACACCCAAGAAGCATGCAGACAAACACAAGCACCACATGTCCCACTACATGCAGGCACATACCCAACATTCAATGGCAGACACAGCAACATCCACCTCCCCCACTGTGTCCACCCCCCTCCTCCCAGGACGCAGAAATGCTCCCAGACATCCACTCCACACACTTCCACCAAACATGGGCATACTGTACAGGCACCTGCATCCATGTACAGCGGACCTCACCTCATACCTTCACTCCCTCATCCTCTACTCCCAAACCTGTCTCCAAAACCCCTCTAGCTGCACCTCGAAAGCTTTCCCTCTCCCATGTTGACCTGTTCAAACCCACTGGCCCACCCCGTCTTGTCCCTAAACATTCCCTTGGCCTCCTGAAACCCACTCATCCAAGTCCTCCGCCGTCCGCCCTACCCATTCCCGTGCTCCTTCCTCATAGAAGAAGGCGGCTTGTGTTGCCCTTGGTCCCTCAGGCACCCCCAGTCCAGGCCCACTCCTCCTCCTCCGAAGGGCAAGCCCAAACCCTCTCCACCTCTAGAACCTACATCCAAACCTGAGTCCCTACCCCAGCCACCCCTGCACCTGAACCCTGAGGTGCCTGGCTGCCCCATTGATGCCCCTTCTTAGTGGAGTGTTCCTTTACATCATGGGAGTCAAGTGTGGGCTATCTTTGTCCTACTGGGACTTTATACTGGCCACTGGCCTCTTGTAAATAGTTTTGTTTACATTAAAGTTTGCTGCTCAGCAGACATGTTGGTGCTAAATTGAGCCGTTGTGCAGCGTTTCACTGTGGGGGTGTGGTGTGCATGTGTGTGCATTGGTGCAGGTATTTGTTGGCCTGTGTCTGGTAAGTACATTTTGTTAAGGTATGTATAGCTTGGGGTGGTGGGAGGGGTTGGGTGTGCATTGCGGTGTGGGTGGGGTGGGTGTGTAATTGTGCCCTTTCCTCCCTTGTGTGCTAGGCTGGGGGACTTACCGTCATCGGAGGTCAAGGTCCTAGAGGAATATGGCAAGGAGAAGCACTGGCATTATTTCCAACTCTCGCTCCATGTCGATGTGTTCTGTGGGCCTCCGGTGAGTGTTTCCCTTTCATAAGGGTCGATTCCGCCAGGCTTTAAGTGGCTGTGGTTCCCGCCCCAGAGTTGCTGGCGGTGTGGTGTTCATAATATGCTGGTCGGGTTGGGCCCTTCCGCCGGCCTGGAGGTGGCCTCTGCCGTCGTTGGTGATGCTTCCAAGATGGCAGTGGGTGGATGGGCCACTGGCTATTTCTCCTACGCTTCATTATTTGGCGGTCTGCACTGCCAGCCTGTTGGCGGTAGTTACCGCCACTGCCGACGGTGCGGTCATTACCGCCAGGTTCAAAATGACTGCCTTAATCTTTGCATCACAGCTCACACTCTCATCCACAGTCAAGGACCTTGAAAACAGATCCTACTGGAATAATCTGAGGGTCCTTGGTATCCCGTAGGGTGCCTAGGGGGAGGACCCCCACGGATATATAGTCCACCTCTTCAGGGAGTGTTTCCCAGCTCTAAACGATTGGGGCATGGACAGCATGGTCCAGAGGGCTCATTGTTTTCCACTTCATCTGCCAAAGGAGAGGCCACTGCCTCGTTATCCATGGGCTATACTGATCTATGTCAGTAACTTTTTATTGAGGCAAGAAATCTTCAGAGCAGCCTGCCCAAGGTCACCAATCAAAGCATGCAGAGTCAAGGTTTACGTCCTTTCAGATTTTTGCTGTGAGAAAGTGATTAGGCTGTTACAACTCTGAGAGCACATCCCTTCCCTTCAGAAACTGCGGGCCACAGTCTTGTTAATGGAACCAGCACACTGTCACAGTGTCCTTTCCTCGGGATCTGTACATCGCTGAACAAAAGGCCCACCTTCCAGTGTCACCACCTCAGAAAGCTATTATAGCACAGAGTTATGGTGAAGCCAGTCGGGATGAAGGGAATTAGGGTAGGGAACAGCAGGGAGAGAGTTCTGAGAAGAAAAAGTTAGAACAAATATGCACTTACTCATTCATAGAAAATGCAACTTATCAATAGACACTTGACTAAATGCGTCTCCGAGATATCAGATGGAGACCCCTTTTGAAATGAGGGCAAAGCCCCTTCTTAGAAACATGGAACAAGAATAAACTACGACCTCAGAAACAAGAGATGGCAAGAGCTTTGGACTATGATTACACTCAGAATATCAATCCTGTAACATCTCTGCATTCACAACATAAACCTTTGATCATGACCTAGAAAATCTCAAAGAATTAAATATGCTTTTCACATCTTAAGATTTTCAAAGAACAATGAAAACTATGATTTGCTTATCTCCAAAAATACTTTCACATTCACAACTATAAAGACCGAAAAGTTTTTACTCATTGAACTTGAAGCGCTTTACTTATAATACCAGTAAGCGCTTTTACGTGTCTTGCCTTAAAGCGCTACGCTCATTATACTAAGGGGGCACTTTTACTCAAGTTTACTCCCAATTTTACTCAATCACTTTGATTGTTGTGCCAAGAACCTTTTACTCCTGAATTGAAGCGCTTCGATTGTCGTGCCTAGAGCGCTTTACATCTGTGAACTTAAGCGCTTGAATTGCCGTGCCAAGACCGCTTTACATCTGTGAACTGAAGCGATTGAATTGTCGTGCCAAGAGCGCTTTACATCTGTGAACTGAATTGCTTGAATTGGCGTGACTAGAGCGCTTTACATCTGTGAACAAAAGTGCTTGAATTGCCGTGCCTAGAGTGCTTTACATCTGTGAACTGAAACACTTGAATTGCTCTGAAATGCTTTTGATCGTTGCGCCAATGCCGCTGTACTCTGGAAACTGAAAACGCTTTGCCCGTTATGCTAAGGGGCGCTTTACCTTTTGGAAGTAACGAGTTCCTCCAAACTTGGCTTCATTAAGGCCTTACCACTACGAGTATGACCTACTCGTATTTGAATGCACCATGGAAACAAGGATACTTCAGTTGGATGACACGCTGCCATTCAGGAACTCTGCTCTTCTTCAGAGAAACCCCCACGAGGTCTGGCTGCATCGAAGTCTTCAAAATAGTGAGCAACGTGCTTGGTTGTGGCTGGGTTTTATAGGCCTGCCACGCCAAGATGGCTGTTGCCTCTAAAAACATGGGAATTGTAGTCCCTTCATGGAATAGCACTGATAAGTGCATCTTGTCCACCAATGTCCTGAACCTGTAGCTTTATGAGCTTTGACAGAGGGCAGACGACGCTGATGGCCACCTTTGGAACAAGAGGGGATGACAAGTGGTGCACATTAAGCGCCGCAGAGTCGCGCAGCAGAGTTTCAGGCGAGACCTGGACCGCGCATGGCCTTATTCCTGACACACCCTGTGGATCAACTGCGAGGGTCAAGTGCATTTCTGTTTTGATGCCGTAAAGGTGATTGAATTATTACGGAAATGGAAGCCAGCTAGATGTCAAAGGATTTGTTGTCAGACTTGCCCTTACAGCTAGTTAATGTACTTTGTCTATTGGGCCCTCTTTCAATGGAGACATTTACTTCACAAGGGTGTTTCTACTTTTTGCCTTAACTTCTTTATTCCTTTCTTTTCAACCTGTTTGTGATCTAAACTAGGAGGAGGATCATCTTGTCCCCCTTTTTTCTCTCTCTTTTAAGGCTCTCTCATGGTTTAAGAGATTAAGGGCCAAGTTATCTCTGTCATAGGCTTGAGTGCACTCGCAAGGGAGATGAGGGGTTTTCTGGAAAAGAATATTGGCTCAGCCTCTACTTTAAAATATTCCTCATATTGGTGAAAGGAGCATGTTAAAGAGGAGGCTTGTATGCATTACTCCCTTTCCTCTATTAAACATCACTTGGCACAGAGTGTAAGTGGGAAAGATTGCAGGATGTTTTTGTCACATTTATATAAATTAGCAATTGCACAGGTTGCCTTTGGGAACGATTACTAAACAATTAACCACCTTTGAAAAAAGTAAAGAAATAGAGCATATACTTTCTTTTATGCTAAGGACAGAGCTAGTATTTGTTTCATTCAGAATTTTGTCAACAACAGGGGTTGTACATTGAGGAAGGGGTCATTTCCATAGAGGCTACTAATCAGTTTATTAGGACATATTATCATTGCAAACTGACTAGATCACAATGATCCAGCCCACAGGGTCCGTTTACCCAGTCCAACTTTGAAGCGCGGAACAAATTCCTCTGGAATTTTATTAACTTTTTGACAGATTCTGGTACCTATGCTTTGTGTTCCCTTCAACTCTTTTGAGGGCATTGGAACAGGTACCTGAGTCCTGGGTGGAAACCAATATTGTTATCTTTCCCAAGAAAGGGAAAAACCCTCAGCTGTGTGGCTTGAATTGCCCAGCATGTTTGATAAATACCAACCCCAATATTTACATCTGGGTGCTGGCCAACAGATAATCTTCTGTAATTTCTGATTTAGTTCATGAAAACCAGCACTGGTTTATACCGGATCGCGCCACCACCGCGCATGTGAATACTGCCATTGCGGCACCTGGAAGCAGAGTCAGCAGATGGGAGCCAATTTGGAATGATACTGCTTGATGCAGAAAAGGCATTTGACTGGGTCTCCTGTGCATTTCTCTAGGCAATTATGGGTGCCGCAGGGATCAGGCCGTGGTTTATTGCCTGGGTTCAGCGTCGTCTGCCCGATGCTCTGGTGGCAGGAATTCTTGAACACTGGCCTCCTCAAAATGCTGCCAATAAATAATGATGAGTGGAGAGCAGGGCTAAGGAAAGGAAGAATTGGGACCCTTTGGAGAGGGACTTGGGACCAGATGTATCAAGCTTTTTTGCATTCGCAAACGGTGCGAATGCCCGTTTGCGAATGCCAAAATGCCTTTCAGTATGTATGAAAGGCATTCGCAATGCAAATTTAAGGAATCGCTAAAATAGCGATTCCTTAAATTTGCAAGCCCGTTTAGAGAATCGTAAATTGTGATTCTCTAAATAAGAAATTGCAAATAAGGAATCCTTATTTGCGATTTCTAAACCACATGTATCAAGCAATTCCTTAATGTGAATTTGGCATTAAGGAATCGCTATTACCACAAAGTAAAACTTGGTGGTAACCATGTGCAAATTTAAAAAATGCATTAAAAATGCATTTTTAAAATTGACATGTAACGCACACATGCCCGTTTGGCATGTGTGCGCATTACATGTCCCCAAAAACTTTTTGGGGTGCAGCAGAGGGGGCCTTAGGCCCCCAGCACCCTGGGGTTTTGCATTTTCAAAATTGCGAATTCCATTTAGGAATTCGCTATTTGGGAAATGCAAAAAATCGCAAATATGGGCCTACAGGACCCGAGGTGCGATTGGGGGCTGTATTGCTATTTGCGATTCGGTAATTGCATTTGTGATTTTTAAGAAATTGCTATTACCGAATCGCAAATATGATACATAGCATTTTGGGAATCAGAAATAGCGATTTCTTAAAATTCGCTATTACCGATTCGCAAAAGGCTTTTTTGATACATCTGGCCCTTGATTCTTTTTCAGGCTGGTCATGACGACTCACCATAGTCATATCTTTTTTCATATGCTTGTCTTTGACAGCTTGATGGTCTAGATACACCCTGCACTTTACTGTAAGCTTGTGTAATCTATTTCTACGGGATACTGACAGAATAACTGTATTTTGCTCTTTCTTCTTGATCTGGTTTAGTAGTTTTTGTTAATGCTATTCTATTTCTGTGGGATAATGATAGACCTGGCTTATTAATCTTGGTAATGCTATTCTGTGTCTAAAAAGGTGTCCAATAAAAAAAGGATCCAGTAGCCGTAGCTCTTCCTGGTTTTCTGAAATGGGTCACAGCTGTTTGCCTTGCAATAGAACACAATGATGAAATTGTCATGGGTCATACACTCATTGTGTTTGTCCCTCATTTAGGTCAAATTTTACTGACTTGCAGTCAAACTCAGAATTTGACATACAGCTGCCTCACAAAGTATGAGCAAACAATACTGGCAACTGAAAGCATTTTTTGTGATGAATCAATGTTTATTATTTTCTACACAACAAAGAACACTGTCTACTTGAAGTACAACACAATGAAAGTAATAATACACCATTTCATCACTTCCCTGGCCATGTGTATATTATTCATTCTCCCGTCTTTAATAGGACCAACATTTCCCCAAAATGTTAGTATGTTTTATTGGACAGCCCCTGGCGTGATATATCGGTCGTTCCATCTTATCATACCAATCCACCACCCTCCGCCACTCCACCAAATTAGGGAGCAGTGTCTTGCTTAGTGACCATCATATCACTAATATCTGTTCGCATCGAGACCGCTGAGCTCTTCCAATGTACTCAGTAAGCCCCCTCTAGGGGTTAGATCCACATTCTGTCTTAAATTTGTGATAGCGTTCACTCAGTGCCTTGCTGAAAATCCATTATCTGGGACATGCCCTACCATATGTAAGGAATTGTTTTTTTTTGTGAGTACAGTGGGAGCACATTGGTAGGTCGAGTTTCCCATCTTTCCATAGGTGTTTGGATGTAAAGTAAATGGAGTGGAGAGGAGATAATGCAGTTGGATCAGTCACATCCTGGAAGAGATAGCTATTCCAGGAGAGGGCATCTGGGCATCCGTATTCCACATCCTCCGGGAAACCTACCCATCACTCCCACTTCTGCTTGAGTGGCTGGAACACCTCCGACACATTGTTCACCAAAGTACTGTAAATGTGGGACACTGCATATTTGCAGAGGTGGCCTCTAAGGATTTTTGCTTCAAGATGTCTGTAATCTGGCAATTTGATAGGGACCCAGATATGATAAGACAGGGCATGACGAAGTTGTAAGTATTTATGAAAGTGTGTGCTAGATAGGGAGAATTGTTGCTGATGACCCAGGAAGAATTGTAGGTGATTCCCTCTTCCAGATGTTACCCAAAGCAGTAATTACAATTCTGTCCCAGTACCTGATGCTGTCAAGGCAGCAGTGTGATATATCCCTTGTCTCTCCCACAGTAGGGTCAGCTGTGTAAGCCTTTTGGTCCCATTCAGTAAAACTGGAGGCCGATGTTTCATATGTTGATGTCTGTTGCAGCCATCTCCAGGAGCCAGCTAGGAATTAGGGTACTATAGAGCTGTCCCTAATGGTGTCTACACCCAAGTACAAGAGCTTGAATGGTACGCCGGGTAATCCTACCCTCCGGATAGCCAGTCTTAATTACAATTGATTGGGTTTCCCAGTAAGACAGCCTAACTTCGAGGGGTATACAGAAACCTTGGCCGGATGATCACCTTAACTACAGCCACCTTTCCCAGTAGGTTAAGAGGGAGGCACTCCCAATGCTGAAATACGTGTTTCATTTTAATGATAAGGGGGCACGAGATTAAGACTCTAAGTGAAATCGGGATTCCTAGAAATATTTACACCCAGGTACTGAAAGCTCAGCTTCCAGATAGGGATAGATGGGTGCCAAGTAACTGTGCATGCCTGGGAACTAGGAGGTATTTGTGCCAATTCACTCGGAAGCTGCTCTTTATAAGGTAAGTATCTCCAGGAAACGAGGTCCTGAGAGGTGGGGATTAGCTAGAAAGAGAGCAACGTCATCTGCATACAGGACAATCCTATCCTCCATTTGTTCGTGCACCCGCCTACCCTGAACCCATGTGTCGCAGTGGAAGAACTGAGCCAAGGGCTTGATGGCTAGGGCAAAGGTGAGTGGGGACAGGGGGAAGCCTTCCCTTGTGCCTCTGCATATTAGGAAGGTGTCTGACATTGTCCTATTCACTCACACTTAAGTGGAGGGGCATTGTATACCAGTGGTACATAAGTTCTGAATTTTGGGCCAAAACCCATACTCTCCAGGACCTAAAACAGGAAAGACAAGTCAAGTAAATCAAAGGCCTTCTCAAAGACTATTAAAAGGAGGACACAAGGGTCCTGCAGAGTCAGAGCGTGGGCTAGGACTGCTTGTACACAGGGTATGCAGTATCTACTACTTCAGGTGGGCATGAAGCTGCATTGGTCCAGGTGGATTAAAACAGGGAGGGCTCGCTGGAGCTGGTTGGCCAGTATCTTGGTATGAATTTTCATCTCTACATTAATCAGGAAAGTTGGACGATAATAGAAGCATTGGTTGGGTGACTGTCTTGTCTTAGGGAGAAGCACTGTTGTGGCAACTTCTAGTTCAGCAGGAAACCTACCCATGCCTATACCTTCCTATAAAAGTCCAAGAGATGGTGACCCAAAAGGCCTCAAAATGTTTTGTAAAACTCTATGGGAAACCCATCAGGCTCACTGATTGGTCCTGGGGAGTACAAAGCCACAGTCTCACAAGTCTCTCAAGTGGGTGGGTTGCCCACTGATTGGTCCTGGGGAGTACAAAGCCACAGTCTCACAAGTCTCTCAAGTGGGTGGGTTGCCCACTGATTGCTCCTGGGGAGTGCAAAGCCACAGACTCACAAGTCTCCCAAGTGGGTGGTTTGCCCACTGCTTGGTCCTCGGAAGTGCAAAGCCACAGTCTCCCAAGTCTCTCAAGTGGGTGGTTTGCCCACTGATTGGTCCTGGAGAGTTTAAAGCCACAGTCTCTCAAGTCTTTCAAGTGGGTGGGTTGCCCACCGCTTTATCCTGGGGAGTGCAAAGCCACAGTCTCTGAAGTTGTTGACATGTTCCACTGGTTCTGGAGGGGGCTTGGTGCCCAGAGTGCTTCATCCTGCCATGGACTGTGTGAGCGGATGCTTTTCTCCACTGGTTCTGGAGGGGTCTTGGTGCCCAGAGTGCTTCATCCTGCCAAGGATTGGGGTAGTGGATGCCTTTCTTCACTGGTTATTGGGGGGGCTTGGTGCCCAGAGTGCTTCATCCTGCCAAGGACTATGTGAGTGGATGCTTTTCTCCACTGGTTCTGGAGGGGGCTTGGTGCCCAGAGTGCTGCATCCTGCCAAGGATTGCGGTAGTGGATGCCTTTCTCCACTGGTTATGGAGGGGGCTTGGTGCCCAGAGTGCTTCATCCTGCCAAGGACTGTGTGAGTGGATGCTTTTCTCCACTGGTTCTGGAGGGGGCTTGGTGCCCACAGTGCTTCATCCTACCAAGGACTGTGTGAGTGGATGCTTTTCTCCACTGGTACTGGAGGGGGCTTGGTGCCCAGAGTGCTTCATCCTGCCAAGGACTGGGGTAGTGGATGCCTTTCTCCACTGGTTCTGGAGGGGGCTTGGTGCCCAGAGTAATTCCTCCTGCCAAGGACTGTGTGAGTGGATGCTTTTCTCCACTGGTTCTGGAGGGGGCTAGGTGCCCAGAGTGCTTCATCCTGCCGAGGATTGGTGTAGTGGATGCCTTTCTCCACTGGTTCTGGAGGAGGCTTGGTGCCCAGAGTGCTTCATCCTGCCAAGGACTGTGTGAGTGGATGCTTTTCTCCACTGGTTCCGGAGGGGGCTTGGTGCCCAGAGTGCTTCATCCTGCCAAGGATTGGGGTAGTGGATGTTTTTCTCCACTGGTTCTAGAGAGGGCTTAGTGCCCAGAGTGCTTCACATGCAGTGTGGCAGGTCCCATACCCTCACCTGGGTGTGTGTGCCACAAGATTGCCTGGGAACAGGTAGCATGATACTCCATGGAGGCAGAGACACAATCCACCCTTCTGCGACTTTGCCTGCCACCTGCCGGTACTAACAGTGCTGGGTGTCATGCCTCATGTACGCTGTGCAGGGTCCAGGAAGTCTCCTGCAGCCTCGGATAGCTGTCCACTGGGAATGTTTGCCATGTCGGCTGTGGTGGCACTGTCTGAGCACGTCGCGGGCTGGTGGCGGTGGTTGCGGCGGTGTCTGTGGTGGAGATGCTGCTGGTGGTGAATGTGTCGACACCTGTGGAGGGAGACAGCAGGACGTCTCCTGCAGCCTCGGATGGCTGCCCACTGGGGATGATGCTAGGGACTGTTGCTGAGGCAGCAGATGTGCAGGTGGCGGTTCAGGTGGCGGTGCAGGTGGCGGTGTAGGTGGCAGTGCCCACCGCCGTACAGGTTGCTGTTCTGGTTGCCAGAAGAGGTGACTCTAGTCCCTCAACTGGAGGCTCTGTGCCCTTTCCTTACTTCCCCTTAGCCTTGTGTCCCTTCCCCGCCTTGGCTGTCGCTGCTGGTCCCTTGGCACTGTCCCCTTTTGGCTTGGAGGAGGCCTTGCTGGGTGGTTGGTGCGTCTTTTCCCTACGGCATGTGGGCACCTTCTTCACCTTGGCAGGTGGCAGAATGGGCTGATCCTTGGCCTTGCTAGGTGGCACACTGGCAGCCCTGATGGGTGCCGCCCGCGATGGGACAGGACTTGCTGAGACCACAGTGCTGGAGGATTTGGTGGCGGAGGTGCTGGGTTGGAACCTGGACACTCTGGCCCTAGGGGAAGGATTGGGGAGAGGTGTAGGGAAGAGGTCAATGTTAGCCAGGAAAAGCTTTTTAGATACACTGGGACGGGAAGATGGAGGGGGTTTGGGAGTGGAGGAAGAGGTAGTGGTTGTAGTAAGTGTACATCTGCTGAATTTGGGGGAAGGTGCATGGGCCGTAGGCTGTTGTGAGGTGGATGGCTGTTGGGTGGGTGTGTGCCTGCGTTTGTGTAGTTTGGGAGGTGGGCTCACAGACATACTGGGATACGACACAGGGGACGTGTGCTTGGTAGTGTGTGTGGTGAGTGCACATGAGCGGTGTGTGGTGATGGGCGTGCTGGTGATGGAGGTAGTGGCTGAGAATGTAGTGCATGCAGGTGGGAGTGCAGACGAGACAGGGAGGGAGGAGGAGGATGTGAAGGAGGAGGACACAGTGGAGGCAGTGGATGGTGCTTGTGTGAGTGCCTGTGGTATGTGTGGTGCTTGTGTTTGCCATGTGCACTCTTGTGTGTTGAGTGTGCATGCTGATCTGATGGTGTGCTTGGGATAGGGGTACAGGGGATTGGGTCTGGGTAGTGGAGGTTGGAGGGAGGAGGCTGAACACAGGGACAATGGCTGCCATCAGTGCTGAGGCCAGAGCCTGAAATACTCTCTGTTGGGCCGCCACGCCAAAATGAATGCCCTCCAGGTATGCATTTGTTTGCTGCAAATGCCTCTTGACACCCTGAATGGCATTCAAAATGGTTGATTGCCCAACAGTGAGGGATCTCAGGAGGTCAATAGCCTCCTCACTGACGGCAGCAGGACTAACTGGGGCAGGGCCTGAGTTGCATGGGGTGAAGGAGATGGCCACCCTCCTGGGTGAGTGGGCACAGGAAACTCGATTCGAGGCTGCTGGGAGGGCGGTGCTGGTAGGGGGAGTGGCAGCTGTATCTGTTGTTGCGGTGGGCAGAGAGGTGCCCGCCACTGCAAGGGAGCTCCCATCAGAGGAGGAGTCACTGTCGCTGGTGTCTGCTCCTCTCCCTGTCGTGGAGCTCCCCTCGCCTTCCGTCCCACTGGTGCCTTCAGACTCCGTAAATTCACCCTCCAGGGCCATGTGGGTTGCAGCTCCCTCCTGCTCCGGTGCCACTGCTGCTCCGCCAGAGGATGCAAATGCACACATGGACAGGCTGACAAAACAAAAAGGGTGGGAAAGACAGAAGAGACACATGGTCAATGCCTGCAACACCACTACACTTGGCGGACACAACACAGAGGGAGCAGCCCTATGCACTAGAGCATGCACTAACAGTGCAGGGGAAAAACACCTGCCCATGAGGGACTCTGCCTAGACCCATTTGATACACAGCTGGAACCCACAGGAGCCTGACTAGGTGTAGAGGGCAACTACCACCTTTGGGGTTGGGGTGGCACTGAGCCTGCAAAACAATGGATGTACCTTGGCGCGTCTGCCTTGGCCTAAGGGAACCCACAGCCCACTTCCCCCACCCAGACACTTTGTCAAGCGCGCAGAGTCAGCTGAATGAGACTTGACTCACCCCCTTGTGGCTGCTGTGATGCCCTCAAGTGCCCATCCAACTAAGGATATGCCACCGCCAGGATCCGGTAAATCAGGGGGGTCATGGTGCGACGGGCACACCTTCCATGTTGGGAGGCTATCCCTAGCTGCGCCTCCGCCTTCTTCTTGCTCCAGCGGCGCAGATCCTCCCATCTTTCCAGCAGTGGGTGCTCCGTCTATGGTAGACCCCAGGGTCCGCACTTCCTTGGTGATGGCATGCCAAATACCCTTCTTCTGGAGGGCGCTGACCTAGAGGAATAGTGAATTAAAAATGGATGTTACTCCCCAGTCCGGTTCTTCTCAGTCATTGCCCACAAACCTCCCACCCTGGCCCAGATAAACATACACTCACCATCATCACATGCTGGCCTGTGCCCCCCGTCTCTTCCATCCACGACACTCCATACAATCATGTGCCATCCACCATGCACACAGTGTACTCACCTGTCTGTCTGGAGGACCGTAGAGTAGCGTATACTGGGGGAGGACCCCATCCACCAGTTTGTCCAACTCCTCTGTAGTGAAGGCAGAGGCCCTTTCCCCAGACACTGTAGCCATTGTCGCTTCCAGACGCAGGTCACAGCAGCACTTGCAGTGTAGGTCCTCTTCTGTTGAAGTTTAGGTATCAAGTGAGTGAAGAGATAGAAAATGGCAGTCACGTCCACGGCGGTGCGTACCGTCACTGCCGGCGTACATCGTCATTGGCTCCTGGAACCCATAGGGCCCAATGATAACCAATGCTGAATTGCGCAGCAGTCTTTGACCGCCTACCGCGACGCTGCACAACGCCAGCGCAGTTACCTCATTTCCCCTTGTCCCTCCTTACAGGTCAGGCAACTGCCATTTCAGGTGGCCACATGGCAGGCCAACTAACTGCGTCACCGCACTTTTGGCCAGGTATACGGACAGGCAAAGGCACCCAACGATTATATCACGATTGTGCTAAACAGCCTTGTGTAACCTATGTGGTGTATGACCCTCTGCTCACTGTTCTCGTCCATAGGGCACGTCCGCTGGGGCAGGTGATGAGATGGCGGCATCCTCCGGTGTACAGACCCCTGGTGGACCTGTCGACGATGGAAACAGACATATAATTATCACCTACAGACTTGATCGTGCCACAAGCCAGGAACTGTGTGCCCAGTTGGAGCCACACCTGATGTCAGCTATCCGCCGTCCCACAGGAATACCCCTCTAGTGCTGGTCCTGCCAGTGCTCCATTTCCTGGCCAGTGGTTCCTTTCAAACAACAGTGGCCATGGCATCAGGGATGTCACAGCCAATGTTCTCCAACGTATTGTCCAGAGTGTTGTCTGCCTTTCTGAAACACATGCGCAGCTGCATCGTGGTCCCTCAGGTGGAGGATTTGCCTATAGTGAAAGGTGACTTCTATGCCCTGGGGCATATCCCCAACATTATTGGTGCCATTGATGGTACACATGTGGCATATGTCCCCCACCCACGGGAATGAACAGGTTTACTGAAACCGCAAAAGCTACCATTCTATGAATGTGCAAATGGTGTGTTTGGCAGACCAGTACATCTCCCATGTGAATGCCCAGTATCCAGGCTCTGTACAAGACGCTTACATTTTGAGGAATAGCAGCATCCCTTATGTGATGGGCCAACTCCAGAGGCACCATCTGTGGCTAATTGGTGAGCCCAAGGTCCCCACACAGTTTAAATAGGTGTCTGGGTATGGGAGAGTCCCTAAGGGTTGGTGGATGTCTAACAGTTGTCCCTCGATATTTGCAGGTGACTCTGGTTACCCCAACCTGTCATGGCTTCCTTACCCCAGTGAGGAATCCCAGGACAAGGGCAGAGGAACGCTACAATGAGGCAATGGGTGAACTATGAGGATAATAGAGTGCACCTTCGGCCTCCTTAAGGCCAGATTCTGGTGCCTCCATCTGACAAGTGGCTCCCTATAATACTCACCGAAGAAGGTGTACCAGATCATCGTGGCATGCTGTATGTTGCACAACCTGGCTTTGCGACGTCAGGTGCCTTTTTTGCAGGAGGATGGGCCTGATGCTGGTCTTGGGCAGCAGTGGAGCCTGTGGACAGTGAAGAAGAGGAGGCAGAAGAAGAAGAAATAGACCACCAAAACAACATCATCATTCAATACTTCCAGTGAGACACAGATAAGAGGATGGCACTGCTTCTCACATCTCATACTACTGTAGGACGTAGCATAGATTTCCCTTTTTACCTCTGTGTATGGACTCTGATATGTCACTTTGCCTTTTCATTTCACAGATCTGGGTCCCTCTTTGTGCCCTCTGCTATGTTTACTGCTGCCCAACAACTGTGTAACATTGGTATGTGAACATGAACTTTGACATTGCTATATTTCAGAGAGGTTGCAATTACACATTTGCGAAAGTACAGACTGACTCCAGATTGATTTGTGAATCAAGGGTGTTTATTTCTGTGCTAATAGGTGGAGGGAGGTGTACAGTGGGCTGGGGTAATGGTGGAGGAATGTCCATGGTAGAGTTCAGTCTCTTGGTCTCACAGGTGCATTGTCCAAGGGGGCATAGGAAGTGGAGTGATGGCAGGTCAAAGTTGTCAGGGAGACAAAGTGGGACATAAGGGTGACAGTCAGGAGAGTCTTATTTCCTGGTGGGGTTCTTGGCAATGTTCTCTGTCTTGTTCCTGGATCTCAGGGACCGTTTGCGGGGTGGTTCTCCTTCTGCAGGGGGTGGGGTACTGGTGGCCTGTTGGTCCGGTGGCAGGATCTCCTGTCCACTAGCGCCAGCAGCGGTGGAGGGCTGTTCATCGTTCAGGCTAGTGTCAGGGGACTGTTTGTGTGCCACTGTGTCCCTCATGGTGTTGGCCAGGTATGTCAGCACCCCTGCAATGGTGACAAGGGTGGTGTTGATGGACTTCAAGTCCTCCCTGATCCCCAGGTAGTGTTCCTCCTGCAGCCGCTGGGTCTCCTGAAACTTGGCCAGTACCGTGCCCATGGTCTCCTGGGAATGATGGTTTGCTCCCATGATGTTGGAAAATGCCTCGTGGAGAGTGGGTTCCCTGGGCCTATCCTCCCCCTGTCGCACAGCAGTCCTCCCAGCTTCCCTGTTATCCTGTGCCTCTGTCCCCTGAGCCGTGTGCCCACTTCCACTGACCCCAGGTCCCTGATTGTCTTGGGTTGGTTGGTTTGCCTGAGGTCCCTGTAGTGGTGGACACACTGCTGATTGATGTGTTCAGAGGACAGAGGGATGGGCCCGCTGGGTGGGTGCTGTGGTAGTGTCTCCTGAGGGGGGAGGCTTTGTGATGGTTTGTGACTGTGGCAGGGGAACCGACAGTCCAGAGGTCCCTGATGGGCCGGGCTGGTCATCTAGATCCAGGCGTGCAGACCTGCTGTTGTCACGGTGTGCCTCTTCTGTGGGGGGATTGGATATGTCTGGCACCTCCTTTCCGGTGATGTTGGGTATGGGTCCTGTTGGTGTTTAAATGCATAGTTATTGTATCTGTGTGTGCCATCTTGTGAATTTGGTGAGTTACCCTCACTCTCCTGTGCTTGCATTGTTGTGTTTGCCATTGTGTGATTAGTGGTTTGGGGTCTGTGTGGGTATCTGTACTGGACATGCTTTGGTGATGGGTGCCAATGCTTTTGTGTTGGATGCAGGGCTTGCTATAGGGATGGCGGGGTTGTGGTAATGGGGCATATGTGAGGTGTTGGGGTGATGGGGGTGAGGGGGAGGGGGGGTATGTGATGTCATGCAGGTGGGGTGGGGGAATTTGGTAGTTAAGATATGACTTACCAGAGTCCAGTCCTCCTGCTACTCTTGCGAGGCCCTCAGGATTCAGTACTTCCAAGACTTGCTCCTCCCATGTTGTTAGTTGTAGGGGAGGAAGTGGGGGTCCACCACCATTCCTCTGTACTGCAATCTGGTGTCTTGAAACCACGGAACGCACCTCCCCATAGGTCGTTCCACCTCTTCCTGATGTCATCCCGTGTTCTTGGATGCTGTCCCACTGCGTTGACCCTGTCGACGATTCTCCACCATAGCTCCATCTTCCTAGCAATGGAGGTGTGCTGCCCCTGTGATCCGAAAAGCTGCGGCTCCACCCGGATGATTTCCTCCACCATGACCCTGAGCTCCTCCTCAGAAAACCTGGGGTGTCTTTGAGGTGCCATGATGTGGTGTGGGTGATGTGTGAGGTGATGTTTGTTGTGCTGAGTGAAATGTTGTGTAGGTGTGTTTTGTTTGAGGTGGGTGGATGTTGTATGTGTGATGGTGTGGTGTGCTTGTGGATGCTGGTGTAGTGTTTGCTATTCTCTCTCTCTACTTCTTCACAATAATGTAGTTGTAAGGGGTTGTGGGTAATGTGGGTGTGTGTTTTATAGTGTTGTGAGTGCGTGGGTGTGGTGTGTGTATGTGTATCAGGTATGTGTATTCGGAATTGTCCAATGTGGTTGTGTTTTGTAAATGTGTGTGTATTTTGAGCGCAGCGGTGTGTACCGCCAATGGATTACCGTGGTTGAAAGTCTACTGTGTTGATTCGTGGGTCATGATAGTGTGGGCGTATTCTTTTTGGCGTGACAGTGTGGGTTTTGGTATTGCCAGTTTATCACTGACCTTTGGTGTGACGGACTTGTGTGGGTGTCTGTATTGTGGTGGATCACGAGATGTGGCTCGTAATACCTGTAGCAGATCTCCGCCTCGGCCACGGTATGTTGGCAGCCTTCAGCACGGCGGTAATCTGGATTTACCACCAGGGTTGTAATGTGGCCTGTGTCTTTATTTTGGTCAAAACATGCCTGCAGTTCATTCGACAAATATGCAGAGTATGCATTGTACCAGATTAGGCGGTGGACAGTTTCCACCCTTCCAAATGGAGCCGTGACTGGTGATTGATCAGAGATTCCCCATGGGTGATTGTAGCTCCTGTCAGGTGAAGGAAGTCAGGGATGGGCAGGAGCAGTAAGTCTGTACGTGATGATGTATGGTGAGCTGCCACCGTGTGTATATTCTAGGTCTCTGGGATGCCACACCCTCCAAACATCACATAACCCTAATGAATCCATCCAGGTCCTGAGTTGCTAAACTCAGGATTATCGGCTCACAATTGGTGCATTATAGGAGTCAAGAGTTGGGTCTGGGGAGGCAATAAATTCCTCTTCTATTATAGTGATCCTAGGGGGAAATGCCAGTATGATGCTTTCTGTCTCCTTCAGCCCTGAAGCAGGTAACTTGGGTGGTATGTATATACTGAGAAAGATATATTGTTAACCTTCAAGAAGGCCTTCAACCCCCATGAATTGACCCTGTGCATCCAGCACAGTAGAGGCCAAAACCAGTGGTCATGTTTTGTGGAGGAAGAATGCCACTCCTTGGGATTCCTGAGTAAACCCTACATAGAATAGGTGGTCATTCCCAAACTGCCTCAGAAGGGGGTAGTGGATGTCTAGTAAGTGTTTATCCTGTAGCATCAGAATTGCAGCATGAACTGCTTTGCCTGGCGTAGGACAGCTGTCCTTTTAAGTCAGTTGAGGAGACCATTAATGTTCCATGACATGATCTTAAAAGGCATCATTGAGGTTGTCAGTGTTCATTTAACATACACCCATGGAATGTCCATGTCCAGGGGGTGAACATGGGATGTTACCACCCTCATGTATGTGTGATATCTAGCCTTAAAAGGTAAGGTTGCATATATGCCAGTGGTTGCATGAATGAAGCAGTCCAAAATCTGAACAAAGGGAAAAACAACCATGGAAAACAAACCACACCCTTAACTTCTCTCCAAACCACACTTCTCCCCTTGAAGCATCTGTCACCCTAAGCCCCCATAAAACATAAACCATTACAATAAGTATGGGCTAAGTGATAACATGAGTCCTCCTCCTATACATGATTTCTCTAAAATGATGAGGCACTTTCAAAAGTATATCATGTCACCAATTCACTAGCATCCAAAGACGCAGGGGCCCGCTCTATGTCCTGGTTCCACTCTTGGGTCTCTTGGTTCAGTACCAGTCCCAGAGTTTTCACCCAGCAGTGGACCAGATCTCAAGGTGGGTGCCCCTTTACTCCCTTGGGGATGGCCATAGCTGCAGGAACGAGCTCTGTTAGAGCCAGAAGATCTAGATGGGCTCTGTATTGGTTTCCTCTTCTTTTGTGATTGTGTTCTCCTTCAGGATCTGGTCAATGGGCGTCGCTGATGGTGGTCTAATTGGTGGCTGTTTGAGAGTGGTTTTCCATTTCCAGGCCTTCTTGGGTTTATGAAAGAGGCATATTTTAGAGTTGTAGATCACTTTGAGCCTGGTGGGGAAGAGCAGCATGCATTTTATGTTCATGGCGTGGAGCTTATGTGTAACATCATCATAGGATTTCCCCTCTTTTGGACTGCCCTGATAATGTCTGGGAAAATCATGATGTGGGCAGACTCAAAGGTCAGGGTTCTGGCTTGACAGGCTTTGTGGAGGATCGCATATCTGTCCCTGTGGTTCTGTACATGGGCAATCATAGGATGCATAGGGGATCCTCTGGACATACCGTGGCCATGGAGCAGTATGCCAGCTCAACCGTGAACCACTGGAACAGTTTTCCCTTTGAGATCCAGGACTTCAATCTCAAGAAACTTTTCTGGGTCGAAACCTTCGGCACTCTCGGGAAAGACTACAAAATGCAGATTATTCTGCCTTGATTTATTCTCTGCATCTTCTGCCCAGGTTTCCAGGATCATAGTGGTGGAGAGAAGCTTGGTTACAGTATATGTGAGAGTGGCCAACTTGTTCTCCAGGGTGGAGTCCTAGCCCTCTGCTTCCTTCACTCTATGGCCATATTTCACATATCCTGCTTTAAAAGTGATACATTTGCCTGTATCTACCCAAGTTTCCTTTCACAATATAAGATCAGGGGCCCCAGCCTGCTTGCCCTAATAAAACCAAGGACAGCGGCAGCACAAACAGCTGAGGCAGCTCTCAGGGTAGTCAATGCACGTACCTGGGGGGATGGGGCTTTTGCTCCCTTATTTCATCAGCACCTGCCGAGGTCAGGGGTGGTTGTTTGTCTCATCACAATTAGCTCACTAATGAAGCTCTTTTTCCTGCATTCTGCCAGCTCCCTAGGAGGCCACCAGGTGTGTTGTCTATCTCACTGTGCTCGTCAAGCGTCAATAGGGCCTCCATCCATGGTGCACCACCACTTCAAGGCAGCACAGCCTATCTCTGCAATGCACGAGAGGAATGAGGCGGTCTCTGAAGTCAGGCTGCAGGTGCATCTCGCAATAGGTGCCCGTCCACAGTGAGCCATACTCGGCCCATCAGGGAGGCCACATTGATCAACCCGGTAAACTAAGACTGAGGGGGTCAATACAACCTCGGCGGTCTTGCAAAAAGACCACCGAGGCTGCGGGAGACAGAATACCGCCATTGCCGGCGGTATTCCTGGCTCCCTATTATGACATTTCCGCTGTCACATCAACATTGCTGACGGCTCGTAATAGAGCCGGCGGTAATGCTGATGTGCAGCGGGTGCAGTAGCACCCGTCGCACATTTCACTGCCCGAAATTCGGGCAGTGAAATGCGCGACGGGGCTATGCCTGGGGGCCCCTGCACTGCCCATGCCAAGTGCATGGGCAGTGCAGGGGCCCCCAGGGGCACCCCAAGTCCCCTTACCGCCAGCCTTTCCATGGCGGTGTTTACCGCCACGGACAGGCTGGCGGGCGGGGACTCATAATCCCCAAGGCAGCGGTGCTTGCACTGCTGCCATGGGGATTATGACCACCAGGCGGAAGCCTGGCGGTATGTTGGAGGGGCCGGCGGTATGGCCGTGGCTATTACGCCATGGTCATAATTGCTGGCAGAACACCGCCAGCCTGTTGGCGGTGTTACCGCCACCTTACCGCCGGCCGCCAGGGTCGTAATGACCCCCTGAGTTCTTTGAAAGTACAAACCCATTTTTGGAATTCGGAAATTATTTGTTTCTACGTTTGTGAAAGTGCTAGCTCTCTGGACTTTTTAACTTGTGAGCACTGCAAACTTTTATTGCCTCAGAACTGAAGGTCTTTACAGCCATACTTTTTGACAAGTTTGTATCAAGATGATGGAAAGACTTGGAACACACAATATATTCATTTGAGTTTGAACTGAACATTGCATGTCAAGACATTCTCGGGAGTGCCAGAAACTCCAGCTTACTTTTGAATTCTATCTGCTCACAAGCATTATTTTTGATAAGGCCTGTAAGTGATAATATTGTAAATAGCTGTTAATTCACTATATGTTGTGAACTGTTGGTAAAAAACTCTTGTTATTTCTAGTGCATCGCACGAACATCGACACTAAAAGGTCCATAGAGTGCAGACCTCCCTGTACCGTGTTTCAACGCACCAGAGCAGACCCAGTGACACAAGTCTATCTTTTCTTGTTTTATCCCAACCCTCTTTCCCTCAGAGGCAGTCAGTGAATTAAGGTTGTTGTTATTTGTTTTCATTTTCTTCCACGGGCTCGATTAGAGGTCCAGCATCTTTTCTATGGTCGGAACCAGGTGAGTGTGTGACAGTGAATGTGAACTTGATGTAAAAAGCTGGCTCTTTATATACTATACCAAAATGAGGTGTAGTGTGCACAGAGTCCAGTGTATCCCCAAAGGCTTTATAGAAGCTTAAGTAGATAATACAAATGCTCTCTTTGTGGTAGTGTGGTTGAGCAGTTAGGCTTATCAGAGGGTAGTGCTAAGCATTTGTTGTACACACATAGTCAAGAAATGAGGCATACACTCTATGACTAACTGGAGGCCAATGTTTGTATATCAAAAATTATACTTTGCTATTTTATTTTTAGAACCAAAAGAATCTTAGTGGCAGGTAAGTACAGTTTCAAGAATGTATCACTTTCAAGTTTCAAATGCACTTTGTTTGGAATTCACAGTTAAACAGTCTTTAGGTAAGAAATACTTTTCGATTTCAAAAGTAGACACAGTGCAATTTCTCATTGAAAGCAATGCAGTCCTGGGGGAGGAAAAGAAACAATACAGTTTGCAGGTAAGTAATCAACTTACGATCCCAGTCTTCTGGGGTTAGGGTGTCCACAGGGCAAAGTTTAGGAGGACACAAAGAGTGCACCACCAGCAATTTGGGGTTGGGCGCCCAATGGAATCCTATAGAGACTGGGGGCACTTAGAAAGAAACAGCTGGCAGGTAAATACCCACACCTTTAGGGCACAGACCTGGGGGGTTTTAGGTCAGCATCGGGGGGCACAGGTCAGCACCAAACATACATCCTCAGTGGCAAAGGACAGCCGGGTGCAGGATGCAAACACAGCATCGGGCACCCAATGCTTTCCAATAAAGGAACCCTGGGGGTCACAAAGAGGCTGCAGGCTTGGTCCAGGGAGTCAGCTGAAGTAGACCAACAGCTGAACAAGTAAGTAGAGAGCCCACTGGACATTGCTGGATGGTGGGTTGGGTTCCCCAAGGCCAGGGGCTGTAGGTGCAGTGGTACCTTTAGGCGTCGTGAAATCTTTACTGGGGCTGGTCGTGGTCAGAGCGGTCCTCTGGAATTAGGCTGTGGGTGTCATTATGTTCATCAGGAGGGGTCAACCAATGGTAGATTCGAGGTCAGAATCACCTGGGGACACTCTCTGGACCAGCGGGCCACTTGGACTCGGGCGTTGAGTGTCGGATGCAGAGTGGTCAAACTTGCAGAACCGGGACGGTCTGGAGTCCTTCTTGGGGGTTTTGTGTGGACAGGGCCTTGACCTTGGTTCTTGGGTAGGCAGGCATTCCTTTTGGGGTTTACAGAGGTCACTGCTCCTGCAGGATGTGTCACCTTTTTGTAGCAGGAGTCTTGAAGCTGCAGCCAGGCTGGTACGGCTAGGGCCCAGTCAGTTGTAGCCTGAAATCTTCTCTGCTGGTTCGGCTCTTCAGTCCTTCTTCTTTAAGATTGCCAGGAATCTGAAGAGCAAGATTGAGGAGTGCCCTTAAATACTAGCTTTAGGGGCTTTTACAAGGGTCAGAGGGCAGTAACGAATGGGTACTGACACTGAGGGTGGCTACACCCTTCCTGTGCCCACTCCCTTTGTGGAGGGGGGCACATTCCTAACCCTTTTGGCTATCATCCTCTGCTAATAAGATGGAGAATTCTGCTAGGAGGGGTTCACCTCAGCTCTGGGCACCCTAGGGGGGGATCCCAGCTGAGGTGGACACTCCTCCTGGTGTTTACTAATTTTCCTGCCAGACCTGTCGCCAAAAGTGGGGCCTGATGTGGGGAGCGGGCATCTCCATTAGCTGGAGTGCCCTGAGGCACCAGAACAACAGAAGGAGCCTTTGAGGCGTGCCACCAAGTGTTGTTCTTCCTGCAGGGGGGAGGTGTGAAGCACCTCCACCCAGAGCAGGCTTTGTCTCTGACTCCTGATAGCACAAAGGCTTTCAACCCATAGGATGAGAAACTCTTCTGATAGTGACAGGTTGGTATAGACTGGATATCCACACACTAGAGAGTTGGGTGAAAACAGGGGGCACCTCTAAGATGCCCTCTGTGTGCATTTTTCAATAAATCCAACAATGGCATCGGTGTGGGTTTATTGAGCTGAAAAGTTTAATTCCAAACTTCACAGTCTTCAGTGAAGCCATCATGGAGCTTTGGAGTTTGTAATTGCAAACTCCCAGCCCATGTACTTAAATATGGCTACACTGCACTTACCAGGTATAAGAATGGACTTAGACACTGTAGGGGCATATTTCTCATGCAGCTATGCCCTCACCTGTTGTGTAGTGCACCTGGCCCTAGAGGCAGTGGTTTGCTAAAGGCAATGGTTTGTTAGAGTCGGTGGTTTGTGGGCATTGCACCTAGGGAGGGATGCCATGTCGACTTTATCATTTTCTCCCCACCAACACACACAATCTCAATGGCAGTGTGCATGTGCCCTTCCCTGGCTACAGGGCACTTTGTATCACTAGTAACTTTTACAAGGGTCTTAGCTGTGTGCCAGAGGTGTGCCAATTGTGGAAACAATGAAAACAATGGTACCGTTTAGAAAAAACACAAGGGCTGGGGCCTGGTTAGCTGGATCCCAACACACACTCAGTGAAGTTAGCATCAGATATCAGGCCAAAAGTGGGCAGGCGGTAACTATGCCAAAAGGGGCACTTTCTTACAAACCTGATGTAAAGACTGATCATGATGATGTGAATAATGTCAAATGCTTCTTGTTAAATTCAGAACAGAAAACACCGAGTGAGTTACGAGAGCAGGAAACAGTACCAGAGGATGAAAAGGAAAGATAGGAATTAACTAATTGTAAGAAAAACCACAATGATGTCTGGGTAAACTCAGATCATCAGTAGGTTTTGCCAAACTGTGTTGTATTCCATGGCACGTTATTTGCACTTTGCACAGGCATAGTCATGTGTGAGTGATGTCATGATCAAAACTTTCAGAAGGTACCAGCAGAATACAAAATTCAGAAATATAGGAGACTTGGGTCAAAGATTAATTACTTATCAGAGAAGTAATCAGGGAAACGGACACTACTTGTCATATTTCACAAATGAAAAGCAGAAGACCTATTTATTAGACTTCAAGGAGATTTCATAGCAATGTCTGTGTATAATGGACTCAGATATGTTCTCGTAAATATCTGCTTATTCTCTAAATGGGTAGATGCCTACCCAACCAGACGAAGGGACCCTGGCTGTAGTGAAACTCCTGGTGAGGGAATTTATACAAAGGTTTGGCTTGCCTAGTTCTAGTGTTATGGATTGTGGACCTCATTTTAAAATGAGCACCTATATTTTTTGTGCACTGAAATTGAGCAACTGTTTCACTGTAGTTACCATCCACAGGCATCAGCAATTATTGAGAAGATAAACAACACAGTAAAAAATAAACTTGCCAAGGTATGTGCTTCCACAAATTTAAAGTGGCCGGATGCTCTTCCTCTTGTTCTCATAAGTATTATAAGTACTCCAAATAAAAAAAATCTAGTTTCTTGACCCCATGAAATCCTGAAGGGCAGACCCATGAGAGTTTTAAATATCCCTTCACCAATACTTGTCTCAATAACTGATGATATTGTATTGCATTACTGCAAAAGTCTGGTGTGATAAAATCTGTCTTACTAGGTGAATTTGGCAACAGCACTGGCAAAAGAAACTCTGGCCCTCATTATGAGTGTGGCGGTCGGACCGCCGCCAAAGTGCCGGTCTGACCTCCACATTTAGCCCTGTGGCGAAACCGCCATTTTCGGACCTCTGGCACCGCCATTTTAGGCCAGCCGATGGCCTGGCGGTGCCAGCAGTCTTAATCCGCCAGCGGCACTGCCCTGGGGATTATTACCCCGTGTCCACCAGATTTTGCATGGCAGTTCCACTGCCATGCAAGGGCTGGCTGATTTGGAGGTTGAGGGGCTCCATGGGCCCCTGCACTGGCCATGCACTTGGCATGGGCAGGGCAGGGCAGGGGTCCCCATGGACAGCCCCGTCATGTTTTTCACTGCCTGAATTTCAGGCAGTGAACAGCGCAATGGGTGCTATTGCCGCAAAATTGCCGCTGGCTTGATTACAAGCCGGCGTCAATGTTGTGGTGAGTTTCCCGCTGGGCTGATAGGGCCAGCAGGTAGAAAACCAGAGTGGCGGTCTTCAGGCCCCAAGAATTGGACAGGTGGCCTCTGCCGCCCGCCAAACTCATAATGAGGCCCTCAGTGTCATGCACTGCAGATAGGTGTACACATGTACAAAATAGTTGTCTGGAACTGTGTTGGAAGTTGTGTGCTTGTGACTAACAGTGCTATAAAGTTTAGCAGAATCCTGCAGTGGATCCATGCAGCTCACACAAGAAGGGAGAAGATGGTAGATGAAGAAGTGGTGACAGCAACCACTGATTCACAGACTCAATCTCAAATTTACTGCCTAGATCCAGAAGGAAAAGTGAATACAGAAACCGGTGAAGAAAATAAGAGTGAAGATCCTGGTGAAGGTGCCAGTATTCCATTTCAGTTTGAGAATCAAATTGAAGAACTGTTTCAGAGTCAGAAAAAACTATCTCTGATCCAGTTCATGAAAAAGTCAAGATGAAAATTTGAGTTTCGAGAACCCCCAATGGAAAGCGATTCACAGTGAGTCAAGTTGCTAATGCTAACCAAAGTACTAGTTTGCCTGTGAGTGAAGAAGATTCAGCAGTAATCACAAATGAATGTACATGAGTTGAGAAACTGCATCAAAGAAATAAGTCCCTGAAGCAGTGAAGAAAAGGATGAAGGAGACACTGGAAGAACTAAAGATCAGAGGTGATCAGAGAAGAGCCACAGACAGTTGAAATGGGTACCGAAAACAGTGATAGTGAATAGCCTGTTGCCAAGACTCCAAGAAGAATCCCGAACAGAAAGTATGCATCACCTGTATGGGTCTATCTAGCATCTCTGTCAGAAAAAGAAGACTCATATATGGAAATCTATAAACCAGTAAACGGTTGCCAATTCACCTTTGAAAATGCACCAATAGCAGAAGAAGATCCATCTCATATTCAGCCAAATTCCTGCTGCTTTTTTAAACTACGGGGCATGGTAGGGTGCAATACCATAAATTTTTTTCACTCTATTGATGTACATAGGGGCCCATTGTATTCAATGGTATGCCCCATTTTAACGCTAAAAGTGCCAAAAAAATGAGGCAAGGAAATCTGTTAGATTTCCTTGCCTCGTTTTTTCAGCCCATTGTATTCAATGGTATGTCCCATTTTAACGCTAAAAGTGCCAAAAAAATGAGGCAAGGAAATCTGTTAGATTTCCTTGCCTCATTTTTTCAGTCCCTCCTAACGGCAGAATGCCCCCTTTGCATACATTATGCCTGGCTCTTAAATTTGCCCCTAAGAATTTGATCTTTGACGGAACGCTGAATTATTTTTAGTCCAAGTATAAAGACTGAGAGAAAAGGGAGATCCTAGGAGTCTTATTTTCTTTTTTGATATATGTTTTGTGTGTATCATATACACACACATACACCCCCCCACACACACACACAAACACACATATATATTTGATTTTTGATTTAGAATTTTTGAATTATAGTTTTATTTTTTTCTTTGATCTCTGTAGATGACCTACAGCAAATGTTATAAATCTTTCAGTATGGTTTCACTAATATTGATGCTAATAGTGTTAATTGGCCTAATGCTCTCTAATCTCTCCGGTTGGATATGGCTCCTTCATAAGTTAAGTTGACTACTGTACATACATAACAATCGAGAACACCTGACATTAACACGTAGGGACAGATTAGTGAATAACTATGGGGAAAATGCTTATGCTAATTTACAAGATGAGTATGTCAGAATTATGGGTATACGGAATTGCTTTTTGTGTACTTCTTTCCCCTCTTTTGCCGGCAAGGAGCAACTTACTATCAACTGCCTTTATGACAAAGTCTAGCCTGCAATGTTTTTGTTGGTATATTTAAAATGCAAGAGTTTCTGTTACCATATCATTTGGACGTCAACAATTCACTTGAAGAATTTCCTGTTTTTGAAGATAAGATTCTGGATATTCAATGATCTACATAAAATACCTAAAACCTGATGCACAATCTAACCTAAACATTAAATTGACTGAAAGCATTATGTTTGTAGTTTGATTAAAGAGCGGCATGAATTTATTAAACAATATAATGAGAAGAGAGTGAACATTTTGAGAAACTGGAATGATGAGAGTAAGATTAAAGAACACAGTGAGGCTGAAGAGACATTTAGGGGGTCATTCCGACCCTGGCGGTCATGACCGCGGAAGCACGCCATCAGGCTGGCGGTGCTTCCTGGGCCATTCTGACCGCGGCGGTAAAGCCGCGGTCAGAAAAGGCCAACCGGCGGTTTCCTGCCGGTTTACCCCTGGCCCAGGGAATCCTCCATGGCGGCGCTGCTTGCAGCGCCGCCATGGGGATTCCGACCCCCTTCCCGCCATCCTGTTCCTGGCGGTTTTTACCGCCAGGAACAGGATGGCGGGAACGGGTGTCGTGGGGCCCCATAATGATTTTCAGTGTCTGCTTTGCAGACACTGAAAATCTCAACGGGTGCCACTGCACCCGTCGCACCCCTACAACTCCGCCGGCTCCATTCGGAGCCGGCTTCATTGTTGAGGGGGGTTTCCCGCTGGGCCGGCGGGCGGCCTTCTGGCGGTCGCCCGCCGGCCCAGCGGGAAAGCCAGAATGGCCGCCGCGGTCTTTTGACCGCAGTGCAGCCATTCGCCGGTGACCGCATGGCGGGCGGGGACCGCTGCCCGCCGCGGTCAGAATGACCGCCTTAGACATTCAAATTTGCATCTGGGGTTGAGAATGGAGCATGTAATAAGGGGTAATTATTTGTGGGGTGTCATGCACCTACAGGAGTTAGGTCAATAGAGTTTGTTGAAAAGAGTATGAAAGAAGTTATGTTGTTAGTTGTGAATTATGGTTGGTGAACAGCCAATACTTAGGGAAATATATTATGTGTGTGGAAAGACTGTGGGGGTCATTCCAACCCTGGCGGTCGGTGATAAAGCGGCGGCCAACCCGCCAACAGGCAGGCGGTCAAAAAAATGGAATTCTGACCCTGGCGGGAACCGCCAACACAGGCCGCCACTTTACCACTCCGACCGCCACGGCGGGACAGACAAACAGCGCAGCGGTCACCGCCAACAGGCAGGCGGCAGACAATGTACCGCCCACCCTATCACAACTCACCAATCCGCCACCTTTTCCGGGGTGGGAGCCCCGCCGATAAAAACACGGCGGAAACAGACTACGAACGGGAAAACGCTCACCTCTACACACTCCACGAGGAAGGAGGACAGCATGGAACCCGAATTAAACATCCTACCAGCTATTGTCTACCTGCTCATCTACCAGGAGTACGAACGCCGGCGCAGACGACAACGGTGAGTACTGCACCTACAACACAGGGGAGGGTGGAGGAGGAAAGCTTACGGGCACACACATACGCCATACACCCACCCCCCCACCCCAAATACCTACACCCCAATGCAGAGCAACAAGTCAGAGTGACACCCCCCAAACCCACCGGAATAATGCAAAGACACAATTAAAATGATCTATAAAATATATGTATAATATAGCTCCATTGAAGTTATGGGAAATATGCAATATGAAAGCTACAAAATAAGGAATGAACATAGTTAAAAATATATACATAGGCAATAAGACCTGCCCATTCTGTCGAAGTTCCATAGTCTGTGGGCCAATGTGCACAAACCCATGGGCAAAGCCCACACAGGAGACCAGATACCATTGGAGAGAACACTGCTGGGGCATCAGATGATAAAACTACAGGCACCTCAGGGGGAAGGGAAGGGGGGGGGCACCTCAGCCACATGAGTCCACGACGCCAGATCCACGAGGGGCCTCCATGCCCACTGTCCCATCCTGGGGAGTGCAAAGCCACAGTCTCACAAGTCTCTACAGTGGGTGGCTTGCCCACTGTGCCATCCTGGGGAGTGCAAAGCCACAGTCTCTCAAGTCTCTACAGTGTGTGGCTTGCCCACTGTTCCATCCTGGGAAGTGCCAAGCCACAGTCCATCAGATGGATTACCGACTCCACTGTTAATGGAGGAGGCATGGTGCCCAGAGTGCTTCGTGAAGCCCTGCTCGACACAGAACCGGCACTGTCAATGAGCCAGCGGTGCTTGAGACGGTGTTGCCCAGCGGAGCGGTGCTTGACAGGAAGGGCCCAGCGGAGCGGTGCTTGAGACGGCGGTGGCCAGCGGAGAGGTGCTTGAGATGAAGGTCCCAGCGGAGCGGTGCTTGACAGGAAGGGCCCAGCGGAGCTGTGCTTGACAGGAAGGGCCCAGCGGAGCGGTGCTTGAGATGAAGGGCCCAGCGGAGCGGTGCTTGAGACGGCGGTGGCCAGCGGAGCGGTGCTTGAGATGAAGGGCCCAGCGGAGCGGTGCTTGACAGGAAGGGCCCAGCGGAGCGGTGCTTGAGATGAAGGGCCCAGCGGAGCGGTGCTTGAGACAGCGGTTGCCAGCGGAGCGGTGCTTGAGATGAAGGGCCCAGCGGAGCGGTGCTTGACAGGAAGGGCCCAGCGGAGCGATGCTTGAGATGAAGGGCCCAGCGGAGCGGTGCTTGAGACGGCGGTGGCCAGCGGAGCGGTGCTTGAGATGAAGGGCCCAGCGGAGCGGTGCTTGAGATGAAGGGCCCAGCGGAGCGGTGCTTGACAGGAAGGGCCCAGCGGAGCGGTGCTCGAGATGAAGGGCCCAGCGGAGCGGTTCTGGTCACGGCGGGGCCCTGTTCAGCGGTGCTTCTCACGGCGGGGCCCTGTTCAGCGGTGCTTCTCACGGCAGGGCCCTGTTCAGCGGTTCTTGTCACGGCGGAGCCCTGTTCAGCGGTGCTTCTCACGGCGGGGCCCTGTTCAGCGGTGCTTCTCACGGCGGGCCCCTGTTCAGCGGTGCTTCTCACGGTGGGCCCCTGTTCAGCGGTGCTTCTCATGGCGGGGCCCTGTTCAGCGGTTCTTGTCACGGCGGGGCCCTGTTCAGCGGTGCTTCTCACGGCGGGCCCCTGTTCAGCGGTGCTTCTCACGGCGGGGCCCTGTTCAGCGGTTCTTGTCACGGCGGGGCCCTGTTCAGCGGTGCTTCTCACGGCGGGCCCCTGTTCAGCGGTGCTTCTCACGGCGAGGCCCCTGTTCAGCGGTGCTTCTCACGGCGGGCCCCTGTTCAGCGGTGCTTCTCACGGCAGGGCCCTGTTCAGCGGTTCTTGTCACGGCGGGGCCCTGTTCAGCGGTGCTTCTCACGGCGGGCCCCTGTTCAGCGGTTCTTGTCACGGCGGGCCCTGTTCAGCGGTTCTTGTCACGGCGGGCCCTGTTCAGCGGTTCTTGTCACGGCGGGGCCCTGTTCAGCGGTGCTTGTCCTGTGTTTCTAGGGAGCCAGACCTGGCCAAGACTTCCCGCTCAGTCGCCATCCGACCTTGCGGTCGCGGGGCCCTCCTGTGATGGAGTCCTGGGCCCGTGGGTGTCGTCCGTCACAACCGGAATGGGGCTGGTGGGGCCCTCCTGGGCAGCTCGCCTGCTGCCTGACTTCTCCGCCCTGCTGCCCTTGCCCTCCTTCGCTGAAGCTCTGTGGCCCTTGCCTCCCTTTGATGATGTGGCAGGTGACGGGGCAATGCTACTGTCCTTGGTGGCAGCCGTCTCAGGCTTGTCGCGCCGGCCCTTAGTTTTTTTTGTCCTCTTCCCAGGGGGTGGGCTGGCTGTCCCCTTGCTGCTGGCCGATGTTCCTGCCCTAGGAGCTGGTGGACTCCAATAGCCCTGCACTATGGTCATAGTAGATGCAGGGCTGGTGGTGGCTGAGGTGCTTTTTTGACTCTTACCAGATGGAGGGGGTGGGTCAGTGGTTGGATCGAGGTCAAGGTTGGAAAGGAAAAGCACTTTGGAAGGACAGGGACGGGTAGGTGTAGTGGGTATGGGAGTGGAGGAAGAGGATGTGGTTGTAGGAGAGTCAAGTGTGCTGTCTTTGGGTGCAGGTGCTTGTGACGGAGGCTGTCGTGAGGTGGATGGCTGTTGGGTGGGTGGCTGCCTGCGTTTGTGTGGTTTGGAAGAGGGGGTGACAGACACACTGGGAGAGGACACAGGGGACGTGTAAATGGCAGTGGGGGTGGTGGCTGCACGTGTGCGGACTGTAATGGAGGGTGTGCTGGTGATGGAAGTGCTGGCTGATGGTGGTGTGCATGCAGGTGTGAGTGGAGATGTCACAGGGAGGGAGGAGGGAGATGAGGAGGTGGGGGACACAGAGGTGGTAGTGACTGTTGGCATGTCTGCATCTGGATGTTGC
Organism: Pleurodeles waltl; assembly: GCF_031143425.1. NCBI lineage: Eukaryota > Metazoa > Chordata > Amphibia > Caudata > Salamandridae > Pleurodeles > Pleurodeles waltl. The sequence goes on along the minus strand of NC_090449.1, from coordinate 650,459,387 downwards.
TTGGGTGAATGCTTGTGGGATCTGTGGTGCTTATGTCTGGATGAGCTGCCCTTGGGAGTAGAGATGTGTGCAGGCTGGTCTGATGGTGTGGATGGGATAGGCAGAGGAACAGGAGACTGGGACTGGGTGGAGGGAGTCAGAAGAGGGAGGCTGGAGACAGGGACAATGGCTGCCGTCAGTGCTGAGGCCAGAGCGTTGAACGATCGCTGATGGGCAGCCTGACCCGAATGAATGCCCTCCAGGTATGCATTGCTCCGATGCACCTCCCTTTCTACACCCTGGATGGCATTCAAAAGGGTAGACTGCCCAACAATGATGGTCCTGAGGAGGTCAATGACCTCCTCACTGAGGGCAGCAGGGGTAACTGGGGCAGGGCCTGAGGTGCCTGGGGCGAAGGAGATGCCTGCCTTCCTGGGCGAGAGGGCACGGAGCGAAGGCTGAGGGGCTGCTGGGAGGGCGGGGCTGGTGCGCTGGGTGGCGGTGGGCACGGATGTTGCCGCCACCGCAAGGGAGCTCCCTTCCGAGGACGTGTCGGTGTCGCTGACGTCTCCACGGGTCCCCGTTGTGGAGCTCCACTCGCCCTCCGTCTCACTGGTGTACTCGGAGTCTGTTGCATGGCCCTCCGGGGCCATGTGAGATGCAGCTCCCTCGTGCGCCGATGCCACTTCTCCTCCGCCTGATGATGCTAATGCACCCATGAACAGGAAGACAAAGAAAATGGGGGGGGGGGGGAGAAATGAAGACAGGTTGAGTGCATGCATTGGCAACACCGTTGTTGGAGAGGACAGACACAGAAGCCCCCTGCACTAGGCCGCGCAATCGGGGTACACTACTCAGTTATTGTGACTAGGCCTACAGGTCTATGGACGACAAATGCACACATGGGTGAGGCCGGACCATGGATAGCTGTACTTGGCACCCTACAGAGGTGGGGGGCGGGGGCACAGGGCCATGCCTAACGGAGGGGCCTAGCCTACAGAATGCGCCCTGGCCTAGAGATAGCCACAGCCCTCCTCCCCCACCCAGACACCTTCACTGCGCGCAAAGATAGCAGAATGTGCTGATACTCACCCCCTTGTGTCTGCTGTGATGTCCTCACGCGCCCATCCAAATCGGGGTAGGCCACCGCCAGGATCCGGGACATCAGGGGGGTCAATTGGCGGCTAGCACCCCTCCTACGTTGGGAGGCCATCCCCAGCAGAGACTCGGCGGTCTTTCTGGTCCCGCGGCGGATGTCCTCCCACCTCTTTCGGCAGTGGGTGCCCCGTCTGTTGTGGACCCCCAGGGCCCGGACGTCCTTGCCGATGGCACGCCAAATGTCGATCTTCTGATGGGCGCTGACCTATGTGACATGTACAGGGTGGTAAAGGAAATCTCATCACTTTTCTGCCTGGTCAATGTGAGTGCCCCCCCCCCCTCCCCAACCTTGCCATGTGGCACATGCTCTCATCTTTCGTGCGTTGCACTCCTCATTCGCTCCCCTCCCCACCATCTTACAGACACCCCACTCAACACAGGCATAGCCCATTCAACGTGCACCCTGTGTACTAACCTTTTGGTCTGGAGGACCGTAGAGTAGCGCATACTGGGGGAGGACCCCATCAACAAGTTTCTCCAATTCTTCAGAAGTGAAGGCAGGGGCCCTTTCCCCAGTCGCAGCAGCCATTTTATCTCCCAGACCGAGGTCACAGCAGCACTTGCAGTATCGGTCCTCTCCTGTGGATGATCAGGTCTCGAGTGATTAATCAGATAGAAAATGGCGGTCACGCCCGCGGCGGTGCACACCGCCGCGGTGCGTACAGCGACCGCAGGCGCCCATCCTCATTGGCTACTGAAACCCATAGGGTGCAATGTTAACCAATGCGGCTTAGCACCGCGGTCTTCGACCGCCTACCGCCACGGTGTGCCACGCCAGCGCATTGACCTCACATCCCACTGTCACACTTCACAGGTCAGGCAGCCGCCATTTCAAGGGCCCACATGGCATAATTTCTACTGCGTCACACAGGCCTAGGCCTTGCATTGCCACTCATACAAGCCTTTCAATGCATAGCGATTCGTGTACTGTGCAAGCTGTGTGAACGAACCTGTGGGTTGCTTGACTCTGTGCTCCATGTTGTCCTTCCTAGGCACCGTCCGCTGGGACTTGCGAAGAGAAGGATGAATCCTCCCGTGCACCGACCGCTGGTGGACCTGTCGACAATGGAAGAACGACATATCATACATAAAGGCTTGACAGAGCAACTATACATGAACTATGTGCCCAGCTGGAGCCAGACCTGATGTCCCCCATCCGCCAACCCACAGGGATTCCCCCTCTGGTGCAGGTTCTGTCAGTACTCCATTTTTTGGCAAGTGGGTCTTTTCAGACAACAGTGGCCATATCATCTGGGATGTCTCAGCCTATGTTTTCTAAGGTTTTGTCCAGAGTGTTGTCTGCCCTGATGAAATACATGCGGAGCTACATTATTTTCCCTGAGGTGGGCGATTTGGCTACAGTGAAGGGTGATTTCTATGCCCTTGGACATATCCCCAACATCATTGGTGCCATTGATGGGACCCATGTGGCTTTGGTTCCCCCCAAAGAAAGTGAGCAGGTGTACAGAAACAGAAAAAGTTATCATTCAATGAATGTCCAGGTGGTCTGTTTGGCTGACCAGTACATCTCCCATGTAAATGCCAAGTTCCCTGGGTCAGTGCATGACGCATATGTCATGCGAAATAGCAGCATCCCTTATGTGATGGAACAGCTACAGAGACACCGTGTGTGGCTAATTGGTGACTCTGGTTACCCCAACCTGTCGTGGCTACTGACCCCAGCGAGGAATCCCCAGACCAGGGCAGAGGAACGGTACAATGAGGCCCATGGGCGAACTAGGAGGATCATAGAAAGGACCTTCGGGGTCCTGAAGGCCAGGTTTAGGTGCCTGCATATGACAGGGGGATCCCTAATGTACTCACCAAAGAAGGTGTGCCATATCATCGTGGCCTGCTGTATGCTTCACAATCTTGCTTTGCGACGCCAGGTGCCTTTTCTGCAGGAGGATGGTCCAGATGGTGGTGTTGTAGCAGCTGTGGAGCTTGTGGAGAGTGAAGAGGAGGAAGACGACGGGGACGACACGGACAACAGGGATACAGTCATACAACAATATTTTCAGTAGCACACAGGTAAGAATCACCCATGCCATTTTACATTTACTTAAGGCCTCATGCGTCTCCACTGTCTGTGTTTCCCCCCAGTTCCTGTTAACTGATTTGTGACTTTCCCTTCCCTTTTCAGAGCTGTATGACCCACTGCGTGACTTCTGCTTTGTTTGCCCATGGACTAAAGCTTATTGAAATTGGTATGTTGTCATCACAAAGTAACTGGACATTATTGCACCGTTATGTGTAATACATTTGTTAAGAATACAAGCAGACTCCTGTTATTTTAAGTGCAATAAGTGATTTATTTTAAGTGCTACATATAGGTACATGATTGTAAAACGGTGATGGGTGGGGGTGGAGTAATGTCCATGGCAGAGTCCAGTTCTCAGTCGCACAGGTGCATTGTCCATATGCCTGTGGAAGGATGGAGCAGGGGCAGTTAAAGGTTGGACAGGGTGACAATGTGGGACAGTGGGATGACATCAGGGGGTATCTTATGCTGGCGGGGGTCTTGCAATCCTACTCTGTCTTCTTGTGAGATCTCAGGTTCCGCTTGCGGGGTGGTTCTTCTTCTGCAGGAGGTGGGGTTCTGGTGGCCTGTTGTTGTGTGGGGGCCTCCTGTCCACTAGCGCCGGCGGAGGTGGTAGGCTGTTCCTGGCCTGGGCTAGTGACAGGGGCCCTTTGGGGTGCCACATGGTCCCCCAATGTGGTGACTATCTGGTTAAGGGCCACGACGATGGTCCCCATTGCGGAACCGATGTTCCTCAGTTCCTCTCTGAACCCCATGTACCGTTCCTCCTGCAGTGCCTGGATCTCCTGGAACCTGGCCAGTACCGTCACCATCGTCTCCTGGGAGTGGTGGTAAGCTCCCATGATGGAGGAGAGGGCCTCTTGGAGAGTCGGTTCCCTGGGCCTGTCCCCCCCCTGTCGCACAGCAGCCCTCCCAGTTCCCCTGTGTTCCTGGGCCTCTGTCCCCTGGACGGTGTGCCCACTACCACTGCCCCCAGGTCCCTGTTGTTGTTGGGGTGGTGGGTCAACCTGGGTGCCCTGTAGTGGTGGACACACCGCTGATTGACGTGTCTTGGAGACAGAGGCATGGGCCCGCTGGGTGGGAGCTGTGCTGGTGTTCCCAGAGGGGGTTGGGTCTGGTGTAGCCTGTGGCTGTCTGTGGAGAACCGACTGTCCAGAGGTCCCCGATGGGCTGGGCTGGTCATCAGGGTCCAGGGAGACAGAGCTGCTGTCATCGCTGGGGGCCTCTTCTGGGGGTGGGATGGACATCTCTGTACCCTCCGTGGCGGTGTGGTGGCGTTCGGGTCCTGCAGGGGTATAAAGGTATGGTTATTGCTTCTGTGTGTGGCATTTCGTGTGATGGGTGGGTGTCCGTGTACCCAAGTGCAGGCATTCCCTTGTGGGGGCTTTTGTGAGGGTGGCTTGTGGGGGTGATGTGTGTGTGCAGTGGGCATGCTTTGGTGATGGGTGTCCATGCTTTGTGGTCGCATGCAGGGCTTGGTGTTGGGATGGGAGGGTTGTGATGGTGAGCCATTTGCAAGGAGTTGGTGTGATGGGGGTGGGGGTGAGGGTGGGGGTATGATTTGGCATGCAGGTGGGGTGGGGGTGGGAAGCAGTAGTGAAGATTTGACTTACCAGAGTCCATTCCTCCGCCTACTCCTGCGAGGCCCTCAGGATGCAGGATGTGCAAGACTTCCTCCTCCCATGCTGTAAATTCTGGGGTAGTAGGTGGGGGTCCGCCGCCAGTCTTCTGCACCGCAATGTTGTGCCTTGATACCATGGAACGCACCTTACCCCGTAGGTCGTTCCAGCGCTTCCTTATGTCATCCCGATTGCGTGGATGCTGTCCTACCGCGTTGACCCTGTCCACTATCCTTTGCCATAGCTCCATCTTCCTGGCAATTGTGGTGTGCTGCACCTGTGCCCCGAAGAGCTGGGGCTCTACACGGACTATTTCCTCCACCATGACCCTGAGTTCTGCGTCAGTGAACCTGGGGTGTCTTTGGGGTGCCATGGGGTGGTGTGGATGAGGTGTGGGGTGGCGTTTGTGGTGATGAGTGTGGTGCGTGTGGTGGTGTGTGGTGTTTGGTGCGTGGATTCTGTGTGGGTGATGGTGTTGTGTGCCTCTGTGTTGTGGGATTTTCTATTCTGTGCTCTCTCTCTAGCCTTCGTCAATAATTTCGGGTCGTAGGGGTTTGTGGGTGATGTGGGTGTGTGTTTTATATTGTGTTGGGTGTGTGGGAGTGGTGTTAGTATGTGTATCAGGTGTGTGTGTTTCAAAATTACCAATGTGGCTGAGTTTTCTATGTGTGTGTGTATTTTGACCGCGGCGGTGTGTACCGCCAATGGAATACCGCGTTTGAAAGACCGCCGCGTGGATTTGTGGGTCGGAATGGTATGGGCGTATTTCTGTTGGCGTGACGGTGGAAGTTTGGTCATCGCCATTTTTTCGCTGACCTTTGGTGTGGCGGACTTTTGTGGATGTCGGGTTTTTGGCGGTTTGCAAGTTGCGGGTCAGAATGACCGTGGCGGTTTACCGCGGCTGCGGCGGTGTTATGGCGGTCTTCTGACCGGCGGTAAGCGCCTTTTACCGCCGAGGTCAGAATGACCCCCTGTCTATTTTAACTTATCCCATCTTGGGTGGGTTCTTGCTCCCTGGCTTTATGCCCAAGGGTTTATCATATGAATGAGATGATTGATGCTGTTGGTTTGAAGAGAGTGAAATGAGGATTTGGACAAATGGTGCTGAATGTGTTTGGAGATATGTTTCCAGGTATTGGAGTGGCTATGAATAACGTGAAAATTGGAAGATTATCTACACTTGTTGATTGTCCTGCTTTTAACATTACTGGTGCATTTACGCAGATAATGAGTTAATTGCTGTGGTTACGATGATTGTGGAGAACTGCCTACATATATCCTTCTTGTGAAGGAGGATGAAATTGTTAGGTTTTCATGTGAAGAGAGTTTTGTACCATCATCCCAGATTACACCAGGATTATTTGTGCACATGTATTTAATACCCCTAATATTTTTTGAGAAGTCAAAGCTTTTGAAGAGCGTGGCTTGTGGGAATTTGTGGGTTTCTGGTTTAGTGGGATTGGAAAGGGCTTTAGAAAGCTTAGTGAGTGGTTTGGTAGTTTGAGAGGGGGCATGCTGAGGGTTATACTAACACCTACAATTATTGTTTTCATTTGAGCAATTGTTCTATTTTTAGTGTTCAAATTCTCTGAATTAATCGTTATTAAATTGGTTCTAAATTGTGGTTGTAAAAGGAAGGAGATGACATTTAAGAAGAAAAAGCGCATGAAAGAGATAGAACAAGATTCCAGAGATTAAGGCCCTCATTTTGAGTTTGGCGGATGGGAAAGCCTGTCCTCCAAACTCCAACAGGGTGGCCGCCGCCGTAGTGGCAACCACCCCAACAGACCTATTAAGAGTCTCCTGCTATACTGGTGGGTGGAAACCTCTGTTTCTGCCCGCCAGCCTAGTGGGAAGCAAGCTACAGCAGTGTCTCTGGCTCGTAATTGAACCACCAGCAATGCTGTAGCCCGCAGGGTGTAAACGGCATCTTCATAATGTTCACTTTCTGCACAGCAGACAGTGAAGATTGCAATGGTGCTGAGGAGGGGGACCCCTGCACTGCCCATGCCAAGTGCATGGGCAATGCAGGGTGCCCCCCGTGGTCCCTTGCACCTATTCCCCACCAGCCTTCTGACAGTGAGACCGCCATGAGAAGGCTGACGGAGAATGAGGTCGTAATCTGCAGAGCAGCGCTGCATGCACTGCTGCCCTGGTGGATTACGATCTCTGCCACTGCCAGGCCATCAGGATCATGCATCTCACTGGTGCTGGCAGTCTGACCGCCAGGGTTTTTATGTGGCGGTCGGACACCACAGCAGCAGCAGTCCTGAACCACCACCACGGGGCTTGAGGTCTGAAGACTGCCATCCTCGTAATGAGGCCCTGAGTCTATGATTAAGATATTGGAAGAATGGACGCACAAGAGACAGAAACTGGTGCATAGTGTTTTGTATTATTTTGCGGATTTTAGTGATGATAAAATCATCAGAGGGGTGGGTTAATAAGACATTTATGTGTTTAAAACAAAGTGTGCGTTAACCTACTTTTGAAATCACATGTGTATAATGACATAGAGCTGATGCAGTCAAAAAATATTTGCTATGCCATGTTAAAGAGTGTGTTTCTGGCTTATGCTATCTAGACCTCAGTTAGGCCTCAACACCACATTGTCCAAAATGAATGTCACTGTATCTTGCTTTCTGTTTATTTCTGCTGCATGTAGTCAAGCAAAATGAGGTTTTGTTTGTTTCCGAATTATACTGTTTTTTAAGAAGGCCTTCTAGTCTACTGTAACACTTTTTATGGACCTTCCACTTACATGCAGTATAACATTAATTCACAATGGTTCCCTGTTGTTTTTCTCAGTAATTGTTTCTGACACCAGTTGGAATTAGGTCAGAAGGGCTGAATCAATATTCCTGTAGTGGGTTCCAGTTAATGTAGTAGGGTTATGTGGTGAGTTTAAACTCTGTAATTTGTTTTTTTTGGAAATATAATTGTTTGCTCACACTACAGTGATGTTGCAGTTCTAATGTTTGTCTAAGGAGGAAATGGCTCTATAAACTCTTGAGAGACCTTTTCTATGCTACCAGTGATGCAGCCCGATTTCTTATTGATTGCTGCACTTGTGAGACTTAGTTTATTCCTGCTTTTTTACTGCTATTCTACATTTGTTCTTATTACTGAGAGCCTTCACTGCAACAACTTTATGCATTTAAATGAAACTACTTTGGAATTTCTGTAGTGTACCCATTTGAGGTTTGCTTTAAACATTCCTGGCTTTTCTAAATTCAGCTCTAGAACTCACTTTTTGAGTCAGTCCTTTCTTATTTGAAATGCTGTTTTGAACTTTGCCTCTGCAACACATTGTGAGTCATTACAACATTGGCGGTAAAAGGCGCTTACCGCCGCGCAGAAGACCGGCAATACACCACTGCGGCCGCGGAATTCCGCCACAGCTATTATGACCCACATCTCGGAATCCGCCGAAATTCAGCCACCCACACAAGTCCGCCACACCAAAGGTCAGTGTTAAACTGGAGAAAACAATTCCTCCACCGTCACGCCAACAGAAACACGCCCATGCTATTACGACCCACGAATCCACGCAGCGGTATTTCAACCGCGGTATTCTATTGGCGGTACACACTGCCGCGCTCAAAATACACACACATCTCCAGAACACCGCCATATTGGACAAATCGAAATACACACACCTGATACACATACACACACCACTCCCACACACCCAATTCAATATAAAACACATACTCACATCACCCACAAACCCCTACGACCAGAAATGTTGAGGAAGCCGAGAGACAGAGAGCACAGCAATTGAGAACCCCACCACACAGAGGCACACAACACCATCATCCACACAACAATCCACGCACAAAACACCACACACCACTACACATCACTACACACATCAACACTTACACCACCCCACACAGCACACACACCACCCCATGTCATGCCAAAGACACCCCAGGTTTTCCGAGGAGGAGCTCAGGGTCATGGTGGAGGAAATCCTACGGGTAGAGCCACAGCTATTTGGCTCACAGGTGCAGCACACCTCCATAGCCAGGAAGATGGAGCTATGGTGCAAAATCGTGGACAGGGTCAACGCTGTGGGATAGCATCCAAGAAATCGGGAGGACATCAGGAAGAGGTGGAACGACCTACGGGGAAAGGTGCGTTCTGTGGTCTCCAGGCACAACACAGCGAACTGGCGGCGGACCCCCACCTCCTCCCCCACAACTAACAACATGGGAGGAGCAGGTCTTGACCATCATGCATCCTGAGGGCCTCGGAGGAGTCGGTGGAGGAATGGACACTGGTAAGTCAAATCTTAACTATCATATCCCCCACCCTACCTACATGCTATCACACACCCCCACCCTCACCCCCTCTCCTATCACTACAACTCCTCACTAATGTACTAATAACACAAACCACCCATCCCAACACCAAGCCCTGCATGACACAACTAAGCATGGACACCCATCACTGAAGCATGCTCACTGTACATACCCATAACAATCCCCTAACAATCATCACACAAACCCACACACAGGAATGCTTGCACTGGGGTACACGCACACCCACCCATTGCACACCATTACACACACACATGCAATAATTATGCTCTCATACCCCTGCAGAATCACTACCCAACGTCACCACACAGGAGGGTCCAGACATCTCCACTCCACCCACAGAAGAGGCCCACAGTGACGACAGCAGCTCTGCCCTACTGGATCCTGATGACCAGCCCGGACCATCGTGGGCCTTGGGACAGTCGGTTACTCTTGCACAGGCACAGCCCAACACTGACCTTCCACCCTCTGGTAACACCAGCACAGCACCCACCCAGCGGGCCCATACCTCCGTACCCAGGACACATCAATCAGCGGTGTGTCCACCACTACAGGGAACCCAGGATAACCCACCACCTCAACAACAACAGGGACCTGGGGGCAGTGGTAGTGGGCACACGGTCCAGGGGACGGAGGCACAGGAACACAGGGGAACTGGGAGGGCTGCTGTGCGAAAGGGGGCGGACAGGCCAAGGGAACCCACCCTCCACGAGGCCCTCACCTCCATCATGGGAGCATACCACCACTCCCAGGAGACGATGGCGACGGTCCTGGCCAAGTTTCAGGAGACCCAGCGCCTGCAGGACGAACAGTATTTGGGCTTCAGGGAGGAGCTCACAACCATCATCTCCGCCCTGGGCACCATCGTAGGGGTGCTGAAGGACATACAAAAGACCAAGAGGGACACCGTGGCACTCCAAGGGGCCCCTGACACTAGCATGGACGATGAACTGCCCAACACCTCCACCGGCGCTAGTGGACAGGACGCCCTGCCACAGGACCACCACACCAGCACCCCACCCCCTGCAGATGGAGAACCACCCCGCAAGCGGTCCCTGAGATCCAGGAACGGGACAGAGCAAGATGGCAAGACCCCCGCCAGGAAATGAGACCACCCTAATTGTCATCCCACTGTCCCACTTTGTTACCCTGTCCATACTGAAACTGCCCCAGCTCCTCTTCCTATGCCCATATGGGGAGTGCACTTGTGTGACCAATAGACTGGACTCTGCCATGGACATTCCTCCACCATCCCCCATCACCATTTTACAACCCCCCTCCATTTTTGAGCACTTAAATAAACACCCTTGAAGCACAAAACAATCTGGAGTCAATCTGTGATTTGGTAAATTTGTATTATCAATGACAGTGTCAAAATGCGTTCTCAATTGTAAAGCCAACATACCTATGTCACACATCAGAAGTCCATGAAGGATGCAAGCAGATGACACATGTTGGTAACCACACCTGTGAAACCGTAATGGAAAGGTACAACTCAGTTACCAAATACTGCTACTAAATGACAGACAGGATAGAGGTAGAAGTGTGAAAGTGAATGTGATAGTAAAATAAAATGTTCTCACCTGTGTGTCACTGGAAACATTGCTGTATGACTGACTCCCTGTTGTCTATGTCTTCTTCCTCAGCTTCCTCCTCATCACTGTCCACAGGCTCCACAGCTGCCACAACACCGCCATCTGGACTATCCTCCTGCAGAAAAGGCACCTGGCGTTGCAAAGCAAGATTGTGAAGCATCGAGCAGGCGATGATGATCTGGCATACCTTCCTTGGTGAGTAGAATAGGGAACCACCTGTCATATGGAGGCACCTGAACCTGGCCTTCAGGAGGCCGAAGGTCCGTTCGATCACCCTCCTAGTCCGCCCATGGGCCTCATTGTAGTGTTCCTCTGCCCTGGTCCTGGGATTCCTCACTGGGGTCAATAGCCAGGACAGGTTAGGGTAACCAGAGTCCCCTAATAGCCACACACGGTGCCTCTGGAGTTGACCCATCACATACGGGATACTGCTATTCTGCAGGATGTAGGCGTCATGCACAGAGCCAGGGAACATAGCATTTACCTGGGAGATGTACTGGTCTGCCAAACATACCATCTGTACATTCATTGAATGATAACTCTTCCGGTTCCTGTACACCTGTTCACTCCTGTGGGGGGGGGGGACCAGAGGTACATGGGTGCCATCAATACAACCTATGATGTTGGGGATATGTCCAAGGGCATAGAAGTCACCTTTGACTGTAGCCAAATCCTCCACCTGAGGGAAAATTATGTAGCTCCTTACGTGTTTCAGCAGGGCAGACAACACTCTGGACAACACGTTGGAAACATAGGCTGGGACATCCCTGATGCCATGGCCACTGTTGTCTGAAAAGACCCACTTGCAAGGAAATGGAGCACTGACAGCACCTGCACGTCAGGGGGGATTCCAGTGGGATGGCGGATTGGTGACATCAGGTCTGGCTCCAACTGGGTACATAGTTCCTGGATAGTGGCACGGTCAAACCTGTAGGTTATGATCAAATGTCGCTCCTCCATTGTCAACAGGTCCACCAGCGGTCGGTACACCGGAGGATTCCGCCATCTTCTCAAATGTCCCAGCTGACGGTGCCACGGAAGGACAACAGCGACCACAGAGTCAACAAATTCCCAGGTATGTACCCACAGATACACAGAACACTACACAAAACACAAAACTGTTCCTGTATGTGTGTTGAGTGTAGGCCTAGGTATGTGTGACTCAGTTGGTAATTAGGGCATGTGGGCCCCTGAAATGGTGGCTGCCTGACCTCTAAAGTGGGACAATGGGATGTGAAGTAACTGCGCTGGCGTTGTACACCGTCGCGGTAGGCGGTCGAAGACCGCAGCGCAATGCTGCATTGGTTAACATTGGACCCTATGGGTGCCAGGAACCAATGATGAAGTGCGCTGGCAGTGATGACACGCACCACCGCGGACGTCACCGCTGCGGATGTGACCGCCATTTTTTATCTGTTCAATCACTCGATACCTGATCTTCGACAGGATAGAACCTACACTGCAAGTCCTGCTGTTACCTCAGTCTGGAAGAGACAATGGCTGCTGCATCTGGGGAAAGGGCCCCTGCCTTCACTGCTCAGGAGTTGGAAAAGCTAGTCGACGGGGTCCTCCCCCACTATACGCTACTCTACGGTCCTCCGGACCAACAGGTAAGTACACAGGGAGCATGTTGTATGGGCTATGCCTGGGTGGAGAGGGCTGGATGTGAGTTGGAAGGGGGCAGAGTTCAGGGAACATCAAGGAGCGTGAATGCATGTGCCACATGGCAAGGGTAGGGATGGGGGCCACTCACATCGACGTGCAATTGGTAATGACATCTCTTCTTCCCCTGTGCATGTCATGTAGGTCAGTGCCCACCAGAAGAAGGACATTTGGCGTGCCATCGCCAAGGACGTCCGGACCCTGGGGGTCCACCAGAGACGGGGCACCCACTGCCGGAAAAGATGGGAGGACATTTGCCGCTGGAGCAAGAAGACAGCGGAGGCTCAGCTGGGCATGGCCTCCCAACGTGGGAGGGGTGCCCGTCGCACCATGACCCCCCTGATTTTCCGGATCCTGGCAGTGGCCTACCCGGAGTTGGATGGGCGCTTGAGGGCATCACAGCAGACACAAGGGGGTGAGTACACTCGCGTTCTGGGGACTTTGCGCGCAGTGGAGGGGTCTGGGTGGGGGAGGAGGGCTGTGGGTTTCCCTAGGCCAGGGCGAGTTACGTAGGCTAGGCCCCTCCGTAATGCAGGCCATGGGTCACTCCACCCCACCTCAGTAGAGTGCCAAGTATAGGTATACATGCCCCTGTGGCATCTATGTGTGCAGATGTCCACCATAGCCATGTAGGCCAGATCCCAGGAATTGCATCTGTAGAGGCCAAGAGCACGGCATAGTGCAGGGGGCTGCTGTGTCTGTATTGTCCGCCAACGGTAGTGGTAAGCCATGCACTCAACCTGTCTTTCTTCTGTCGTCCCCCCCCCTTCTTTTTCTGCTCTCCCTGTTCTTTTGTGCATCAGCATCATCAGGCGGAGGTTCAGTGGCACCGGAGCACGAGGGAGCTGCATCCCACATAGCCATGGAGGGCCACACCACAGACTCTGAATACACCAGTGGGACGGAGGGCGAGGGAAGCTTCAAGTCGGGCACAGGATCACCAAACAGCGACACGGACTCATCCGCCGATGGGAGCTCGTTTGTGGTGGCGGCACCATCTGTGCCCCCCACTTCTACAGGTACAGCCGCCACCTCCCCTACCGGCACCGCCCTCCCAGCAGCCCCTCAGCGTTCGCCCCGTGCTTGCTCACCCAGGAGGGTGGGCATCACCTTCGCCCCAAGCACCTCAGCCCCTGCCCCTGTCACCCCTGCTGCCCTCAGTGAGGAGGCCATTGACCTCCTCTGGTCACTCACTGTTGGGCAGTCTACCATTGTGAATGCCATCCAGGGTGTAGAACGGGAGTTGCAACACGGTTATGCATTCCTGGAGGGCATTCATTCTGGTCAGGCTGCCCTTCATCGAACCCTGCAATCTCTGGCCTCAGCACTGATGGCAGCCACTGTCCCTGTGTCTAGCCTCCCTCCTCCAACTTCCTCCACCCAGACCAAATCCCCTGTACCCCAGCCTATCCCAAGCACACCATCAGACAAGTCTGCATACACCTCAACACACACAAGTAGCTCAGGCAAACATAAGCACCACACAACCCACAGGCACTCACACAAGCATCACCCACATACAGACACAGCAACATCCACTGCCTCCACTGTGTCCCCCTCGTCGTCGTCTCCCTCCTCCCTCCCACTGTCATCTACACTCTCACCTGCATGCACTACATCTACAGGCACTAGGACTCTCACCAGAACACCCAGAACCACACCCCGCTCACCTGCACTCACCGCCCCACTACCATTTACACGTCCCCTGTGTCCACTCCCGGTGTGTCTGTGATGCCCCCTCCCAAAGTACACAAACGCGGCCACTCCCACGCCCAACATCCATCCACCTCACAACAGCCTCCAGTACCTGCACCTGCATCCAAATCACCTAAAGTTACACCTCCTACAACCACCTCCTCTTCCTCCACTTCCAGACGCCCTCCAGCTACCCATCCCAGTCTTCGTCAGCAACTCTTCCTCAGCAACGTTGACCTCTTTTCCCCCACCCCCACCCCTCCAATTGATAGGTCCCGTAGTAGCACCTCAGCCAAAAAAAGTCCAGCACCAGTGGTGCGTGTCAAAGGTGTGTGGAGTGCACCGGCCACCAGGGCAGCCAGTGTGACACGGAGCCAAAGCACTGCCAGTTCACCCCCTGTAAAGCACCTCAAGTTGGAAAGTGGCTGACGGGACAGGGTGAAGAATCCTGGTGGAAATCCTGCTCACAGGGGTCCCAGGGGGAGTGCTGAGTCAGCTGTGACTCCTCCGAAGGTGGTGAAGGGCCAGAGGAAGTCTGCACAGTCTGGGAAGAGCAACACGGCGGAGAAGGCCGCCATCCTCCCCGGCGGCCGGGACGCCACCGCCAGCACTGTCATCACTGGTCAGGAGACCACCGCCAGAGTCAGTGCCCAGGAGGGCAGCAGTATCGTCACTGGTCAGGAGACCACCGCCGGAGTCAGTGCCCAGGAGGGCAGCAGTATCGTCACTGGTCAGGAGACCACCACCGGAGTCAGTGCCCAGGAGGGCAGCAGTATCGTCACTGGTCAGGAGACCACCGCCGGAGTCAGTGCCCAGGAGGGCCCCGGCAGCCACAGCCCCACTGGGCAATGAGGGACCATCATGCCACACACCAATGCACAGGTCAGAGACCGCCATGGCAAAGCACAGCTGAACAGGGAAAAGACCGCCATGGTGAAGACCGCTGAACAGGGCAAAGCACCGCTGAACAGGTCAGAGACCGCCATGGTGAAGACCGCTGAACAGGGAAAAGACCGACATGCCAAAGCACCGCTGGACAGGGAAAAAACCTACACATCAAGCATCATTATCCCATGTGCAGCTGGGACAGTGACGGGACATGAACCTTCACGGGGAGCCTGATGCAGTCTGGGCACCATTCCCCCTCCAGAACCAGTGGAGAACAGCATCCACTCCGTTTGTCCTTAACAGGATGAAGCACTCTGGGCACCAGTCCCCCTCCAGAACCAGTGGAGACTGTTATCCACTTGAGAGACTGTGGCTTTGCACTCCCCAGGATGTCACAGGGGGCAAACCACCCACTGAAAAGACGTGTGAGACTGTGGCTTTGCACTCCCCAGGATTGAACAGTGGGCAAACCACCCACTGAAAAGACGTGTGAGACTGTGGCTTTGCACTCCCCAGGATTGAACAGTGGGCAAACCACCCACTGAAAAGACTTGTGAGACTGTGGCTTTGCACTCCCCAGGATTGAACAGTGGGCAAACCACCCACTGAAAAGACTTGTGAGACTGTGGCTTTGCACTCCCCAGGATTGAACAGTGGGCAAACCACCCACTGAAAAGACTTGTGAGACTGTGGCTTTGCACTCCCCAGGATGTAACAGTGGGCAAACCACCCACTGAAAAGACTTGTGAGACTGTGGCTTTGCACTCCCCAGGATGTAACAGTGGGCAAACCACCCACTGAAAAGACTTGTGAGACTGTGGCTTTGCACTCCCCAGGATGTAACAGTGGGCAAACCACCCACTGAAAAGACTTGTGAGACTGTGGCTTTGCACTCCCCAGGATGTAACAGTGGGCAAACCACCCACTGAAAAGACTTGTGAGACTGTGGCTTTGCACTCCCCAGGATTGAACAGTGGGCAAACCACCCACTGAAAAGACTTGTGAGACTGTGGCTTTGCACTCCCCAGGATGTAACAGTGGGCAAACCACCCACTGAAAAGACTTGTGAGACTGTGGCTTTGCACTCCCCAGGATATGGCAGTGGGCAACCCACCCACTGTAGAGACTTGAGAGACTGTGACTTTGCACTCCCCAGGATACATCAATGGGCATGGAGCCCCGTCGTGGATCTGGCGTGGTGCTGTCATCCGGCTGAGGTGCCCCCCCTTCCCTTCCCCCTGAGGTGCCTGTTGTATTTCTATCTGATGCCCCTGCAGTGTTCTCTCCGTTTGTGGACAGGTATCTAGTGTGGGCCTCACCCATGCATTTTGGGCCCAGTGGTGCACGGACATTGATATGTGCATGCCTGCACTACTTCTCGTAATGTGTAATATTTTTATTGTGTATACCTCTCTGTATATATTTGGTAACTGTATTTTGATACATTACAATGTTTGAACTGATTTCGTTTTGTCTTTGCATTCTTCAGGGGGGGGGTTGTGGGTTATTACTGTGATGTTTGGAAATGCATTGGTGTGTGTGTTGTAATGTGCGAGGGTGGGGGTGGGGGTTTTGCGTGTATGTCCCCCTGACTTTTGCCCCCCCCCCCTATGTCGTGGGTGCAGTACTCACCGTTGTCTTCAGCGCCGCCGTTGCTGGTGTTCGTAGACGAGCAGGAAGACAAGGGCAGGGAGTATTTGTAGTTCGGGCTCCATGGTGTCCTCCTTCCTCGTGGAGTATGTTAAGGTGAGCGTTTTCCCATTGCAGAAGCTGTTTCCGCCGTGTTTTTATCCACGGTGAATCCGCCCCGGAAAATTGTATTGTATTGTATTGAGCATTTCTAAAGCGCATTCCGGCCCTCGGGCATCGAAGCGCTGACTGAGAGAGGCAGTTAAGAGCTAACCAAGGACGCTCCCAAACTTATTGGGAAAACAGCCAAGTTTTGACCAGTTTCCTGAAAGTTAGATGATTATGTTCTTGCCTTATGCTTAATGGAAGAGAATTCCAAATTTTTGCTGCAACGATGGTAAAAGCTCTGTCTCCCCATTTCACTTTTCTAGTTCGCGCTATTTGGATTTGATAGGCACAGGCTGAACGCAACACGCGATTAGGCTTATGCCATTTCAGCTTAGTGGTTAGCATTGCAGGCCCAATCCCATGGGCCGCTTTGTGAGTGATGCAGAGAGCCTTAAAAGAGAGCCGATGGATAATTGGTAGCCAGTGTAGATCTTTAAGGCCCCTCTTGACAGAGGCCCCCCGGGGTAATTTTAACAACAACCTGGCAGCCGTGTTCTGCATCAACTGAAGCCTATTCAAAGCGTCTTTATTCAAGTTTAGTAAAAGCGCATTCCCATAATCCAATCTGGAAATGACAAGGGCCAAAACGACAGTGATTCTGCTAGTCTGAGGAATAAAGGGGAGGATTTTTCTTAATTTCTTCATTGTCCACACACAGGACTTAATTATCTGATTAACCTGAGGTTTAAACGACAATTGTTCATCGAATACTACTCCTAAATTCCTTGAGTGGGACCGCGGGACAGGAAGTGACCCACATTCTTCCGGCCACCAACTAGAGGTCCAATGCACCTTGTCAATTCCGAAACACAAAATCTCGGTTTTATCGCAGTTGAGTTTCAACCAGTTGGACTTCATCCAGTGACTGAGTGCCACCATACAGGCATTGAAGCGAGTAGCCACTACCTCAAGATCATTATCAATAGGGATGATAATCTGAGTATCATCAGCATAGGAGGTAGGAATGAAGCCAAAGGAACGAATCAGCTCAGCCAGTGGAGCCACATACACATTAAACAACGTCGGGCTCAGAGAAGAGCCCTGGGGGACCCCACACGGCAACAGATAGGGAAGAGACTTAAAATCGCCACAGCTAACTGTGGCCCATCTATCAGATAGAAAAGATCCAATCAGTTTAAGAGCCTGGTCTCTGATGCCTGTCTGATATAATCGGTCAAGCAAGATGTGAGGAGCAATAGTATCAAAAGCTGCCGACAAGTCCAATAGCACCAGAAATGCCCCCTGCCCCTTATCCACCAATCTGCGTATGATATCGGATGATGCAATAAGAGCAGATTCAGTGCTGTGGGCTTTCCGGAAGCCGTGTTGCGAGTTATCCAAGCCCTTAGAACTAGACAGGAAGTCTACTAGTTCCTTATTTAGGTGTTTTTCCAAAATTTTAGCCGCGTAGGGAAGAAGGGCTATAGGACGTAAGTTCGTTAAGTCATCCGGTTTACCCGCTGCTTTCTTTTTCAGCTGAATAATAGTAGCTTCTTTCCAAGCCATTGGGTAGAGACCCGATACTAGCACTTCCTGAAAAATGGGAGCCAACTTGGAGACCACTAACTCTGGTACTAGTTGGAGAATGGTCGGGGGGCAGGGATCCATGGGGGAGCCCGATTTACATTCCCGGAGCAATTTGCACAGAGCCTCCGAGGTAGGAAAAGGTGGCGGATTGACGGGTTGTAATACTGTGGGCGGTACTTTGTCTTCCGCCTGTCTGTTAGCGGTGACTGCCGCGCTGCTTGTCTGTACCGCTGTGGCGTTCGGAGTGTTAAAGTGGCTGTCTTTGTTGGCGGTTTCGCCACAGTCATAATTCCCATTTTTTTTCTGCCGGCCTGTTTGCGGTATTACGGCAGCTTTAACACCGTCCGCCAGGGTTGTAATGACCCCCATTGTCTTGTGATTAGAGGCTAACAATGTTCTTATCCACCCTGTGTCTTTGAGACACAGATTGTTTTCTAAGGGCACCTGGGCACTTACATGGCTACTGAGTTTTATTTCACTTGAAACCCATAGCTAAAGGCTATTGGGGGTGGCAGTCCTGTTTTGAGTGGTGCGCTGCCAAAAGGAGGTTTTTGCTTTTTGCATAAAGTGATTCCTGGAGCCAATGGCTGTGTGCCAGAGGGAGATTACCCTTGCAGTAGCATGCTGTTTCATGAACAGTTAAGAAAGCACAAGTCTTTAAATGTTATGCTGCAAAAAGGTTTGGCACTCAGTACCTGCTGTGCTCCACCGAAGAGCTCAAGAAGAACGAAACACATATATCTGGGGCTAAGAAAATGAAATATTGGAAGAAATGAATAGTTATCAAGCTTTGCTTCACTGGATGAACTGCAACTTTGTAAATCATGGACCACATTGAACTAAATGCAGTAGGAGGGCTACTGAGTTGTGTTTCACTAAAAAACCACAGCTGAAGGCAATTAATGAATGCCAGACCTGTTGAGTGCTGCCATATGGGTTTACATTTTTTTTTATAGAATGTTTAAGGTACTAACCTAACCATAACCACCACCTCCCCATTCAAGATGTTTTCACTTAATAGAACAAAGGGGGTCATTACAACCTCGCCGGTCTGCATGGCAGACCGCCGAGGTTGCGGGCGCCAGAAGACCGCCATTGCTGGCGGTATGGCTGTCTTCCTATTTTGACATTTCCGCTGGCCCAGCGGAAATGTCACATCAACATTGCCGCCGGCTCGTAATTGAGCCGGTGGCAATGCTGATGTGCAGCGGGTGCAGTAGCACCTGTCGCGCATTTCACTGCCTGAAATTCGGTCAATGAAATGCGCGACGGGGCTCTGCCTGGGGGCTCCTGCACTGCCCATGCCAAGTGCATGGGCAGTGCAGGGGCCCCCAGGGGCCCCCTGAGTCCCCTTACCGCCAGCCTCTTCCTGGCAGTGCAAACCGCCAGAAACAGGCTGGCGGTAGGGGAGTCATAATCCCCAGGGCAGCGTTGCTTGCAGCGCTGCCCTGGCGGATTAGCACCGCCGGGGCTAAAATGGCGGTATACCGCCGGCCCCAGCGGTGCGACCGCGGCTCTACCGCTGCGGTCCAAATACACAGGGAGGCACCGCCAGCCTGTTGGCAGTGTTCCCGTCGTTTTGGCCCTGGCATTCATAATACCGTCAGGGTCATAATGACCCCCATAGTGTTTTATTTCACACACCCAATACCACATTACATCACCCATTTTATAAGCAATAAGGTAAATATCATGGGGTTCATTACGACCCTGGCGGACGGCGGTAATTTGGGGAAAGGTACTGCCAACAGGCTGGCGGTACCTTTTCCCAAATTATTACATTGGCGGTTTGGCTCAAGCCAAACCGCCAATGTACCACTCCGTCCGCCAGGGTGGTAACAGCCTCCGGGCTGGAGACTTTGGTCTCCAGTCAGGCAGCCGTCCAATCCGTCCCTCCCTAGGGATTATTACCCTGCCTACCACCATGGTTTTTGTGGCAAATCTACCGCCATGAAAACCATGGCGGTAGGCACTATCAGTGCCAGGGAATCCCTTCCCTGGCACTGATAGGGGTCTCCCCTGCCCCCCACCCTTCCCTAGAGACCTCCCCCACACTTCCCCTCCAGTCCCCACCAACATCCACACACCCAGACGCGCACACATACACACTCATACACACTCGCATTCCCACATCCACCCACGCATGCACACATAAATACCCACACCCCGCAACACACAGTAACATACATTGTAGCACACACTCATTCACAACACACAACATACACGTACACTCACATGAATTCATTCATGCACACATTCCACATGATTCACACCCGCATGCACGCATACAAAAACAGACACACACCCCCACACACACACAACACCCCCACACACGCACAAAACACTCCCCACCCTCCTCTTCTGTCAAAGAACCCGACTTCCCTGTTTGCTGGGGGTCCTCTGGCAGGAGATGGGACGCGGCGCTGCTGCCAGTAGCAGCATCCGCCAGCAAAACACCACCAGGCGGTATCATGGAACATGATACGGTAGGCGATGTTTTGCTGGCGTGGCGCTGCTGCTGGCAGCAGCTCCACCTTACCACCATCCGCCACCATGACCTTTGATGGAATTCCGCTAGCCTTCTGGTGGAATTCTGCCTACGGTCATAATGCGGTTGGCAGCTGGTAGCCACGCCGACGGTATGTTGGCGGCTATCACCATGGAGGTAGGCGGCATTTGCCCCCAAATTCATAATGAGGGCCTATTTATGAATGGATACAAAGAAAAGCACTATTTTAAAACATATAGGGCCTGATTACGACTTTGGAGGAGGGGATTACTCCATCCCAAATGTGACTGATATTCCGCCTGCCGTATTACGAGTTCCATAGAATATAATGGACTCGTAATTCGGTGGGTGGGATATCCGTCACATTCGGGATGGAATAATCCCCTCCATCAAAGTCGTAATCAGGCCCATAATGTGCAGCTGCTGTTGGGTTTGGGAACATGTTGTCATTTAGGATGCAGTTGATGTTTGGTTTGGGAAAATATTGTTATTATTATTTAAAAAAATACTTTTAATTGAGGACACGGTGCAAGTGTGTGTTGCTATGTTGATGATGTACCATTGTATGTTAGTAGGTTGTCTATATTTAAATATTGGTGATATTGTTACAGGTATGATAGTTTATACTGTGGTACTGTATGTGTGAAATGATGTTTGAAGTTATAAATAGTGAATTTGAGTGGGAGTTATGTTTTTATTTAATATTTATTTATGTTTTTCACTCTTACAGATGGTTATAAAACAAGAAGTTGTAAACCATAATCAGCAACATTACAGTGTTCACTTTTATTATAGTCGAATTTTCTTCACCAATATTGAGTCAGTCTCCTCCAGTTTCATAGATTTACATGTCAGATCCATTTCCATTGACTGTGGACGGAGTTATGGTTTAGTTAGTTCCTAACGATAAAGAGGACCTTTGAGAGTAAATTCTTTGGAGGCAGTGACCCAGGGGAAATAACAAAACAGAAACCACATAAGTCACCTCCAGAGTATGGAAAAAAAGGAATTTAGGGGGTGATTACAACTTTTGAGGAGGTGTTAATCCGTCCCAAAAGTGACGGTAAAGTGACGGATATACCACCAGCCTTATTACGAGTTCCATAGGATATAATGGACTTGTAATACGGCTGGTGGTATATCCGTCACTTTACTGTCACTTTTGGGACGGATTAACACCTCCTCCAAAGTTGTAATAACCCCCTTAATTCCCATCAATCATTGCAGCAACCAACGTGAAAATAGAGGTAAACATGAATTGCACATAATTTTTTTAGTTACTGTCTCATAACAAAAATCAAACAATATATTCACACAATGGAAAGCCTATTCCACAATATACTTTATGAATGTATAAATATAAGATTGGGCTACAGACAAATAGCGCAAGAAGCTACACATCTGTTATAAAAAAAACATTCTCTATACACTCATACTCATACTGCATTCACAGCCCAAACACCATAAACCATACCCAATATTAAAACAATGCTATTCATACACAGGGGTATTTCAAAGTAACTATTGTGAACATCATATAGAGTAAATTCAACCATAGAAGGTAGAAACACTTGTTTACATACAATTCATAATCTGATATATAAACACAACTGAGTATTGAGACTATGGGGGTCATTCTGACCCTGGCGGTAGACTACCGCCAGGCCAACGACCGCGGATGCACCGCCAACAGGCTGGCGGTGCATCCATGGGCATTCTGACCGCGGTGGTACCGCCGCGGTCAGAAACGGAAAACCGGCGGTGTCCCACCGGTTTCCCGCTGCCCTGGGGAATCCTCCATGGCGGCGCTGCAGGCAGCGCCGCCATGGGGATTCCGACCCCCTTACCGCCAGCCTGGCTCCGGCGGTTTTGACCGCCAGAACCTGGCTGGTGGTAACGGGTGTCGCGGGGCCCCTGGGGGCCCCTGCAGTGCCCATGCCACTGGCATGGGCACTGCAGGGACCCCCTAACGGGGCCCCACCAAGATTTTAAGTGTCTGCCAAGCAGACACTGAAAATCGCGACGGGTGCAACTGCACCCGTCGCACCCCTTCCACTCCGCCGACTCCATTCGGAGCTGGCATCCTCATGGAAGGGGGTTTCCCGCTGGACTGGCGGGCGGCCTTCTGGCGGTCGCCCGCCAGCCCAGCGGGAAACTCAGAATTACCGCAGCGGTCTTCTGACCGCGCAGCGGTATTCTGACGGCGGGTCTATATATAGATTGTGATCCTTCCTTCCCCTATGTAGCACCAACACACATTTCGGTGGGACCGCACTATGGGAGCCACCTTCTTCAGGGCGCACACAGATGTAGCAGACCAATGTGGATGGCGACTGCAACCTACAGAATAATTTCCCATGAGCAGTGCAACTTCAAAAGTACTCTACTCACAGGGTCAACTGGAAATACATAACCAAAAAGGAATTGAATCATTGTAAGAAACCTCAATCATATTGGGGCTAGATACTTGAATGCAAGCCTCCTACAATGTTCTTTCATGCATAGTGCCCACAAGGAGGATACTGGGACATCCACGCAGGAGTACCCAGTACCCGGGAGTACTTAATCCTGGACAGATATATCAGACAGTCCTAATAACAAAGCGCAGGGAAACTGAAATGTTGGATCCAAACAGGCACCCATGTCATTTGAGATTACCAGGTATTGAGCACTCCTGCATGGATGTCCCAATTAATACATTCATATAAGTATAATGTGGAATAGGCTTTCTATTGGGTGAATAGAATTATGAGACTGTAATTAATGAAATTATGTGCAATTCATGTTTGCCTCCAACTTTACATTGGTTGCTGCAATGATTGATAGGAATTAGGGGCCAGATGTAGGTAAATTGGGTTTTGCGACTCGCAAATTGCGAGTCAGAGCAACTCGCAATTTGCGGGTCGCAAATCCCTATGCACAACAGTGTCCCTGACACTGTTTGCGACATACAAGGGGGTCGCAAATGCCCACCTCATGAATATTCATGAGGTAGGTCGCAATTTGCGACCCCCTTGAGACTTGTGGCACTCACAGCAATGGTGGCCTGCTGGAGACAGCAGACCACCATGTCTGTGACTGCCTTTAAATAAAGCAGTTTTTTTTTTTGTAATGCAGCCCGTTTTCCTTAAAGGAAAACAAGATGCATTACAAAACTAAAAAATGAAACGTTTTCGTTTCATTTTTGCAGAGCAGGCAGTGGTCCTTAGGACCACTGCCTGCTCTGGAAAAATGTTTTTAATGCCATTCACAAAGGGGACCCCTTCCCTGTTGCGAATGGGTTAGCACCCATTTGAAATGGGTGCTAACTGCGATTGGTTTGCGACCGCGTTCGCGATCACAAAGCCATCCTGCATTGCACTTCGACTCGCATTAGGAAGGGGACACCCTTTCCTAATTGCGACCCGCAAACCCATTTTGCGATTCGGTAACCAGGTTACCGAATCGCAAAACGGGTTTTGTGCATTGCAAAGTACAGTTTGCACGTCGCAAACAGCTAAATTTGCTGTTTGCGACGTGCATACTGCTTCCTACATCTGGCCCTAGGTTCCTTGTTATTTTTCCATAGTCTGGAGGTGGTTTATGTGGTTTCTGTATGGTTTAGTTAGTGCCTCAACTGTTTTATTTGATTTCTTTTCAGGTTTTGTGTTGTATCCATTGTCACCTGTCAAACTTAACCAAATCTTAGCTAGAGGTTGTACAGATACCACAAGTCACAGGGAGAATTGTGACCATATAGAGGAATGAGGCAGAGGGCCAAGTTTCTTTATAAGATCACGGAACTGCAAAGCAACTTGCCAAATATTGTTGGCATACATCAAGAGGGTTTTAATTCTTTAAAATACATGGTCACACTCTCATTCAGCTCACAAACCCAGGGGCGGTGTCGCACCCCCCTACCCCCTGCCAGCAGCGGCAGCTGCAAAACGTTTCCCCAAAAACTATAAAAAACTAAGTTTATTATAGTTTTTGATGAAAAGGGGCTGGACCACAGGGATGACGACCAATGAGGTGGAATGCTCAGCACTCCCCCTCACAGCACATGTATGTTTGGTCAGCTGTCTCGGGCCAGCCAAACACACACATATGCAGAAGAGTCTCTCCAGCCCAGCAACACAGTTGCTGGGCTGGAGAGAGCCTGCACAGGCTCCCAGTCTGCCTGAGAGCGCCCTAGCTGGGCACTCCCAGACAATCCTCATGCTGCTCTGAGCAGCATCAGGATTGGCCGCAGGGGCATTGGCAGAAGCGAGAGGGAAGAGGAGAAGAACGGTGTGGTGTGTTGCGGGAGCGGAGGTACGTTTTTTGTAATAATTTTTTTTATGTTGTCTTGCCACCCCGCACCCACCCCGCCCCCTCTTAGACCCGTGAGCTCTGACTGCCCAAACCACTTAAATCTTTGATTGGTTGCTCTTTCTTATGAAAGAGATAGTATTCTTGCAGATAAGAAGAATAAAAGTCGAACCTGTAGTGAAAATGTAAGCACATTAAAAGTTAACAATTTGTTTTAAACATATAGGTGGTCATTCCAACCTCGGCGGTAAAAGGCACTTACCGCCAGACAGAAGACCGCCATAACACTGCAGCGGTCACGGTAAACCGCCACGGTCATTCTGACCCACACTAGGCAAACTGCCAAAATACCGCCATCCACAAAAGTCCGCCACACCAAAGGTCAGCGATAAACTGGCGATGACCAAACCTCCACCGTCACGCCAACAGAAATACGCCCATGCCATTACGACCCACGAATCCACATGGCGGTCTTTCAACCGCGGTATTCTATTGGCGGTACACACCGCCGCGGTCGAAATACACATACACCTACAAAACACTACCACATTGGACAATTCGAAATACACACACCTGATACACATACACACACCACTCCCACACACCCAATACAATATAAAACACACACCCACATCACCCACAAACCCCTACGGCCAAAAAATTCGAACGAAGACCAGAGAGAGACACCACAGTCAACTACCAAGCATCCACAGGCACACAATACCAATACCCACAGAACGTCCACGCACCTCACACAACACACCACTAAATAGCACCCCACCTATCACTACACACTCCACCCCACACATCATCCACACCACCCCATGGCACCTCAAAGACACCCCAGGTTCTCAGATGCTGAACTCAGGGTCACGGTGGAGGAAATCCTACGATTAGAGCCCCAGCTGTTTGGGACACAGGTGCAGCACACCACCATTGCCAGGAAGATGGAGCTATGGAGCAGAATAGTGGACAGGGTCAACGCTGTGGGACAGCACCCAAGAAATCGGGATGACATCAGGAAGAGGTGGAACGACCTACGGGGGAAGGTGCGTTCCATGGTATCAAGGCACAACATCGCGGTACAGCGGACTGACGGCGGACCCCCACCTCCTCCCCCCGAAATTACAACATGGGAGGAGCAAGTATTGAACATCTTGCATCCTGAGGGCCTCGCTGGAGTATCTGGAGGAATGGACTCTGGTAAGTCTCATCTTCACTACTTCATCCCCCCCACCCCACCTGCATGCCAACTCATACCCCCATCCCTCACCCCCCCTTCACAACTACCCCTTGCAAATGTCTCACCATCACAACCCACCCATCCCAAAACTTAGCCCTGCATGCGGCCCCAAAGCATGGACACCCATCACCAAAGCATGCCCAATGCACATACCCATCACCCCCCCCCAAAACCCCGTCACAACAGCCCCCCCAAAGGAATGCCAGCACTGGGGTACACGGGCACCCACCCATTGCACGCCATTGGCACACACAGAAGCAATAACCATACTTTTATACCCCTGCAGGACCCGAACGCCAGGTCACCGCGCAGGAGGGTCCACAAATGTCCCCTCCACCCCCAGAAGAGGCGAACAGTGATGACAGCAGCTCTGTCTCCCTGGATCTAGATGACCAGCCCGGTCCATCGGGGACCTCTGGACAGTCGGTTCCCCTCAGACAGGCACAGGCCACAGCAGACCTACCGCCCTCTGGGAACACCAGCACAGCACCCACCCAGCGGACCCATACCTCTGTCCCCAGGACACGTCAATCAGCGGTGTGTCCACCACTACAGGGAACCCAGGCTAACACACCACCCCAACAACAACAGGGACCTGGGGGCAGTGGTAGGGGGCACACGGTCCAGGGGACGGAGGCCCAAGGAAACAGGGGAACTGGGAGGGCAGCTGTGCGACAGGGGGGGGACAGGCCAAGGGAACCCACTCTCCACGAGGCCCTCTCCTCCATCATGGGAGCATACCACCACTCCCAGGAGACGATGGCGACGGTCCTGGCCAGGTTTCAGGAAATCCAGCTTCTGCAGGAACAACAGTATATGGGGTTCAGGGAGGAACTGAGAAACATCAGTACCGCCATGGGTACCATCGTAGTGGCCCTGAATGAGTTAATCTCCACATTGCGGACCACTCTGGCACCTCAAAGGGCCCCTGACACTAGCATGGACCAAGAACTGGCTACCACCTCCGCTGGCGCTAGTGGACAGGAGGCCCCGACAGAAGACCAACAGGCCACCAGAACCCCACCCCCTGCAGAAGGAGAACCACCCCGCAAGCGGGCCCTGAGATCCTCCACCATCACCCCTCACCGATTTGCAACCACCCATCCAATTTAGAGCACTTGAATAAACACACTTATTGCACATAAACAATCTGGAGTCTGTCTGTGATTTTAACAAATGTATTAGACATGACAGTGCCAAAATTGTTATTCACATTGTGATGCCAACAAACCGCTGTCACACAGCTGTAGTCCATGGGGAAACTAAGCAGATGTCATGCAGTGGGGCCCACAGCTCTGAAAACGGAAGGGAAAGTCACAACACAGTTACCATACACTGGGGGAAAAAGTCAGACAGTAAAGAGGTAGGAGTCTTTAAGTAAATGTAATATGCCGGTGTCTACTCCTACCTGTGTGTCACTGAAAGTATTGCTCTATTACTGTGTTCCTGTTGTCTATGTCGTCCTCTTCGGCTTCCTCTTCTTCACTCTCCACAGGCTCCACAGCTGCTACAACACCACCATCTGGACCATCCTCCTGCAGAAAAGGCACCTGGCGTCGCAAAGCCAGGTTGTGAAGCATACAGCAGGCCACGATGATCTGGCACACCTTCTTTGGTGAGTACATTAGGGATCCTCCTGTCATATGGAGGCACCTGAACCTGGCCTTCAGGAGGCCAAAGGTGCGTTCGATCACCCTCCTAGTCCGCCCATGGGCCTCATTGTGGCGTTCCTCTGCCCTGGTCCTGGGATTCCTCACTGGGGTCAATAGCCAGGAAAGGGTGGGGTAACCAGAGTCCCCTAATAGCCACACACGGTGCCTCTGGAGTTGACCCATCACATACGGGATGCTGCTATTCCGCAGGATGTAGGCATCATGCACAGAGCCAGGGAACTTGGCATTAACATGGGAGATGTACTGGTCTGCCAAACAGACCATCTGTACATTCATCGAATGATAACTTTTCCTGTTCCTGTACACCTGTTCACTTTCTCTGGGGGGTACAAAAAGCCACATGGGTCCCATCAATGGCACCTATGATGTTGGGGATATGTCCAAGGGCATAGAAGTCACCCTTCACTGTAGCCAAATCCCCCACCTCAGGGAAAACGATGTAGCTCCGCATGTGTTTGAGCAGGGCAGACAACACTCTGGACAACACCTTGGAAAACATAGGTTGAGACATCCCTGATGATATGGCCACTGTTGTTTGAAATGACCCACTTGCTAAGAAATGGAGTACTGACAGCACCTGCACTAGAGGGGGGATCCCTGTGGGTTGGCGGATGGGTGACATCAGGTCTGCCTCCAGCTGGGCACACAGTTCATGTATAGTGGCTTGGTCAAGCCTGTATGTCAGAATGACATGTCGTTCCTCAATTGTCGACAGGTCCACCAGCGGTCTGTACACGGGAAGATTCCTCCATCTCCTCGCATTGCCAAACGGACGGTGCCTAGGAAGGACAACAACGAGCACAGAGTCAATCAACCCACAGGTACGTTCCCACAGCTTGCACACAACAATATTCACTATGCATTGAATGGTGTGTATGAGTGTTGAGGAAAGGCCTAGGTATGTGTGACGCAGTAGAAATTAAGCCATGTGGGCCCTTGAAATGGCGGCTGCCTGACCTGTGAAGTGTGACAATGGGATGTGAGGTCAATGCGCTGGCGTGGCACACCGTGGCGCAAAGCCGCATTGGTTAACATTGAAACCTATGGGTTTCAGGAGCCAATGACGATGTGCGCCAGCGGTCGCGGTACGCACCGCCGCGGGCGTGACCGCCATTTTCTATCAGCTTAATCACTCGATACCTGATCTTCCACAGGAGAGGACCTATACTGTAAGTGCTGCTGTGACCTTTGTCGGGAAGAGACAATGGCTGCTGCGACTGGGGAAAGGGCCCCTGCCTTCACTTCTGAAGAATTGGAGAAACTCGTGGATGGGGTCCTCCCCCAGTATGCGCTACTCTACGGTCCTCCAGACCAACAGGTAAGTACACTGGGAGCATGCTTTGTGGGCAATGCCTGGGTTGAGTCGGGTGGATGAAAGATGGTGGGGAGGGGAGCGATTGAGTCATGCATCAGACGACAGATGAGAGCATGTGCCACATGACAAGGGTGGGGATGGGGGGCCACTCACATCGAGCATGCAGAAGGTGATGACAATTTTTCTCTCCCTGTACATGTCACATAGGTCAGCGCCCACCAGAAAATCATGATTTGGCGTGCCATCGCCAAGGACGTCCGGACACTGGGGGTCCACAACAGACGGGGCATCCACTGCCGAAAGAGGTGGGAGGACATCCGCCGCGGGAGCAGGAAGACGGCGGAGGCTCTGCTGGGGATGGCCTCCCAACGTAGGAGGGGTACCAGTATTCAATTGACCCCCCGGATGTCCCGGATCCTGGCGGTGGCCTACCCCGATTTGGATGGGCGCGTGAGGACATCACAGCAGACACAAGGGGGTGAGTACACTCTCATTCTGGTGACTTTGCGCGCAGTGGAGGTGTCTGGGTGGGGTAGGAGGGCTGTGGGTCTCCCTAGGCCAGGGCGAATTCTGTAGGCTAGGCCCCTCCGTAAGGCATGGCCCTGTGCCCCCGCCCCCCACCTCTGTAGGGTGCCAAGTTCAGGTATCCATGTCCCTGTGTCATCTATGTGTGCAGTTGTAGTCGATAGGCTTGTAGGCCATGTCCCACGGATTGCGTAGTGGACCCCAAGTGCGCCACGTAGTGCAGGGGGCTTCTGTGTCTGTCTCGTCCGCCAACGGTAGCGGTAATCCATGCACTCAACATGTCTTTATTTCTCCCCCCCCCCCCCTTTTTTGTGGTCTTCCTGTTCATGTGTGCATCAGCATCATCAGGCGGAGGAGAAGTGGCATCGGAGCACGAGGGAGCTGCATCTCACATGGCCATGGCGGGCCATGCAACTGACTCGGATTTCACCAGTGAGACGGAGGGCGAGGGGAGCTCCACAGCGGGGACTCGTGCTGATGTCAGTGGCAGCGACTCGTCCTTTGAAGGGAGCTCCCTTGTGGTGGCAGCAACATCCGTGCCCCCCGCAACAACAGGTATAGCCGCCACCCAGCGCACCAGCACCGCCCTCCCAGCAGCCCCTCAGCCTTCGCCCTGGGCCCGCTCACCCAGGAAGGTGGGCATCTCCTTCGCCCCAGGCACCTCAGGCCCTGCCCCAGTCACCCCTGCTGCCCTCAGTGAGGAGGTCATTGACCTCCTGAGGACCATCATTGTTTGGCAGTCTACCCTTTTGAATGCCATCCAGGGTGTAGAAAGGGAGGTGCACCGGAGTAATGCATACCTGGAGGGCATTCATTCGGGTCAGGCTGCCCATCAGCGATCGTTCAACGCTCTGGCCTCAGCACTGACGGCAGCAATTGTCCCTGTCTCTAGCCTCCCCCCTCCAACTTCCTCCACCCAGACCCAATCCCCAGTACCTCTGCCTATCCCAGACACACCATCAGACCAGCCTGCACACACCTCAACACCCAAGGGAAGTTCATCCAGACATAAGCACCACACATCACACAGGCATTCACACAAGCAACATCCACATGCAGACATACCAACAGCCACTGCCTCCACTGTGTCCCCCTCCTCCTCGTCTCCCTCCTCCCTCCCTGTGACGTCTCCACTCACACTTGCGTGCACAACAACTTCAGCCACTACGTCCATCACCAGCACACCCACCAGAACACTCCGCACACGTGCAGTCACCACCCCCACTACCATTTACACGTCCCCTGTGTCCTCTCCCAGTGTGTCTGTCACCCCCTCTTCCAAACCACACAAACGCAAGCAGCCACCCACCCAACAGCCATCCACCTCACGACAGCCTCCAGCCCAAGCACCTGCACCCAAAGACACCAGACTTCACACTCCTAAAACCACATCCTATTCCTCCACTCCCATACCCACTACACCTACCCATACTCTTTCCAAATTGCTTTTCCTTGCCAACCTTAACCTCTTTCCAACAACTCCCCCACCCCGTCCATCTCATAAGACTGCAATCAGCAATTCAGCCACCACCAAACCAGGACCTATCAGGACTGTGGAGTCCCCCACCCTCAAGGGCAACAACTCCGGCGAGGAGCCAAGGCACGGCCAGCCCACCCCCGGAAAAGCACCCAAAAGTTAGCAGTGCCCGGCGCGAGAGGCCACGGACACCAGGGACCAAAATCCCTACCCTGGCTCCGTCTGGAAGTGGGGTGCCACCTGGCACACCGCCAAAGGTGTCAAAGGGCCACAGACGACCAGGGAAGGGTGGGATGGGCAGCTCGCCCGACAAGTCCGGCAGCAGTCCAGCTGCCCAGGAGTGCCCCACCAGCCCCCTCCCAGGTGTGCAGGAGGACACCCAGAGGCCCGGTACGGCAGCCCAGGAGGGCCCCGCAAGCCAACGGACAGATGGGCAGGAAGGCCCTGCCAGCCACATGCCAGGTGGCGAGTGACACCCATGCCTGGGCCGGAACCGCTGAACTGGGCCCTTTCAAACAAGCACCGCTGAACTGGGCCCTTTCAATCAAGCACCGCTGAACTGGGCACCGCCGTCTCAAGCACCGCTGAACAGGGCACCGCCATCTCAAGCACCGCTGAACTGGGCACCGTCGTCTCAAGCACCGCTGAACTGGGCACCGCCGTCTCAAGCACCGCTGAACAGGGCACCGCCGTCTCAAGCACCGCTGAACAGGGCACCGCCGTCTCAAGCACCGCTGAACAGGGCACCGCTGAACTGGGCACCGCCGTCTCAAGCACCGCTGAACAGGGCGCCGCCGTCTCAAGCACCGCTGAACAGGGCCCTTCATCTCAAGCACCGCTCCGCTGGGCCCTTCATCTCAAGCACCGCTCCGCTGGGCACCGCCGTCTCAAGAACCGCTGAACTGGGCACCGCCGTCTCAAGCACCGCTGAACAGGGCACCGCCGTCTCAAGCACCGCTCCGCTGGGCACCGCCGTCTCAAGCACCGCTGAACAGGGCACCGCCGTCTCAAGCACCGCTCCGCTGGGCCCTTCATCTCAAGCACCGCTCCGCTGGGCACCGCCGTCTCAAGCACCGCTGAACAGAGCACCGCCGTCTTAAGCACCGTTCCGCTGGGCCCTTCATCTCAAGCACCGCTCCGCTGGGCACCGCCGTCTCAAGCACCGCTGAACAGGGCACCGCCGTCTCAAGCACCGCTCCGCTGGGCCCTTCATCTCAACTGCTCCGCTGGGCCCTTCATCTCAAGCACCGCTCCGCTGGGCACCGCCGTCTCAAGAACCGCTGAACTTGGCACCGCCTTCTCAAGCACCGCTGAACAGGGCACCGCCGTCTCAAGCACCGCTGAACAGGGCCCTTCATCTCAAGCACCGCTCCGCTGGGCCCTTCATCTCAAGCACCGCTCCGCTGGGCACCGCCGTCTCAAGAACCGCTGAACTGGGCACCGCCGTCTCAAGCACCGCTGAACAGGGCACCGCAGTCTCAAGCACCGCTGAACAGGGCCCCTCATCTCATGCACCGCTCCGCTGGGCCCTTCATCTCAAGCACCGCTCCGCTGGGCAACGCCGTCTCAAGAACCGCTGAACTGGGCACAGCCGTCTCAAGCACCGCTGAACAGGGCACCGCCGTCTCAAGCACCGCTGAACAGGGCACCGCCGTCTCAAGCACCGCTGAACTGGGCACCGCCGTCTCAAGCACCGCTGAACAGGGCACCGCCGTCTCAAGCACCGCTGAACTGGGCCCTTCATCTCAAGCACGCTCCGCTGGGCACCGCCGTCTCCAGAACCACTGAACTGGGCCCTTCATCTCAAGCACCGCTGGCCCATTGGCGGAAGGGGCAGGCCCGCATCTGTGTCGGGCAGGGCTGCACGAGGCACTCTGGGCACTAGTCCCCCTCCAGTTCCACTTGAGAGACTGTGGCTTTGCACTCCCCAGGATTGAACAGTGGGCAACCCACCCACTGTAGAGACTTGAGAGACTGTGGCTTTGCACTCCCCAGGATGGAACAGTGGGCAAGCCACCCACTGTAGAGACTTGAGAGACTGTGGCTTTGCACTCCCCAGGATATCGCAGTGGGCAACCCACCCACTGTAGAGACTTGAGAGACTGTGGCTTTGCACTCCCCAGGATGGAACAGTGGGCAAGCCACCCACTGTAGAGACTTGAGAGACTGTGGCTTTGCACTCCCCAGGATATGGCAGTGGGCAACTCACCCACTGTAGAGACTTGTGAGACTGTGGCTTTGCACTCCCCAGGATGGGACAGTGGCCATGGAGGCCCCTCGTGGATCTGGCGTTGTGTACTCATGTGGCTGAGGTGCCCCCCCTTCCCTTCCCCCTGAGGTGCCTGTAGTTTTTCTATCTGATGCCCCTGCAGTGTTCTCTCCGTTGGTGTCAGGTATCTTGTGTGGGCCTTGCCCATGTGATTTGGGCCCAGTGGTCCACGGACAATGACAGCTAGAATTATCGGACTTTTAATATTTATGTATATATTAGTTTTAAATGTGTGATATTTTTATAAGGCAATAATACAATATATTTGACTGTTTATGATCTATTCCTTTTGTCTTTGCATTCTTTCGGGGGGGTTTGGGGGTTGTAACAGTGATGTATTGCTATGCATTGATGTGCGTGTTGTAGTGGGTGGGGGTGGGTGTGTCGCGTATGTGTGTCCCCGTAATATTTTCTCCTCCCCCCTCCCCTGTGTCGTAGGTGCAGTACTCACCGTTGTCTTCTGCGCCGGCGTTCGTGCTCCTGGTAGAGGAGCAGGAATACAATAGCTGGTAGGATGTGTAATTCGGGTTTCATGCTGTCCAGATTCCTCGTGGGGTGTATGGAGGTGAGCGTTTTCGGTTTGAAATGTCTGTTTCCGCCGTGTTTTTATTGGCGGGGCTACCGCCCCGGAAAAGGTGGCGGATTGGTGGGTTGTGATAGGGTGGGCGGTACATTGTCTTCCGCCTGTCTGTTGGCGGTGACCGCCGCGCTGTTTGTTTGTCCTGCCATGGCGGTCGGAGTGTTAAAGTGGCGGTCTCTGTTGGCGGTTTTCGCCAGGGTCAGAATTCCATTTTTTTAACCGCCAGCCTGTTGCCGGGTTAGCCGCCGCTTTAACACCGACCGCCAGGGTTGGAATGACCCCCCTAATATTTCCTGTAATTAAATATAGCATGCTGAAACGAAAAGCATGTTGCCAAAAAGCTCCACTTTGTGCAGATCATTTTAGAACAACAGATAATAAGAATAGAAAGCATTTAAACCTCATCTGTAATGATGATTAATGACTTACATCTCATTTTGTCTCCTGACTGTGGCAAAAGAAACTATTATGCCACAACTCAACTGTGATAAGTTATTACAGTTGAACATACCAGTAATTTTCTACTACTAAAATCTCAGCTATAAAAAGGAAACTGGAGTCATATTTTCCTACTGGGTTTGCTGGCTTTCATTTAATACATATGGGATCAGGTACCCTATGCATACATTACAAGGATATTACAAGTCATAGAGCAGTCCTGTGAACATATAGAGAAATTAAGCCAAAAGCTGAGTTCTTTTATAGGGTCATGGAACTCTGAATTGACTTGTAAAATCCTTTTAAAATATGCCTAGGGGCATGCCTACAATACATGATCTCACCATCACCCTTCCAACAACTCTCTTAAATTCGTAGTATCATGCTGCTTATCAGTGGCAACCTTCAGGTTTAAAATATGGTGGGGTGCCATGGGCCAAACTCACCATATTTGTGGCTCCCTCTCAGTGCGGCACTTCTCTCCCGCATCCATGAGCAGCAATGGAAGGACTTCCTTCCTGCTCAGTGGAACAGTACTCCAATCAATCCTGGAGCTGCTCCCATGCTATCTTCAGCATGAGAGCAGCTATAGGGTTGGTGGAAGCAGGCTAACAACAGCGCTCATTTTGAGGCTCAAGTCTGTGCCAACAATCCCTGGGGCTGTTTGACAGTCCTGAGATTGCTGTGTCTCTAATGCACATGTTGGGCTGGCCGTACCTAGACAGCTGGCCAACTCAACATGTGCACAGAAAGGGGCAGCAGTCATCCTTCAATTGCAGGATGCAGCCCCGATCCATGCCCTCACGCTCGCGCTGTACACAGCGTGAACATGAGGGCAAAATAAAATGGCATTGTTATGCCATTTTATTTATTTATGTTTGCCTGCTGCATTTGCAGCTGGTTGGGGCAACGCTCCTCTGCTCCTTAGGAGGAACCGCCCCTGCTGTTTATATGAAGTAGGTGGTATGGTTACAGAAATGGGGAATGTAAGTGTGGAATTTAAAACACCAAAAAGCATTTAGTAATGTGTTTCAAAAAGAATGAGTTTAATGTAAGTCAGATTTTAAAAATGTAACTTAGAATCCATTAAAACATTCATATTTAGAAAAAGGATTGTAGATGAGAATGTGTGGAAACATGCAAAGAGTCTTTGTGTTTCCTGTAGAGACCCATAGGCCTGAAAACATAAACAAGTTGCTTAAATAGCTCATTTCTGCTGATCACAGTTCCTTTCTGCTGTTTACACTGTAGCTGTAATTATGTTCTATGATGTGCCTTGTGCTTTGACTGCTGTCAGCAGATATTATAATGTCACAACTCAACTGCGGTAAGTTATTACTTTTGAGCAGCGACATCAATTCATTATTACAGGTGACGAGAGACAACACAGTTAGATTTCAATGAGAAAATTAGGGACAGGCTTTGTTGAGGCTGCAGTCTCCCAAGTAGGAAAACACAAGTACATCCCAGATGGGTCAAATAAAACGAAAAAAACACATATCTTTAATACACTAAAGCAACATTTTCTTGAAGACTGTATAGAGTACCATCTGTTCTAATTTGAATCCCTTTCTCTAAAAATGTGTAAAATTACTTAGCCTCAGTGGCTACCAAAATGAAGGGATATTTTGTACCACAATCAGTAGCAGTTCATACTGCAATTTAGTTGACCAATGTAATGTTTCTTTCTATCAAAATATGAATTATGAGGCTACTATGAGGATATTACAATGGCCAACACCTATCTTTATTTTCACTAGGCTTGTGCATTGTCAATTTGTTATATATCTTAACTTATTAAGACTAAACCCAGGCCAACGAAGGCTTGCTCATATCTATGGATGTTCATGCCATCTAGGATATTCAGATGGACCAATTGATAATTAGGTAAAACCTGAGAGTTAAGTACCTCTGAGATATCCTATGCCTCCCTGTCCCAACTCCTTAATTGCCTCACGGACCCAGATTATTTGCATGAAGTTGCCCTCTTCCATCTACCAATTCAGACTTACTTGTAAGAAATCTTATTTCATGTGCAATTGTTAGACTCTAGAGTAATATTTGTTGTAACTAATTAAATCGATTAGATAATGGGGGTCATTCCAACCCTGGCGGTCGGTGTTAAAGCGGCGGCCAACCCGCCAACAGGCAGGCGGTGCAAAAAATGGAATTCTGACCCTGGCGGGAACCGCCAACACAGACCGCCACTTTAACACTCCGACCGCCACGGCAGGACAAACAAACAGCGCGGCGGTCACCGCCAACAGACAGGCGGCAGACAATGTACCGCCCACCCTATCACAACTCACCAATCCGCCACTTTTTCCGGGGCGGGAGCCCCGCCGATAAAAACATGGCGGAAACAGACTACGAACAGGAAAACGCTCACCCTACACACTCCACGAGGAATCTGGACAGCATGGAACCAGAACTACACATCCTACCAGCAATTGTCTACCTGCTCCTCTACCAGGAGCACGAACGCCGGCGCAGAAGACAACGGTGAGTACTGCACGTACGACACAGGGGAGGGGGGAGGAGAAAAGAATACAGGCACAAACATACGCGACACCCCCCTCCCACCCAACTACCTACACACCAATGCAGAGCAACAACTCAGAGTGACACCCCCCAAACTCCCCGGAAGAATGCAAAGACAAAATAATATGTTATTGGAATTCAAATATATTGTAAGGCTAAGTAAATAAGTAAGTCGAACATCCCATAACTATAAACACATATGTAAATTGTCCCGTCAAAATTGGCTTTCTGTCATTGTACGTGGGCCAATGGTCCTCAACACATGGGCAAAGCCCACACATGAGACCCGAATCCATTGGAGAGAACACTGCAGGGACATCAGATAGGAAAACTGCAGGCACCTCAGGGAGAAGGGAAGGGGGGGCACCTCAGCCACATGAGTCCACGACGCCAGATCCACGAGGGGCCTCCATGGCCACTGTTCAATCCTGGGGAGTGCAAAGCCACAGTCTCTCAAGTCCCTACAGTGGGTGGCTTGCCCACTGTGCCATCCTGGGGAGTGCAAAGCCACAGTCTCACAAGTCCCTACAGTGGGTGGCTTGCCCACTGTGCCATCCTGGGGAGTGCAAAGCCACAGTCTCTCAAGTCCCTACAGTGGGTGGCTTGCCCACTGTGCCATCCTGGGGAATGCAAAGCCACAGTCTCACAAGTTCCTACAGTGGGTGGCTTGCCCACTGGGCCATCCTGGGGAGTGCAAAGCCACAGTCTCACAAGTGGATGACAGACTCCAGCGGTACTGGAGGAGTCTTGGTGCCCAGAGTGTATCGTGCAGCCCTGTCGGACACGGATCCGGCCCTGCCCCTTCTGCCAATGTGTCAGCGGTGCTTGAGTTGAAGGGCCCAGCGGAGCGGTGCTTGAGAGGAAGGGCCCAGCGGAGCGGTGCAGAGACGGCGGTGCCCAGCGGAGCGGTGCTTGAGAGGAAGGGCCCAGCGGAGCGGTGCTTGAGAGGAAGGGCCCAGCGGAGCGGTGCAGAGACGGCGGTGCCCAGCGGAGCGGTGCTTGAGAGGAAGGGCCCAGCGGAGCGGTGCTTGAGTTGAAGGGCCCAGCGGAGCGGTGCTTGAGAGGAAGGGCCCAGCGGAGCGGTGCTTGAGTTGAAGGGCCCAGCGGAGCGGTGCTTGAGAGGAAGGGCCCAGCGGAGCGGTGCTTGAGAGGAAGGGCCCAGCGGAGCGGTGTTGAGACGGCAGTGCCCTGTTCAGCGGTGCTTGTCTTGAAGGGCCCTGTTCAGCGGTTCTTGAGACGGCGGGGCCCTGTTCAGCGGTGCTTGTCTTGAAGGGCCCTGTTCAGCGGTGCTTGTCTTGAAGGGCCCTGTTCAGCGGTTCTTGAGACGGCGGGGCCCTGTTCAGCGGTGCTTATCTTGAAGGGCCCTGTTCAGCGGTTCTTGAGACGGCGGGGCCCTGTTCAGCGGTGCTTGTCTTGAAGGGCCCTGTTTAGCGGTGCTTGTCTTGAAGGGCCCTGTTCAGCGGTTCTTGAGATGGCGGGGCCCTGTTCAGCGGTGCTTGTCTTGAAGGGCCCTGTTCAGCGGTTTTTGAGATGGCGGTGCCCTGTTCAGCGGTGCTTGTCTTGAAGGGCCCTGTTCAGCGGTTCTTCACATGTGTCTCCAGGGCACCAGATCTGGCCAATATATGGTGTTCACTCGCCATCCGACTTCTCGCTTGCGGGGCCCTCCTGTGCTGGTGTCCCGTGCCCGTGGGTGTCCTCCTTCACCCCTGGAATGGGTCTGGTGGGGCCCTCCTGGGCAGCTCGCCTGCTGCCGGACTTGTCGGCCGTGCTGCCCTTGCCATCCTTGCCTGATCCTCTGTGTCCCTTGCCTCCCTTTGGATATGTGCCAGGTGGCACCCCACTTCCTGACGGTGCCAGGGTGGTGCCTGTGGAGGCTGTCGTCTCTGTCCTCTCGCGCCGGCCCTTGCCTTTTTTGGATTTCTTCCCAGGGGGGTGGGCTGGCTGTCCCTTTGCTGCTGGCCGATGTAGCTGCCCTCGAAGGTGGTGGACTCTAATATCCCTGGACTATGGTCCTTGTAGGTCCAGGGCTTATGCTGGCTGAGGTGCTGATTGGACTTTTACGAGATGGAGGGTGTGGGTCAGGTGATGGAAAGAGGTTAAGTTTGGAGAGGAAAAACTTTTTAGGAGCAATGGGAAGGGTAGGTGCATTGGGTATGGGAGTGGAGGAAGAGGATGTGGTTGTAGGAGAGTCAAGTGTGCTGTGGTTGGGTGCAGGTGCTTGTGACGGAGGCTGTTGTGAGGTGGATGGCTGTTGGGTGGGTGGCTGCCTGCGTTTGTGTGGTTTGGAAGAGGGGGTGACAGACACACTGGGAGAGGACACAGGGGACGTGTAAATGGCAGTGGGGGTGGTGACTGCACGTGTGCGAAGTGTTCTGGTGGGTGTGCTGGTGATGGACGTAGTGGCTGATGACGTGGTGCATGCAAGTGTGAGTGGAGACGTCACAGGGAGGGAGAAGGGAGACGAGGAGGAGGGGGACACAGAGGAGGCAGTGGCTGTTGGTATGTCTGCATGTGGATGTTGCTTGTGTGAATGCTTGTGGGATGTGTGGTGCTTATGTTTGGATGAGGTGACCTTGGGTGTTGAGGTGTGTGCAGGCTGGTCTGTAGGTGTGTCTGGGATAGGCAGAGGGACAGGGGAGTGGGACTGGGTTGAGGGAGTTGGAGGAGGGAGGCAGGGACAATGGCTGCCGTCATTGCTGAGGCCAGAGCGTTGAACGATCGCTGATGGGCAGCCGGACCCGAATGAATGCCCTCCAGGTATGCATTGCTCCGATGCACCTCCCTTTCCACCCCCTGGATGGCATTCAAAAGGGTAGACTGCCCAACAATGAGCGTCCGGAGGAGGTCAATGACCTCCTCACTGAGGGCAGCAGGGGTAACTGGGGCAGGGCCTGAGGTGCCTGGGGCGAAGGAGATGCCCGCCTTGGTGTGCGAGCGGGCACGGGGCGAACACTGAGGGGCTGCTTGGAGGGCAGAGCTGGTGCGCTGGGTGGCGGCTGTACCTGTTGTTGCGATGGGCACGGATGTTGCCGCCACCACAAGGGAGCTCCCTTCCGAGGACGTGTCGGTGTCGCTGATGTCTCCACGTGTCCCCGTTGTGGAGCCCCCCTCGCCCTCCGTCTCACTGGTGAAATCAGAGTCCGTTGCATGGCCCTCCGGGGCCATGTGAGATGCAGCTCCCTCGTGCTCCAATGCCACTTCACCTCCGCCAGATGATGCTAATGCACACATGAACAGGAAGAGCAGACAAAAAAAGGGGGGGGGGGAGAAATAAAGACATGTTGAGTGAATGCATTGGCAACACAGTTGGCGGAGAGGACAGACACAGAAGCCCCCTGCACTACGCCGCGCACTTGGAGTACACTACTCAATCAGTGAGACTTGGCCTACAAGCCAATGGACGACATCTGCACACATAGGTGACACAAGGCCATGAATAGCTGTACTTGGCACCCTACAGAGCTGGAGGGCGGGGGCACAGGGCCATGCCTTACGGAGGGGACTAGCCTACAGAAATCGCCCTGGCCTAGGGATACCCACATCCCTCCTCCCCCACCCAGACACCTCCACTGCGCGCTAAGATAGCAGAATGTGCTTGTACTCACCCCCTTGTGTCTGCTGTGATGTCCTCACGCGCCCATCCAAATCTGGGTAGGCCACCGCCAGGATCCGAGACATCAGGGAGGTCAATAGACGAGTGGCACCCCTCCTACGTTGGGAGGCCTTCCCCAGCAGAGCCTCCGCGGTCTTTCTGCTCCCGCGGCGGATGTCCTCCCACCTCTTGTGGCAGTGGGTGCCCCGTCTGTTGTGGCCCCCCATGGTCCGGACGTCCTTGGCGATGGCACGCCAAATGTCGACTTTCTGATGGGCGCTGACCTATGTGACACGTACAGGGAGAGAAAACAAAATATCAACATTTTCTGCATGCTCGATGTGAGTGTCCCCCCATCCCCACCCTTGCCATGTGGCACATGCTCTCATCTGTCA
Organism: Pleurodeles waltl; assembly: GCF_031143425.1. Taxonomy (NCBI): domain Eukaryota; kingdom Metazoa; phylum Chordata; class Amphibia; order Caudata; family Salamandridae; genus Pleurodeles; species Pleurodeles waltl. The sequence goes on along the minus strand of NC_090449.1, from coordinate 650,418,254 downwards.
TTTGATGCATGCCTCATACGCTCCCCTCCGCATCTTCGTTCATTCACCCCACTCAACCCAGGCATTGCCCACAAAGCATGGTCCCAGTGTACTAACCTGTTGGTCTGGAGGACCGTAGAGTAGCGCATACTGGGGGAGGACCCCATCCACGAGTTTCTCCAATTCTTCAGAAGTGAAGGCAGGGGCCCTTTCCCCAGTCGCAGCAGCCATTGTCTCTTCCAGACCGAGGTCACAGCAGCACTTGCAGTATAGGTCCTCTCCTGTGGATGATCAGGTCTCGAGTGATTAAGCTGAGAGAAAATGGCGGTCACGCCCGCGGCGGTGCGTACCGCGGCGGTGCGTACCGCGACCACCGGCGCACTTCGTCATTGGCTCCTGAAACCCATAGGGTTCTATGTTAACCAATGCGGCTTTGCGCGGCGGTCTTCGACCGCCTACCGCCACGGTGTGCCACGCCAGCGCATTGACCTCACATCCCATTGTCACACTTCACAGGTCAGGCAGCCGCCATTTCAAGGGCCCACATGGCTTAATTTCTACTGCGTCACACAGGCCTAGGCCTTGCATTGCCACTCATACAAGCCATTCAATGCATAGCGAATCGTGTACTGTGCAAGCTGTGGGAACGTACCTGTGGTTTGCTTGACTCTGTGCTCCATGTTGTCCTTCCTAGGCACCGTCCGCTGGGACTTGCGAGGAGATGGAGGAATGTTCCTGTGTACAGACCGCTGGTGGACCTGTCGACAATGGAAGAAAGACACGTCATACTGACATACAGACTTGACCGAGCCACTATACAGGAACTGTGTGCCCAGCTGGAGCCAGACCTGATGTCACCCATTCGCCAACCCACAGGGATTCCCCCTCTGGTGCAGGTTCTGTCAGTACTCCATTTTTTGGCAAGTGGATCATTCCAAACAACAGTGGCCATTTCATCAGGGATGTCTCAGCCTATGTTTTCTAAGGTTTTGTCCAGAGTGTTGTCTGCCCTGATGAAATACATGCGGAGCTACATCATTTTCCCTGAGGTGGGCGATTTGGCTACAGTGAAGGGTGATTTCTATGCCCTTGGACATATTCCTAACATTATTGGTGCCATTGATGGGACCCATGTGGCTTTGGTTCCCCCCAGTGAAAGTGAACAGGTGTACAGGAACAGAAAAAGTTATCATTCTATGAATTTCCAGGTGGTCTGTTTGGCTGACCAGTACATCTCCCATGTAAATGCCAAGTTCCCTGGGTCAGTGCATGACGCGTACATCATGCGAAATAGCAGCATCCCTTATGTGATGGAACAGCTACAGACACCGTGTGTGGCTAATTGGTGACTCTGGTTACCCCAACCTGTTGTGGCTACTGACCCCAGTGAGGAATCCCCGGACCAGGGCAGAGGAACGGTACAATGAGGCCCATGGGCGGACTAGGAGGGTGATCGAGCGAACCTTCGGCCTCCTGAAGGCCAGGTTTAGGTGCATGCATATGACAGGTGGATCCCTAATGTACTCACCGAAGAAGGTGTGCCAGATCATCGTGGCCTGCTGTATGCTTCACAACCTGGCTTTGCGACGCCAGGTGCCTTTCCTGCAGGAGGATGGTCCAGAGGGTGGTGTTGTGGCAGCTGTGGAGCCTGTGGAGAGTGAAGAGGAGGAAGACGACGGGGACGACACAGACAACAGGGACACAGTGATACAACAGTATTTTCAATAACACACAGGTACGAATCAACACCGCCATTTTACATGTACTTACAGTCTCCTGCCTCTCTACTGTCTGAGTTTCCCCCCAGTTTATGTTAACTGAGTTGTGACTTTCCCTTCCGTTTTCAGAGATGTGGGCCCCACTGCGTGACCTCTGCTTTGTTTGCCCATGGACTACAGCTGTGTGACAGTGGTATGTTGTCATCACAATGTAACTGATCATTTTGGCACCGTTATGTCTAATACATTTGTTCAAAATACAAGCAGACTCCAGATAATTTTAGTGCAATAAGTGATTTTATTTAAGTGCTAAATTTAGGGACATGGTTGAAAATCGGTGATGGGTGATGGTGGAGTAATGTCCATGGCAGAGTCCAGCTTTTCAGTCTCACAGGTGCATTGTCCATATGCCTGTGGAAGGATGGAGCAGGGGCAGTTCAAGGTTGGACAGGGTGACAATGTGGGACAGTGGGATGACATCAGGGGGTATCCTTTGCTGGCGGGGGTCTTGGCATCCTACTCTGTCTTCTTCCTAGATCTCAGGTACCGCTTGCGGGGTGGTTCTTCTTCTGCAGGAGATGGGGTTCTGGTGGCCTGTTGTTGTGCTTGGGCCTCCTGTCCACTAGCGCCGGCGGAGGTGGTAGGCTGTTCCTGGTCCATGCTAGTGACAGGGGCCCTTTGTGGTGCCACATGGTCCCGCAATGTGGTGACAATCTGGGTAAGAGCCACGACGATGGTCCCCATTGCGGAACTGATGGCTCGGAGTTCTTCCCTGAACCCCATGTACTGTTCCTCCTGCAGTACCTGGATCTCCTGGAACCTGGCCAGTACCGTAGCCATCGTCTCCTGGGAGCGGTGGTATGCTCCCATGATGGAGGAGAGGGCCTCGTGGAGAGTGGGTTCCCTGGGCCTGTCCCCCCCTGTCGCACAGCAGCCCTCCCAGTTCCCCTGTTTCCCTGGGCCTCTGTCCCCTGGACCGTGTGCCCACTACCACTGCCCCCAGGTCCCTGCTGTTGTTGGGGTGGTGGGTCAACCTGGGTGCCCTGTAGTGGTGGACACACCGCTGATTGACGTGTCCTGGAGACAGAGGCATGGGCCCGCTGGGTGGGAGCTGTGCTGGTGTTCCCAGAGGGGGGTAGGTCTGCTATGGCCTGTGGCTGTGTGAGGGGAACCGACTGTCCCAAGGTCCCCGATGGGCCGGGCTGGTCATCTGGGTCCAGGGAGACAGAGCTGCTGTCGTCACTGGGGGCCTCTTCTGGGGGTGGGATGGACATTTCTGGACCCTCCTGGGCGATGTGGTGGCATTCGGGTCCTGCAGGGGTATAAGAGTATGGTTATTGCTTGTGTGTGTGCCATAGTGTGCAATGGGTGGGTGGCCGTGGACCCCAGTGCTGGCATTCCCTTGTGGGGCTGTTGTGACGGTGGCTTGTGGGGGAGATGGGTATGTGCAGTGGGCATGCTTTGGTGATGGGTGTCCATGCTTTGTGGACGCATGCAGGGCTGGGTGTTGGGATGGGTGGGTTGTGATGGTGAGCCATTTGCAAGGAGTTGGTGTGATGGGGGTGGGGGTGAGGGTGGGGGTATGATTTGGCATGCAGGTGGGGTGGGGGGAATGAAGTAGTGAAGATTTGACTTACCAGAGTCCATTCCTCCAGCTACTCCTGCGAGGCCCTCACGATGCAGGATGTGCAAGACTTGCTCCTCCCATGCTGTAAATTCCGGGGGAGTAGGTGGGGGTCCGCCGCCAGTCTTCTGCACCGCAATGTTGTGCCTTGATACCATGGAACGCACCTTCCCCTGTAGGTCGTTCCACCGCTTCCTGATGTCGTCCCGATTTCGTGGATGCTGTCCCACAGCGTTGACCCTGTCCACTATTCTTTGCCATAGCTCCATCTTCCTGGCAATGGTGGTGTGCTGCACCTGTGTCCCGAAGAGCTGGGGCTCTACCCGAACTATTTCCTCCACCATGACCCTGAGTTCTGCGTCAGTAAACCTGGGGTGTCTTTGGGGTGCCATGGGGTGGTTTGGATGAGGTGAGGGGTGGTGTATGTGTTGTAGAGTGTGGTGAGTGTGGTGGTGTATGGTGTTTTGTGCGTGGATATTGTGTGGGTGATGTTGTGATTTGCCTCTGTGTGATGGTGTACTCTATTCTGTGCTGTCTCTCTCTGGCCTTCAGTCGCAATTGTGGTCGTAAGGGTTTGTGGGTGATGTGGGTGTGTGTTTTATATTGTAATGGGTGTGTGGGAGTGGTGTGTGTATGTGTCTCAGGTGTGTGTATTTTGAATTGTCCAATGTGGCTGTGTTTTGTAAAGGTGTGTGTATTTTGAGCGCAGCGGTGTGTACCGCCAATGGAATACCGCGGTTGAAAGACCGCTGAGGGGATTTGTGGGTCGGAATAGCATGGGCGTATTTCTGTTGGCGGTGTTATGGTGGTCTTCTGACCGGCGGTAAGCGCCTTTTACCGCCGAGGTCAGAATGACCCCCAATATCTCAGAGAGATGGCAGTGTCTCTAGCAGCTATGAGAGTGTGAGAGTGTGCATTTTCTACTATGTTTAATAATGATTTTCATACTAAAAATGTGTAATGAACTAGCGTGTAAAGCGAGTAACTTTTGAAATGTTTGTTTTTCTGTTCTTGGCTGAGCAAAATAATATAAATACAAATAATACACTGTTCCAGTTAATGAAGGAAAGGATACTAGGTAGGGAGTCCTAATCTTTAGGAGCAAAAACCTCACACACCCAGGAGGGTGTCATGCTTCATCATCGGAGTTGCTCCTCGTCAGACTGGCACTGCAATGTCTGACGGGCACCACCCCAAAGGGGGGGCTCTTTGCCGGAGATCTTAATAGATGATGCCACTACCCTGTATGAGAGTGAGAGGTGAGGAGATCAAAAAGAGGTGGATAACAGTTTAAAATTGACTCTCTGAAATCAGAATGGGTGATCTATTTAATAATCTGTCTAGAAGTCAGAGGCCAAGGTTAAAAATAATGAGAGTGAAACAGAGGCAATGGTCAATCACTCTGTGATAAAAAAGAAGAAAAAGCGAGGGCGGGGAATTACCAAGCCATCCCTCATCAGGGTCAACATGTTTCGCGTCGCTGGTGGCCCAGCTGGGTCCGGTGACGCTTCTTCAGAACCAATTAGCTAAATGTATCTCCAAATCTTAAATACTATGGGTAATTAAACACTGTAATTGTCAGTACAAGAGTATCCAGTCACTTACACTAGTATGTAGAGGAAATACTATTCCTATCAGTCGCCCTGTAATACAAAAGTTAAAACAGGTGAAGTATCACTAAATATCTATATAGTGACATCTGCATCAGCATCACAAAAGAGGGAAACAAATGGTATCTGTCCACTGGTGGGGAAACAGTGATAGTGGTAACACGTGATTGTGCGAGTGCATGCACAAAAGTAAGGGCAAGCTTACCATCCCCGTTTAAGGAACGTGCTACATGTGACAACTCGGACCAGTCATCAGGTTCACAATTTATCTGGAGTGCAAGTGTGAAACAATCAAAAACAAAATTATAATAAAAAATTAAAAAATTATACCAATTGGTAACATGTATGTTCTATATACATAGAATAACCAACAACCATATAAGTGCGGGACACACATATTAGAAAAGTCATTGTAAATATATGTCGAGATCCTACATCACAAATAACTGATGAGATAAGAGCAAAATCTATCACTGAGAAGGGATCTAAAAGTGGTCCATAATTTGGCACAAGCATAGACATTCTGGGGGTCATTCTGACCCTGGCGGTCGGCGGTGAAGCGGCGGTAAGACCGCCAACAGGCTGGCGGTCTTTTTTCATGTATTCTGACCATGGCGGTTACCGCCATGGTCAGCCGCCGCTTCACCGTTCCGACCGCCGGGCTGGAGACCTGGGTCTCCAGCCCGTCGGTCGTCACATACCGCCGCCGGTATTCCAACCCGCCTGACCCCGGCTTACCGCCATGGATTTCATGGCGGTAAGCACTATCAGTGCCAGGGAATCCCTTCCCTGGCACTGATAGGGGTCTCCCCCACCCCCAACCCCCACCCCGACTCCCTCCCCTACCCCCCCCACCACCCCTGCCACCCCCAAAAGGTTGCAGGACCCCCGTCCCCCACCCCGATCCCCAACATATACACACATATACACACATACAGGCACGCATTCATGCACATACACACACCCCCCCGCATTCATGCACGCATTCACACGGCCCCTCAATATACACACACCACACCCCCATGCACGCACACAACTCACAACACCCCCCCACCCCCCTTCCCTAGCGGACGATCACCTTACCTGTTCCTGGTGATCCTCCGGGAGGGAACGGGCAGCTCCGCCGACACCGACACGCCAACAGAACACCGCCACAGCGAATCACAGGTCGTGATTCGCTGGGCGGTGTTCTGTTGGGGTGGCGGTGGAGGTGGAGCTACCTCCATTTCCCCGCCTGCCGCCAGTATGGCTGTTGGCGGCTCTTCGTCCGGAAACGGGCGGAGCGCTGCCAACAGTCAGAATGGCCCATGCGGAAGACCGCCAGCACTGGCGGTCTTCCGTACGGCGGTCCCTCGGCGGTCTATTGAAAAGACCGCCGAGGTCGTAATGACCCCCTCTGTGTACAAGATCTCTCAGAATCATGTCCTGCAGGCAAGGTTCGAGAAGAAACCAGGGCTAAATGAAAGACACCTGCTCGCAAAACTCGTATCTGAGTAGCAGAGCGTAATGTCGTCAGGACTAAAGTAAAGTCGGTGAAGAGCACTTACTAGTTGTGGGTGCTCCAGGCGGCGAGTAACCTACCCGGGTCCGCGCTTCCCGTCAGGATGGGGAGGCACGGTGGAGCCCGGTTAAAAGGGCGCCACTGCCGGAAGTTGTAATTACGGGACTCGGCTCAGGCGAACGAGTCACGAGATCCTCCCGAAAACAGTGAAAAAAGACTCGCGCGTCTGGGTCTGAGAGTAATGAACAGTAAAAAAGGACTGACAGTCAGATTCGGGAAGGACGCCCAGTCACGTGGTACTGAGGGATTGAAGATGGAAAGTGCAAAAAGACTCACTAATGGGAGTTCGAGCAAACTTAATAAACGAAGATCAAAAAACAGACTCTCAGAGTGGTCGAGAGTCAAAAGTGCATATCATTGATACGATAACATACAGGAGGGATAGAACTAATCGATCTCATCTAAATCAGGGGGCAGGGGCAAAACAGGTAGATAAAAAAACACCTGATGCGCCCAGGGAAAGGTATAGTCAACCTAACAACCCCAGAGGTTAGAACAGACTGTCAAAAGCATACCAGATGGGGTGAAGGTAAAAAAATAAAATGAGAATAGGGAACTGCTGGCTACTGGCCAAAGCTGGTCCAAGGGATGTCATAGTTGAGACCATTAATATGAGTCCGCAATTTAAACACCCAACGCTGTTCTAGTTCAAAAAGAGAATTAGAATTAGTATGTGAGTTGGTTTGTAGAACGACCCACCACATATCATCAGGTCTGTGTTGTGCTTCCAAAAAATGCATACTCAACTTAGTGGAAGCGCGGCCACATCTAATGTTACTACGATGTTCATTAATGCGTAGTTTGACCACGCGAGTGGTCATCCCCACATATTGTACTCCACAGGGGCAGGTGATCAAATATACACAATTGCGAGTATTGCAATTGGTATGCTTGAGGAGGTTCCAAATGCCTATACATTCAAGGACCAGAGACTTAAGTCGTTTTGTAAGGCTGCAGACATTGCAGTTGCCGCACGGGAAGTGCCCGGTAACCGGCGGAATGTCCCACAAAGGTGGCTGTCTAAGAGGACGGGAGGTCGTGATAGGTCTCGTGTGGACCAATAGATCTGATATTGGTAGTGCGTTTTAAAGCAAAGAGAGGTTTAGGGATCTGTAGACCACCACTGCATAGAATGGACCACCTCTTATTGATCACTTTTTTGATAGAGTTAGACATGGGGGTAAAGGTGGACACACAAGTCAGTTTGGTGTCAGCCGAACGTGGAATATTGGAAAGTAATGTGTCCCGATTGCAAAATTTGGCGCGCTTAAAAGAAGCTCGCACCACCGATTTGGGGTAATGGCGGTTCTCAAGTTTTGCAGACAGGTCATTGGCTTGAGAGATAAATGTAGACATATTGCTACTATTACGCCGTAGCCTGAGGAATTGTCCATATGGTAGGTTGTCTCTCAATGCTCTTGGATGGTGACTTTCATATAGCAGGAGACTGTTGCGGTCAGTCGTTTTATGGTACGTGCTCGTATGTAACTGGCCATCCTCAATCTTAATCAGTAAGTCTAAGAAAGGTATCTCAGTATTAGATACTGAAGATGTGAAGTTCAAAAAGGGGTCCAATGTATTAACCCAGATAGTGAATTGATTAACCTCTGTAAGAGTTCCTTGCCACACTATTAAAATATCGTCGATGTATCTGCGCCAGAGTTTGATGTTATCAAAAAATGGATTACTGGGTGGCAGAATGTAACGAGTCTCAAAATCGAACATATAGAGACAAGCGAGGCTCGGGGCGAAAGTGCTGCCCATCGAGCAAAATAATATTCAGACGCTATGGTTATTTTCCATGTTTCATAAAAGTGTTTTTGAAGTTTGTGGAGATGTACCCGCAGCTACCCTTAGTGGGCTGCACCGTTATGTCTCACAAGGTCATGTATTAACCAAGCATTGCATAAGTTGAAATGTCCTATTGTTTGAGAATGATACTAATCTGTTCTTTCCTCGAGGATCGAAGTAGATGAACACCGTAAAAATTTCTTCCTGAGAACAAGATACTCAAGAGGCGATGAGACAATGGAGTTACAGACGAGAAGGAAAGGACAACGATACATCGGAGGAAAATGTTATAGTTAGCGTAGATTTGTTGAGTTTTAGGTCATCAATGTAGTTGTCGATTGGCTGAAATGAAACCACCTCGTAGACTGACCAATCAGGAGTTTATTAGAATTTAGTATAACAATTGGGGTAGATTTAAAGGTGTAAGGAGAAGGATTTCAGATACGAGCCGATGAGGTTCGAGTCTGATGGTTCGAGACTTAGCTGTTGTTAGGCCCAAATCTTCTGATGATATAACTGATGATGTGCTCGAGCTGAAGCAGACCATTTGCTGTTACTACTTTTGTCATTGGTAATATATGTTATTAAAATGTGAATTGTGTCTCTCTTGCTTTTCAGGTACCAGCTGCAACTAATTATATTATAGCTGTATACTAATAATATTTTCTTATTGTAATTAAGTTAGAAGTTTTTCTAAATTTGTGTTACTAAATTCTTTTCACATGAAGTCCAACATGTTGATGCTAATCTGTGGTTAGTGAGGGAATTAATCTTGAAATGTTCACTTCTTGTTTTGAGATCATTTGATGCTGAACTAATTAATACTTTTCCATTACTACCAGTTTTTGTATTATTAATAAGTGTGATTCTTTTGGAGATCATTTGTTTGATTGTATTAATCAGATTGAGATATATACAACGCTTTAACCAACCGCTATTGATCTTATATGCTTATCATTTGTGTTTGAGAGTTATTTTCGTGACATTAGCATTGTTAATTTAGAAAAATAAATGTATGACTTCTTACTAAACAGGTGTAGTTATTGACTGAAAGGCTTTAATATTGTTTGTTATTAATAAGGTTGGTCCTCACACACATCCCATTGATGAAATCACCTCAAACCTATGTCACTTTGATCCATCATCTTCTAGTGGAGGATCCATTATTCAGTATCAATAATAGATAGGATTCTGTGGTGCATCAACACTTTTTGGTAGCAGACTACGGTTACGTCATTGTTTTGAGGATGTCATAATGGGTTTGTGAGGTTTGGAGGTGCTAAAGTGGTTCGATCTTTCTTTCTTTTCCTTTTTTCAAAATTGTTAAACGGATTTAACATGATGAGTGGCTGTTGCCTTAAGTGACTTTCCCAAGTTCTTGGATACCCCCTAGGTTGAAGGGTATGTTCTTGTCAGTGTTTGGTTGTATTTGAATGAGGTGAATAAAGTGTTTTGCACTTGCACAGCTTTAGCTAATTTGCAGACGGTTGTGTGGGATATGAGTCTAGAGGAGTAGGGATACTCAAATTAGATGATTAGATTAAATGCAGTGGGCGTACTCCTATAGTTACGAGAGTAGGGAAGCGGCGTTCTTGGCGCTTGACGTGGGAACAATTATCCACGTGGTTGTTGATGACAGACCTAAGGAGAGAGGTCTGGGACTCTGGAGTATATTGATAAGTGTAGAGAGACACTTGGTATATGTTATAATTTGTTCATTTAGTAGATCGATCCATGGAGATTGGTAAATCGAGTTTGTGAGAAATTGGTGTGAATGGATTTATACTGAAGACTTGGCGAGTACTAACTGCACTAGACAATAATCCAAGGAACAGTGGAGAAGTAAAGTTTGCAGGTTGAAGTTTACTCACAATCGTGGGAACTGTGAAAAAGGAGTAGGCGAAAGCTGAAAGTTTCTTTGGAAGGTTCTGAAGCACTTGTGTTACCATACCTGTAGTAAATGAACAAATTTGTTTCCTTAAGTTAAGGTAGCTCACAAATTAATGTTCCATTGATTTTCTGTGTGGTTTGTGAAAGGTTTAGTATGATAGACTTTGTCAGCGTCTCAGCGAGGGTGCTAAGGGGGGTGTTTGTGTTGGGTGTGACGTAGTGGTGCCGCACTGGGATTGGTTGGTTGACAGAAAGGAGTAGCGCACGGATTCATCAATCAGTCCGACAATAGAGTAACGCGATTGGAAGTTGAGGGGGTCGAAAAGAGTTGTTGTTTTGCAGTCACTTTACATGATTGGTTATCATTTCTTTAACTTTGTTTATTGTTTGTTGAATGGTTTTTGTTCAATTGAGTTTGAAATTAATATTTGTGGACATCGTGTTTGAATAAATTGAGTCAGAAATTAAGTTTTCCAAAGCTTTGAGATGTGCGTTGAGAGGTGATGAATTCATTCCGGTACTTGAAGGAGACATTTGTCCACCAGCGAATACTCCAGCATATATTGTGTTTGAGGAGAGAGGTGCAGCGGCATGTCTTTGGTTGAAACATTGGGTCAAAATTACAAAGAAGGAAGGTTGTTTAGCTTTTCCAGAACATGGTACATTCAATTTAAGAGTTCTGGATAACTTGAGGTCAAAGATGTACAGTCTTAAACCTCTACCGAGGCCAGCCCAGTATAAAGCATTAGCGGTATAGGAGCTGACAGCAAAGGAGCAACAGGCTTCAAAATATGAAAAGAAAATGAGAAGGGTGGAAAAAACACTGTCTGAAACTATGTGGGATGAGGAACAGCAAAGGTGGAGAACAGATATGTTACACAAGGTTAGATTATTCCCAGCAAGAACAAATGAGGATGCGGCAAAAACAAAAGATGTAAAGAAAACGAAGGGTTCATTAGAACAGAACGGAAAAGAGCCAAAAAGGGTCATGGCGGAAGATGAGGTAGTTAATCATGTTGTAGAAACATATCTTCTGCCAGATGTGAGACAGCAGAATATAAATGGATTGAATGGGAGTGGTATGAGTAATATAATTCCTACTGCGCCATTGACTTCAGAATCAGAAAAATGTGACCTGCGTTATTAGAGGGTCAGATGCAGAGTAGTTTTAACAACTCGTCGAGTAATACACAACAGTTCGAAATGAACATTCCTGAGATACAGCCAGAGATCCAGACAGTGAGACCAACTGCAAATATCATACTGTCACAGGGTCATCAAGAGACAAAGATGAGAAAACAACTACATATACAGATACCATAGAAGCAGAGCAAGAGTGTAGGACAAATACCGGGAGCTGGAACACAGATGAATCCAGATGCAATTACTGTACCTATAACGATGGGGCTAGTAACTCCATTATATGTTCGAGTGGACAATAGTGGAGAGAATTCATTGATAAATGTACAGAATAGACAGGGACCATGTCTAAATTAAACAAATTATTTGATAGATTTGTCACCTGTCGAGACATCGGGAGCAATGGCTCCACAACTGAGTACAAGTTCAGGGCAAGGACGAGGAGCAGGTGCACAAGCCAGTGGAGTATCACTAAAATGCTTGTCTGCACGAGAAATAACAGAATGGTTGGAGGACTTAAACAATTCAAAACAGCGGGAGAGAAAAGAAAAGGAGGAACAAATGATAAATAGATGTAAGATTAAACATGGAAAGAAGTGAACTTTTAGAGGGAACAATGTAGGTGAACAGACTTGATTCTTATACCGAAGGGCAATTGAGATACCTATGTAAAGTCATTACAAAAGGAGCAAACAGAGCTTACCAACAATTACAAGATGTAGCAGATGATTACGACATTGATTTGGCAAAGATGAAAACATTGAAAAGGAGTTATAGATTGAGTTTGGAGGAAGAATACTTTGTTCACATGAGATCTGCAGGGATGAGAACACATCTGAAAGAGTTACTTGAGAAGGTGCAGGTTTGGAGGGCACTGGATAAATGGGAGAGTAAATGGGACAGAAAAAGAGAAAGACCAAAGAAAGACGATGGGACGCAGGTAGGGGACGCAGTAAAAATGTTACCAAAGAGAGAAACGCCAGGAGGGAATTTTATACATAGACACTGGAACAGAAGTGATATCATAAGCTTTACAAATGATTACCCAAGACTGAGAGGAAGCCAATGGAGTGGTATCAGCAGACGGATAGGTTTGTGAAACTTTTGAAGTGTCTGTGGGAAAACTTGAATACACTTTTTGACATTGTGGTACCAGCAGATTTGTGGGTCGAATGTAAAAGGAGTGTCGATTGGCCAACAAGTGAACTGCAGAGAGATTTAAAAACAGGTGCGCCATCTTCTGAAGTAATGAAATATTATTATAAAGTCATTGAATTTCTGAAAACAAGAGTTTCGCCGAAAAGTGTTGATTGCCAGCGCATTGATAGATCAACGCAGGAGGGGAAGGAGTCAGTTCATACGTATTATGAGAGATTGCTGAAGGCATTTAAACAATTTAGTGGTGCAGAAACTATTGAAAAAGAAAACATTAATCATTTGGTGTTCAGATTCGCTGATGGATTGAAACCAGAAGTGAGTCAAATGATCAAGAATCATTTGATATGTTGGCAAGCAAAGCTGATTGATGAAGTTTTGCAATATGCTAAATATTGTAGTGATGAAATTGAGTTGAAGCAGAAGAAGCTGAAAGAAAAGGCAATGGTGATGCAGATTAAAGCTGCGTAGAAAGGATTGCAGGGAAATTTCCAACAGTTGCCACAGGGAAATAGTTTGTTTCTGAATCAAGGTCGTGGTAGAGGTTGAGGTGGAATGAAGCTTCCAGTAGTTAATAGAAATGTGGACTTGAGTTCAGTGGTGATGAAGGATGAGCAACAGCGTCAAAAAGTATTACCTTGTCACATTTGTGGATTGCTGGGACATTTGAAAAGTCGGTGTCCTATGTTGAGTCAGGGAGCAATGGTTCACCAAACAAATGGTGTCAATTCATTTCAAGGCATGAGATGACCTAGAATGGGAGGTGAAAATAGACATTTTCAGAATAATGTGAATAATATGAAAGCTTTTTAGCCTTTACAGCTGGTGCAACAAATGCAAAATGTACAACCTCAGGTACAACAAGTACAAATGCCACAAATGCAACAAATGCAGCCACAGGTGCAGAAGGTGATTGTACAGCAAATGCAAATACCAAGACAGGTTCAAATGATACTGAGCCCAATGGAACAGCAACAGGTTATGCTTTCGCAAGTGGTCATGAATAAGAGTAAAAGCAAAAGTGCAAACACAGTTGAACAATTTCCCTTACAAAGTGAGAGCGAAATAAACGCTGAATTGCTTTGAGTAGTTCAGATGAGGAGGAGTATATAATGGCTGCATCATGTGGATCAGAGAAGACCTTATGTGCAGGGTGAAGTGCATGGCCATGAGGTTAGTTTTTTGGTCGACACAGGAGCAACACGCTAAACGATAAGGACAGTAAAGGTACCAGACATACCTATTTCTGAAAGGACAGTGAAGGTAGTGGGTGTGGCAAATAAACAATTGGTTATTGCCCTTACAGAACCAGTGCTTGTGAAAATTGGAAATTTTAGAGACTATCATAGTTTCGTTGTTTGTGACTCCAGACTGGTATCACTGTTGGGAAGAGACTTGCTGTGCAAGCTAAATTGTTTTATTATGTGTTCCAGGAGGGGAATTACAATGGAGACCATTAGTGTTGAAGAGGAAGATTTGTCAGTTGATGAGGGAAAAAGAATGAAAGGTTGTGAACTAGCTTTGTTGAATGTGGAGGATGACCAGGCAGTCAACAAAGATGAGACAAATGAAGAACACAATTTGGAAGACCAAATAGGTTTCTTTCCAGTGTTTGAAAAGAAAGACTTGCCGAATGATTTGCAGGAAAGGGTTAAACCAAAGATTTGTGATTTTTCAGGAAAATACATTAGTTTGATTAAAGGAGTTGAGGGGGTTAAGGTAGCAATGAAAGAGAATGTGGTGTTTCCACAAACAGCTCAATACCCGATAACAAATGAAATAATAGAAGGAATAAGACCACTGATAGAACAGTTTTTGGAGCAAGGAGTTTTAAAGGAGGTAATGAGCAGTCCATGTAATTCACCAATTATGGGTTTGAAAAAGCCGAATCGGAAAATACGTTTGTCTCAGGATTTAAGGAAAAATAATGACATTTTAGTAAAGTGTTGGCCAGTGGTACCAAATCCAGCAGTGATAATGTTTCAGATTCCATGTGATGCAGAATGGTTCACGGTCATTGATTTGTTCCAAGCATTCTTTTCAGTGCCTCTTCATGAAGACAACCGATATCTCTTTTGTTTCAAATTCCTGACCAGAGTCTACTGTTGGTGCAGCATTCCTCAAGGGTTTTCAGAGTCACCATCGATTTTCAAAAAGAACTTGGAGCCGCTGGTGATGCCTTATCAGTCGACTTTAGTACAGTACATTGATGATTTGTTGATTACATCAGAAACAAAGGAACGCTGCAAAGAGTACACGATTGCATTGTTGAACGTCCTGGGAGACAATGGTCATAAAGTTTCTCCAGCTAAGTTGCAGTACTGTCAGCAAGAGGTGAAATATTTGGGACATCTGACTGAGAAAGGGTCAAGGAGAATTTCCAAAGACAGAGTGGCAGCAATAATGGAAATGAAAATGCTGAATTCACAAAATGAGTTGAGAATGTTTTTGGGAATGGTAGGTTACTGATGTCAGTGGATCCTGAAATGTTCAGCTTTTTCTAAGTGTAGGAAAGTCCTCCTTTTTGCCCTAGTCACCCCCACACTTTTTGGGCAGGTACTGGTGGTTACTGACTCTTGGCTGTGCCCTTGATTACTGCTTACCAGTCCCAGGGCCAGTGCTATGTGTAAAGTGGATTTGCAAATTAGGCTAATTATAATTGGCTAAGTCAGCCTACCTATAAGTCCCTAGTATATGGTAGGGCATGTAGGTTTAGGGACCACAGCATAGGTAGTGCACCCATAGGTGCACTGCGGAGGAGCCCAGTTTCATTTTAAAGGCAGGCCTGCCTTGTTGGCTGCTTTTAAATTAAAGTTTTATGCAAATTCGACTTTGGAATTAAAAGTAGTTCCAGAGTCTTAAACTACCTTATTTTTACATATAACTCACCCCTAAGGTGTGCCCTATGTGCCCCTAGGTCTGGGTGCCATGTAACTGTAAGCAGGGACCTTATAAAAATAGTTTTATAAGCCCTGGTGATGTAAAAACAGCCAAATTAGTTTTTCCCTCATTGTAGTGGATGGCCTTCATAGGCTAGAATGGGGATACTTTATTTTAATTTTTAAAGTCCCCTTAAGTGACAAATACAAAGAGTTTGGTATCAAATTATTTGGTATAATAAATCCCACAACTTCCAGTTGTGGGATTTAATATAACTTGTTCAGGTAAAGAGTTTTAAACTTTACCTGAAAAGTTGCCAACTTCAGCCCTGCAGTGTTTTTGCTGCTGTGCTCTGATTTGCCAGCCTCTGGCAGCCTGGCCAGACTGCCTTGATGAAGTGTGAAGTGGCCTGGCTTCACACAAAGAGATGAGCCTGTGGAAGGGGATCTCCCCTTAACAGATGGTGAGGCAGGAAGGGGGAGGGCTGCCAAACTGGTCTTCAAAGGCAGAGAAGGAAATTTGGAGCAACCCAGCAACACCCCCACATCCTGCAACCCCAGACAGCTAGGTGCCCCCTTGATTAGATTAGGAGAGGGCAGGAGAGGGGTGTGTTTATGATTTTTAGCCACACCAGTGGGTGGGCTCATTCAGATGTAACCTCCCAAAATCACTTTCAGCCATGATGGATTTTTGAGGAATGCTGCCTCCTGGGATTGATTTTTGCCACACTTCCCAGGAAGTGGTCATCACAGGGGGAAGGACCCTGCCCCTGATTGGAGAACCAGGACCCCCCTGTTTTTCATCCAGGAGCAAGGATAAAACTGGCAGACCTGCACCCGCACCTCAGATCCCCATCAGATTCCAACAAGGAAGAACCAAAGGAGAAGAAGGACTGCCCTGCTGGACCCCTGGCCTGCACATGGACCCTGCACTCTGAAGGACTGCACCAGCTGCACACTTGGGCTTCACCACAAGAAGGACTTTGCCTGGCTTCAACTGGTTCAAGGAGGGACTCCCTGTTTGCTACAGGTGAAAAATTGGTAACCAGAGTCCCCTGTACCAACTCCTGAAGAAATCAACCAGCTGACCACTGTCCAGTGGCCAAAAAGGAGTTTGCGCCAGGTGCATTCTGGGAGTTGTAGTCCACACCACCAAGGATCATCTCAGAGCTTCTGGAGCCTTGGGGTGAGCTGTGGACCACAAAAGAACCTTAAAAGAACATCTGGGAGAAGACCCAGAAGATTGGAGAAGTTTGGAGAACTTTTGAAAAAAAGCTCCATAGAGTGACCGACCTGCCGCGACAACTCTAACCGGCTTGCCTCAACCGTGACCCAGCCTGATTTGCAGGTTTGTCCGGGTGAAGAAAATCTCCAAAAAAGAACGTAGAAAGTTGACCGGGACCTGCCAGCCAGCATATCCGAGGAAGGCTCCAAGGACGTCAGATCAAGATCCAGGTTTGCCCCGGTTGAAGGATTTTCAAATCTAAAAAATGACTAAGTCCGAAGGTAAAAATCTCCACGAGGGCTACCGTGACGCCTATCCGGAGAAGAGTTCCAGGAGGTCGGATTGGACTGGCAGGTTCGTCCCACTGAAGAAAATCTTCAGAAAAAAAACTAAGTCCGAAGGTAAACTTTTGACCGAGGCCTCCCGTGGGCTGTAGCCGAGCAGGGCTCCATCGCGGTCGGCCTTAAACTTTGACTTTGCCCCGGTCGAGGTACGACTAGATGACCAGATTGGCGCTTTTTGTTTCTAGCAGCTAGAAAACAATAATTCTTTAAAAATTCATATCTCCGGTTCCCCTTATCCAATTTTATTCGTTTTTGTGTCATTTTAAAGATACAAATATAATCTATTTTTATGAATTGGGTGTGGATTTTTAAATTGTTTCCTGTGTTTTATTTAATTACTGTTTTGTGATATTTGAATGCTTTACACTCTGTCTCCTAAGTTACGCCTTGTCGGTCGTTGCCAAGCTACCAAGGGTTGAGCTGGGTTTAATTTACTGAGACCTAACTGGACCTAAGTGGAGGTTGGTGGCCTATTGCTAAGTGTAGGTACTTACCTGCCCTTACCAGTAACCCATTTTCCAACACTAAGCATTGCAAAGATTGACACATAAGGGTGTTTCAGATCCCATAATGATGGATGAGGAATGTGTGAGAGCTTTTACTTAGCTAAGAGAGAGTTTGTGTCAAGCACCAGCTTTTGGTATGCCTGATTACACAAAACCTTTTCTATTGTTTTGTCATGAGAGAGATGAATGTTCCTTGTCTGTCTTGACACAAAAACATAGTGGTGTCAATCGCCCCGTAGCAGCAGCCCTACCCGGATGTCTGCGAGCAGTCGCAGCGGTTGAGCAGAGTATAACTCAAAGTGAAAATATTGTGAGGAGTTATCCTCTGACAGTATCATTCAATAGAGATGTTATTGCCAAGGTCAGAGACACAATACTTGGCCAATGCAAGACTGACTCATCTGAAACAGTTATTCTTGGGGTACCTAATGTGACAATAAAAAGGTGCACAGTGCTTAAACTGGCAACTCTACTACCAAATTTGGGTGAAGAGCTGTCTAACATAGATGATGTTGAACATGATTGTTTGGAAGTGACAGAACTATGTACCAAACCAAGAGATGACATCAAAGACACCTGTTTGGAAGACAATGAGCAAATTATTTTTGTTGATGGCTCTTGCTTATGAGACAACAGGGGTGCATTAAGAGCGGGGTATGCAGTGTGTACAGTCACAGGCATACTAGAAGCTTCATGGGTTAAGGGAGTGATAGCCGCACAAGTCTCTGAATTGGTGGCTCTCACCGGAGCATGTCAATTATCAGATCAAATGAAAGTGACAATCTACACTGATAGTCAATACGGATTTGGATTGTGCATGATTTTGGGCAAATTTGGTCAACGATGGGCTACCTAACTTTTTCAGGATCACCTGTGAGAAAAGGGGAAAGAATACATGATATGTTACAAGCAGTACAGAAACCTGAGAAATTTGCCGTGGTCATATGCAGTTAACATCAGAGAGGACAGGATTATGTAACATTGGGGAATGCTTAGGCAGACCAGGATGCACAATTTTGTGCTCTAAATGGAATTTCATTCAAGGGAAATTGGGAATTGATGTCTGAAATGAAGAAATGTATTCAAATTTCAATGTGCAGATAGTGGAGACATTAGACGAGTTGAAAGCAATACAGAACAATGTTCCAGAAGAGGAAATGAGAGATTCGATTAAATATCGATGCATACAAAGGGAGGATGAGATTTGGGTGACAATAGAGGGAAAGGTGGTCTTGCCAAATAGTCTACTGATGCAAATGGTGAGGTAGTACTATGGTCAAACACATATTTGAAGGGATGCAATGATCAGGAGTTTTAAACAATTCCGGTATAATCCAAAATTTAGGCAGGTGGCAGAGCTGGTGTGCCATAGGTGCATAATGTGCCAGCAAATGAATGTCGGCAAAGGAACAATTGTCAACATGGGTCACATAGGTATGGCAGGAGGTCCATTCAGTAGAATGCAGATGGATTTCATTGAGATGCCTGCATGTGCTGGTTTGAAATATGTGTTGGTGATCATGTGCATTTTTAGCCATTGGATTGCGGCCTACGCAACAAGAAGCAATGACAGTCTTACTGTGGCTAAATTGCTTTTGCGAGAACTTATTTGCTGTTTTGGTTTTCTGGTTTCAATTGAATTGGATAGGGGTACACATTTCAATAATGAAGTGATAAAATTGCTTTTTTCAGCATTAAACATTCAGCAGAGATTACATTGCAGCTATTGCCCAGAATCTTCAGGTCTTGTAGAACAAATGAATGGAACACTGAAATCACGATTGGGCAAAGTATGTGCATCAACAAATTTAAAATGGCCAGATGCTTTACCTCTAGTACTAATGTCAATGAGGAGTACTCCTGACAAAAAGACTGGGTTATCTCTGCACGAAATAATGATGGGAGAGCAATGAGATTACCAGAAATACCTGCAAATGCACTTGTGAATAATACAGATGATATGGTGCTAGATTACTGCAAAAGCCTGGCTGATGTGGTTCGGTCTTTTTCTCATCAGGTGGAAATTGCAACAGCTCAACAAACACAAGGTCAAGGACATAGCCTGAGAACCGGAGACTGGGTACTTATACAGAAGCATGTCCGAAAGTCTTGCCTTGAACCACGGTGGAAGGGACCTTATCATATTGTGCTCACTACAACAACTGTTGTGAAGTGTGCTGGTTTGCCGAATTGGGTGCATGTGAGCCATACAAGAAAAGTGCATGATCCAACAGAGAGAGAAGAGGAACTTTGAGATTACCAACAGTTGAGAACACTGAAAACAGGGGAAAAGAAAGTGATCAAAATGTTGAGAATAACAGAGATGTACCTACTCCTATAACAGATGAAATAGAACAGAACAGTGAAGAGGCTGAGCAAACTGCAAAAGGAGGAGAAGAATCGGTCCAAGAAGAAGAAAGTAAGACTGATTTTGATCCGAGGATGGTGTCCTCGAATGAGAGTGAAATATGAGAAACAACAGAGGAAAGATCTGCTTAGAGGAGTGTGACCTCAGTAGCAGGTGGTTTGTCAAACCAAACTGAAGAAGGGATAGGCACTGCTGGGAAAGGAATTGAGAATAGTCCCGCCCCAGTGGATTATACTCTTCCAGAACCAATTGCGGGAACGTCTGAAGAGAAAGGTCCAAAGGCAAGTGAAGACTCAATATTGAGAAGATTATTGACAAAAGGAACATTGAAAGGAGACAATTGGACAGTGAAAACTGCAGAAAGCGGAAAAGTCAATGTAATACCATCAATACCATAGGAAAAAGAATTGCCTGGAGAAGAACACGCTAGTAGAGAAGATAGTGAAAGTGAAGATGACCAAAAAGGAAAAGAGTTGCAAGTAGGAGATATGCTGGACCTGAATGGGCATACTTAAATATAAGTTATTTTTTGACAGATTTAGAAAATTCTAACTTTGGAATGTGAAGAGTCACATGAAAGAGACTTTGGATAAGGAGAATGAAAATTGAGTTGGAAAACTCATACTGGAGAGACAAATGATAAAAATGACTGGAGAAGACACATGAATTATTGAATTAGACAAGCTACTAAACAGAACTTGACAAAGGAACTGTCCAAGAATAAATGAAATATTAAAAAAAATTAGGAGGGATTTTTGAAGTGTTTTTTTGAATTTTTGAAATTTTTGAAATTTTTGTTTTTTCTTTTTTTTAACATAGAAAATGGATAACTCACATGATCAAAACAGTGGGATTAGTTGGTGTAAAGTGTTTGGTATTGGTTTAGAAGTAACAAGTGTGTTGATATGTTTATTGTTATTTGTGGGAGTGTCTGTTTATGAAATTGATGGAGCAAATCAGACTGTGAAAATAAGTTCTTTAGACTTGGCTGATAAGTCATTAACCAAAGATAGATTTAGAATAGATGTCAAATACTTACATGAGGAGAAAGAGCTTTCTTCTAATGTTTTCTATCGCTTATTGCATGAGTATGTTGAGGTGATGGATGTGACTGAGGGCCTCATTCCGACCCTGGCGGTCATGGACCGCCAGGGCCGGGGACGGAGGAAGAACCGCCAACAGGCTGGCGGTGCTTCAGGGGCAATTCTGACCGCGGCGGTAAAGCCGCGGTCAGAAAAGGGAAACCGGCGGTTTCCCACCGGTTTTCCCCTGCCCCAGGGAATCCTCCATGGCGGCGCTGCAAGCAGTGCCGCCATGGGGATTCCGACCCCCTTCCCGCCAGCCTGTTCCTGCCGGTTTACACCACCAGGAAGAGGCTGGCGGGAACGGGTGTCGTGGGGCCCCTGGCATGGGCACTGCAGGGGCCCCCTAACAGGGCCCCATTAGGATTTTCCGTGTCTGCAAAGCAGACACTGAAAATCGCGACGGGTGCCACTGCACCCGTCGCACACCAGCAACTCCGCCGGCTCCATTCGGAGCCAGCTTCATCGTTGCTGGGGCTTTCCCGCTGGGCGGGCGGCCTTTTGGCGGTCGCCCGCCTGCCCAGCGGGAAAGTCAAAATGACCGCCGCGGTCATTTGACCGCGGTACGGTCTTTTGGCGGTCTCCGCCCGGCAGGCGGCGCCCGCCGGGGTAGAAATTACCCCCTGAATGTTATGTATGTATGCAGATTCTGGCTTCAGTAGAAGGAGGAACTACGCATCACAGTCTACCTGTGACATATGCTATAGGCTGCAGCCTTTTGCTAACACGTTTTTATAATCAAGAATATATTCAATATTTTTATTTAAACTATGATATGGTATTATCCTTTGTATTTGTCATAGGATATCTGAATAAAATACCCAAATAAAATAACATAGTAATTATGAGAGATTTCTTTGAGCCTACTTTAACCTTTGGTATAGCTTTTGCTCAATGAAACAATTTAACTTGTTTACTAACACCAGTAGAAAAGAAGTTCTTAGATAATACAGAAGACAGAAGGAGAGAAATAAAGGCAAAGATGGATAAGGGAATTATAAGTAGAAAGCCTGGAATAGATTATGCTTATACTGACATCACTAAACAAGGTAAACTAACAATAGATGCTGAGCATGTAGTAAAACTTTGTATACACAGACCTGGGAGTAAAAATGATAGAATGTTTGTTGTAAATAGTGAAAGTAGACATGTCTTTATGTTTAAGAGTAAGTGGGATTTTATGATGAATGGACAGGATCCTCCAATACCTGGAATTTACTATATATGTGGATGAAATGCATATTACCATCTTTCTAGAGGGTGGTATGGAACGTGTTATTTGGGAATAGTCTTTCCAAAAATCTATCAGTTGGAATACTTGAGTATTCCTGATTCAATGAAATTTCAAACGAGACACAAGCGAGAATCAATTTCGAACATTGTGGGAGACATATTTGGGGCAATAATTCCTTCAATGGGAGTAGTCCTAAATTTGATTAAGATTCAGAAGTTGTCTACGATAGTAGATAACATCTTGACAAGATATTCCGGAGCTATCATTCTTCTGGATACAGAGTTGGCTGCTACAAGAGCTATGGCACTTCAGAATCGCCTTGTGCTAGACATTCTTTTGGCAAAAGAGGGCGGAGTTTGTAAATTGTTAGGTTCTATTCATTGTTGTTCTAATATCCCAGAAAACTCAGGAAAAGTTAAAGAGCTAATCACTAATGTGACTAATACTAATAGTAAGAATTTGAAAGAACTAACAGAAACTACGATTTGGGAAAAGGCTGGAAAAGGAATTGAAGCTGTGGGAAATTGGTCTAGCAATGTGGAAATAAATGTTTTTTTGACAATAGCAAAATGGGTGTCAATAATTGTGTTTTGTTTAATTGGAATTTGGGGAACATTTAAAGTAATAAAATGCATTAAGAGTAGAAAATTGTTGAAATTAAAATGAATAAATTTTACAAAGAAAATAAGCGAAGTAAAAGAAATAATTAAAAAATAAATTCAACAAAGTTTTGTATCTAATGATAATAAATGAATGTATTAAAGAGTGATGTGATGATATGAATAGTCATCAGAGGAGAGATTGTGAGAGTGTGAATTTTCTAATATGTTTATTAATGATTTTCATACTAAAAATGTGTAATGAACTAACTTGTAAAGCGAGTAACTTTTGAAATGTTTGATTTCTGTTCTTGGCTGAGCGAAATAATATTCAGACTCTGTGATAATTTTCCATGCTTCATAAAAGTGTTTTTGAAGTCTGTGTAGATGTACCTCCAGCTACCCCTAGAGGGTTGCAGCGTTATGTCTTACAAGGTCATGTGTTAACCAAGCATTGCATAAGTTGAAATGTCCTATTGTTTGAGAATGATACTAATATCTGGTCTTTCCTCGAGGATGGAAGTAGAGGGACACTATAAAAGTTTCTTACTGAGAACAAGGTACTCAAGAGGCGATGAGACAATGGAGTTATAGACGAGACAGAAAGAACAAAGATACATCAGAGGAAAATGTTATAGTTAGCGCAGATTTGTTGAGTTCAGGTCATCAATGTAGTTGTCGATTGGCTGAAATGAAACCACCCCATAGACTGACCAATCAGGAGTTTATTAGAAATTGGTATAAGAATATGGGTAGATTTGAAGGTTTAAGGAGAAGAATTTTATCTATGAGTAGATGAGGTTGTAGTCTGATGGTTTGAGACTAAGCTGTTGTTAGGCCCAAATCTTCTGATGATACAACTAATGGTGTCCTCCAGCTGAAGCAGACCATTTGCTGTTACTACTTTTGTCATTGGTAATGTATGTTATTAAAATGTGAATTGTGTCTCTCTTGCTTTTCAGGTACCAGCTGCAACTAATTATATTATTGCTGCATATTAATAATATTTTCTTATTATAATTAAGTTAGAAGTATTTCTAAATTTGTGCTACTAAACTATTTTCACATGAAGTCCAACATGTTGATGCTAATCTGTGGTTAGTGAGGGAATTAATCTTGAAATGTTCACGTCTTGTTGTGAGATCATTTGATGCTGAACTAATGAATACTTTTCCTTTACTACCAGTTGTTGTATTATTAATAAGTGTGATTCTTTTGGAGATAATTTGTTTGATTGTATTAATCAGATTGAGATATATACAACGCTTTAACCAACCGCTATTGATCTTATAGGCTTATCATTTGTGTTGAGAGTTAGTTTCGGAACATTAGCATTGTTAATTTAGAAAAATAAATGTATGACTTCTTACTAAACTGGTGTAGTTATTGACTGAAAGGCTATAATATTGTTTGTTATTAATAAGGTTGGTCCTCACACACCTCCCATTGATAACATCCCTTCAAACCTATGTCGCTTTGAACCATCATCCTCTAGCACAGGATCCACTATTCAGTATTGATAATAGCTAGGATTCTGGGGCACATCAACAAGAGCTACCTAACAAGCTCCAGCATTCAAGGGCCTAAGTCTGCTTCCCAGGTCATCCTAAATACCTCAAATGTTTAGTGCTAGTGTATAATGAAAGTTGTATATACACAAAATTATTATTTGGTAGCCTAGGCAAAGTGAGATTAGCTTCAAAGTGTCCAAGCTCTGGGAGGGCGTCTAGCATTGAGAGGTGATAGAGCGTGTCAGAACTGTAAAAACAAGTAGAACTGTGAAGCAAGTAGCCAACAATTCTCTTGCAGTTCATGTACTAATTGACATGTTATCTGGTTACAGAAACAAGAGTATAGATTCCTAAGGCATCCCATTCTCCAACCCGCTTCAGAGCTGATTCTTGGAACATGAACGTGCCTAAGCACAGTGGGGTCGCTTCTGTCAGCTTCCTCAGCAGCCCATCATTTGCATGGAGCCTCTCCACACCTCCATGACCTCCCTAGTGGCCCGAGGAATGGCACCCAGAGTCCAGGCACCGTGCAAGAATTAGAATGTGTATTCTCACCCTGAGCCCACAATTTAGGGCCTCATTATGAGTATGGCAAGTGCACATTGGATGAATTTGGAAACAACACAGCTGACACACATTGACCAAGTGGACACACCTGCAAAGGACACTATAAAACACACCCTTTCACAGACCACAATCCTTTGGATTTCCAAAGCAAAACACAGGAGCCTGTGCACATTTTTTTCTGTAGACTACATAGATTAGGCACCCATTTTTTATCATCATCCCATAGAACACTCTGCACACACTTTCGCCCGTTCACATCCTTTTACAATGCCCCTGTTTAGTAAGTCACTGTCACTCATTTATTTTTTGCCACTGTGTCACTTTCTAAAAATCCCTGTTTTTTAGAACATGAGTTAAGGATCATGGTGGATGAAATCATAAAAGTAGAGCGACTAATGTTTGAAGCACAAGTCCAGCATACTCCTCTCAGTAGGAAAATTGAAATGAGGGACAGGATTCTTGACAGAGTGAACGCTGAAGAAGAGATGGAGCGATCTCAGGTGCAAGGTCTGTTTCCTGGTCTCCAGGCACCAGCTGCAGTGGCCCTCCCAGTGCCCTAGTGAATCTCTTTCCCTGGGAGGAGAAGGTCCTGGCCATCCTGTGTCCTGAGGACTTGACTGGAATCCTTGGGTGAGTGCAGTCTGGTAAGTCACAACACAAACAATGTCACAAAAATGCTCTGCCATGCATGCTCATAGCTCACCTTTCATCACTGTCTTGTCCATATACCCTACCAATATTCAATACCCAGAGTATCAGGGTGTTGACATTACTGTATTGTTGGACCCAACATACACCTACTAAGGTCCATCACATGCCATATGTCCAAATGGGGCCTGTAAGTCTTTCATTATCAAATAATAATCCCAGAACTCATGGTATGTCTCAACAGATAAAAGTATGCCCACACCTAAATGCAGTCTGCATTCAGATATGTAATACCCATCATTTGTATAGTGTGTGTAGTACAGAGAATTACCTAACCTCAACTCCGAGGAGGCACTGTTTCTCTAACTCCAAACACCAGACCAGTGTGCACTTGCCCAAATACACTTGCATGTTATCTCTCAAATTAAGTATACTCACCTGGGAGTGATGATGAACAGATCATGCCCAAATCAGATACGTAATTGTTCACACTGCTCCATCTTGACTTGCTAATCCAAGATAAAACATTTAAGGACAGGAATTACACCTTACCCAGAGTGTATAACAAGTATTCATAAGGTCTCAAGGTACCTCACCATATTGGTTTTGGCAGAGACACATTCACACTGCAAGGGGCACAGAATGACTCCAGTCAGATTTATAACAAAGTGCTGGGTTTGCCTGCATCACACTCAACTAGACCTCTAAATGGTCAAAGCCATATCTTGCCTAGCCACTGTTTTGCCTCCATGGGTGTAAGATGTCGAAATGTGACTGCATTTTACAACCGCCCAAAAAAGCGTCAGAGGTGGTGGACTGTGCACCACCGTCAAATGTCATCTGTGTCTTGTGGTTGTGTAGAAGGACCTACATGACAAGACAGAATAAGGATGTTTGTGATGCTACAACACATATATTGTAGGTGTGATGCAGTTTGCAAAGCCAAATACAGTATTTCAAGCTGCCAAAATGGCAGATGCCTGACCTACTCCACTGGACGTTTGGAACCACCTATGACCACCCGTGTGTCTGGGCGGCAAGCAGTTTCAACCGCAGCAGATACAGCCATAGGCTACCGTTGTTGTCTGCGGTGGTCGCAGCCCAATGGCTGTGTCTGCCAGCGGTGATGATTACATACATAGCGGACGTGACCACTATGTTGTGCACATTCACTCCCTTGACTCCTGACACTGCTGACAGCAACACCTCCTCTACCTGAGATGCTGTGTGTTGCCTCCTGGAGCAATCATACCACGTCCAGCAGTTGATAGGGCCCCAGCCTTTTCTCCAGAGGAGCTGGAGAGGCTTTTTAATGAGGTCCTTCCCCTGTATGAACAGCTCTATGGCTCACCAGAGGAGCAGGTAAGTACCTCATTGGCACAATTGACTCTGCTCTACACTATCCTTTCTCTCCTCACTGGCTACAATGTGCCCATGTGTGCCCGTTAGACTTCTTGTGTGCAAGTTGTTGCAGTGTGTGTGGCATCAAAGGGATGTACATTGTACAGGTATTGGTGGCCAGTGCTACAGGTTAAGTTCAGTCACATTGTGTTGTGTGAGGTTTTTGAGGTCCTAGCTCCTCCTTGTGTTGTATGCACATATTTAGGTAAGGAGACTTTACTGCCATCCAATGACATCTATTTCTTAATGATTGTTGTAAATGTTGGACAACATGTATGTGCATGACAGCATGAGCTGTGTATGCATCTTCTATGAATAATTTGAGGATCTTGTGAGCAATGTGTATAGTACTACTGATATTACAACCCACATCTGACCTTGCAAAACTGTTGTCCAGAATCTATATCCTGACTCACTATGCCCTTCAGGTTGCCACACAAACATGCCAAATTACTGATGGCCACATGATGTACTGTCATGCACGGAAGTGATGGAAATGTGAGTGACATATGGGTTCTGTCTGCTCAGCATGCGGAGACCAGGGCCTGTCAGTTGTATCTCCCAATATGGGACCTAGTCCAGGCTGTGGGAGAGTCATTGTGGCTATGCAACTTTGGCACTGTGCCCACTCCCTATAAACCAGCATATCGTGGCATGTGGACAATATGATGCTCTAGTGGCAAACCCTGCCCTGAATGCCTCCGTCCATTGACTAGATTAGGAATGGGTAATGACGTACATACCTGAAGTTGTCTATATGTGCATTTTGCATCATTGTCAATGTGTGTAATTGACTTGTGACAGGTTCCTTACTCCCACACATAAGCCTTTATGTGAAGGTGTACAGGATGTCCATGCTTATTGCATTAATGTCAGTCCCACAATGCAGAGAGTGTGTTGATTTCTGGGAGGCCATGATATGTGAGTCAGTACCTTGGTCATATAGCAGAAATTGTACAATGCAAACCTTTGTATGTTGTATGTTGGATGCCATCTCTGTAGGACAGACACATATGTCCAACGGAGTGTTCTGTTGTACAGGTACATAGCACAGAACCCTCCCTCCCCAAAGTAGCATGAGTCTGCATTTGTTAGGCTACATGTCCACACATGCACAAGTTATACACTTTCTGTACCCACCATGCCAGTCCCCTCATTGTCACGTACGTGTAAATGTGAAGTCTGTACTATGGAAGTTGCCTGTAGGGATTCTATGCAGTGAGTTGGTCTCGCAGTGTGTGAATGTGTTGGTCCATTCAGGCCTAAGGAGTTTACCCTTCAGAAGTCACATTGGTGTATAGCGTTTCATTGTTGCTCACATCACAGTACATGTTGCTGGAGCATGGGCTACCTGATGTGAATAGGCTTGCTTGGTCATTGTAGACCCTGAGCAGGGTAGTGGGTTAGTCTGAAGGTGGCATCTGCCACCCATAGGCTACTTGTTTGAAGCATGTGACAGGTGTTGGTACCTCACTACTGTCTAATGTGAACTAATGTGAGGCTGGTTATCAGACATGTGACAGAGCATACATTGTTCTTTGGGTGCAGTTACAGATCAATACTTTCCATTGATAAGTGGGGAATCTCCATTGACATGATTTGTGTGCCATCACTGTTGCCAACATTCCTTGTGCCCACATGTTAGCATGAGTCCCTTTCTATTATGACAAAATGTGTAAACTCCTGTTTCAAGCATGATTTACCTGTGTTAATGGGATAATTCCTGTATTCCCTCACATATATATATGGATGCCAACCTGTTTGTAGAATAGGGCATTTACAATGGGACTACATTTCATGTGGTGCCACAGACAGGAGTGAGTCACCATTGATTTTTGGCTGACACATTCCCTCAACCATCATTGTGTGTCGTTTGACATGTACAACTGCAGTAGCAATTAGGGACAAGACGTGCATGACTAGATTTTTTAGCGACAATGTGCATTTTCAGGCCGTTGATGTGGCATCATGTAGCAGAGTGCACTGCACATTTGTAAGGGGGAAGGTTTGAAACCTGACTGTTGGCATGCATCATGGAGTTACTTGCAGTTTCGTTGGAATCACATGTGGTTGGGTACAACCATTCATCCACAGACATTTGTGTTCGCAGGACCAAAATGGAGATAGTGATGTAGCTTCCCATTAGGCAACATCTTGAGGGCCTTCTACAAGTACTTGGAAATGTCTGGGCCTTTCCAACATACAAAGGACTAATGGCGTCTAGTGACGCAATCAGAGTATGCCATTGTAAGGGGTGCAAGATGTTTGTGGTGTTTTCCCTGGGGCTTGCTGATTCATTATGTTGTGGATTTTAGGGACATATCTCCCTTTCAATGTGCACATTATGTCTACACTGTGCATTTCCAAGCCAAATCTATGGCATATCTGAGCAACATTAGTACTACCTCCATGACTCCATTAGGACAATTTATACACGATGAAGTGTGCATTGTTGATATGTTTCCAGTGCGACATGAGTATTTCCATGTCACCTTCTCCAGGCTACTGTACTACTGTCATGTGTGGGAGAGTGGGAATGGGCTTGGCATTGGGCTACTATTGCATGAAAACAGGTAACTGGGGCATGCTACATGAGGCGAAGCATTGAAAGTGATGTGGTCTTCTACTTGTTCAGTGGTTACTGTTATTGCACAACTTCAGCCATGCAATTGTAGTTGTCTGAGATACTGAATTTCCTGTGGGCAACTGTTGACAGTTCAGATGGCATGCATGCACATGGGATGGTACGTGTTGGGGGCACTTTGGTGGAGTTTGTTGCTTGGCCCTACTTGATGTCATGGTAATGTTTGTTAATCAGAGCTGTTGTTCAAGTGTGTTCAGGATCATGTTGTGACCCTTTTACTCTTTGTATTTGCAGCCTCATCCGAGGCAAGCGAAGGAGACAGAGCACAAACAAGTGGGGAAGAATCTGGCCATGGTACCTCCGGTCAAGACACCACCAACACGGAGGAACCTAATGGCCTGGAGGGTGAGGGGAGTGCCACATAGGAGACCCGATCTACATCCTCATAATGAGATTCAACCTCCATTGCCCACTCCCTAGTGGTGGCGGACCCATTGGAGCCTACTCCTGAACCATCTTTGTCCAATACCCCCAGTTCTATAGCCACCTTCCCTGTTGCTTCCCCCTAAGTTGACCTTGCCCGCTCATCCAAGAGGGTGGGTGTCCCCTTTGCCACAGGCACCTCCGCCCCAGCCCTGTTACTACTGCTGACCTGAGTGAAGAGGCTATTGGCCTCCTGAGGATCATCTCTGTGGGTCAGACTGCCATTGTGAATGCCATCCAGGAGTTGGCTAGCCAACATCAGCTAACCAATGCTTTCCTGGAAGGCATTCAGAGTTCCATGCCTGGCCTACAGAGATCTTTTCAGGCTCTGTCCTCCTCACTGATGGCAGCCAGTCACCCACCACATTCCGCCCCTTCACCTCCCTCTTCCCGATCCAAATCCCCCATTCCCCTAGCTATCCCGAGCACATAGACACATCTGCACGCACCCACCTGGGCACACACAAGCAGCACACACAATCACAAACACCACAAGACACACCGGCACACAGGCACTCAAAATACACCCACAAACATGACATCAGCCACCACTTCACTAGACACCCCAACCACCCCCTCTGCCCCACAAACCACATCCAGCATACCCACAGGAACCACCACAATAGCCAGTGACACATCCACCGCACCCACCATACCCTCAGACAATACCCCAACAGACACACAGACATCCACCACATCTACCATATCAACAGACACCACCCCAATAGACACACAAACATTCACCATTCCCACATCACCGAGCACCTCCACTTCCCAGCCCCCAAGATAAGCAAACGCCCACACTCACACACACAACAGACACCACCCAAACAGAACCATACCTCACATGTGCACACACCCAAACATCTACACCCACACATTAGACAACCACTCCTTCAACCTCCAAATCACCAACCCCTTTTGATGATCATCCTTGTGTTCTGTAGGAGAGCTTCCCTTTCTACCTTGCCCTTTCTCCTATTACCTCCAAACCCCCCCAAACCCATGAGACACCCCTTTCACATCAAAATACTCTTGTCACACCTGCCCGCCTTGCAAGCACCCAAACCCCTCGCCCCACCAAGAAGCCCACTCCTACTAAGAAACAGCCCAACCCTCCCAAATCCAACCCCCCTCCCGCCCCAGGATGATCCCTGAGGTGCCTGCCTACCCACTTGATGCCCCTTCCTGCGGAGGTTACCTGGCATTAATTGGAGTCAAGTGCGGGCACAACCATGTGCATGGACATTACTAGGACTGGCCAATGGCCTTTGTTCTTAGTAGTTGTTTTGTTGGGTACACATTTCTCCTGTAATTCCTTTTCTATCTTTTGTAGTTCTTGAGTAATTTGTATTGTATATCCACAGCTGTGTGTGTTTCACACTGATTGCTGATCCATTTGCTTTTATTTGCAAAATCTGACTTTTTGGGCAGTGCTGGTGTTACCCAGGACAAGGGTATATGTTGACTGTATGGATATGTGGTTGTTAATGCAATTGTGGTGCAATTGCATTGTGTCATGTTTGGTATGGTAAGTATTTCATCTTGTCTGGTCCAATGTCAGCATGTATGGTGTTAGACATGTTCCCCTGATATGGACTGTAGATTTGTCTCACGTGTTGCAGCTCGAGTTTTCTTTGTGCAGTCATGGAGGGTGTTTAATTGTGCTATCTTCACTTGCATTTGACTGTGCATGTGTCCAGTTTGCTGTGCGTACCTTACAGCTACATCATCTAGATGTATGTCCCATGATGCTGCAGTTTTATTTGCTTTCTTGACTTGCACTTCCACATTCTGGAGATAGGCATGTCACTTGGCTCTAGTATTGTTTGTCCCTGAGATACATGTAGGGCCAGTTCCTGTATATATGTGTGATTTGTGCCCCAGTACAGCATCCTTCCCTGAGTTCTCCTGATGCCCCCATCCCTATTGTGCAGGTATTGTTTGCACAGTGAGCTTTGGATATTTGTCTCTCTGACTATTGTGCATCCCATTTTCCTTCCATTGTATTCCAATGAGGGTGATGTGCGGGTACATTACAGGGATGTTTAATTGGAGGGGTGTTTGTATTCCATGACACATCCATACATATGTGTGTTGAATCTGACGACAGTCCATGGCATGTGTGCAATGTAAGGGTGTCAGTTGCATTGATAGATGTGATGTTGCTGTGCTGTTCCTGTTGTGTGATACGATGTGTAAACTTCACTCACTCTGAACCTAGGATGTGCAGACATGTTGTTCTGTGTAGTGTGGCAGTGCAGTGTGCATGTCCTGCCCAAAGGGGGCGTTTAATGGCTGTGAACGTGTTCTTCTTTGTGAATGACTCAGACAGTATACACAATGGCAAGTGTACTTAGTGCCTGTACCATGACCCCCATCTCAAGTGGATGACGATTCGAAGATCTGCTGTTGAGCACAATGACACAATTAGGTTTGTGTACTTACTGTCAGTTGTGTCCACGGCGACGTTGATTTTGTGCACCTTCGATGAGCAGCAGCAGCGGCAGGATGTGTGTGAGGGGCTCCACAGTGGCACAGGATGTGTAATGCTGCCTGCAGGTGAGTTACTCCCTTTGTAGTTTCTGTTTCTGCCTTGTCACCACTGCGGAACCGCGGTGGTCTTTTGCCCCATAGATTCGCAAGGCTCATAATATGGTGGTCGGACTGCCAAGCCGATGGCGGTCGGATCACCACCGCTGCCATGGCGGTGTATGGACCGCCAAACTCGTAATGCGGCCCTTAGTTCTCTATGTCGGATCTGAGCCAATGTCAAAAAGCCAGCCATTGATCACTTTCACCTGGGAGATTCGGTAATAGGACAACATGTCTACCATTCTTAAGCTCCCATAGAATCACAACAAAGTTTTGAAGACTTAATCTAGGGCGAACACATGCACTTTTTTTCAGCTGGAACAGCAACTAACTGTTAACTAAACTGCGTCTTGGACGTCTAGGCCACAAAGTTCTTTCCTGAAGTTTTGCATTTCCTTCCTGCTCTGTTTACTTTCAAGTGCCGGATCTGAAAATAAATTAATGCTTCTCTTTTCTCACCTTATTTCCTGCTCTGTGTCTGATATATTTCTTCCTTCAGCAGTCACAGAAAAACCAGGCACATAGCTGATAAAAGAAGATCATTGAAAAATCACATCATAATTAAAGACTAGTTCAGTGCAGTCAAATAGTATGTACAGGAAACTACCAACAATAAGGGGCATCCCATTGGTGGTATTTACTAATACAACGAGCCCCTATTAGTCTATCACTGTGCAAATGCACAGTGACATCTGTTAAGTACAAAACACAGGATCCCTCTGTTCCTCATGCATCACACACAATGTTTCAAAATAGGAAACATGACAACCAGACATTCTCCCAAATATGCATGCAGCCCCATTTTGCAACAAAACAGACAAGGATTTCCCATCTTCTTGGGGCCAACCTGGTGGTAGTAAAGTACTATACAGGTGACAAATGCTATAAAATATCACACAATCTCTATGATTTTTGTCCTTCAGAGTCGCCAAGATAACCCCTTCGGCTTGGTATCCTCAATCATTTCACACTCAAAGGTATGAAAACATCTTTCCTAGTGGGTACTTGTGGCTTGCCATCATTACAAAAGATTTTTTTAGAGCAGAGCACTGCCATAAACTCCTCCATGTGACCCTTCTAGGGTCACGGGTGCTCCAAGGATTCTCAAATTGGCTATCCTTTGTATATGTTCCATTCTCTCAAACGTAGACTAGCATGTAATGTACTTCGCCTAACATCTCCCTTTTTCAGCAGAATTGTACCAAGTTAAAAAAAGCGTAACTTCGTAAATAAAAGATGATGCTATTTGTTTTTACTTGAAAGAATTTAAACTATTACCCTGATAGTACTCTTTTCCTAGTTCAATGCACTTATTTGTATAATATTGTTGAAAGTGAAATGCATTCTGTAATAAATGACTCGAAATTGTTGATTTATTTAATTGTTCCAAAGACTGTTGTGATCTAGGTAAGTAGAGGGTAATTTGGTAAACACATTGGGGCCTATTCACAAAGGTGTTTTGAAGTATGTACAGTTTTGTTCCTGGAATGCTGTGTTACACATTCTTACATGCCTTTGTGAATTGGCCTTAAAGTATGTATAATGAAAATACAACTGGAAAATCCGTACACAATTAGTACAAATAGATAGGAATGCTACCTCTTTACAATTTTATTGAGAGGGGCTGGACTTTTTGGGGTTTATTCATAAAGGCACTTAAGAGTATGTAAAGAAGTACTTCTGTAATATCGCAATTGTGAATTGACCACACTTTGCAGCCTCATCACCTAACAGCAACAGACCTTGCTCACTGAAATGTGCTCAATCTCAAGGACTTTTTAGCTAGTTGCCTTGATTTTTCTGAGTTCATTTATGCGCCAATGTTGCTCATATGAAAATATGTTATATTGACTAGCTGAGCCGAAAATACATGTTATAATGCTCCTCTTGATTAATATAGCTTTTTGGCTTCATAGGCGATATATCTCACCTCACACACTACTGTTTACATCTTGAGGTGTATTTCCGGCCTGCCATGGTTTATTTCCTGCGTGCTAAGAGTTATCAGAAAGCATGCACATTTCAAAATATAGCTTCCCTGGAGGAAGACACTTTTTTGGTCAAGGTAAATACATGGGTAAATTGTTTGAAACAGTGGTACAGATAGTCCTCACCTAGTGCGCAGTTAGAGCAAAAGTCTACAGTCTGACAAAGTTCAGCCACTGAGCTGCAGCATTAACTTGTATTCTAACAAGATTAAAATATATTTGTCCTGGGGATTAGCATACTTTAGTCCCCTTTTGCCTTTCTAGCATTGCAAGTGGACTTTGATCTGTGTTGCGTGGCAAGAGCACGGCTTGGGCCCGGCCATCCGAGTGCCAAGTGTGAAATCGGCCTGATGTCATCCCCTTTCTTCATCTTTAACATCTTTCACCAGTTTAATTATATTTCCGCCACAAAGCACGGTAGCTTCATTGCAAATTCAAGTTGGACTAGGAAGCGTTTAAAAGTATGGAAGAAATACCCCTTTAGGGGGAAGTGGCAGGGCGCTTTAAGTCGTGTCGAGAAAAAGGCAACATGCTGTCATACTTCATTTTTATTCACTGGATTCTGGTACCTGGACGGCAACATAGTCCGCCATTTTGTTTTTCTTCACAACCGGGATAGTCAAAGTGCATCCGTCCAGTGTACTTTGTAACTTTGTGGGACTGATCACTAACTAGTATTCCATGGGGTAATAGCGCTAGGGTTCTGATGCCACCAATAGGCAGTACAAAGTATACATAAATACATAAGTACATGAATAAAATAAATAATGTTATTATCTATCTTTGATGTCAGTGACAAAATCAAACACATGCTGTCATATGTAGTTTTTCTTCTGTAGACAGATACCTTGATGGCAACATAGTCCGCCATTTTCCTAACAATGTAGAAATTCAACGTGAAAGCTTCCAGTACATCTTCTATCCATCGTCTGCTGATCACTGGCTAGAATTGCATGTAATGAAGTTACGCTCTGCTGTAATTGTAATGAAAAGGTGTCATTGGTGTATGCAACCCAACAATTGAATAATTATATAAATTAACTATTTAATTAATAATTAATATTAAAGTATTTCTCTTTCACAATGACACGCTCACACCTCGACTCTTACACTTCTTTTTATTACTAATCTGTGTTTTAACACTAGCATGGCAAAGTCATCTGCCATATTTTTTATAACAAACTAGAAATTCAACGGGCATCAATTCAGTGCACTATTGTCTCTCCTTGTCCTGAGCTCTAGTTAGTAGAGCAGCAGGAATTGGGTAATGCCCCTAGTGGTCAGATGCAATTGAAAAGCAGCGTATGCACGGTACAAAAACAACACATAAACGCATAAATAAATATGCAACTGAAATGTGTAATGCTATATTCATTCTTTATGGTCAGTGACACCTTCACATTCTCCATCACAAGTATTTCGATTATGTTTCGTTCTTTTATTACATCACTTTGCAGCTTACATATTAATATAGTGCACCGTTGATAATATGGGTTTAAAACTAAACGTGATTGACCAAACACTATTAAAAAGATGACATGTGCCTTGAATAGTGCGTTATTTTACGTCCAGGAGGGAATGGGAAGAGGGTGCTTTTCTTTGTTCTCGATTCTCGCGACAGGGGCATGCAGATTTGTTTTAACCAAAGGGGAAAAATGAACCGAGCTACAAATGTGATGCAAATGGGAGATTGCAACTGTCAAGTCATATTGACATGTAATGAAAAAATTGGCCACGACTTCAGAGGTGGTAGTTTTTTTTGGGGGGAGGGGGACGAAGGGGGGTGGAGAGGAAATGAGCCACCTGCAGCTGTGACAGAGGCTTTGACCTTCACCCCCGTCTTTAGGCCGCAGACTCGGCTCACACTGGGTTGAAGTGTCTGTGATGCACGGGGCATTCTCTCTCCTGCACTCATCAAGTCAGTGACCGTTGGGCGTTACTTCCACATACAAGCTGCGCAGAATAGAAATGCAGATGAGGCTCTTTCGCATTTGATAGCAGGTCAATGGTGGGAAATGCTCTGGTTTGGCAATGCCCTTTGTCTACGATTTTCTAGTGATTTCGAATACCAGGAATGATTTTAGACAGGTATCACAACCGTGTGAGATACATTTGACATTCACATGTGCTGGGCTCTAAATCAAACAGGCGTTTTATCAGCTTAAACAATAGAAACTAGACACTTATTTCATATTGCTACAGGAATTTGAGGCAGAAATGCACCCATTTTAAATTTAATTAATATGGAATATAAAGTTATCTCTGGTTAATTCATTATGAATTAAGTGCGATTCTATTTAGCATCATTCAAAGCCTATTACGTTTTGACAGTATCAACGGCAATTAATTTTGACGCGCTTGTTTGAATTCCACGCATTTATATAAATAGATTATTATTATTGCACACACTGACCCATACACATTGGAATTGTACAAATGAAGGCAACAAACCGAAAACAATGTTCGTGGGATGCCGAAATGAACTGATACAGTAAAAACATTGGCAATTGTTAATCTACGTTTAAGTTAAATATTTATAGTTTTAAAAATGAAATAAGCAATTGATTTGCCTGTTCTATGTCCATGATTGAAAATGCAACCTCCGTTTTTAAAAAATTTATGATGAAAAGGACTCCTGCAAAACCGATTCTGTAACACTCGATTTCATTGATGACAATGATACATATTAGTAAATTCATATTGGATTTAATTGATGTTGTTTAGACACACAGCGTAATTGCTTAATTATTTGAAGTCTCTCTCTCTCTCTCTCTCTCTCTCTATATATATATATATATATATATATATGTACACACATA
The DNA here is from genome assembly GCF_031143425.1 of Pleurodeles waltl. Lineage (NCBI taxonomy): Eukaryota > Metazoa > Chordata > Amphibia > Caudata > Salamandridae > Pleurodeles > Pleurodeles waltl. The sequence goes on along the minus strand of NC_090449.1, from coordinate 650,380,953 downwards.
CATACATCCTGAATGCATTTTACCACTAGACAGAACTTCAAATAAATATATTTATTTGGAAAAATAGAACCAAGTGCATGCCTTTGTATTGGATATTCATCCGAGCTGTCTACTTTGTGACTATCACCATATCTTTTTACCATTTTGCTCAAATTATCAATTTTTTTACACATTTTTTACACCAAGTGTTTTTTAAAGAAGCAACGAAGGAAGGAAGTTATTGTGTAAAAATAGTTCATGCTCAGAACTCTGGGGGTATACATGATATAATATCTAGCGATAATACCAATCAACAAAGAAATCAATCAAAGTCTTATGAGGAAGAATATAATTGTCTTAAGTCAATTAGGTAACCCCACTAGTTTGTAGATGTATTACATTTTTATGTCTTGAAAATGTACATCTTCCGTGAATGCAGTTAGTATATTTATATCCCTAAAGTTTTCTTTAAAAATGCTTAACAGTAACATATGCAAGAAAGACAGTCTATAACACCATGACAAAAGTAAAAATCCAATAAAGTGTTGCAAAACTGATAGTGATTGCATAGGTGGCCTGTAGACAATAAAAATAATTAAAAAAAATGTTGGTGTCAGAAAAATATGGCATAGTTGACCGGAGAACAAACTGCAGTCATCAGTGCAAAGAAAAGTGTGAATTCATACTGCAAACTATCTACAAATACTTCCGGGTCTTATCATGAATAATTAGATTTAATGTTTTCTTTTCAAAAGTAGTTCTTACATTACTTTCACAAGGTCTTCCACTGGCTTTTTGTGTGAAATGATGCTAGGTGAGAGGTGACATTTATACTCTGGTATGAAGTGTTGTAGTTTGGTATTCACAAAATGGCATTTATATCACTTAGAGTTAATTAAATGATATAATTATAAATATATGTAAACCTCTGTCCTCACCATTCAAGTTATGGATGTAACACACATGTATCACTCATAGTTTTAATTTTGATTCAACTCAAATTAGCGAGCTCAAAGTATTTTCAGAAAATGAGCTATAAGAAACTACATTTTACTTTACACCAGTTATGGAGGATTTCTGAAAATAAATGTATTTGGTGTAGCCAAATTTATATTACGTATAGCTGAGAACAACTGATAATTTCCTTTCTATACCAATTATGCCATGTACTTTGAGTCTTCTTGAAAACAATTAATTTCTTTAAAAAGCGATAATATGCTTTGAAGCAAACAAGTTTGAAATGTTTGGTTCATTTACATTGGGCTTTTTTCGTAACACTGTTATCACGGTAAACTTGTTTTTCTTCTCTCATATCCAAGAACCTGGAAATAAAGTTAAGTTGATATACTTATTAAGCCCTTTTTACCTTTTCTTTCACGGCACAATAAACCACAGTGCTAACTCTTCAAAGCAACACATTTTTATTCAATGTCCAAAGCTTGGGTGTGTTAAGGAGACATAATTGCCTTCCATGGAAGAGTGACAATGTCAGGGATTCAGGTGTCAGTATGTTTACATGTCGATGAAAGGTCAGATCCTCATATCCATGGTTTACATGATATACAATAATTTATATTTGGAGTGCAATAAATCAGACTACCTTTATAGACAGAGAGGACACGGATGGTAGAGCCCACTCAAAAAATAACCTAATGATGACCTTAAGAAAGCTGTGGATAAGGGTAAATTACATTAGTAGGAAATAGCAAAGGAAACATCCAGATGACATTTAGAACGTCTAAATGTTGGGAAATGGCAAAACCAAGTGTAGGGCAAGTATGAAAAATACACATCAAAGTTTAAAGAGGAGCATATCCTTCTACATGCTTAAAGTAGTAAATTTATGATAAGAGGTAATTTGGGAAACATTTACAGCGTCTTGAAGAATATACTTTGATGGCTGTCTATATGTCATATTTTCTAGCTGCTCTATAACATTCTATTAGTGATGTTTCCATTTCTACTTCAAACATATTGCAATAAAATGTTAGATATTCTGAGAAGTACATGGAAATACAATGAGCAGACATACGTATTAGGCTAAGGTAAAGGATTCCATGGTAAAGGATTATGGGCCTGGTTTAAAAGTGGGTGGTACTGGTAAACCTACCAAAAATCTACGGATTCCCACCTGTACAATATCCACAGGCTTGGTAGCAGTCATTTGGATAAAATTTGAGAAGAGATTTTGTGTCACAACCCCTGAATCTCAAACCAGACTTAAATTATTTTCAAACACACAAAAGGTGATGGAGTAATTTATACAAATAGTCTAAACTATTGGCAGTCACTTTGGGTAGTATTCCAACCCATTGTTTTTCAGGTTTCCCTTTTCACCATGTACACTGATGGCATCAGCAAGTAATTTCAGGGTCTCCCTACCCATTGCTGAGTGCTTTGACTGTTAGGCAGGTGGGCCACACTCTGCAACCATTGTTGACGCACGTAGCCATTCAGTCTTGCCCTGCTTCTCCTTCCAAGTTCTATGCGGTCTCCTAGGATACGCTCTCCGCAAGCATTCACCTCATCTTGGTCTCCCAGAATACGCTGTCTGCACTTGGTGTCCTAGGATATGCTGTCAGCGGGTGTAAATTTCATCCTTTTCTATGCAGCACGTCATCTTCACATGCCGGCAGCAGCCATCTTGGAAAAGTCCACTTGCATTACCTATGCACATATATACAGTGATGTGCACACCAATTGACAAGCATAAAGCAAGTGTCATGCACTTTGGATAGTGTGGCTCTGACTTTCAGGAGTATTTATTATGGAACTGTTTTGCGTCACAATTCTTCCCGATGTGTTACTTTTAAAGAGACCACCAGTGACACACACACCAATTAGATACCTAAGCATATTACAAGCAGGTGGTGCTCTGCCCAATTCTTAAGCATGTTACTTTAAAGGATTCTCACAAGTGACACGCACACCATTAAGTACTTGTACTTTTAACATTGAGTAATTAGGATGACACATTCACCCAATGTTCACATTTTGGTGACATTATCTACACATATTAGCAGTTCATAGCGAGTACAGTGACATACTCACTCATTGGTTATAATTTACATTGACATTACATTGCCGCTATTACATTTTGAAATGTTCTGATAAGTTGTTAGTTTGGCTACAATGAATGTTCCAGCACCGCAACCCTTCATGGTGACAGAGGGTGAAATGAACTTAAAGTGGGAAGAATGGAAGTAATATTTTGTTAATTACATTGCTACATTTGATTGTGATGAAATGTCTCTAGAAAAGAAGAAAAAATCCTATTGTATTGCCTGGGTCCTGGGGGGGGGTCTGAAGTTGTACAGCCGCATGGAGAAAAAGCTACATTTTGGAGATGAGTGGGATTTGTTTTCACAGGTGTTGGCAGAGCCAGATGCTTACTTATCACCTTTTGTAAAGCTATAGACAGATATAACTTCTTTCATATGAAATAAGAAGCATACGATAAAATAGCAGATTATGCAGCCACATTCAGAAAATTGGCTTTGTCTTGTACATTTGTGGGGCTGGATGATGAGTTGCTATGGATCTAAGTCATTATGCACTGTAACACATCCACTTTACAGGACAGCTTGTGGGTACACAGAGAATTCTAGCAACAAGAAATGATGATGGAGGGAGTGTTGAAACTTTTCAGACATTCACCCCAGTCACAGATCTGTGTTTAATCCATTATTCTTTTGCTCACCATGCCACCCCTATTTGGACCCAGCCATATGCAAATCAGTCTTGACCCTGTTCCCCATGGCAACAGTCAAGCCCGAACTGCCAGGCAAGCATCCTGGGACCGGTTTCAGGGTATCACCCTTCATCAGCCAGGATAGCTTGAATCCAGTGGCACAGTGAGCAAGGGACCCACGTCTGGGCATACCCATCCCACTTAGGGCAACTTTAGCAACACAAAAGGATGATGGATGGAGATTTGAAAGTTTTCAAACACTCACCCCTAGTCACAGATCTGGGTTTAATCCATTGTTTCTTTGTACACCATGCCACCCCAGTATACGGATGGATTAAACCCAGATCTGTGACTGGGGCTGAGTTTTTGAAAAGTTTCGACACTCCGTCCATCATTTTATTTTGTTTTGTGATGTTGCTACAATGAGAATTGACCTTAGAAGAAGTTACTGCAATCATTAGTAAATCAGACCTTACTTCAGGAGGACAAAGGCAGTGGTATTGGCAGTAAGAATTAAAGTGGAGATGATATGGTTAAAACTGTCAAGAAAGAGAGCCAGAAAAAGAATATTTAGGAGCATTATAAGAAGGAGATAAAAAGTGCAGGGAAGACCTGAAAGGCAAAAGTTACCGATGTGGCAGCTTGTCTCCTCAAGCGCACGATACAAAAAATATCCTGCATTAGGTAAAAAGTGTGCCAAGTGTGGGGTTAAAGGATAAGTTGCACGGGTGTGTTGGAAGTTGAAGGTTATGAAGTGCATTGTGGATGAGGAAGAACAAGAGGATGATCATTTCAGTTCAGATATAGATAGACCCAAGTGTTGTTGTGTACAAGAAAGTGTGATGGATGTAGATGGGCAGAACAGGAAGAAACCTGTTTGTGAGATAGTAGCTGGGGGAGTTTGAGTAATGTTGGTGGCTGATTGAGGATCACCCTATACTATTATTAATGGAAAATCCTGGACAAGAATATTTTGCACCAAGTTGAGTTACACATTGGAGAAAACAGATATTCAACCACAAAGCTTTACTGGACAAATTATAGATCTACTGGGTTTCTGCAAATTATTGTTTGAATTTAAAGGCAGAAAAGCTTAGTGTAAGTTGTACATGGCAGTTAGGGTCATGTGTCCTCCGATGGTGGGATCAAGGGGAATTAGGCATTCTACTTGATCACAATAGTTCTGATCCTGTGCTAAGTGTGAGTACTGAAAAGAAGGATGGAGTGAATTTGTTAAAACATTTCCAAAGGTGTTTTCAATAAAAATAGGTGAACTGAAGGATTTTATGCACAAAAGTATTTTGAAAAATATGCATGTTTAAGAATATGCAAGGTAAGGAATATCCTGCGAAGCGGGAAAGACCAAGAAGTTAAAGAACTAAACAAATTGGTTGATACAGGAGTAATAGAGCAGGTAGAATCCTCAGATTTGGTGCCCCCCAGTTTTTACAAGGAAAGTCAAAGCCATCTGCTTGTGTGTGGATTTAAGAGAGTTAAATATAAATATTTTTGTGGACATGTTTCCTTTGCCCTGTATAAATGAGCTGTTATCAGTAATGAAAGGGGTGAAGTGGTGTTCCATTATATACCTCTGCATACCATCAAATGCCATTACACCATAGCAGCAAACACCTCACAGCTTTCATTACTCCTATTGGGTGTTTTCAATTTAAAAGAGTACCTTTCAGTTTAGCCTCAGAAGCAGCAATGTTCGAATGACTCATGCATAAATTGTTCGAGGGCAGGAAAAGAGTTATTTTTTTTCCAAGATGGCATCTTAATAATGGGAAAAGATAAAAGAGAACATAATGTGGAGCTGCACAAGGTGTTAAAAAACATTGGAACAGTATGGATTAACAGCTGAGAAATCCAAATGCAGATTCTCTAGGAATACTGTGACATACTTAGGACACAAAATCAGCCAGAGAGGTATCACACCCAAGACTAAGCTAGTGGAAGCTATACGAAAGGCACCCACCCCACAGAACAAAGATGAAGTATGATCCTTTTAGGATTAGTGGAATTTTATGCTAAATTTGTGAATCATTTCTCAAGTAAAATATTTCACATTAGGCAATTACTAAAGAAGGGTGGTAAATTCCAGTGGTCTCAGGATTGCCAGAAAAGTTTTGAAATTATTAAGGATGACATTTGTAAAGCCCCAGCATTACAAGGATTTCACCCAGGATGCAAGAGTTCTGTCACCATGGATGTAAGTGGAAAGGGATTAGGGGCGGTTCTTTCCCAGTTACAGGAAGATTGCACAGAAAGAGTAGTAGCCTTCACATCCTGTGCACTAACCCCGGCAGAGGAGAAATACTCTTTGATTGAGAGGGATACTGTAGGATGTGTACGGGGTCTAAAACATTTTAGACAGTGCATCTTTGGAACCAACATTGTGGTACAAAGTGACCACAAACCTCTTGTTAAAGTCTTTACTTCACAATGTCTTAATAATGTTTCCCCAAGAAAAACACAGCTTTCGATGCAACTGTTGGACTATGTGAATGAGATAGGTTGTATTCCAGCTGCACGGATTAAGATAGCTGACTTCTTGTGTAGGCTGCCTTTACCTATGTGTGAGGACACAAGTAGTGAATGGGATGACTGTCTAATTAGAGCAGTGTTTTTAGGGGAGTTACAAAGTATTTAACCTGAAGCAAGGATGATATCCTTTGCACAAGATGATGTCTTGATTGAGGTCATGAAGTATATTAGAGAAGGTTGGCCAGAAAAGTCTAAACTGAGCAAGCTGCTTAAGCCATTTTAGGAAGTGAAGAATGAGTTGTCAGTTGAGGAAGGATTCTTGTTAAGCAGATTAATACCACCTAAAGATTCCCATGCTAGCATTGTTAACTTGTGTTATGAAGGGTATCTGGGCATTGTAAAAACAAAGAGCAGGGTAAACTATGTTATGGGTGGCCAGGTGTGGATAGAGAGATTGAGAGGGTGGTAAGAGAAGGCATTCGGTGACAAAACTATGGTTACATTTAAACCACCTTCACATTTTGTGGAAAAGCCACAATTGCTATGGGAAAGAATAGGGGTGGATGTTTGTGGTCCTGTGCATGATGTTAATGGTTTATCAAAACGTATCCTGTTGGCAGTTGATCAATTTTCAAAATGGCCCTCAATTATGGAGGTAGTTAAGGCTGATTCATGAGCTACTGTGAGTTTCCTGGAAGAAGTGTTTTCAAGGGAAAGTCTACCTAAGATTGTGGTTAGTGACAATGAAGGCCAGTTTATTTCAGAAGTCTTTAAAACATTCATGAAGAATATGGGAAGTGATAAAACCACTGCTATGTACCACCCAAAGGGAAATAAAATGTTGAACATTTCACTAGAGTACTAAAGGGTAAAATGGAACTATCCAAGGGTAACTATGAACTGGTAAAGAGAATTATGGGAAGATATTAGCGCTAATAGGGTAGCGTGATGTGAAGTGACTGGGCATAGTCCATTTGAATTGATCAGGGGGAGAGTCCCTTGCACTAAGGATAATATTGGATGGTGAAAAACATTAAGATAGTTAATTGATCGCCTGTAGAGGTGAAAAGTCTGATGGAATCAGGACAAATGAAATATAAACAAAGAAATGATACTTTGCATGGAGTGAAAAAGGTGGGCCTCAAAGTAGGGAATGTGGTAAAGGTCAAGAACAGAAGATTGGTGAGAAAGGGAGAGCTCAACCTTTGAAGGTGTTCAAGGTTTTGTGTAATTCTGAATTACTTAGTTATGGGAAAATGTGTCATGCTAGGAGATTGGCACTATTCAAAGGAGGCAACAAGAGAATTGTTCAAGGAACTAAGAACACAACAGAATCAGGGAAGTATGATTGGATTGATGAAATGGCTGGGTCCAAACTGGGGTGGCATGGTGAGCAAAAGAACAATGGATTAAACCCAGATCTGTGACTGGGGGTGAGTGTTTGCATTGTTCAGCACTCCGTCCATCATCCTTTTGTGTTGCTGGATTGATGAAATGCCCATTAGGGAGAGTGACATTCACCTAGAACACACACAACCACAGTGGAGACTTCTTAGGGAGTGTGAGGAGAGATGAGAAAACACAATCTGTGAAGAGAGGGAGATTAATGATAGCAATGGTAACAATGGCAACCTGGCCAGGGATGAGTGCGAATGTAACAATGGTGTGAGGGATGAAAGCAAACAGAAATTAACTAGGTCAGGAAGGTTGAGTGTGAAACCTCAAAATATGATGATTTTGTATTGACAATGTATGCTGTGGTATCGTTTTTAATGTTATTAGGAATTTGTAATTTCAGCTTATCCTGTTGCACAAATGTCTTGTACATTTTTCATGTTGCATTGGGTATTTGATATTAACTGCATTGTTGCATTTTATGTTTAAGGTATAATTTATTTTGTATTTAAAAAAAAAAATGTGTTTTTTTATTACTTTAAAGATAATCTATTGAAAAGGGGGTTGTTATGTTTAGACTATTGGTATGTTTAACTAATTGACTCAGAATGGTTAAGACTTCAGAATGGTATGAAGTCATAGAATGTGTGATGCCAGACATTAGAATGCTAAGAGATCATTCCTGGGGAGAATGGGTGCGGAACGGTTGGACACGGCTATTTCTGGACTCAACAATTAGCCTAAAACATACTAGTCAAAAGATCCTTTTAGTTGTTGAAAATAATTTGAAAACGAGGTGAGCCTCAGAAATGCACAGCTGATTGATTGATTTTTTTCAAGAAACTACAAATTTATGCTAGCTGGCTCCAACTGTGTACAACTGTTATAAAAGAATATGGAGGAGGGACTGGCTAGAGATAAGGATGGGTCCAGTGAATGATGCAAGACATTTAATCATCACATCAAGGTTAATAGTGGGAAGTCTCCTAACAGGTTTAGCAAGCCGAGGGAAAATACCTGAAAGCATCTCAGGAAAATGACATGTTGGTGAGGTCATTGATAAGGTGAACCAATGCACCCATCACTGTGGTGATTGCCTTGAGATTGCAAATGCCTGTTAGTGAGGCAATGTTTTTCAAAGAACAAGCAATTCTGAAGTTCTTTCTCCTGAAACACATACAATTCCAGTAGTAATGTCCCTACTAGTGAAGGTAAAAGAAAAGGTTCCTTGTAGAGATCTGGTAGGGATCTGATGTGTGGTTGCAGGTCTGCCAGATTTATCGTTGCTCGTGGATGAAAAACAGGGGGGTCCTGGTTCTCCCTCAGGTGCACGGTCTTTCCTTCTGTGATGACCACTTCCTAGGAAGTGTGGCAAAAATCAATCCAAGGGAGCTACATTCCTAAAAAATCAATTGTGGCTGAAACTGATTTTTGGAAGTTACATCTGGCTGAGCCCACCCACTGGTGTGACAAAAAATCGTAAACACACCCCTCTCCTGCCCTCTCCAAATCCCGTCAAGAGGGCACATAATTGTCTGGGGTTGCACGATGTGAGGGAGGTTCTGGGCCACTCCAAATGCCCTTACTTGCCTGTGAAAATCAGTTTGGCAGCCCTCCCCCTCCTTGCTTCTCCATCTACTGAGGGGAGTTCTCCTCCCCCAGGCACATTCCTTTGTGTTCAGCCCAGGCTATTTCACACCTCATCAAGGCAGCCTGGCCAGGCTGCCAGAGGCTAGCCAATCAGAGCAGAGCACTACAGGGCTGACGTTGGCAACTTTTTAGGTAGAGTTTAAAACTCTTTACCTGAACAATTTATATTAAATCCAACAATTGTAAGTTGTGGGATTTATTATAACAATTAATTTGATACCAAACTTGAGGTATCTGACACTTAAGGGGACTTTATAAATTAAAATAAAATCTTCCCATTTTAGCCTATGGGGGCCATTCACTACAGTGAGGGAAAAACAAATTTGGCTGTTTTACCTCACCAGGGCTTCTAAAACTATTATTATAAGGTCCCTGCTTATAGTTACATGGCACCCAACCCTAGGGGCACATAGAAGAACTTTTAATTCCAAAGTCGAATTTTCATGTAACTTTAATTTAAAAGCAGCCAGCAAGGCAAGCCTACCTTTAAAATTACTTTGGGCACCTCAGCAGTGCACCTATGGGTGCACTACCTATGCTGTGGCCCCTGAACCTACATGCCCTACCATATACTAGGGACTTATAGGTAGGTTGACATAGCCAATTATAATTAGCCTTATTTGCATACTTATTCTATACAGAGCACAGGCCCTGGGACTGGTTAGCAATACCCAGGGCACCATCAGAGTCAGGAAAACACCAGCACAAAGTGAAAAATGGGGGCAACAAGTTAGGGAGCCTCTGCAATCAGCCTGTTTTCTCACATGCTGTTTTATTGATTGCCAGGCTAGGGTCTGCCAAAGAAGCAAACGCTCATTTACCAATGTAGGTCCTCCTGGAACACTAGAACTGGATTTCACACTCTCCTCTGTTGGACACATTTATTTCAGAGGTCCTGGTTTCCTTATCTCCCAGGTAGAAGCCTACCTCTTGTTTACCAAGGAGGCAAGGAATCCCCTTTCTGTGTAAGGGGTGGATTAATACCCATGGGTTTCCTGGCTGGTACTTTGCTAGCTTGAATTTTTCACTTGGTACTCTTTGAGATTTCACAAGGCATGTCTTGCATTTCAGGAATGACAATACACTGTAGGAAAAGGAGTGAGCCATATGAGAGACGGCAAGGGAATGGTTTAGAGATAATGGCCACTGATATATTAACATGCTTGTTTTAAGAACCCATGCTGGGCTTACTGCTTCACTGTTCAAGCCTGAAAGAGATGATGAAGAAAGGCTTCCTATTTTGTATTAAGAAGGAAGAGTCATGCCTTGGCTGTTGGAGGAAACAAATAACCTTCACTTTAGCAACACTGGTATGAGGACTGTTAAATACAGTCTCCTGAACAGATTTCCAAGGACGCTGGTGTCTTTCTCTGGCATGAGTGACTAGCAATGTGTGGCTAAACTGGTCACTTTAGCCTGGAGCTGAAATGTCGAGGGGCAGAAGAAGCCTGTCTCATGCTGGAAATAATTCAAGTTCACATAAATAGTGGGAGATCTTTGGGGCCTGTTGCATAGCTTTTGGCAGTCAATGGCACGTGTTCTGAAGAGACCAGAAGGAGCAACTGCTTGAAAAACAGTTTTTACCTACTTTTTCACCATTTGTAAAAATGCCTTTGAAATTTGTGGGAAAACATCCAACATCTACCTTTACACATTTCAGACACTTGGAGACTGAGGTAACCTAGCTCGATTGCACCTCTGAATATCGGAAGCAGAATATAGATGGGACAGAATATCATTATGAGAATAAAGAGGGACAAAAGGGTGATGTAAGGAATTAATACTCTTATCTCTACATCTAAATACCATACATATATATATATGTACATATATATATATATATATATATATATATATATATATATATATATATATATATATATATATATATATATATATATATATAATCAAAAGACAACAAATAAGACATGAAGTACACCTCCGGGATTCAAACACTGATTTATTTTGATGTATATGTATGTGTGTGCATGTGTGTGTGTGTGTGTGTATATATATATGTATATATATATATATATATATATATACACATATATATATGTATATGTATATAGATAGGTAGTTATAGTTAGGACCTAGTTTCCTCTGAAAAATTGTTTTTTGACTTGGCTATATCTTTGGCCATGTTACATGCATCTTTATGATTTAAAAAAAAAAAAGTCAAGTTGAGTCTTGCTGTGCATGGAAAGTTTTGAGGTGATCCGTTGAGCGGGGGCTGAGAAAAAGGGAGAGGGGTCAAAAATGGTGCATTTCCCATGTTAATTCCCATAGGTCTTTAGACATGACTACAGTCTGAACTGCTGAACGGTACTACATCAAAGATAGCAGGACGCTAGATCTTGGTGCACAAATCACGCTTTATGTAATTTGTTATAAATCCATTTAGTAGTTTTTGAGATATTAAAGGGAAAATAAATATAGATATCTAGAGCTGTGGATCCTGGAGGTCTCATACTGAGATCTGATTGGCTGCCAACACTTCAACCAGGAAGTGTTGGCAGCCATTTTGGGATTTGGCTTCAAGCAAGCAGCAGGTGTATCACCAAGGCATGTGTATATGGCGTTATGTAGAGAGAATCTATACAGACTTACAGTTTGATATTTTGTCCCGCAATATTCTTTTCACAATATTCTGTTTGTCACTATTCTGTCTGCGATATTTACAACATTAAAACTTAAACGTCTTGTATAGAAGATTAGAAGAGCCTTGTCCACTCAGACATTTTTAGCCTTTGTCAAGAATGTTCACTGAGTCTGCAATTAGCAGATGTATGACATCGCCTCACCTTGTTAAGCTCATTAGAATGATTTGGTGTCCATAAATTATAAACCCATGTCACCATGGGATGGACTTGCTTGGTTCCTAGACCCCACTTAGGTGCAAAACTAAAATAGACTTGTGATTTAATACCTAGTGTGCAATTGCAGGTTATACTACACCTATGTCACCTCTGGCAAAACTAGGGATGAGCCTTTGTGTACGGTGCAAAGAAAATGTAGTTCTGTCTGATGAAAGCAATGTGATTAATCAATCTGACGAGCCAATTAATTACATTGCTAGAAAAAGAAGCTGAAAAACCTTCTATAAAGATATTACTGTGGAATGTAGCTAAGTTAAGCCAAGTAAGTGTAAATGAAATCGTGCCCAGATGATTGGAGGGCTTTTGGATTTAACTCAGTGGAATTTTCGTTGGTTATTTAAATATATACCTTTTGTCAGAGGAAATGTGCCTTATGGATCATTTGAAGTCCAAACTATTCACTGAGATGTTGTATGTTCACACTGCGAAGCATGTAAGGATCATAGATATTGATAAAATAAGCTTGGGCCAGATGTGCAAACGTTTTTTGCAGTCACAAATGATCCAATTTGCAGAATCAGGCTGTTTGTGACAGCAAAAAAATAATTTTGGGATACAAACCCTATTTTGCGATTTGGTTTGTGATTTGTTAATCTATTACCGATTCGCAAAATAGGTATGCAATTCGGTATTAGGAAGGGCCATGTTAAGGGTGTCCCTTCCTAATAGCGACTCACAGGGGGATGTAAGAATGTTTTGCAACCTGAATACGATAACAAAACATTCACAGTTTACCACAAACTGCAATTTGATAGTAACCCATTTGCAAATGTGAATGTGGGTGTAAACATTTTTTAAGAGCAGGAAGTGGTCCTACCATGCCCGTAACATAGGCCTACAAACTGCCAAAAAATTGGGCAACACAGAGATGTTAGACTAACCAATTGGGCACTGTCTGATTGCCCTATATGCCAGTCCCACAATGGCTCTGCACTGCACCAGAAAAGTCCATTGTGATACAGCCCCTGGTCTTTCCTGGAGTGAACAGTGTAAGTAAACAACCATTGGTGCAGTCTTCACCACAAACACAGAATCCAGAGTCCTCCCAGCAAGCATTCAAATCTGCAATATACACCACAACACCCACAATAAAATGCAGGCCCAGATTTACTAAAGGCTTGATGCATAGGCATCTCAAGCCCTAAAGGCAGATTTACTATGCCAGGCAGAGCCACCTTGCTTGGCTATGTGTGGCATAGTAAATCTTGAGTAATGCAAGGCAGCGCAAGTTGCTGCCTTGTTTTTACTGTATGATGGGAAGGTGTTATTTGCGTGGAAAGTGGGTGCTCCCACTTATCCACTGGGTGTTCCCACTCATCCACCCATTCTTTTTGTTGCATTCCCAGATTTACTAAGAGAGGTAAACATGGGAATGCATCAAAATTGTATGCCTTCCCAATGGAGGTGCAACAAGGAGAAATATCCTTATTTCTCCTTAATGTTTCTTCTTTCTAAGTGTGCTGAATTCTGCAGCACACATAGAAAAAGAAAAAAGCCTCTAAGGATTGTTTTTGTGCAGGACCATGGCGCAAGAGCGTCTGTGTTGGCGCTAGTGTGCACATAGTGCACCAGTGCAGTGAGCGAGCAGTCTTAGTAAATATGGTGCATTCCTGCCCTTTCCATTTGACACTTTGGCGGTCATTCCAAGTCTGGCGGGCGGCGGTAGCCGCCCGCCAGGCGGGAACTGCCATTTGGCCGCTATGCAGCCAAAAGACCGCTGCCGGCATTACAACCTTCCCGCTGGGCCGGAGGGCGCTAACCATGTTAGCGCCCGCCGGCCCAGCGGGAAGGAGGCCTGCAACACAGAAGCTGGCACCGAATGGAGCCGGCGGTGTTGCGGCCGTGCGACGGGTGCAGTTGCACCCGTCGCGCTTTTCACTGTCTGCTAGGCAGACAGTGAAAAGCCGGCCAGGGCCCTGTTCGGGGGCCCCTGCACTGCCCATGCCAGTGGCATGGGCAGTGCAGGGGCCCCCAGGGGCCCCAAGACACCCGTTACCGCCAGCCTCTTCCTGGCGGTGACAACCGCCAGAAACAGGCTGGCGGTAAGGGGGTCAAAATCCCCATGGCAGCGCTGCTTGCAGCGCTGCCATGGCGGATTCGCCCAGCCGGGGCAAAAACGGCGGGAAACTGCCGGCCCCGGTTTTCTGAACGCGGTTTTACCGCCGCAGTCAGAATGGGCTATGAAGCACCGCCAGCCTGTTGGCGGTGCTTCCGTCATCTGCGATCCTGGCGGTCATAGACCGCCAGGGTCAGAATGACCCCCTTTGTCTTTCTGCATTGTGCTGTGTCAAATATTGATAAATGTGGTCCTCCATATTTACCACAAACCCTAGCATAAAATCTTGTGTTGTCCCCGAATAGGGTTTTGCACAGGGTACAGAACGACCCCCTGAATATTTTGCTGAAATAATCTATAATGTTACCTACATATGGTCAAGAAATAGCATTGTGCAAACTTTTTGCCTGCTTTCTTAACATAATATGAGAAGATCGATAGTATGTGCATGAAAAAGTGTGTTGGATATTGGTTCTGTGTTGTATAGTTCACAGTGTGTTAACAAACTGGCAAATTCTGCTTACCTAAAACCGTAGCTCCACATTAGAGAGTGATAACAATGAAGGTGTAAATCTTCGAAGAAAGATTATGGGTACTTTTTCTGGATTGCCATTTTATACATACATGTTTATCATGATGGGCTTCATTCTAAAAGAAGTTGTTAGTCTGCACCTATAGGTGTATGGCAATGCATGACGTTGCATGGGCGCATATTTACGCCTTTTAGAAATTCTCAAGGATTTCTAGAAATATGCATAAAACCTGAAATGGAGTTGGGTTTTCTAAGTGTACTTGTAGAAAACTTTTGTGATTTCCATTTTCACATGAAATATTTATGTGACTATACATAAATGGAAAAATCTGGTGAGCGAATGCAAGTGCACGTTTTTTTATTTAATTTTATTGATCCACTGCAGAAACATATTATCCTGTGGAGAAACCTCAAGTTTAAACCAACACCACTTTTGTGGGTGCTTCCTTCCACTTCCAGCCCTGGAAAGTACATACACTGAGCCTTGTCAGAAGGAAGATTTGTCAGAAGGAAGATTTCAAACTTTTCTAAGGTGGGGCGAGACCACAGAAGATTTGCACAACCGTAGGCATGAACAAAACACAGGATATTCCTACCTCGGAACAACATATCCCCACCACTCTGTGTCCCTGTGAATAGATTTACTTGCACAACAATCTCAGTAGCGGATGATGTCAGAGAAAGTGGTAGGGCAGGGCAATGGTGGGTGACAATAACAACATAAAAACAACAACAAAAATAACTTACCTGCATCTTGCCACATCGCCGCTCTTCTGGCTCCACTGCAGCACAGGCTCCCAGACTCCCCTACAGCATATTCAGACTCTACTCATGCTGCTGGCAGCATGAGAGAAGTACCGAGATTGGCCTGAGTTGGTTGGATTTGTGCTCCCATGGGGACTGGGAGCTTGTGCCTACTGTCTGCTACCTGACAACACAGTTAGGTTGGAGACATCTCAGTTTGCATGTTGATTTGGCTGTCCTAAGACCGCCGACCAAACCCTATGCGCACTTGTAGCATTGCCCACCACTCCTTCTCTAAGCCTACCACTGCGATGACCCTGCCCCCCAAAAAACTAAAATGATAATAAACCTGTTTTATTATCATTTATAATTTTATTTTTCAAGTTTTGCACCTGCTGGCGGGGTGGTGGTGGGGGAAGGAGTAACACCACCCCAAGGTAACAGAGGAACTGCTGCTGAACAATTGTTATGTGTTTAAATGCTTTACAGACCAAAACCAACTTTTGAGAATTTAAAAAAATATTTTTGAATCAGGCCCACTGGCCCAGGGTTATGAAATTCATGACACTTCCTATGGAATGGCACCTTCATATTGTCTGACGGTCTGTGAATTTGTTTGGTCCATTTCTGTGATTTTATCCTTAATAAAATTCCTTTAATTAGTTTTTCCATCCGCTGTATTATGATTTCCATAGGATATTATGGAATCATAATACGGCAGACGGGACATCTGTCATGTTTGTGACAGTATAACCCCATCCGCCACACTCTAAATCAGGCCCTGAATGTTATTTGAACTTTCCTTTAAGAAAGAGACTGGAAAAATCCTTCCACTGGAATCATTACTCCTTGGCCAGAGAACCCAATTTTAAAGAGGAACCTTTCAGTTGAAATAATATTTGAATGACACTGTGATTCCACTTATGTATGCTGTTTGATACTGATTGAGCAAAGGTACCTTTTTTATGTGTACTCTGATTGGGGTGGACTGTTTAAGGACTACATAGGTGGTTTCTGGTGATGATCCACGTTGGGAAAAGTATCCTCCCTTCTTGCATCAGTTTAAACAGATGTTTAATCAAATTTAAAACCAAACCCTCAGAGGAAGAATCATTGTGTGATCTTCTACATGGCATTTAACTAAAGGGAATGCATGGTTTGAAATAACTCATAGCAGTAATTCAAGGAGGGCTTCATGATGAGATTAAAGTTACCTTGACAAATGTGTGAATCTTTGGATACTCTAATCCCCTGTATTAGTACAAAACAATGTTGGAAATGAGGCTGGAGGAGCAAGGATTGCCTCTGCATTCAATGATTATTAGACACCTATTGCTGCAACTCTTTTGGAGTTCACTTTATAAGTTATGCAGATATGATGTTCCAAAAAGCCATTTTCTGAAAAAGAGATATCTGGGAAATGCCATTGGGATTTGTTCCATTTACAATTACATAATCAGTGAATCTAGTTGAATTGTATGGCTCGCAATAGGGGGTATTATGATAATATAGCTGGAGCCAGCACCTCTATTGTATGGTTAATATTGGGTTGGATTCTGAACTTTCTTGTAGGCATATCCGCTACTGGACTTTGAGGCTTCTGGGATGTATGAAGATGAGGCCTAGGCGAAGCAGAAATCAATTGCAATTCTTGAGAAGAAGACCCCAGGTATAGCTGAAGCAGAGGACAGAAAAATGGTACTTTAAAGAAAGTAAAATAAAGAATAAGGAATTCATTTACAGTGTGGATGGTGGCTAGACAGCCACCAGGTTGGAGAAGTCTATGACTTCTGCTCCATGTTGGAGGCCTACCCACTGAATCTAGAGATCCCGCACGGATCTGGTGGGAGATCTCCGTGCCTTATGTAGAGCTGTCACTGTGCTGGCTCAACCGAAGGCACTGATAATTTTCAGAGCTTATGCCAATTTTTTTGTGCCTGTTTAGTTATCTTTTCTTTTGCAAGAATAAAGTCCCAAGACAGAAGTTTGTTCTTGTAGAAAGAAATTGCAATGGCCCTGAGGTATAGAGAGTTTTCAATGAGCCCTTGAGAACCATTGTGCTATTTTCCAACCTGGGCCTGCCGTATCTCACTTTGTGGCCTGGGTAGGAAAATTGAGTTATGATCACCCCCTCTAACAGGATGGGGTGAGCACCACTATGACACAGTGGTCCCTTGGTAGACTAACCATCTGGCCAATGTTTCATTCCAAATTTGGCAGAAATCTAGATCTTCATCCAGAAAGCGTGCTTTTTGTGATTTGTTGGAACTCCGTCCAGTAGTGTTGAGATATTAAGGTTCCAAGATATTTATACATCTGGACAGTTCAGTTCGCAGGACTCAAGGAGGAATCCTGTGATCACGCAACTTCAATCTGTTTGGCCATAGAATAGACTTGTCCCTTGCTCTGAATGCATTTTGGCTGACTACATTTCGCTCCTGAACTGGTGGTGTCTATCCCTGTCTGATCCACAAGAATAAAATAGGTGCATGAGGTCATGAGAAATAAGTCTTTCTCAGACCTATAAGTCAGGTCCTATCAAGCTTATCATGGTTCCTTTGACCACTTTAACAGTGATAACTTTTAAGTCATCTATAACCTCTGGATCAAGGAGAGAAAAACTGAAATCCCCATTGTACCTTCGCTATCACTCTGACTATTGTATACTGTGGAATGGTTTGTATGAAACTGCTTCAGGGCATAGGGTGAGGTTATGTGTTTACCACTCGGGTCATTCAGTATTTCTCCAACGTTGTGCAAGTTTGTTTTACTCTAAACTTATAGGCCAAGAGGCAGTCAGAGGTTTTCTCTCTCTCATAATAGGGTTGGTTAATGTACAACATCCTTCATGCCAGCTCTTCCACCAACAATTGTTCAAGTTCATCCCTTGCCCGACAACAACTCTTTATTAGTGGTCCTTGTGTAGTCTATTTTATGTTGCTGTTGCAGGTGGGATAAACAATGTTCAAGGTCAGTCTTCTTTTTCTGAGCCAGTTTCACACTTCACAAATCGGGCTGTGTGCACTCTTAATTCTTACTTTAGTTGGCAGCATCCCTTGTTACATCCCTTTTAGTGTTGCCTGTGTCATTCTCTCTAAAATTAAATTCCAGTGGCTTCCCCTTCTGTAACCTGCAGGTCTATGTTCCTGAAGGTTATTTGGTACATCTTTCATACAGGGCTACGAGGAGACACAGGGACAACTAATACAATCTTTGTGGGAACCAGGGTTTGGTCTATCAAAACTTGTGGTTAGATAGTTGCAGGGTTCTAATAAGGGTAATACTAAATACAAAATATTCGTATGTGTGATCTGTGAACATTTGAATGTAAAATATAATACTTTTCTCTCTTGTACTGAGATCTCCAAATGACAAACAAATACAAATCCTCCATTCACTGTAATACTGATGGCAGTAGGCTAGGAAAATCGTGAGCATGTTGGTGATTGTGTGAGGAGTGGAGAACAACATTGCAATTGCCTCATAATAATACTGCCAGCCCCTTCCCAAAGGTAGCCACTGCTGGAGCCAGATCAGTGTCGAACCATTCCTTGCCCTCATTATGGCCATAGGTCAAAAACATTGTGAGTTTGCCTTCCAGACTTCCTCTTATGTCCAAACCTTTGCCTTATTTTATTGATATTTTGCTTCTAGCTCTAAAGATGTGCATGTTCTAATTAAAATGGCTAGTCCTCTAGTCCTGTTAGGGCCACTAGAATAAAACTATTTTGGGTACCAATGGGAGGGTAAGCTTGGTACATTCTCCTTATTCAAATGTGTTTCTTGTAGCATTCCCAATTCAAACTTTTTGGTATGCAGCCACTTCAATAGTACTCTCTTCATAATAGGGGTGTTAGGACCCTGGACATTTAATGTAATGTCTTTAATGGAAACAATAAAAAGTATGAGACAATAACCAATAAAAACCCCAGGCATTGGGGATACATAACAGTATGACCTTGTATCTTTTGTTATGATATGGCATACAATGGTCCAAAGTGCCTGGAGGTAAGTCCCAGTGCAGAACACAGCAGCACAATAGAAGTCAAAAGATGTACATCCAGCTCTCTGCACCTTAAACTAAAGTTAACAAAGACATTTTACAACAAACAAGCCAACAAGAATATAAACATTATAACAATGACAACAGATGGCTTAAAATATTCTGGATGACTTCAAAAATAGGCTGCTGAATAAACACGGAGCAGGTAACAGAGGAGTTTGACAGCAACGGGACAGGCCCTCAAAATAGCAAAATTGTGTCAAGCGCAGCACTGGTTAGCATGTTAGAGCCTTAAGATAGTGCAAAAGAGCTTAACAGGTAGGTGCTTATCACAAGGTGTACCTTGCAATAATCACATAAAAATAGACAAAGGCCCTCATTCCAACCCTGGCGGTCGGTGTTAAAGCGGCGGTAAGACCGCCAACAGGCCGGCGGTAAAAAAAATGGAATCACGACCATGGCGGAAACTGCCAACATAGACAGCCACTTTAACACTCCGACCGCCACGGCGGTACAAACAAACAGCATGGCGGTCACCGCCAACAGACAGGTGGAAGTCAATGTACCGCCCACACTATTATGAGAGGCCAATCCGCCACCTTTTCTGGGGTGGATTCAACGCGAACAAAAACACAGCGGAAACAGGACTTGGAAGGGGAAACACTCACCTCTACACAACCGACGAGGAACCAGGACGCCATGGAGCCAGAACTTCAAATCCTCCCTGTGATAGTATTCCTGCTCCTCTACCAGGAGCATGAAAGACGGCGGCGACGACCACGGTGAGTACTGCACCTACAACACAGGTGAGGGGGGAGGGAAAAGAGAGTGACACACACTTGCAACACGCAACACCCCCACCCTCACCCACAACAACACACACACCAATACATGCTGCAGCAATAGATTTACGCCCCCCACCCCCCCCTGGAAGAACACAATGACAAAAGGAAATGATTGTAACAATTGTAATCAATAAAAATCCATTAGTCAAAACT
Organism: Pleurodeles waltl; assembly: GCF_031143425.1. Taxonomy (NCBI): domain Eukaryota; kingdom Metazoa; phylum Chordata; class Amphibia; order Caudata; family Salamandridae; genus Pleurodeles; species Pleurodeles waltl. The sequence goes on along the minus strand of NC_090449.1, from coordinate 650,360,539 downwards.
TTAAATACTGTATAAACAATTATGTACACCAACTATACAAGTCCGGATAGTGCACCATTCAAAGTCCGTGGACCACTGGGCCCAAAATTCATGGGCGAGGCCCACACTCGATACCAGACTGCAAACGGAGAGAACACTGCTGGGGCATCAGATCGAAATTAAACAGGCACCTCAGGGGGAAGGGTCAGGGGGGGCACCTCTGCCAGATGAGTGCACGACGCCAGCTCCACGAGGGGGCTCCATGCCCATTGATGTATCCTGGGGAGTGCAAAGCCACAGTCTCTCAAGTCTCTCCAGTGGGTGGTTTGCCCACTGCTTTATCCTGGGGAGTGCAAAGCCACAGTCTCTCGAGTCTCTCCAGTGGGTGGTTTGCCCACTGCTTTATCCTGGGGAGTGCAAAGCCACATTCTCTCAAGTCTTTTCAGTGGGTGGGTTGCCCACTGCTTTATCCTGGGGAGTGCAAAGCCACAGTCTCTCAAGTCTTTTCAGTGGGTGGGTTGCCCACTGCATTATCCTGGGGAGTGCAAAGCCACAGTCTCTCAAGTGGATGCCTTTCTCCACTGGTTCTGGAGGGGGCTTGGTGCCCAGAGTGCTTCATCCTGCCAAGGACTGAGGTAGTGGATGTGATACTCCACTGGTTCTGGAGCGGGCTTGGTGCCCAGAGTGCTTCATCCTGCCAAGGACTGAGGTAGTGGATGCCTTTCTCCACTGGTTCTGGAGGGGGCTTGGTGCCCAGAGTGCTTCATCCTGCCAAGGACTGCGGTAGTGGATGTGATACTTCACTGGTTCTGGAGGGGGCTTGGTGCCCAGAGTGCTTCATCCTGCCAAGGACTGAGGTAGTGGATGTGATACTCCACTGGTTCTGGAGCGGGCTTGGTGCCCAGAGTGCTTCATCCTGCCAAGGACTGAGGTAGTGGATGCCTTTCTCCACTGGTTCTGGAGGGGGCTTGGTGCCCAGAGTGCTTCATCCTGCCAAGGACTGAGATAGCGGATGCCTTTCTCCACTGGTTCTGGAGGGGGCTTGGTGCTCAGAGTGCTTCATCCTGCCAAGGACTGAGGTAGTGGATGTGATACTCCACTGGTTCTGGAGGTGGCTTGGTGCCCAGAGTGCTTCATCCTGCCAAGGACTGAGATAGCGGATGCCTTTCTCCACTGGTTCTGGAGGGGTCTTGGTGCTCAGAGTGCTTCATCCTGCCAAGGACTGAGGTAGTGGATGTGATACTTCACTGGTTCTGGTGGTGGCTTGGTGCCCAGAGTGCTTCATCCTGCCAAGGACTGAGGTAGTGGATGTGACACTCTACTGACGGTGGTGTAACATGCAATCTGGCCAGGCTCCTGGAACTGACCACCAGCCTCGTACGACTGACCACTGGGGATGGCAGCCATGTCTGCGGTGGTGCCATTGGCTCAGGATGTCGCGGGCCGCTGGCGGTGCTGGCGGTGGGCTCTGTGGTATCGGTGCATGTGGCAGGCTGTGTGGCATCGGTGCTGGCGGCGGGCTCTGTGGAAAAGGTGCTGGCGGCAGACTTTGTGGCGCCGGTGCTGGTGGCGGGCTCACTGACTGCGGTGCTGGTGGCGGCCTCACTGACTGCGGTGCTGGTGGCGGGCTCATTGACTGCGGTGCTGGCGGCAGTGTCAGTAGCGGCGGTGCTGGTGGCGGGCTCACTGACTGCGGTGCTGGCGAAAGGCTCAGTGTCTACGGTGCTGGTGAAGGGCTCAGTGTCTGCGGTGCTGGCAGGGGTGTCTGTGGTGGCAGTGCAGGTGGCGGTGCCGGTGGCGGTCTTGTCCGCCGTGCAGGTTGGCGTCGACGTGGAGCTGCCTTTGATTTTTTGGCCCTTCCCCACCCTTGTGTGCTGAGGTGTGTGCATGCTAGTCTGATGGTGTGCTTGGGATAGGCTGAGGTACAGGGGATTGGGTCTGGGTGGAGGAGGTTAGAGCGGGGAGGCTGGACACAGGGACAATGGCTGCCATCAGTGCTGAGGCCAGAGCCTGAAATGCTTGCTGTTGGGCAGCTACGCCAGAATGAATGCCCTCCAGGTATGCATTTGTGTGTTGCAAATGCCTCTCTACACCCTGGATGGCCTTCAGAATGGTAGACTGCCCAACAGTGAAGGATCTCAGAAGGTCAATAGCCTCCTCACTGAGGGCAGCAGGTCTGACTGGGGCACGGCCTGAGGTGCCTGGGGCGAAGGAGATGCCCACCCTCCTGGGTGAGCGGCCACGGGACACACGCTGAGGGGCTGCTGGGAGGGCGGTGCTGGTAGGGGGTGTGGCGGCTGTACCTGTAGATGCGGTGGGCACGGAGGGGCCCGCCACCGCAACGGAGCTCCCATCAGAGGAGGAGTTGGTGTCGCTGGTCTCTGCTCCTGTCCCCGCAGTGGAGATCCTCTGTGCCACTGGTGACTTCAGACTCGCCCTCGAGGGCCATGTGGGATGCAGCTCCCTCCTGCTCCGGTGGCACTGCTCCTCCACCTGATGATGCTAATGCACACAAGAACAGGGAGACCACAAAAAGGGGGAGGGGAGAAAGAAGAAAGACATGTTCAGTGCATGCAATACTGCTACCGTTGGCGGACACTACAGACACATCAGCCCTCTGCACTTCGCCATGCACTTAGAGTTCCCTAATTAATCACAGGGACATGGGGTACAAGGCCTATGCCCGATTGCTGCACACATGGAAGTCACAGGAACCTGACTAGGTGTAGATGGCTCTTACCACTGGTGGGGTTGGGGTGCCACATAGCCTGCCTCACAAAGGGTCCTTGCCTACGAAGCTCGCCCTGGCCTAGGTTAACCCACAGCCCCCACCCAGACACCTCCTAATGCGCACAGAGTCAGATGGATGTGACTGTACTCACCCCCTTGTGGCTGCTGTGATGCCCTCAAGCGCCCATCCAACTCCGGGTACGCCACCGCCAGGATCCGGAACATCAGGGGGGTCATGGTGCGACGGACACCCCTCCCACGTTGGGAGGCCATCCCCAGCTGGGCCTCCGCCGTCTTCTTGCTCCTGCGGCAATGTCCTCCGGCAGTGGGTGCTCTATCTGTGGTGGACCCCCAGGGTCTGGACGTCCTTGGCGATGGCACGCCAAATATCCTTCTTCTGGGGTTGTACGACGGAACACCGTCCTAAACAACTAGTGCCCTAACAACGAGGTCGGAACACCGACCTCGTTGCTACTACTAATTATTTTACCACGAATGCCTTAACAATGATTTTCGTTGTAAAGGCATTCCTGATAAAAGCATTACTAGTAGGCACCATTGACCCTACATCTCTCACCCCAGCCCCCCACCCCCTCCCCAAAACCAAAAACGCCCCACCCCCCCAACCCTGCCCCAAAACCTAAAACCCCCTGACCCCCCACCCCCTCCCCAAAACCAAAAACGCCCCACCCCCCCAACCCCACCCCAAAACCTAAAACCCCCTGACCCCTCACCCCCTCCCCAAAACCAAAAACGCCCCACCCCCCCAACCCCGCCCCAAAACCTAAAACCCCCTAATCCCCCACCCCCTCCCCAAAACCTAAAACCCCCTGACCCCCCACCCCACACCCTCCCCAAAACCAAAAACGCCCCACCCCCCCAACCCCACCCCAAAACCTAAAACCCCCTGACCCCCCACCCCCTCCCCAAAACCAAAAACGCCCCACCCCCCAACCCCGTCCCAAAACCTAAAACCCCCTGACCCCCACCCCTCCCCAAAACCAAAAACGCCCCACCCCCAACCCCTCCCCAAAACCTAAAACCCCCTTACCCCCCACCCCCTCCCCAAAACCAAAAACGCCCCACCCCCGCCCCAAAACCTAAAACCCCCACCCCCTCCCCAAAACCAAAAACGCCCCACCCCCCCAACCCCGCCCCAAAACCTAAAACCCCCTGACCCCCCACCCCCTCCCCAAAACCAAAAACGCCCCAACCCCGCACCAAAACCTAAAACCCCTTAACCCCACCCCCCTCCCCAAAACCTAAAACCCCCCACTTACCTTAGTCGACCCCTTGTCACCTGCGTCGTCCTCCTTCGCCAACTCCCTTTTTTGTACCTTAACCACGCATGTTCGTTGTTCAGAACATACGTAGTTAAGGCACAAAATAACAGAGTCGTGGTTAAAAAAAGCGTTGTTGCGCTTTCGTTAACCACGACTTTCGTTAAAAAAACGTCATGATAAAGGATGTTTCCCTTCTTCTGGTGGGCGATGACCTATAGGAATAGTACAGGGGAAAAGGATGATCTTTAACTGTCCGGATCGTCACAATCATTGGCCCACGTTCCCACCCTTGCCCTGACGCACATACACTCACCGTCCGCTCATGCAGGCCTCAGTCCCCCCCTGTATCTTCTATCCACACCACTCCAAACAGGCATTGCCCATACAGCATGCTCTCAGTGTAATGACCTGTTTGTCTGGAGGACCGTAGAGTACCGTGTACTGGGGGAGGACCCAATCCACTAACTTCTCCAACTACTCCGAAGTGAAGGCAGGGGCCCTTTCCCCAGACACATGAGCCATCGTCGCTTCCAGACACAGGTCACAGCAGCACTTGCAGTGTAGGTCCTGTCCTGTCGAAGGTCAGGTATCAAGTGAGTGAACAGAGAGAAAAAGGCGGTTACGTCCGCGGTGGTGCGTACCGTCACCTCCGGTGTACATCGTCATTGGCTCCTGGGACTCATAGGGCCCAATGTTAACCAATGCAGGATTGCGCCGTGGTCTCCGACCGCCTACCGCGACGGTGTAAAACGCCAGCGCAGTTACCTCATATCTCCTTTTCCCACATTACAGGTCAGGCAGCCGCCATTTCAGGTGGCCACATGGGATTATTTTTAAATGCGTCACACATATCTAGGCCTTGCATACACACAGTGACAGGCACGTAGCGGATTGACAAATGTGCGTAATAAATTGTTTTTTACTACCTCAGTGTTGGCTGACTCTGTGTTCGCTGTTTTCGGCACGTCCGCTGGGGCAGGTGAGGAGATGGCGGCATCCTCCGGTGTACAGACAGCTGGTGGACCTGTCGACAATGGAAGACGACACATCATTATCACTTACAGACTTGGGTGGTCATTACAACATTGGCGGTAAAAGCCGCTTACTGCCGTGCAGAAGACCGCCAACACACCGCCGCGGCCGCGGAATTCCACCACAGCTATTATGACCCACATCTCGAAATCCGACAAAATTCAGACACCCACACAAGTCCGCCACACCAAAGGTCAGTGATAAACTGGCGAAAACAAAACCTCCACCGTCACACCAACAGAAATACGCCCACGCTATCACGACCCACGAATCCACCCGGCGGTCTTTCAACCGCAGTATTCCATTGGCGGTACACACCGCCGCGCTCAAAATACACACACACGTACAAAACACCGCCACATTGGACAATTCCAAATACACACACCTGATACACATACACACACCACTCCCACACACCCAATACAATATAAAACACACACCCACATCACCCACAAACCCCTACGACCACAAATCATGAACGAAGGCCAGAGAGAGACACCACCATCCACAAACTAGCAGCCACAGGCACTCAACACCATCACCCACACAACTTCCACGCACAAAACACCACACACCACTACATATCACAACACTTATCACCACACACTCCACCCCACACATCACCTACACCACCCCATGGCACGGCAAAGAAACCCCAGGTTCTCGGAGGAGGAGCTCAGGGTCATGGTGGAGGAAATCGTCCGGGTAGAGCCACAGCTATTCGGATCACAGGTGCAGCACACCTCCATAGCTAGGAAGATGGAGCTATGGCGAAGAATAGTCGACAGGGCCAACAGAGTGGGACAGCACCCAAGAAATCGGGACGACATCAGGAAGAGGTGGAACGACCTACGGGGGAAGGTGCGTTCCGTGGTCTCAAGACACCACCTGGCGGTACAGCAGACTGGCGGCGGACCCCCACCTCCTCCCCCACAACTAACAACATGGGAGGAGCAGGTCTTGGCGATTCTGCATCCTGAGGGCCTCGCAGGAGTCGGTGGAGGAATGGACACTGGTAAGTCAAACCTTTAACTATCATATCCCCCACCCTACCTGCATGCTATCACAGACCCCCACCCTCGCCCCCTCCCCTATCACTCCAACTCCTCACAAATGTACTAATAACACAAACCACACATCCCAACACCAAGCCCTGCATGACACAACAAAGCATGGACACGTATCACTAAAGCATGCCCACTGCACATATCCATAACACTCCCCTCAACCATCATCACACAAGCCCCCACACAGGAATGCTAGCACTGGGGTACACGGTCACCCACCCATTGAACACCATGACACACACAGATGCAATAATCATGCTTTTACACCCCTGCAGGACCACTACCCGACGTCACCAGACAGGAGGGTCCAGACATCTCCACCCAACCCACAGGAGAGGCCCACAGTGATGACAGCAGCTCTGTTCAACTGGATCCAGATGACCAGCCTGGACCATCGTGGGCCTCGGGACAGTCGGTTCCCCTCACACAGGCACAGCCCACCACAGACCTTCCACCCTCTGGTAACACCAGCACAGCACCCACCCAGCGGGCCCATACCTCCGTGCCCAGGACACGTCAATCAGCTGTGTGTCCACCACTACAGGGAACCCAGGATAACCCACCACCCCAACAACAACAGGGACCTGGGGGCAGTGGCAGTGGGCACACGGTCCAGGGGACGGAGGCACAGGAACACAGGGGAACTGGGAGGGCTGCCGTGCGACAGGGGGCGGACATGCCAAGGGAACCCACTCTCCACGAGGCCCTCTCCTCCATCATAGGAGCATACCACCACTCCCAGGAGACGATGGCAACGGTCCTGGCCAAGTTTCAGGAGACCCAGCGCATGCAGGAGGAACAGTATTTGGGGTTGAGGGAGGAACTCAGAACCATCAGCTCCGCCCTGGGCACCATCGTAGGGGTGCTGAAGGAAATACTTAACACCAGGAGGGACACTGTGGCACTCCAAGGGGCCCCTGAAACTAGCATGGACGATGAACTGCCCACCACCTCCGCTGGCGTTAGTGGACAGGACCACCACACCAGCACCCCCCCCCTGCAGACGGAGAACCACCCCGCAAGCGGTCCCTGAGATCCAGGAACAAGACAGCACGATGCCAAGACCCGCCCCCAAGAAATGAGACCACCCTGATTGTCAAACCACTGTCCCACTTTGTAACCCTCTCTATATTGGAACTGCCCCAGCTCCACTTCCTATGCCCATATGGGAGACTAATAGACTGGACTCTGCCATGGACATTCCTCCACCATCCCCCCTCACCATTTTACAACCCCCTCCAATATTGAGCACTTCAATAAACACCCTTGAAGCACAAAACAATCTGGAGTCAGTCTGTGATTTCGAAATTGTGTATTAGCAATGACAGTGACAAAATGCTTTTTCAAATGTAATGTCAACATACCTATGTCACACATCTCAAGTCCATGAGGAATCTAAGCAGATGACACACGTTGGAAACCACACCTGTGAAACCGTAAGGGAAAATGACAACTCAGTGACCATACACTGGGTGAAATCGACAGACAGGATAGAGGTAGAAGTGTTAAAGTACTTGTAGTAGGCAGGAATGTTTTCTCACCTGTGTGTCACTGGAAATATTGCTGGATGACTGAGTCCCTGTTGTCAATGTCTTCTTCCTCTGCTTCCTCCTCATCACTGTCGACAGGCTCCACAGCTGCCACAACACCGCCATCTGGACCATCCTCCTGCAGAAAAGGCACCTGTTGTTGCAAAGCCAAGTTGTGAAGCATACAGCAGGCCACGATGATCTGGCACACCTTCTTTGGTGAGTAGAATAGGGAACCACCTGTCATATGGAGGCACCTGAACCTGGCCTTCAGGAGGCCGAAGGTGCGTTCGATCACCCTCCTAGTCCACCCATGGGCCTCATTGTAGCGTTCCTCTGCCCTGGTCCTCGGATTCCTCACTGGGGTCAGTAGCCATGACAGGTTGGGGTAACCAGAGTCCCCCAATAGCCACACCCGGTGCCTCTGGAGTTGACCCATCACATAAAGGATGCTGCTATTCCGCAGGATGTAGGCGTCATGCACAGAGCCAGGGAACATAGCATTTACCTGGGAGATGTACTGGTCTGCCAAACATACCATCTGTACATTCATGGAATGATAAGTCTTCCGGTTCCTGTACACCTGTTCACTCCTGTGGGGGGGACCAAAGCTACATGGGTCCCATCAATGGCACCTATGATGTTGGGGATATGTCCAAGGGTATAGAAGTCACCTTTCACTGTAGGCAAGTCCTCCACCTGAGGGAAAACGATATAGCTCCGCATGTGTTTCAGAAGGGCAGACAACACTCTGGACAACACGTTGGAAAACATAGGCTGGGACATCCCTGATGCCACGGCCACTGTTGTTTGAAATGACCCACTTGCAAGGAAATGGAGCACTGATAGCACCTGTACTTGAGGGGGGATTCCTGTGGGATGGCGGATTGCTGACATCAGGTCAGGCTCCAACTGGGTACACAGTTCTTGGATTGTGGCACGGTCAAACCTGTAGGTGATGATCAAACTTCTTTCCTCCATTGTCGACAGGTCCACCAGCGGTCGGTACACCAGAGGATTCCGCCATCTCCTCACATGTCCCAGCGGACGGTGCCTATGAAGGACAACAGCGACCACAGAGTCAAACAACTCAGAGGTATGTACCCACAGTCTACACAGAACAGCATTCATACACAAAATGTGGCCTGTATTTGTGTTGTGAGACAAGGCCTAGTTATGTGTGACGCAGTTGGTAATTAGGCCATGTGGGCCCCTGAAATGACGGCTGCCTGACCTCTAAACTGGGACAATGGGATGTGAGGTAACTGCGCTGGCGTTGTACACCGTCGCGGTAGGCGGTCGAAGACCGCGGCGCAATGCTGCATTGGTTTACATTGGACCCTGTGGGTCCCAGGAGCCAATGACGATGTACGCCGGCGGTGATGGTACGCACTGCCGCGGACGTGAACGCCGTGGACGTGACCGCCATTTTCTAGCTGTTGAATCACTCGATACCTGATCTTCGACAGGAGAGGACCTACACTGCAAGTGCTGCTGTGACCTCGGTCTGGAAGAGACAATGGCTCGTGCGTCTAGGGAAAGGGCCCCTGCCTTCACTGCAGAGGAGTTGGAGAAGCTTGTGGACGGGGTCCTCCCCCAGTACACACTACTCTACGGCCCTCCAGACCAACAGGTAAGTACACAGGGAGCATGTTGTATGGGCTATGCCTGTGTGGAGAGGGCTGGTTGTAAGAAGGAAGGGGGCACAGTTCTGCGTGCATGAAGGACTGTGAATGCATGTGCCACATGGCAAGGGTAGGGATGTGGGCCACTCACTTTGACGGTGCAGTTGGTAATGACTTCTCTTCTTCCCCTGTACATGTCATGTAGGTCAGCTCCCACCAGAAGAAGGATATTTGGCGTGCCATCGCCAAGGACGTCCGGACCCTGGGGGTCCACCACAGACAGAGCACCCACTGCCGTAAAAGATGGGAGGACATTCGCCGCTGGAGCAAGAAGACGGCCGAGGCTCAGCTGGGGATGGCCTCCCAAAGTGGGAAGGGTGCCCGTTGAACCATGACCCCCCTGATGTTCAGGATCCTGCCGCTGGCCTACCCTGAGTTGGATGGGCGCTTGAGGGCATCACAGCAGACACAAGGGGGTGAGTACACTATCATTCAGTGGACTTTGCGCGCAGTGAAGGTGTCTGGGTGGGGGAGGAGGGCTGTGGGTTTCCCTAGGCCAGGGCGAGTTCCATAGGCAAGGCCCCTCCGTAAGGCAGGCCATGTGGCACCCCACCCCACCTCTGTAGAGTGCCAAGTACAGGTATTCATGCCCCTGTGCCATCTATGTGTGCAGATGTCGTCCATAGCCTTGTAGGCCATTTCCCAGGAATTGCATCTGTAGAGCCCAACAGCGCAACGTAGTGCAGGGGGCTGCTGTGTCTGTATTGTCCGCCAACGGTAGCAGTAAGCCATGCACTCAACCTGTCTTTCTTCTGTCCCCCCCCTTTTTGTGGTCACCCTGTTCTTGTGTGCATTAGCATCATCAGGCAGAGGTACAGTGGCACCGGAGCACGAGGGAGCTGCATCCCACATGGCCATGGAGGGCCACACTATGGACTCAGAATACACCAGTGGGACTGAGGCCGAGGGGAGCACCACGGCGGTCACAGGATCTGCAAGCAGTGACACGGACTCATCCTCCGATGGGAGCTCCCTTGTGGTGGCGGCAACATCTGTGCCCCCACTTCTACAGGTACAGCCGCCACCCCCCCTACCAGCACTGCCCTCCCAGCAGCCCCTCAGCCTTTACCCCGTGCCCGCTCACCCAGGAGGGTGGGCATCACCTTCGCCCCAGGCACCTCCGCCCCTGCCCCTGTCACCTCTGCTGCCCTCAGTGAGGAGGCCATTGACCTCCTCAGGTCCCTCACTGTTGGGCAGTCTACTATTTTGAATGCCATCCAGGGTGTAGAAAGGGAGTTGCAACACACAAATGAATTCCTGGAGGGCATTCATTCTGGTCAGGCTGCCCTTCATCGAACCCTTCAAACTCTGGCCTCATCACTGATGGCAGCCATTGTCCCTGTCTCTAGCCTCCCCCCTCCAACTTCCTCTACCCAGACCCAATCCTCTATACCTCTGCCTATCCCAAGCACACCATTAGACCAGCCTGCACACACCTCACCACACAAGGGAAGCTCAGTCAAACATAAGCACCACACATCCCACAGGCACTCACACAAGCATCACACACATACAGACACACCAACATCCACTGCCTCCACTGTGTCCCCCTCCTCCTCGTCTTCCTCCTCCCTCCCAGTCTCGTCTACACTCACACCTACATGCACTACCACTACAGCCACTACGTCCCGCACCAACACAACCACCACCACACCCTGCTCATGTGCACTCACCACCCCCACTACCATTTCCACGTCCCCTGTGTCCTCTCCCAGTTTGTCTGTGACGCCCCCTCCGAAGATACACAAACGCAGGCACACACCCACCCAACAGCCATCCACCTCACAACAGCCTCCAGCCCATGCACCTGCACCCAAATCCACAAAAGTTACACCTCCTACAACCACCACCTCTTCCTCCACTCCCAAAACCCCTCCAGCTACCCGTCCCAGTGCCTCCAAACAACTTTTCCTGTCCACCCTTAACCTATTTCCCCCCGTCAAACTCATAGGTCCCGTACTAGCACCTCAGCCAAAAAATCTCCGGGACTAGTGGTGCCTGTTGTTACAGGTATGTGGAGTGCACCGGCCACCAGGCCAGCCAGTGTGGCACGGAGCCACAGCACAGCCAGTCCCCCCCTGTGAAGCACCAGAAGTTGGACAGTGCCCGGCGGGAGAGGGGGAAGACTCCAGCCAGCCAAGTCCCGGGGGGAGTGTCGACTCAGCTGTGACTCCTCCCAAGGTGGGGAAGGGGCAGAAGAAATCTCCAAAGTCTGGGAGGAGCAGCACGGCGCAGAAGACCGCCATCATCCCCGCTGCCCAGGAGGCCTCCGCCAGCCCCATCGTCACTGCCCAGGAGGCCACCGCCAGCCTCATTGTCACTGCCCAGGAGGCCACCGCCAGAGTCACTGCCCAGGAGGCAACCACCAGCCTCATTGTCACTGCCCAGGAGGCCACCGCCAGAGTCACTGCCCAGGAGGCCACCGCCAGCCTCATCGTCACTGCCCAGAAGGCCTCCGCCAGCCCCATCATCACTGCCCAGGAGGCCACCACCAGCCCCGTCGTCACTGCCCAGGAGGCCTCCGCCAGCCCCATCGTCACTGCACAGGAGGCCACCGCCAGCCCCATCGTCACTGCCCAGGAGGCCACCGCCAGAGTCACTGCCTAGGAGGCTACCGCCAGCCCCATCGTCACTGCCCAGGAGGCCACCGCCAGCCTCATTGTCACTACCCAGGAGGCCACCGCCAGAGTCACTGCCCAGGAGGCCACCGCCAGCCTCATCATCACTGCCCAGGAGGCCACCGCCAGAGTCACTGCCCAGGAGGCCACCGCCAGCCCCATCGTCACTGCCCAGGAGGCCTCTGCCAGCCACAGCCCAGCTGGCCAGGAGGGCCCCGCAAGCCACAGCCCAGCTGACCCATGAAGGACCGCCAGCCACAGCCCTGCTGGGCAATGAAGGACTGCCTTGGCTAGGACCGCTGAACAATGCAAAGACCGATATGGAAAGCACCGGTGAACATGTCTGACACTGGCAACTCAAGCACTGCTGAACCGCCCAAGGACCGCTGAACAATGCAAAGACCGCCATGGAAAGCACCGCTGAACAGGTCTGACACTGGCAACTCAAGCACCGCTGAACAGGCCAAGGACCGCTGAACAATGCAAAGACTGACATGGAAAGCACTGCTGAACAAGTCTGACACTGGCAATTCAAGCACCGCTGAACAGGCCAAGGACCACTGAACAGGGCAAAGACCGCCATGGAAAGCACCGCTAGCCCATTTGCGGCAGGGGCAGTGAGGCAACTGGGACCGTCAGGGGGTGTGTGCTGCACTCTGGGCACCAGTCCCCCTCCAGAACCAGTGGAGAACAGAATCCACTACCTCTGTCCTTAGCAGGATGAAGTACTCTGGGCACCAGTCCCCCTCCAGAACCAGTGGAGAACAGCATCCACTACCTCTGTCCTTAGCAGAATGAAGTACTCTGGGCACAATGCCCCCTCCAGAACCAGTGGAGACCTGCATCCACTTGAGAGACTGTGGCTTTGCACTCCCCAGGATTGAACAGTGGGCAACCCACCCACTGTAGAAACTTGAGAGACTGTGGCTTTGCACTCCCCAGGATGGTACAGTGGGCAACCCACCCACTGGAGTGACTTGAGAGACTGTGGCTTTGCACTCCACAGGATGGTACAGTGGGCAACCCACCCTCTGTAGAGACTTGAGAGACTGTGGCTTTGCACTCCCCAGGATGGTACAGTGGGCAACCCACCTACTGTCGAGACTTGAGAGACTGTGGCTTTGCACTCCCCAGGATGGTACAGTGGGCAACCCACCCACTGTCGATACTTGAGAGACTGTGGCTTTGCACTCCCCAGGATGGTACAGTGGGCAACCCACCCATTGTAGAGACTTGAGAGAATGTGGCTTTGCACTCCCCAGGATACATCAATGGGCATGGAGCCCCCTCGTGGATCTGGCGTGGTGCACTCATACGGCTGAGGTGCCCCCCTTCCCTTCCCCCTGAGGTGCCTGTTGTATTTCTATCTGATGCCCCTGCAGTGTTCTCTCCGTTTGGATCGGGTATCTTGTGTGGGCCTCGCCCATGCATTTTGGGCCCAGTGGTCCACAGACAATGAATGGTGCAATACCTGCACTACTAATGGTGTGTATTTTGTTTATTGTGTATATATATATATGTATATATTTGCTTACTGTATTTTGATATATTACAATGGTTCCACTCATTTCCTTTTCTCTTTGCATTCTTCCGGGGGGTTGGGGGGTGTTACTGTAATGTATAGATATGCATTGGTGTGTGTGTTGTAGTGGGTGAGGGTCGGGGTGGGGGTTGGGGTGTTGAGTGTGTGTGTCCCTGTGTTTTTGCCTCCCCCTTCCCCTATGTCGTAGGTGCAGTACTCACCGTGGTCTTCGCCGTCGGCGTTGATGATCCTCGTAGAGGAGCAGGAAGACTAGCGCTGGCAGAATCTGAAGTTCCGGCTCCATGGTGCCCTCCTTCCTCGTGGATTGTGTAGAGGTGAGCGTTTTCCCTTTGAAATGGCTGTTTCTGCCGTGTTTTTATCCGCAGTGAATCCGCCCCGGAAAAGGTGGCGTATTGGTAGGTTGTGATACTGTGGGCGATACATTGTCTTCTGCCTGTCGGTGGTGACTGCCTCGCTGTTTGTTTATACCGCCGTGGCGGTCGGAGTATTAAAGTGTCTGTCTTTGTTGGCGGTTTCCGCCACGGTCGTAATTGCAAAATGTTTACCGCCGGCCTGTTGGCGGTCTTACCGCCGCTTTAACACCGTCCGCCAGGGTTGTAATGACCACCTTGATCTTGCCACAATCCAGGAACTGTGTGCCCAGTTGGAGCCAGACCTGATGTCAGCTATGTGCCATCCCACAGGAATCCCCCCTCTAGTGCAGGTCCTGTCAGTACTCCATTTCCAGGCAAGTGGGTCTTTTCAAACAACAGTGATCATTGCATCAGGGATGTCCCAGCCTATGTTCTCAAACAAGTTGTCCAGAGTGTTGTCTCGCCTGCTGAAACACATGCGCAGGTAATTTTTTTTCCCTCAGGTGGAGGATTTGCCCACAGTGAAAGGTGACTTCTATGCCCTGGGATTTATCCCCAACATCATAGGTGCCATTGATGGGACACATGTGGCCTTGGTACCCACCCGCAGGAGGGAACAGGTGTACAGAAACAGGAAGAGGTACGATTCAATGAATGTGCAGATGGTGTGTTTGGCCGACCAGTACATCTCCCATGTGAACGCCAAGTTTCCAGGCTCAGTGCATGACGCTTACATTTCGAGGAATAGCAGCATCCCTTATGTGATGGGACAACTCCAGAGGCACCGTGTAATAGGTGAGGACAAGGACCCTATCCCTGTGAATAGTTGTCTGGGTCTGGGGTTGTCCCTAAGGGTTAGTGTGTGTCTAACAGTTGTCCCTCGACATTTGCAGGTGACTCTGGGTACCCCAACCTGTCATGGCTACTGACCCCAGTGAGAAATCCCAGGACAAGGGCAGAGAAACGCTACAATGAGGCACATGGGTGAACTAGGAGAGTGATCGAACGGACCTTCGGCCTACTGAAGGCCAGGTTCCGGTTCCTCCATATGACAGGTGGTTCCCTCTACTACTCACCAAAGAAGGTGTGCCAGATCATCGTGGCCTGATGTATGCTGCACAACCTGGATTTGCAACAACAGGTGTCTTTTCTGCAGGAGGATGGTCCAGAAGGAGGTCTTGTGGCAGCTGCGGAGCCTGTGGACAGTGAAGAAGAGGAGGCAGAAGAAGAGGATATTGACAACAGAAACAACGTTATCCAGCAATACTTCCAGTGAGACACAGGTAAGAAGACATCACTTCCTCCTACATCTCATACAATTGTTAGACCTATCATATGTCTGTCACTTTCACCCAGTGTATGGACCCTGACCTGTCACTTTGCCTTTCCATTTCACAGATGTGGGTCCCACTGTGTGACCTCTGCTATGTTACCTCATGGACTAGAGCTGTGTGACATAGGTATGTTGACAATACAATGGACATTGCTATTTTCGTTAGTTATAGCAAATATACATTTGTGAAAGCACAGACTGACTCCAGATTGTTTTGTGATTCAAGGGTCTTTATTTAAGTGCAAATTAGTGGAAGGGGCTGGAAAATGGTCAGGGGTGATGGTGGAGGAATGTCCATGGCAGAGTCCAGTTATTAGTCTCACAGGTGCATTGTCCAAAGGGGCATAGGAAGTGGCCCTAGGGTAGTTTAAGGATGGACAGGGTGACGAAGTGGGACAGAAGGATGACATTCAGGGTGGTCTCATTTCTTGGCGGGGGTCTTGGCATTGTTCTCTGTCTTTGTCCTGGATCTCCGGGACCGTTTGCGGGGTGCTTCTCCATCTGCAGGGGATGGGGTGCTGGTGTCGTGGTCCTGTGGCGGTGCCTCCTGTCCACTAGCGCCGGCAGAGGTGGTGGGCAGTTCATCATCGAGGCTAGTGTCAGGGGCCCCTTGCTGTGCCACAGTGTCCCTCCTGGTGTTCACAAGATCCTTCAGCACCCCTACAATGGTGACCATGGTGGTGTTAATGGACTTCAAGTCCTCTCTGATCCCCAAATACTGTTCCTCCTACAGCCGCTGGGTCTCCTGAAACTTGGCCAGTACCGTTGCCATCGTCTCCTGGGAATGATGGTACACTCCCATGATGTTGGAGAGGGCCTTGTGGAGAGTGAGTTCCCAGGGCCCGCCCTCCCCCTGTCACACAGCAGTCCTCCCAGTTCCCCTGTTTTCCTGTTCCTCTGTCCCCTGAACCGTGTGCCCACTGCCACTGCCCCCAGGTCCCTGATGTTCTTGGGTTTGTGGGTTTGCCTGGCTTCCCTGTATTGGTGGACACACTGCTGCTTGACGTGTCCTGGGGACAGAGGTGTGGGCCCGCTGGGTGGGTGCAGTGCTGGTGTTTCCTGAGGGGTGAGGCTCTGTGGTGGCATGTGCCAGTGTGTGGGGAACCGACTGTCCCGAGGTCCCAGATGGGCCGGCTGGCCATCTAGATCCAGTTGGACAGAGCTGCTGTCATCACTGTGGGCCTCTTCTGTGGGGGGGTGGACATGTCTGGAACCTCCTGTCCGGTGACGTTGGGTCCTGCAGGGGTGTAAAGGCATGATTATTGCATCTGTGTGTGCCATCGTGTGCAATGGGTGAGTGACCCTGTACTCCAGTGCTTACATTCTTGTCTAGGACCTTGTGTGATATTTGGTTTGGGGATCTGTGTGGGTATCTGTAGTGGACATGCTTTGGTGATGGGTGTCCATGCTTTGGTGTTGCATGCAGGGCTTGGTGTTGGGATGGGTGGTTTGTGATGGTGGGACATATGTGAGGTGTTGGAGTGATGGGGGTGAGGGTGAGGGTGGGGGTATGTGATAGCATGCAGGTAGGGTCGGGGAATTAAGTAGTTAAGATCTGACTTACCAGAGTCCATTCCTCCTGCTACTCCTGCGAGGCCCTCAGGATGCAGTATAGCCAAGACCTGCTCCTCCCATGTTGTTAGTTGTGGGGGAGGAGGTGGGGGTCTGCCGCCAGTCCTCTGAACTGCAATCTGGTGTCTTGAGACCACGGAACGCACCTTCCCCCGTAGGTCGTTCCACCTCTTCCTCATGACATCCCGTGCTCTTGGGTGCTGTCCCACTGCGTTGACCCTGTCTATGATTCTGCGCCATAGCTCCATATTCCTAGCAATGGAGGTGTGCTGCACCTGTGATCCAAATAGCTGTGGCTCTACCCGGACGATTTCCTCCACCATGACACTGAGCTCCTCCTCAGAGAACCTGGTGTGTCTTTGCGGCGCCATGGTGTGGTGTGAGTGATGTGTGAGGTGGTGTGTGTTGTGATGTGTGAGGGGATGTGTTTGTGTGTGTTGTGTGAGGTGCATGGATGTTGTGTGAGTGATGGTGTTGTGTGCCTGTGGATGCTAGTTTGTTGATGGTGGTGTCTCTGTGTGTGCTTCGTTCTCAATTTTTGTCGTAGGGGTTTGTGGATGATGTATGTGTGTGTTTTATATTGTATTGAGTGTGTGGGTGTGGTGTGTGTATGTGTATCAGGTGTGTGTATTTCGATTTGTCCAATGTGGTTGTGTTTTGTAAATGTGTGTGTATTTTGAGCGCGACGGGGTGTACCGCCAATGGAATACCACGGTTGAAAGACCGCCGCATGGATTCGTGGGTCGTAATAGTGTGGGCGTATTCCTGTTGGCGAGGCGGTGGAGGTTTTGTTATCGCCAGTTTATCACTGACCTTTGGTGTGGCGGACTTGGGTGCGTGTCTAGATTTTGGCAGGTTCCGGCCTGTGGGTCGTAATAGCTGTAGCGGATTTCCGCGGCCGCAGAAGTGTGTTGGTGGTTTTCTGCACGGCGGTGAGCGGCATTTACCCCCAATGTTGTAATGAGGGTCAAAATGTACCCAGATGCTAAAGGGATGACTGATCAGGGAAGAACTCCATTTCAGCATCTGAAACACACCAAGCAAGTATTGTGGTTTAACAAAACGTGAAGATGATCAGTTCTGTCAGAGGATACATTATAAGCAGCGCCACTGGAATTATGCAACATGGGAGGACCAAATTATGCAGCAGTGTTGACTAATTTATGTGGCAAGTAAAGACAAAAGAACCAGCTCAATATGGCACAGTATATGGCAGTATTACTTCATTATTTTGTCTTTTCTATACATGTTAGAACTGTCTAGCATAGGCTCTGTACCAGTAATAATAGTTTAACACTCAAAAGCAGCAATAGACAACTGAACAGTGAGCAGACATCTTTTGCGAAGGGCCTTCTACTCTGTTGATACACGTGCTGCAGCATTTTTAGTAATTATTGATCTGTAGGAGACAATACATTTCTGGGGGGGCAGCCTTGGAGACTTTCCATTGACTTATACAAATTGCAGGTTGTGTGGAATACGCAGGCTCCAACAACATAGACAATCTTATAGTTTTTAAGTTAAATAGGGAAAAAGGTAGGATGCTGTCACAGTTTGAAGGTATGTTTTATTGTTATTTATATTTCCCCAGTAATTAAACTAAATGCGAAAATACATGTTCATGAACCTCATATCTTCATGCTCCAAGCAAATAAAGGAGGAAGGGCAAAAAAAGGAAGAACAAACTAAATGTTCCCAGTGACATTCCTAAACCTCAAAATGCAACTGGGCTAGTTAGAAACCATTCTTTCTTGTTCCAGGCATCTATAATAAAATCATGAACTTTAAGTAAAAAAATCAAATATTTTCTTGTGCCATTCATTGCGGAAGACAACTTATTTTGCTATTGTCTTTGTGTCAAATCAATCCACCATCTCTTTTTTTATGTTTCACGTCCTGATTCAATCTTTTCTGGGACACAGCTAATCTTAGTCAAGTTTTTAGGCGGCAGAGACCACTGAAGCTTCTTTCAGCCTCCAAGAAGATATTGAAATAACTAAAAGGATCTTTAGGAGCTTATCGACCTATGTCAAGTAAGCTCTCGCTGTTGAAAGCATTTATCGGAGTATGTCTACTAGTTCCAGGACTGAAGATTACTTCAATATACTTGATAATGTAGCTAATGGAGCTGATAGTACAAAAGGGTCAATTTAGTCACATTGAGCAATAGTGTTAGTGCAATTGCCTGTTAAAATCAGCTGTTCAGATTTTTTCAAATTACTAGGGACTACAGTAATCCCTGACAGGTACAGGATGAAGAAATTATGCTGCTCCATCATGTATCAACAGAGTCGTTGCAGTTCAAGGGCATTAGGATGATACCTAGCAGTATAAACACTATGAGGGTCATTCTGACCCTGGCGGGCGGCCCCCGCCGCCCGCCTGGCGGGAACCGCCAAATGGCCGCTCTGCGGTCAGAAGACCGCGGATGCCATTCTGGCTTTCCCGCTGGGCGGCGGGCGACCGCCAAAAGAGCGCCCGCCGGCCCAGCGGGAAAGGCCCTGCAACAAGGAAGCCGGTCCCGAATGGAGCCGGCGGAGTTGCAGGGGTGCGACGGGTGCAGTTGCACCCGTCGCGATTTTCACTGTCTGCTAAGCAGACAGTGAAAATCTTTATGGGGCCCTGTTAGGGGGCCCCTGCACTGCCCATGCCAGTGGCATGGGCAGTGCAGGGGCCCCCAGGGGCCCCACAACACCCGTTCCCGCCATCCTGTTCCTGGCGGTAAAAACCGCCAGAAACAGGATGGCGGGAAGGGGGTCGGAATCTCCATGGCGGCGCTGCTTGCAGCGCCGCCATGGAGATTCAGCCCACGCAGGGGAAATCCGGCGGGAAACCGCCGGATCCCCTTTTCTGACCGCGGCTTTACCGCCGCTGTCAGAATGGGCTGGGAAGCACCGCCAGCCTGTTGGCGGTGCTTCCGTGGTCCCCGGCCCTGGCGGTCTTGGACCGCCAGGGTCGGAATGACCCCCTATATTGGTTATAGGAGTTGTTCAGACTGTTGAAAGAGCCATCACTGCAAAGGTTTAGTATTGCCCCTTTCGCTACATTCACAGCAGCTAGTAGAAGTCCTGATGTAGGTTGCTGGCCTCCTTGCATGGCAAAATTCAAACATTCTAAAAGATGCAGTACTTGGAGACCAATCTGAAGATGTAGATTGCTGGCTCCTTTCTAAACTTGTGCCAGCAAACCGCGAGCACATGCAGAAACATGGACACTTATCTTGGAATTAGGTATTTATTCTAGGGTTTCCAGAATAGGTTTGTAGTTTTCTATTACTTTTTATACAGCTTTTACACAGACTGTTGAGAACTTTGGACACAATGGCTTTATTTTCAACACATTTGTAGGGCCTTTAATACACAGACCTCAAACTTTTGTTGCCTAATCTGTGGGAAGATTGTTTGCTGATGGATGACATGAGTGTACAGTGCACTCAAACAGCATATCTTGCACACAAACATAAGAAACACTTTGAGACAAGCGTGCAATAAGAATAAGCCTCATTTTTTAGATGTTTGCAAAAATCAGATCAACAGTGTTTGTGTGGAAGAGAGATGCTTAAAATGTGAAAGAGCCTGCTGTGCGAGACACATACGCAAGAAGTGTAGTAAGTTATAAACTCACACTGAAGATAGGTAGAATGAGATATGCAGAAAGAGATGTGTGTGGGCAAAGCCCAGAAGTTAGTGTTGGTGATGAACACAAATATGAGGGGCTGAACGTGATACTTTTAAATACTAGAAAACAGTGTTTGTGTGTGAAGCTTACAAGAGAATACAGCAGGTGGAAGTCAACAATGAGTATTGTGTGGGATGCACAAAAGTACAAAAACCCATAGGTGGGATTTTCCCAAAAATGAACACTATGCTATATAAAATGCTCATTATAATGTGTGATGCTCGCAAATATGAGAGGCATGCCACATTAGATACATGAGAAGCCTACGGTATAAAAAGCACACTCACAGGTAGTCTAGCCATGTGACACAAGACACAGATAAGCAGATCAGATACCACCCTCTTCCCTGTCTGCTATTTTGTGAGATGTGTATCAAACAGAGCAAAAGGCATTTGCTTGGAGCCAGCTTACCTGTCTGCTTTTTTGTGACTAGTGTATCAAACAGAGCAAAAGGCATATGCTTGGAAACAGCTTTAGGGTGGTACGACTGGCACTGTGGCAGTAGGCACTAACCTCAGGGGTGGTGGGGGGACTGCAGTTCAAAATATCTTATGGGGTTAAAGGCACCTGCAGCAGAGTTCTTTGTGTGAGCAGCAATTTTCACACAAAGATAATGACAAGATAACTCCAGCGATTAATGTGCTTGCTGGAGAACTCTGAGTTTGCCTAGTGTCAGTTTTGACTCATGATATGGTAGCATAGAGGGTTAATGTGCCTGCAGCAAAGCACAACATGTAGCATGCAGATCATAGACTTGCATAATATGTAGATAGCCAAGTGGGTTACTGCTTTTGCACAGATGTCCTTATGTTCTTGCAGTTCAAGTTACACTCATGCTTACAGAGCAGGGTGAGCTATACACTGGTGGTTAGACAAAATATTGGAAATAAATTGTGTCAAGAATTTCGAGGTAAAAAATACCATGAAGGTAAGTTTCTATAGGTAAGCAAACTTTTCCTACATATAACTTCACATATATGTACCTGGATGATATATACGTCTTTAAGTTATGTAGATGTGGAGTTAAGGACAGTAAATCTATACTTACCTATGTATGTGTGCAACCTTCTTGATTTTTTGGTAATCAATCTTTTTAACATTATATTCTGTGACACTACATTTTTATTTCGGATGTGCAGTCAGTGATCCCTGTACACCGGCTACAAAGAGCTGCATGCAAACTGCAATGCGTACGTCTAGAACATTACAGTTTTTAAAAATATTTGTTATTACTTTAAAGCTGCTAAGAAGTCTTCCTTTGGGTAGTAATACATTCCTACTAGTGTAGACAACCCTACTCAGTGTGTTACATTTTAAACCCTCAGTTTATGTTTGTCCAGACTAATTACTTGCAGTATGGATTATATGTGACTCCAACACTTTGTAGTCCGCATTGTCTTATGTAGCATTTCCTGCATTTCTTTTCAGAAGTTATTGAATCTCCTTTGTTTTTAATTGGTAATGATTGTGCGTGTTCTTTTGAAAATGTGCAATGCTTTTGCTTAAAACTATGCTTCTTTTTACATCTTATTTTATCTACACTGTTTTTGATTGGTACTGATCTTGAGTCTTCTTTTAAACATTTGCAATGACAGATTAATTGTGCAAAAATAAAGAAACTTGAAACTTATCTTTGGTAGCATTTCCTGTACATTGATTTACACACTTGCAGGATTCATTGTCTTTGTGTGATGTGTGTGTGATGTAAAGCACTCTGACACCCTATACTAGGATGAACAGCACTATAAAAAATATGTGTGAGAGACAGAGGATGAAGAGTTGAGTGGCACAACTGGACGATGGTGGACACCACTTTCATATAAACGTGCAGCACTATTTTTTGAAACCAAAATTGCATTATTTTTTTTTGCTGCTATTTACATAGCATGGAGAGATTGTTGAGCAATGAAACATTTTCAAATGGCAATAGTGAGTAAAAAACATTTGGGTGCTGAGGGTGTATTTTGTCAGTTGTCTTCCATACAATTAGAATTAGATACATCAGAAACTCATTGTCTGGCTACTTTAACAAGCCAAAGCTAGGACTATACTGTAGGATTAAACTATTAGAAGCACAGCAGTTAAAACACAAAAATGCATTTCAAATGGAGGGAGATGGACTAAGTGCAGTATCTTCTACCCAGAACAGAACAAGTCCTGCAGGTCATGTTTGAAGTAAAATGCAGCTCAAATCAAGTAATGGGCTTCATTTAAAGTCTTGGTTTCTAGCATGTAGTTAAGTAAGAGTGTTTTTGCTTTAGTTGGCAACCTGAACACCGATCTCTGCTTTCAAGCCAGATAACCACAGCATGAGCACCAGATACACTTACAATCATACCCAGATTATACAATTTGCACACTGACTGGTTTTAGAATGGGTGTGTGTTTGACATGTCCATTTTTGAAGGGTCATCCCTAAATCTTTTGCCTCCTTCCTCCTATTTATTCTCACCTGTTTTTGTTGGCTTTGGGACTCTTGGCACTTTACCACTACTAACCAGTGCTAAAGTGCATATGCTCTCTGTGTAAATTGTATTGGTGTTTGGTTTATCCATGATTGGCATATTTGATTAACTAGTAAGTCCCTAGTAAAGTGCACTAAAGGTGCTCAGGGCCTGTAAATCAAATGCTACTAGTGGGCCTTCAGCACTGGTTGTACCACCCACATTAGTAGTCCTGTAAACAAGGCTCAGACCTGCCACTGCAGTGTCTGTGAGTGCAGTCTTGCACTGCCACTTCGACCTGGCAAGTGTACCACTTGCCTGGCCTAAACCTTCCCTTTTTATACATGTACGGCACCCCTAAGGTAGACCCTAGGTAGCCCCATGGGCAGGGTGCAGTGTATAATAAAGGTGGGAGATGTACTGATGTGTGTTACACATCCTAATAGTGAAATACTGCTAAATTCAGTCTTCACTGTTGTAAGGCCCATCTCTCTCATAGGTTAACATAGGGGCTGCCTTTAAATAACTTTAAAGTGAAGATTCCCTTTGAGAGCAGATAGAAATTTGGATTTTGGGGTCTCTGAACTCACAATTTAAAAATACATCTTTTAGAGAAGTTGTTTTTTAGATTCTTAGTTTGAAAATGCCACTTTTGCAAAGTAGGTATTTTCCTGCTTAAACCACTCTGTGACTCTGCCTGTTTGTGGATTGCCCGTCTGGGTCAGTTTGAAAGTTGTGCTGTTTGTGAATCCCTTCTAGACAGGGAGACAAAGGGAGCTGGGGTGTAGCCTGCATATCCTGATGAGCCACCTGTGCTAAAGTGGAGGGAGGAGTGGTCACTTACACCTGAATGGGCTGTGCCTTCCCTCTCACAATGCATTCTCCAACTCCCTAGTGTGTGTTTGGGGCCTGGCCTGGGCAAGGCAGGATCTTGTGAACAACACAGACTCTCCTTAGAAGTATGCCTTCTTCAAAGGCAGAAAGGGGTATAAGTAGTAGACCCAAAACCCCATACTTTAGATTTTCTTCAAGATCACTTCTGGATTCAAGAGGAACCTCTGCCAAAGAGAAGAGCTGAAGAGCTGAGGAGAAGTCCTGCTCCTGCCTGTGACTGTGCTTTGCGGGGCTATCCTGCAGTTGCTGCTTTTGACTGTGAAAGGGGACTTTGTTGTGCATTCCTGCTTGTGAAGCATCTTCAAGGGCTTGAGTTGAGCTTGCCTCCTCTTTTGAAGTCTCAGGGCCATCAAAGACTTCCTCTGCTAACATCTGTACTCTCTGCTGAGACTCCTGCCCTGCCAAGTGGTATCCTATCCAGCCCCTGGGCCCTTGAAAGGTGAATTTGGCAGACAAGAGCTGAATATCCACTCACAGTACGCCGGGCAGGGAAATTTACGATGCACCATCTGCAACGATGCTGATAAACGACGAGCCACCAGCCTCGCAGTTAAAATTGACCCTCCACCTGCATCGCGGCTGGGAGATCGATGCATCGCGGCAGAAGAAATGACACAACACCTGCTTGAGGCTGCTGATAATAATGTAAACCCATCCAGTGTGGTTTTCTAACACTGTGCAACAGAATTTTCCATGCATCATCCCTGGGTGTCACAGTCAACCCGACTCTGCACGGATCCAAGGTGCCCCGTCTGGAAATCGAAGCATCGCTCTCTTGCAAGGGAGAAGAAATGATGCATTGCCGGCCCGACCGGAGAAGAAAACGACGCACGGTCTCCCTTGCGAGGAAGGTATCAATGCATCGCTGCCTTTTCTGATGCACGAGCGCCTGTGCAGCTTTATTTTTTACGCTAACCAGGTACTTAGTGTAACAACAGCATTCTCAGTGTTTATAGGGCCATATGTACATAGCTGTTTTATTGTTGCAAATAGCCCGATTCCCAGAATCGGGCTTGTTGCATCAAGAAAAAAGCATTTTGGTGGGGGCTTTCCCTTCCTAACTGCGAGTCGCAGTGCGATGTCTGATTGTTTTGTGACCGTGAATGCAGTCAGAAAACAATCGCAGTTAGCACCAATTTCAAATTGATGCTAACCCATTCGCAACTGTGAAGAACTCCTGATGGGACACCTTCCTCCTTGTGAATGGATTCGAAAATATTTTTTCAGAGCTGGCAGTCGTCCCACGAACCACTGCCAGCTCTGAAAAAATGTAAAAAAACTTTTCCGTTTTATTTTTTAAATGCATCCCATTTTTCTTTTCGGAAAATGGCAGCATTTTAAACAAGCATTTACAATGCAACGGGTCTCGCGTTTGCTCATGTTAGAGCTGAACGCGTTGTAAACTCCTAACCCGACTTTTCACCTATCGGGCAAAAGTGAATTTATGTACATAACCCGAAAAAGTGAAATCAACTATGTAAAGCGCTCGACTTCTACCAAGCGAGATCGCGCTCGTAAATTAGAGAAAAAGAAGTCCACAAGCCCGATGGAAAACAGCGAGCCTCGCATGTTTTCTGTACTTGGTCGCTGCGCTCGAGTAGGGCTAGCCACCGGAAAAGGCATGACGTATGCGTGCCTTCGACTAATGAAAGCAAGCAGATTTTATTAGGGAAGCCAACGAACCAATAAAAAACACTGACGTGAAGTTGACAGGGCTCCGAGCCCTTTTCTAAATACAAAAGAGTCTTGCTGCGATACGCATGCGCGAGCGCATGCAACGCAGGCTCGACCCTAAAAAAAGACTGCTTCATATGCAGTCACAGACATGGTGGTCTGCTGTTCCCAGCAGGCCACCATCCCTGTAAGTGCAGTCATTCCTAATGGGGTCGCAAATTGCGACCTACCACATGAATATTTATGTGGTAGGTCATTTGCGATGCCATTGGGAATCGCAAACAGTGTCATTGACACTGTTGTACATCAGGTTTTGCAACTCGCTAAACCTGATAATTGTACATGTGGCCATAAGACTCTTATTCTTTTGAAAATTCATATCTTGACTTATGTACATTGGATTTTTGTTGTTTTGGTCTTGTTTGATTCAGATAAAAATTACCTATTTTTCTAAACTGGTGTGATGTCCATTTTGTAGTGTTTTCACTGTATTACTCTGTGTGTTGGTACAAATACTTTACACATTGCTTCTAAAGTTAAGCCTGCCTGCTCTTGCCAAGCTACCAAGGGGGTGAGCGGGGGTTAGCTGGGGGTGATTCTCCTTTACCCTGACTACAGTGAGGGTCCTTGCTTGGACAGGGGGTAACCTGACTGCCAACCAAGGACCCCATTTCTAACAGTGTGCTATTTGCAATATAACCATTGTATTAATAGGTCATATCATAAATTATCCAGTCATAAGGCATCGTAAAATGAATTGCCTAATGAATATTAATGAGACAGGCCACAATTTGTGACCCTCTGTGATTGGCTGCGAATGAACGAATTGGGGGCCTACAAAGGATAGTAGGCCTCCGTCTCTACTTTTGCATTTCTAAATGGGAAATATGTAGTTGGTGCAGAAAGCTGTGATGGGGGTCACATGGTGGTGTAAGATCACTGAACTACAAGTATTGCTTCACTAATGCTGCCCATTTGATGTATAAAGTCTATATTGAAGATACTAAGACAAATGTAACTTTCTCAATGGGCTATATGTTATGTGATGGGAGGTGGAGGGGATTAGAGGACAGGTGTCCTCCAATGGCTTCATCTACCTAACACCGAAATCACACACTCAAGCCTTTTGGTGCTACATCATATGGGAAGAATCTGTCCTGTGCTTAAAGTACACCTTTGAAAGTTTTCCTGGATTTTACATCAGTGTTTTAAGACTCTCACCCATTCAATTTCCCCCACAAGATAGCCTTCCCAAATGTATTCAGACCCTTTGAAAACAGTTTGTCCAAGGCCACCAGTTTTTGATTAAATGAGCTCCCTGAATGAATGACCTTTCAAAGAAGCTGTAACAGAGTCAATTGAGTATGGTGGTTCGATCTAAAACATATTAATAAGGTATCTGGGTAAAACGTTACTTATAAGGACCAGATTATGGCCCTCATTACAACCCTGGCGGACGGTGTTAAAGCAGCGGTAATACCACCAACAGGACGGTGGTAAAAACAAATGGGATCACGACCACGGCGGAAACCGCCAACACAGACAGCCACTTAACCACTCCGACCGCCACGGCGGTAGCAACAAACACCGCAGCGGTAACCGCTAACAGATAGGCGGAAGACAATGTACTGCCCACCCTATCACAACCCGCCAATCCGCCAGCTTTTCCGGGGGAGTACCAACGCCATCAAAAGCTCGGCAGAAATAGGACTTGGAAGGGAAACCACTCACCTCTTGACACTCAATGAAGAACCAGGACGCCATGGAGCCCTAGCTGAGGGTCCTGCCGATGCTGGTGTATCTGCTAATACACCAGGAACACCAAAGAAGGCGCCGGCGACGACCACGGTGAGCACTGCACCTAGCACACAGGGGAGGGGGGAGGAAAGGAGAGTGACATACACACACAACACGCAACACCCCCACCCCCACGCTCCATACACACAAAAACATGCAGCAACATTACATTGACACCCCGTAACTCCCTGGAAGAACGCAAGGACAAAAGGAATTGAGTGCAAATAGTGATATTTTAAAATATGCAGATAAAGTTAACAATTAGAAAAACAGTACATACAAATATTTACAATAAGTACAGAAGGCCGTACACTGTCCTTTGAAAATGTCCATGGCCCAGTGGGCCAAAAAATCATGGGTGAACCCACACTTTACTCCTGCCTCAAAACGGAGAGAACACTGCAGGGACATCAGGTCGAAAACACACAGGCACCTCGGGGGAAGGGGAGGGGGGCACCTCAGCCAGAAGATGGTACTATGCCACTGGTCCTGGAGGGGGCAACATGCCCACAGCGATGTGCTGGGGAGTGCAAAGCCACAGTCTCTCAAGTGGGTGGGTTGCCCACTGCTTGGTCCTGGCGAGTGCAAAGCCACAGTCTCTCAAGTGGGTGGGTTGCCCACTGCTTGGTCCTGGGGAGTGCAAAGCCACAGTCTCTCAAGTGGGTAGTCTGCCCACTGCTTGGCCCTGGGGAGTGCAAGGCCACAGTCTCTCTAGTGGATGGCTTCTTCCACTGCTTCTAGAGAGGGCATTGTGCCCAGTGTGCTTCATCCTGGGAAGGATGAGGTGAGTGGATGGCTTCTTCCACTGGTTCTGGAGGGGGCCTTGTGCCCAGTATGCTTCATCCTGCCAAGGAAAGTGATAGTGGATGCATTTCTCCACTGGTTCTGGAGGGGGCCTTGTGCCCAGTCTGCTTCATCCTGCCAAGGAAAGTGATAGTGGATGCATTTCTCCACTGGTTCTGGAGGGGGGCCTGTGCCCAGTGATGCTACACTTGGGGTGTGGCAGTTCCCATTCCCTCACCTGGGTGTCTGAGGCACGAGATTTGCAGGGAACAGGTAGCATGATACTCCATTGAGGCAGAGCCAGGCTCCATCCTACGGCGACTAAGGCTGCAAACTGGTGGTAGTGCCGGTGCTGGTGGGGGTGCTTCAAGTAGTGG
This sequence comes from Pleurodeles waltl, assembly GCF_031143425.1. Lineage (NCBI taxonomy): Eukaryota > Metazoa > Chordata > Amphibia > Caudata > Salamandridae > Pleurodeles > Pleurodeles waltl. Next base: position 650,332,168 of record NC_090449.1, on the reverse strand, counting down.
TGGGAGGGTCCAGCCCATCTCCTGCAGCCCCAGACGGCTACCTACTGGGGATGCTGCTGCTGACAGTTGTAGTGGCACCGGTTGGGCATGTGGCAGTGCAGATGGTGGTGCAGGTGGCGATGCTTGCGGCGGTGTCGGCGGCGGGGATGCTGCCGGTGCTGGCCGTGGTGCAGGTGCTGGTAGTGATGGAGGTACACACCAGACCGTCTCCTGCAGCCTCGGACAGCTGCCCACTGGGGATGATGCTGCTGACAGTTGTTGAGGCAGCGGCGGTGCAGGTGGTGGTGCAGGGGGCGCTGCAGGTGGTGAGGCAGATGGCGGTGCAGGTGGCGGTGCAGGTGGCGGTGCCTGCGGCGGTGCTCTCCGCGGTACAGGTTGCGGGGCTGTCGGTACTGATGGTGGGCACCAGTCCCTCACCTGGAGCCTCTGAGGCCTGAAGTGCCTTGCCTTGGGTTTTCTTCCCCTTCCCCACCTTGGCAGATGCTTCTGGGACCTTGGCACTGGCAGCTGGAGTTTTGGAGGAGGCCTTGCTGGGTGGGTTGTGCTTCATGGCAGTGGTGCATGCTGGCCCCTTCTTCACCTTGGCAGGTGGTGCAATGGTTTGGTCCTTTGCAGGGGTCATCGGTGGCACACTGGCTGCCCTGACTGGTGCCCCCTTTGATCCTCTGGGACTCGCAGGTACCTCAGTGGACGCCGACTTGGTGCTGAGATGCTGGTCTGGGATCTTGACACCCTGGCCCAAGGGAAAGGATAGGGGGGGGAGGCGTAGGGAGGAGGTCAATGTTTGCCAGGAAAATATTTTTAGGCACACTGGATGGGAAGATGGAGAGGGTTTGGGAGTGGAGGAAGAGGGTGTGGTTGTAGGAGGTGTACGTCTGCCGAGTTTGGGTGAAGGTGCATGGGCTGGATGCTGTTGTGAGGTGGATGGCTGCTGTGTGGGTGGGTGTTTGCGTTTGTGGACTTTGGGAGGAGGGGTCACTGGCACTTTGGGAGAGGACACAGGGGATGGGTGCATGGTTGTGGGGGTGGTGACTGCCAGTGAGGGGCATGTAGTGATGGGCGTGCTGGTGATGGAGGTAGTGGATGAAGATGTAGTGCATGCAGGTGTGAGTGTAGATGCTACTGGGAGGGAGGTGGATGAGGAGGAGGAGGGGGACACAGTGGAGGCAGTGGATGTTGATTTGTTTGCATGGGCATGGAGCTTGTGTGAGTGCCTGTGAGATGAAGTGTGGTGCTAATGTTTGCCTGAGCCAGTTTTGTGTGTTGATTTGGGTGCATGCTGGTCTGAAGGTGTGCTTGGGATAGGCTAAGGGAGAGGGGATTGGGTCTGGGTATTGGAGGTTGGAGGGGGGAGGCTGGACACAGGGACAATGGCTGCCATCAGTGCTGAGGCCAGAGCCTGAAATGTCCTCTGTTGGGCCGCTACGCCAGAGTGAATACCCTCCAGGTATGCATTTGTTTGTTGCAAATGCCCTGCTAAACCCTGGATGGCATTCAGTATGGCTGACTGCCCAACAGTGAGGGATCTCAGGAGGTCAATAGACTCCTCACTGAGGGCAGCAGGGCTGACTGGGACAGGGCCTGAGGTGCCTGGGGCGAAGGAGATGCCCACCCTCATGGGTGAGCGGGCACGGGAAACACGCTGAGGGGCTGCTGGGAGGGCGGTGCTGGTAGGGGGAGTGGCGGCTGTACCTGTTGTTGGGGTGGGCACAGAGGTGTCCACCACCGCCAGAGAGCTTCCATCGGACGAGGTGTCGCTGTCAGTAGTCTCCTCTCCTGTCCCCATCGTGTAGCTCCCCTCGCCCTCCGTCCCACTGGTGCCTTCACCCTCGGTGGATTTGGCCTCCAGGCCCATGTGGGATGCTGCTCCCTCCGTCGCTGGTGCCTCTGCTCCTCCGCCAGATGATGCTAATGCACATAAGGGCAGAATGAGAAAACAAAAAGTGGGGTGAGAGACAGAGGATACACTTGGTCAATGCCAGCAACAACACTACCGTTGGCATGCACAACACACAGTGAGCCGCCCTATGCAGTAGACCAAGCTTAACCAGTCACTAAGGTAGTCACCAGCCCATGGGGTACAATGCCTAACGCCAGCATCTGCACACCTGATACCCACAGGACCCTGCCTAGTAGTAGATGGCCACTTGTACCATTGGAGTAGGAGTGCTTCAGAGCCTGCACACAAGGGACCTATACTGCCATGATTGCCCTGGCCTAGGGGCACCCACAGCCCACATCCCCCACCCAGCTAGCTCCTAAAGCACGCAAAGTCAGCTTTCTGAATCTGTACTCACCCCCTTGTGGCTGCTGTGATGCCCTCAAGCGCCCATCCAACTCCGGATAGGCCACTGCCAGGATGCAGAACATCAGGGGGGTCATGGTGCGACGGGCACCCCTTCCACATTGGGAGGCCAGCCCCAGCTGGGCCTCTGCCATTTTCTTGGTCCAGTGGCGCAGGTCCTCCCATCTCTTGCGACAGTGGGTGCTCCGCCTGTGATAGACCCCCAGGGTCTGCACCTCTTTGGCGATGGAACGCCAAATACCATTTTTCTGGTGGGTGCTGACCTAGAGGGAAAGGACAGGAAGAAAGGAAATTGCTCAACTGTCCAGACTGGCATACTCATTGCCCCCCAGTTCCCACCCATGCCCTGACGCACATACAATGACCACCTCTCATGCAGTACTCAGGCCAGGACGCCTCAGCACCCCCCAACATGTGGCTTACATTTACACCACTCCAAACATGCATTGCCCACACATCATGCTCACAGTGTACTCACCTGTTTATCTGGAGGACCGTAGAGTAATGTGTACTGGGGTAGGGCCCCATCCACCAGTTTCTCCAACTCCTCTCCAGTGAAGGCAGGGGCCCTTTCCCCAGACACATGAGCCATTGTCGCTTCCAGACTCAGGTCACAGCAGCACTTGCAGTGTAGGTCCTCCCCTGTTGACGGTCAGGTAGCAAGTGAGTGAATAGTTAGAAAATGGCGGTGACGTCGCTGCGGTACGTACCGTCACCACCAGCGTTCATCGCCATTGGCCCCTGGAACCCATAGGGCCCAATGATAACCAATGCGAAGTTGCGCGGCAGTCATCGACCGCCTACTGTGATGGAGCACAACTCCAGCGCACTTACCTCATTTCCACTTGTCCCTCCTCACAGGTCAGGCAGCCGCCATTTCAGGGGGGCACATGGCATGGCACCTAACTGCGTCACAGCAGACATTGGCACATCAACTGACTCTTGACTTCACATATTGCTTCTGTGACGTAAATTCAGCAACAGTAGTGTAATCTATGTGGAAATATGACCCTCTGCTCACCGTTCTCCATAGGCTACAACCGCTGAGGCAGATTATGAGATGGCGGCATCCTCCGGTGTACGGACCCCTGGTGGACCTGTCGACAATGGAGGACAGGCACATTATCATCACATACAGACTTGATTGTGCCACAATCCAAAAACTGTGTGCCCAATTGGAGCCAGACCTGGTGTCAGCTATCCGCCAACCCACATGAATTCCCCCTTTAGTGCAGGTCCTGTCAGCGTCCCATTTCCTGGCAAGTGGTTCCTTTCAAACTACAGTGGCCATGGCATCAGGGATGTCTCAGCCAATGTTCTCCAACATGTTGACCAGAGTGTTGTCTGCCCTGCTGAAACCCATGCGCAGCTACATCGTGTTCCCCCCTGTAGATGAATTGGCCACAGTGAAAGCTGACTTTTATGCCCTGGGTCATATCCCCAACATCATTGGTGCCATTGATGGTACACATGTGGCATTTGTCCCTCCCCCGGAGAAATGAACAGGTTTACAGGAATAGAAAAAGCTATCACTCGATGAATGTGCAGATGGTGTGTTTGGTGGACCCATACATCTCCCATGTGAATGCCAAATATCCTGGCTCTGTGTATGACGCCTATATCTTGAGGAATAGCAGCATCCCATATGTGATGGGCCAACTCCAGAGGTACCGGGTGTGGCTAATACGTGAGCCAAAGGTCCCCACACAGGATAAGTAGGTGTCTGGGCATGGGGTTGTCCCTAAGGGTCAGTGTGTGTCTAACAGTTGTCCCTTGATATTTACAGGTGACTCTGGTTACCCCAACCTCTCATGGCTCTGGCCCCAGTGAGGAATGCCAGGACAAGGGCAGAGGAACGTTACAATGAGGCACATGGGCGTACAAGGAGGATTATTGAGAGAACCTTCGGCCTCCTGAAGGCCAGGTTCAGGTGCCTCCATCTGACTGGTGGATCCCTGTACTACTCACCTTAGAAGGTGTGCCAGATCATTGTGGCATGCTGTATATTACACAACATGGCCTTGAGACGCCAGGTGCCTTTTCTGCAGGTGGATGAGCTTGAAGATGGTCTTGTGGCAGCGGTGGACCCTGTGGACAGTGACGAAGAGGAGGCAGAGAAAGAAGATGTGGACAACAGAAGAAACATAATACAGCAGTACTTCCAGTGACACACAGATAAGAGACTGTAACTCCACTTAACATTTCAGTAATCTTTTGGACATTGTACATGGCAGCCTCTTACCCTCTGTCTATGGACACTGACTGTCCCCTTTGGATTCTCTATTTTCAGATCTGTGTGCCCCATTCTGGCTCCTGCCATATGTATTGCTGCCCACCAAAGGTCATTGTGTAGTGTATTTCACTGAACATATATGTTGCAATGCTTTGATAATGTTGTACTAATACATTTGAGATTCATTACACTGACTCCAGTATGATATTTGTTTAAAGGGTGTTTATTTTTGTGCCAATAAGTATAGGGGTATGAGCAAGGGGCTGGGGTGATGCTGGAGGAATGTCCAGTTAGAGTCCAGTCTCTTGGTATCACAGTTGCATTGTCCAATGGGGCATAGGAAGGGGAGCAATGGCAGTTCAAGGTGGACAGGGTAACAGAGTGGGACAGAAGGGTGACAATCAGGAGAGTCCTCTTTCCTGGTGGGGGTTTTGGCAATGTCCTCTGTCTTCTGCCTGGATCGCAGGGACTGTTTGCGGGGTGGTTCTCCTTATCTAGGGGGTGGGGTACTGGTGGCCTGTTGGTCCTGTGGCGGGGCCTCCTGTCCACTAGCGACGGCGGAGGTGTAAGGCTGTTCCTCGGTTTGGCTAGTGTCAGTCACCCTTTGTTGTGCCACTGCCTCCCTCATGGTCTTGCCTATGTCAGCCAGCACCCCTGCAAAGGTGACCAGGATGGTGTATATTTTTGTTAGGTCCTCCCTGATCCCCAGGTACTTTACCTCCTGCAGCCGCTAGGTCTCCTGCAACTTGGCCAGTACCTGGCCCATGGTCTCCTGGGAATGGTGGTATGCTCCCAGGATGTTTGAGAGTGCCTCGTGGTGAGTGGGTTCCCTGGGCCTGTCCTCCTGTCGCACAGCAGTCCTCCCAGCTTCCCTGTTGTCCTGTGCTTCTGTCCCTTGAACCATGTGCCCACTGCCACTGACCCCAGGTCCCTGATCATCCTGGGTTTGTGGGGTTGCCTGGGGTCCCTGTAGTGGTGGACACACTGCTGATTGACGTTTCCTGGGAAAAGTGGCATGGGCCCGCTGGGTGGGTGCTGTGCTGGTGTTTCCTGAGGGGGGGGCTCTGTGGTGGGTTGGGACTGTGACAGGGGAACTGACTGTCCAGAGGTCCCTGATGGGCCAAGTTGGTCATCCTGATCCAGGCGTGCAGAGCTGCTGTCATCACTGTGGGCCTCTTCTGGGGGGGGCTGCATGTAGCTGGCACCTCCTTTCCGGTGACGTTGGGTAGGAGTCCTGTTGGGATGCAAATGCATTGTTAATGTATCTGCATGTGCCATCTTGTGCATGGGTGTGTTTCCCTCTATGATTGTGATTTCCCTGTCGGCTTGGCCCTGTGTGAGTGGTGATTTTGTAGGCTGGGTGAGTCTCTCTATTGGGCATGCTGGGGCGATGGGTGTCCATGCAGGTCTGTGATGGGTGTCCATGCATTGGTGGCACAGGCAGGGCTTGGTATTGGGATGGGTGCATTGGCCTAGTGGGGTATATGTGAATTGGTGTAGTGATGGGGGTAAGGGTAGGGGTAGGAGTTTGTGATAGCATGCAGGTAGGGTGGGGAGGATGAAGTAGTTAAGATTTGACTTACCAGAATCCAGTCCTCTTGCTACTCCTGCGAGGCCCTCAGGATGCATGATCGCCAAGACTTGTTCCTCCCATGTTGTTAGTTGTGGGGGAGAGGGTGGGGGTCCACCACCAGTCCTCTGTACAGCAATATGGTGTCTTAATACCACGGAACGCACCTTCCCCCGTAGGTCGTTCCACCTCTTCCTGATGTCATCCCTGGTTCTTGGGTGCTGTCCCACAGCATTGACCCTGTCCACGATTCTCCGCCATAGCTCCATCCTTGCAATGGACGTCTGCTGCATCTGTGATCTGAAAAGCTGTGGCTCTACCTGGATGATTTCCTCCACCATGACCCTTAGCCCCTCCTCTGAAAACCTGGGGTGTCTTTGGGGTGCCATGGATGTGGTGTGAGTGATATGTGTGAGGAGGTGTGGGGTGATGTGTGGGGTAATGTGTTGGGGTGTATGCTGTGATGTGCGTGAATGGTGTATGGGTGATGGTGTTATGTGCTTCTGATTGAATGGGTGCTCCTGGCTGTCTCTCTCAGTTAGCTATATTTTTTTTCATTGTAAGGGGTTGTGGGTATTGTGGGTGTGTGTTTTATAGTGGTGTAGGTGTGTGGGTGTGGTGTGTGCATGTGTGTCAGGTGTGTGTATTTTGAATTTTCCAATGCGGTATAGTTTTGTTAGTGTGTGTGTATTTTGAGTGCTGTGGTGTGTACTGCCAATGGTTTACCACGGTTGAAAGACCACCGCGTTGACTCGTGGGTCGTGATACTGTGGGCGTATTCCTGTTGGCGTAACGGTGTGGGTTTTGCTATCACCAGTTAATCACTGACCTTTGGTCTGGTGGACTTGTGTGGGTGTCTGTATTCCACGTGTGGGTCATAATACCTGTGGCGGATTACTGCCACGGTCACGGTATGTTGGCGGCCGTCAGCACGGCAGTAGGCGGCATTTACTGCCACCGTTGTAATGAGGGCTTATGATTCTTGTGTCACTTCTAGTTTTCTTTGTGTAAAAGAGAGCTCAAACAATTACATCAGAACACTAGAAGCTGGAATTCGACATGGCAAAATTTCTCAGAGCACAATCAAACAATATATAGCAACTTTTGAATTGGAAGAGAATGCTGGAAACATCTAGACTGCATGATGCAGCACTGACTTAACTTTGCTTATATACTAAGAATTCCGTTGTGAAGGGTCCCTGATGTTGCCGACCCAGTGCCAAGCAGGGCGAATGACATCTGGGGGACCAGGCGTACCCTGTCTCTCATTGTTTGCCGTCTTGAGCTAGTCCATGACAACTTCTGGGAAGCATAATTCAGAGTCACATTTTGGACCAGACAGTGTGTGTTTGCTTTGCTTTCTTTTCCTGGGTGTGCTAAGAAAGGGTGAGATTGGCTTAGCTCGCTCAGGTGTGAGACCTCATCAGGTGTAAAAAACTAAAGTGGTCCTGGAAATAAAAGTGAACTTACCCCATAGTCTTTTAGCAGTATGGTAAAACTTTATAGTGTGGCTCTGGCTAAGCTTGAGCTCCTCTAGGATTCTCAAGCCCAAAGTGAGCTGAACCTTTATATGGCTTTAATCTCGGGCACCAAGAACATCAAGACAAGACATTAACCTTTGATGTATAACCGAAGAGAGGTAACTATCTAGTGAATGAATTGCACAATGTAAAACTAAAAAACCTGAGGTCAATCCCGGATTCCCTGCTTGATCAACCTGTCTCATCCCAAGCATATTTTATTTCTCTGTGCCTTCTTTTTTCCTTGTTGTCTCATATGACAGGACCTTCAGAATTGTGACTTCAGGATTTGTGATGCACAATTACTTCTTGTGTTTGATCTCAAAGACCTTCAGTGTGTCCCCCCACCCCTCTCTGCTCAAAAAGATCATACCCCTCTCCTTAGACCCTATGTGCCCAGCACATGTCATCTTCCCCTCTACAAACCCACTGTGTCCAAGATGCATCGTCCCTCTCTCCTTAGACCCTCTATGCCACACTGATAACACCCCTCTCCTCATGCAAATTCAAACGGCACATGAGATGCCAAAAGCGATCAGGTGCAACAATTGGAAACTGTGCTCTGAGACTGCAGTCCTACTCTTCTGTGTGAGCTTGGGCAACTCAGCTCCACATCAGTCAAAACTTGGAGCACTTACACTGAATAAACTCTTGGTGTTACAACAGTTGTGGCTCACGCCATGCGGAAGGGGTTAGGAGGCGCAGGGGGTGTGAGGTGGAGGGGTATCCGGTGGGAATAAAAATTAAATTAAAAAAACAAACAAAACAAACACTTACCTCCTCCGTCGCACCGCTCCTCTCCTCTGTCGCTGCAGACAGACATAGACTCTCTGCCTGACCTGCAGCCAATCCTGATGCTGCTCAGAGCAGCATCAGGATTGGCTGGGGGCACCCAACCAGGGCACTCCAAGGCAGACTGGGAGCCTGTACAGGCTCTCTCCAGCCTGGCAACTGTGTTGCTGGGCCTGAGAGAGCCGACTGCGCATTGTGTTTGGCTGGCCCTAGACAGTGGGCCAAATACACATGTGCTATGAGGGGGAGTGCTGTGCACTCCCCTCACTCCCCATCACACCATGGCCCGCCCCTTTATAAGAAAACAATGATAAACACTGTTTATTATTGTTTCCTTGTAAAGGTTTGCAGCTGCCGCTGCTGGCGGGCAGTGACACTCCTCTGCCCTAATGGAGGAGCCGCCCCTGTGTTACAGTCTATATTAAGAACTGTGTACTGAAAATATAACCCTATGTAAGGCTGTGTGATCCTGCACACTGAAATTACGTATCCAATTTCCCAGGCCTGTGCACCACCTGCCTCCCTACACCACATGGAGGGGAGATGTGTGAAATGGAATATTAATTGATTTCCTGTTCATGATGAATCAATTATGATACAAGCAAGATGATTGGCTAAGAGATCCTGCCCTCTGTAACACAAGAAGTTGAATATATGCATAACTACAACCCCTTTCTTTGAGACCCAAAGCTATCTAGGACCTACTATGTACCTTTTTATTTCACGCTTCTGAAGATGACGATGTTGAACCATTGACCTCCTGTAGCCCAACCCACATATGAGAGTAAGCATTCAATACCTGTGATATATATACTGCCAATACACAGAGATCTGACAAACCACACTACAATATGCAATCTAACCACTGTGACAGTAAAACTGTATCTTGCTATTTAGGGCCTTTTGCACTTGCTCTTACAGGCATGGACTGCACTCACTGTATTTCCCTACAACATGGTGAAAGGTGTGCAGATTTATGTAAATGCATTGATAGAAATAGTGTGTTGCTGATGCCTTACTCAGTTATCAACAATCTACTCTGATGTGTAACCATTATTTCTTGGTTGATTTATTTTTTCTATCTGCACTCATGAAACTCGGAAAGTAATAAAACAAATTATGATGCAGGTCAAGTGAGAATATTAAAAACAATCTGGGCTCCCTGTTTCACCAAATGGTTTGACCCTAGGAAAATACTGTTTTTCACTGAGCCTCAGTTCAGCCTGCAGGCATCAAGCTGGTCCTTCTTTAGACCTTCCTCTTTGCCCTGCAGGGCTACTTTTCAAAGTGGCAAGTGGGGGGTATGGCCAAGCAATCAAGAAACACTGCTTTGTTCTCCTCTTTTCCTTTGTCCTCACGCATGCAGAGTGCCAGAAGCTGTGAAAAGCACAGACAAAAGGGCTAAAGGTGAAGGTGGCCTTCTGCCTCACCTTCTTTCTGTGACCATGAGATTGGTCACAGATAACTAAAAGCAGGTCAGCAGTTCAAGGGCAGGGCCATTATAGGTAGCTCTTTTCTGTGCTAATGGCCCTGTAAATCATGGAAGAGAGAGGGGAAATTATTTTATCTCCTTGCCCCTCCCACCCATGTCTCCTGTGTCCCCCCAAATACGAAATCAGGGGGTAGGGATAAATCCCCCACGTCCCCCCCACTTTCTACGCCCATGTCTGTTTAGATCCGTTTGAGCTAGAATATTTTTTTGGGCACAATCTGCAAATTATGTGGCAGATGATGGATTATGTGGAACATGCCACAAATCTAAAATTTTGCAGAAAGCATGGGTGCTGCAGAGTCACATAATTCCAGTCACCCTGATTATAAGGTTCCTTCGCCTGTGTATGTCTTTGGGCCTGAGTATGAGTGGGTTGTTTTCCCGACCCCTGCGTAAACCCCTGTTTGTGCAGGGGTTGGAATGACAATGTGAGTGTTATTTAACACATCTGATAATTATCGGATGCCTTAAATTCCTCATGCTTTTACAAATTTAATGTTGGAAAAAGCAACAAAATCAGAATGTTAATCCCCAGAAAACAAAATAGTTGGTAACCAATAAATAATATACTCCATGGTATCATTATTTATCAGGTGTGATAAGTAGCAATATACTGGTAAATTAGTCCCTCAGGCTACTTGTTGCCCATGCTGGCTCATTGTTTTCTTCAGTCGCCAAGGCCCAAGAACCCCCACCCTTCCACCCAATGTCAGTGGTTCAAGAGCCTGAGACTTGGAGTGATCTTCTCACCGCCTCCAATAAAATAACAGTTTGAGGTTTATTATTGTACTTAAAGGAGAGGCAAAGGGAAGTCCCAGACTGTAAAGAATATTTGCTTTTGGACATTAGAGATTTGTTGAAATTATCTTTTCAAATCATCTTTTATTAAAACACTCTGCTTTTGTGTCAGACATAAGTAGAAATTACATACAAAGGTCTCATGGTTACTAGTGCAGTAACAGGAAAAAAAACACCTTAAATATTGGGTTCCTAACAGACTGAATCCCCAATTAATAAAAGAGTAATGTCTGAAGCCACCAGATTCAAAATACAGGTGACTGTCTCTTATGCCAAAAAGATTTTGTATTCAATAATGTATATATTCGTAAGTTTAATTATTACAAAAAAGTGTATAATACAGAGATGGTCCTATACCACCTGGGAAGCAAAGATCAAAAACTAAAAAACTACACAGTCACACCAGATCAGTCATACAGAATAAAATACAAGAAAGGACAAAGCATATACATAAGTGGCACTTTAGGGAACAAACAAGAAGAATTCTCCCATTAGGACAAACTGGTCTCAATAGTTATAATCCAACATGATTATTACTTTACAATATGTAAAACTTCAATATCCACAGATTGCATTGTTTAAAAAAATCCTCTATTCCTGTTGTGGTATTTATTAATTCATAGAGAGTTCTTGCCTGATGATGACACTACTTTCCGTAAGCCATAATCCACATCGAAATATGATGGAAGGCAAAGATAAGTCCAGTGCAATGTCTTTGTCCTAAGCAATAGTGCCGACGTACGTTTCGGTGATAATTGGCCACAAAGGGTCACTCACCTTCTTCAGGGCACACAACATTGATATGAATAGAGCCATCCCAGGAAAAGCTATAATGTTCATGAAATATATGTTCTACTAAGAGGGGAACCTATAGAGCTCCATACATCCTCTTACATAGATGGATTCATTCCTCGAACATTTCCATGTAATCAAAATCCCATATGGGTCTCAACAACACGGTAACGGCGATCATGATAACTATCCCGCGCCCGTTTTCTCTGTCTTTTCTGAGGAAATATCCTCGGAAAAGACAGAGAAAACGGGTGCAGGATAGTTGATCATGATCATGATCGCCATTACCGTGTGTTGGTTCTTATTGGACATAGAACAACATTGCACTCTATTAAATTAAACACAAGCCATATTTTTGCCATGGGTCACATAATCAGGTCAAGCAGGGAAGCAGGGATTGAGCCCAGGTTTTCTGCTTTCACATTGTGTAATTCTGCCATTAGATGGGTGTGGTAATTTAAGTTATTGATGAGGGCGAGGGAAACCCCTTCTGAAGCAACAACCACAATCATTGACAGGGTGAACCACAAAAGTCACAAAATTAACCTGTGCTGAACATTCAGGTAGCTTGGCACATAAGAAATCAGCATTAACTTAGTGGCACTGTGTAAAATCTTTATGCAGCATACAAACAGCAAAACACAATACAAGAAAAATCAAAAGCCAATTTAAAAACATAGATTCTAAGTTAATATACAATTTGAGACAACAAAAATCAAATCAGCATAACTGGAGATTTGCAGTTTCAAAGATTTAGGTAAGTATAGTCCCTAAAAGCTCAGTGCCACTTGTGGTCATGTGGTCTTGCTAGACTGAGGGAAAACCACAAGTTCAGGATGACCGAGATGGAGTGTGGACCAGATTCACGGACCAGGTTAGTGCTGCTGAACAAGTTACTTTCTCAAAGAGTCAGTGGGATTACGTTGCTGTGGCCCGAAGTGCAGATCTTGTGTTGCGGTCATCAATTGTGGTTGCTGTAGCTTGAAGAGACAATTTCACAGAGCTTTGCATTAGCCGTCGGTACGGGTGGTGAGATCTTGGAGGAAATGAGCCTGTTCGTGGTTGTGAAAACTCCAGGATTTCTCCTGAGTAAACTTCAGAGGAGTGCCTTTGATGCCAACCAAGGACTCCGGACCTGGGCAGATGAATCTTGGGGATCAGGGACTCACTCTTGCAGTGGCCAGCAGGGCTCAAGCTGGTCCATTTGCAGGTTCAGTGCACAGGTCAGCTGGACAGTTGCAGGGAGGTCTCTGGAACTTGTTGTGTCCCTGTAGCTCTCAACAGGAGGTCAGTCAGCTAACTCTTGGAGTCACTTCAGGGAGCCTGAGATGAAGGGAGCAGGTCCATCCTTCCTTCTCAGACATCAGGATAGGCCTCAGGCAGCATGGCAGTCCTCTGGCAGCCGGGCAGTCTTTCTGTAGTATCCACAGACCCAGGAGTGTATCCAAGAGTTGGTCCTGAGGGACCAATATTTATACCTGGTGCTAGCTTTGAAGTGGGAGACATTTCTACACTTTCCACCACATCTGGTTCTGGAACTTACTGCATTCCTCAGACCTGTTCCCAGGATCTATGGAGTGTCAAAAGGTGAGAGTGGACTCATTAGTGTGTGCTGAGCCTGCTTCTTTGAAGTGCAAGTGTGGTAGGTGATATCTCCACCCTCCCATCTGATCATGGGGCCCATCCTGCCAACACCCAGTCCCCCTTTGTTATACTGCCTGAGAGTCAACTGCCAACTATTCATAGTCATGTGATCCAGGATTCAAGCTGCAGACACCAAATGGTTATTTCGAGAAAATGCAAAATTTCTAAAAGTGGCATTTTCAGAATTGTGACTTAAAATGTAACTTTACCATTCAAGACAGTTTTAGATTACAGTTCTTTCAAGACCAAGCATGACATTTCGACTTGTTCCCAAACAAATGTTATCACTTCTTAAATGTAGTACAGTAACCCAATATTATCTTAATAGAGACATAGGCCTTACAGTAGTGAAAAACAAATGTAAGAGTTTTTCACTATCAGGACATGTAAAACTTAAAGTAAAAATCCAACCTTTTAGATATACTGCACTCTCACCTATGGGCTGTTTAGGGTTTACCCTAGGGGATACTTATATATATTAAAAAGGGAGGTTTAGGTCTAGCAAAAGGGTTATTTTACCAAAATGGTGGTTTAAAACTGCATGCAGGCTTCAATGGCAGGCCTGAGACATGTTTAAAAAGACTACTTCAGTGAATGGCACAATAAGTGCTGCAGGCCCGCTAGTAGAATTTAATTTATGGGTTCTTGATATATGTAGTACCACTTTAACAAGGGACTTACAAGTAAATTAAATTAGCCAATTGGATGTAAGCCAATTTTACCATGTTGAAAGGAGCAAACACAAGCACATTAACACTGGTTAGCACTAGTAAAGTGCACAGAGTTCTAAATGCCATCAAAAACGTTTTCAGAAAACAGGAGGTATGAATGCAAAATCTTTTGGGGTGACCCTGCGGAGGAGACCAAGTACAACAATGGGTATCTTTTTATTTCTCCTGTCTTACATTGAAGGTTAATGTTTTGTCTTTAATTCTTGGCACATGTGGTTGGAGCATGGGTGTCAGGCAGAAGCCATGTGCGAGTCAATTGTCATGTGCACCCTTTATATGGTTTAGATTGATGAATAGTAAACCTGGTGGAGTGGGCTTGAATACCAAATGCAGTGTTCAACTTGCATTATTTTGATAATGGTTTAAGTGGTCAGTGTGTACAATGGTGGTATGCTAGGTAGGTTAATAAGCTGTAGAGTTTCAATGTGCATTTGTAATGTAATGCACAGACTATGCTTTGTTCTTGGTGCCAAGTTTAGTATGCCTAGCTTGTAGCACTTAGTGGCTTGTCTAGTGTAGTTAGTTTGTCAGAAAACGTCATCCACATTTGAGCTGTTAATTCCTTCGGGTAGGGAATTCAAGTCACAGACTTAAGGACTGAACAGCTTTAATTTTTTTAGTCCTGTAATGCACTAAGATGTATTCAGGATAGACCTGCTAAGCAAAGGTTGGAGGTCTTAAGATCGTATGTCACTTCTTGTGATGTCACTTCCTGTGAGTTAATGGGCCATAATGCCACTTCCTGTGGTGTCACACGCGAAGTCACGCTCAGTGATGTCACTTGCATACTGCCTAGTTTGGTCAGTCTTCCCATTTATTTTTTTAGGACTTGCGCCCTGTCTGTATTGACAAGTTGCCAATTCCCTCTTGCCTTTTTTTCCATAAGGCACAATTTTACAGAACTGAACCCGAGAGACAATTTTCTGAATCATCAATTTCTTGGCCATCTTCAAGGCGACTCTGTGAAGTCACTTGTGTGCTATCCAGCATCTGTCCACCAGATTGTTCTTTTCAGAGGGTACTTTGTATGACATCAGAGACAGGGATTAAACATACACTTTCCTCTCTTTAAGTATCAGCTACATCTGCTTGTAATGTTTCTGTGGGGTTACCATGGCAGGCCTGTAATAGTTCTTCCCACAGCCTCCCTTTGAACTTCCGTCTCTCTCAGAAGGTCTTTCTAAGGCCCTCAGTTTTAAACCATATGCTACAATTATTCCTATCTTTGCTTCAATAGATTTGTCTAGAAGGATGATAGAAATGTAGACTACAGTTCTGGACAACTTTTCAGTGCCCTGACCAACTTATTTGCTCAGACCTTTCTCTCTAGGCGGGGTCCATCAGCCTTTATTATATAGCCCCAGATATAGCTATGTTGAGACCACTTCAGATCACTTGTTTAACTGGAACTTTACTCAGTTTTGTGGGTTGTTTCCCTACAATTATGATCTTTGATATGCTTTCAACAATCTTCAGCTTGTATACCTTGCAATACTCTTCCATACCTGCCAACCTTGCACAAATCTGCTGGAATCTCTTCTGTCCAACAGAGTTGATGCTGAGATGTCTTGGAAAGTAGAATCTTACCACCTCTGAAGAGAGGGTCACTATGTTTTCTGGAAGCTGACAAACTTTTCTATTTAACTTTAAGGAATCAGACTATGGTGAGTGCACCTTGTATCCATGTTTGCATATTTGGAAAGCTGAGAAGAGCCTGTGTATCCTGTATTGCACCATATTGTGTTGTCCATAGATCTCTAGGATGCGGCGGAAAAGTGCTGAACATGATCCCCAAGCTCCAGGTTTGGCAGGTCTGCACCATTGATCCTGGTGTTTTTACAATCTAAGTATTTTTCAGAATTGTTTATCATATCAAGCATATTCAGCATACAAGTATACAAACATACACAGAAAAAAGTCTGGTGGTGTCCAGACCCTGACTAGAAGTGCAGCCTGATGCAGGAAAGGGTTGGTGTGTTGTTCTTTGCCATGATTGCATCTCCATGAAAGACTGATTGTCCTTTGTTCTCCTCATCAGATTGGGGCTGTGCAGAAGAATGTGTTTAGCTTTGTCTGATATTGTGTAGTGAACTTAGAGACACCCAATTATGGCTGGTCCACACATCTCCGGGGGCAATATTCCTTTAGGACCGAAGTCTATGGTCTCTGCCAAACATAAAACTCCCAAAACACCCAATATCAAGAAAGTTCTCATAAGTCAGAGACTCAAGATGAGAAGGGACACTGAGTCAGACAGACCCCTAAATACGGAAAGGAGCAAGCAAAGTTGCAACTAAATTCGACATCCAAGACCTCTTCTGATGCAAGGATTCAAGACAGGTATAACAACTTAGCAGCAGGGCTTTGTCAAGATGGTCATTGATCTTGCCCAGTCTTTGCAGAAGGCGGAAACCGGCATTGGCTGAAATTACTCTGGTCAACCATTTCCATGAATGAGAGGCATCTGTAGAAAGAGTAGAAATGTTTGATAAACAAACCAGGATGCTTGATAAGACAGTTTGATCTGTATGCCCTATTTAGTGGAGAAACACCCAAGAGCAGTTACCACTATAGCAAGATGTGTTGAGATTATCCAATAGAGTTGTTATGATATTTTGTGTGAGTATGGTTGCATCTCTCTGCATTAGATGTGTTAGTGACTGACTTCTAGTCATACACTGCTCGATAAACACCACCTGATTCTTAAGAGACTGTTAGCCCCCAAGCCTCTCAGACCTTCACCCAAACAGTCTAATGGCCTTCTATTTCTCATTTAGTGCACTTTTGCACTAATACACTGATGCCCCCCATCAGGTAATTACTAAGTTTGTTCTGGGAGGTTTGGGTGTTTTTTCCTAAGTGGGCATGGCCATATCTGTGCAAACACTGGATCCAGAACCAAAGGCTCTGTATGCCTTCAGAGTTCTAAATGGAAGAAATGTTTCTCCTGCTGAAATTATTTACCAAAATCCTGAGGTAATATATAAAGAGGTCTCCTCCCCATTGGAGTTCCATGTAAAAGCGCAGTATGCTTTCATAAATTGAGTAATCAAAACAATCAGTCACCTGACAGACTTTCCTTCAGAGTTGCTGGGATCGGGTGAGTCTTCCTGAGTGGGTAGGGATCTATCCATGCCAGCATCGGATCCAGAGCTGTGGGCTCCCCTGGTTTACAGTGGCGCTCCAAGTCTTCAGAATACTTGACAGCAGAAACGTTTCCTTATCTTAATGGTTACTAAAGCACCAATGGAATGTATATGGAGTTCTCCTACCCTTTGCAGTACCATGTAAAGGTGCAATGTGTTTTTACAAATTGAGCATCTAAAAATATGGCACCAGAAATCCAGATGTGTTGGTTAACATAGCTTGTAAAACAATGTTATGAGGTTAATACACAAGTAAAATATATTTATATATATAAAGAAGATATACTCAATAAATTCAGATATATGTCTGATAAGGTACCTTAGTTAATATGCTCTACAGCAATTATTCATGGAATGACAATGTTGTGTGAAGTAATAATCCAGTCCAGACAGCCATGTGTTCAAATAAGTTGATCTTCATTCAGCCTGCCTGAGCGTGACCTCCCTGAGTCAGTCACAGCTTGCAAATGCCGCAGGTGGAACCTCACACATCAGTCATAAACACAAGAACATTCAGAACAAACATTCAAAAGATGTCTTAAAGACACAACCTTGGGATAATTTATGGATGTTTGACGGGGCACCTAAAAACGTGGCTCTGGATGTAATGGCTTGTTTAAATGTTATAACCATTTGTCATCATCTCTAACACACATATTTCACATTTTAGTGCCATCCTAGAAGCTCAAATCTGTAAAAAAACATGTGACAAGATGTCCCTTGACCTTCTGACCACCTTCCCTCTGACTGAGCACAGTTGCTTGTTTGATATGTGGTTGTGTATGGAGCCCAAGACTTAGGTCAATATGTAAACCACTTTGCATAGCAAAATTGTGCACCACACAAAAGACAACCATGATCATGTGCAACACCGGCAGTCACTCATACTTCAGGTAACACAAACATAACTCTGGCTATAAGTTTTCAACGTTTCACATTTTCTAATTAATTACACAAAGAAAACATTGTCTATAAAGGGTAAGTCAAAATACAGTGAGTCCCATTTTAACTCCCAAAGGAAACTTAACTCTCTGCTACTGAAAACAAGTGCTGAACAGAAATACACCAAGATTGGCATGAAACTAAAACTTTACTCAGAGAAGTACCTTTTCTTGAAGGTGGCTTTTGAGAAATTAGCATTACAAAAAATGTATTAACTGGGCTCCTAAGAGTCAAAAGTTCAAGGACATTTCAGTGAACAAAACAAAAACTATTAAAAGACACCCATTGGATGAGGGAGCTTTTTCCAGTCGTTCACTCTCGGGATAAAACTCCAAAGGGAAGTTTAAAGACCCAAATGCTATGATTAACTGACTTCAAGAAAAATGCTTTTGTTGGGGCTGCCATTGCAGGACATGTGGCATGGACCCTGCACTTTTAAAACAATAAAAATAAAAAGCCTCATAAGGGGATGGGTTGAGCACACCTGGATCCGTAGGCCTAGGCGGGTAGACCCCAAGGACCGCCCGATGTTTAAAAAATAAAAGCTAATTATTGTTGCATGAAGTGTACAAACTTACCAAAGAGTTTACAAACTCTGACTACTTGCTTTGAAGTTTTAATACTCTTTACTGAGTTTACAGACTATGAAACCGACTTATGCATGCTAGATCCCCTGTCATAGTTTGTAGACCCTTGTTGGGTAACCTGTCAAAGCCTGCAGGCATTGCACAAGTTCTCAATTTACAAAGCTCTTGAACTCATGTTGGTACTGATACTGTAGTTCGTGACTCTGGCTAGAGCTTGCAAAGTATAAAATTCAAACACCCATGCACCATATTGAGTGTCCTACCATAGTTTAGAGACTCTCTGATGAGTTTGATGACTACATCCCTCCTTTGAGTGTCATCAGTCAGCAGACTTGATTTTAAGTCAACATACTATAGGTACCTATGGGTGCATTTAAAATATAGAAAAATCCATCATGCCTTCAGTGCATTTGTGGTTTAGGAGTATGCTGGTTTCAAATAGTGTCTTGGGGGTGCATTGTTAATGAACTGAAACGTTTTCAAAATGCGCTGATTTGATGAATGTGAACCCCAGTCCACAACCCAGGCACATCTAGTAGCAGGGGCCGGACTTCCTCTACAGTCTGCAAACGTGCACTAGAATATGCTGATGTTTATGCATTTTAAGAGTATTCTGAGTTTTTGATTGGTTAAAATTTCAAAGTAGCAGGAGCCATTTCCTGAACAGGAGGAGGCATTTGCATGTGCTACTTTTATTTCTGCATTCTGCTGTATTTGACTTTCTGTGGTAGGAAGCACAGAACAGAGATTCCAAGACCACCATCTTCTTCTCCTGAGAACGAAGTGATTTGCACTGTAGAGAACATGGGATTGGGTAATTTAATTGCTTGGTAGTCCTTTACTCTTCCCCAGCAGAAAAGTAGTTTAACGCAAAGAAGGTCACCTGCAAGTTCTGTGACCAGAACTAAGCAGAGGGCAGAGAGGACTCCACTCCTTTGTACTTGGACCATGACACACCTCAAATCAAAGCTTAGGAAGGAGTAAATTAAGATGGATTGACCCAAAAATGTTCCAGAAGAGGTGATAGGAAATGGCATAATCCCCGCCACACTATCTTTTCACTTTAATTGTATGGAGTACAAAACCACTATCCAGTGCAGAGAGAAGAATCCTTAGCTTCATTATGAGAAGATGGAAGCCATTACAGAACACTCATCTAATAAGAAAGAAATATAAAAGTTTAAAAATAGCTATTTACCATTACAGTTGCAAGAATATACTGTAAAAACACAAAAAGACAACCTCCCTCCCAAACAAACCAACAAAATCTAAATGCAATTTTTTTTTCTTTTGAGCACCACTAACAAACCTCAATCAAAAGCTTGTCTCCGTTAAGTCCTAATCAAGTATGCACATGGGAGGCTGAGCTCAGGGCCTGTACGAAGACTAAGGGGCATATTTATACTCCGTTTGCGCCGAATTAGCGTCGTTTTTTTCGACGCAAATTCTGCGCAAAACTAACGCCATATTTATACTTTGGCGTTAGACGCGTCTAGCGCCAAAGTATGGGCAAATAGCGTCATTTTTTTGCGTGAACGCCTTCCTTGCATTAATGAGATGCAAGGAAGGCGTTCCCGTCTAAAAAAATGACGGCGACGCAAATGCGTGGTATTTATACTCCCGGGCAAAAATCACGCCCGGGAGTGGGCGGGTCAAAAAACCCTGCATTTGCGCCACTTTTTAACGCCTGGGTCAGGATAGGCGTTAAGGGGCCTGTGGGCTCAAAATGAGCCCACAGGTGCCCTGCCCCCAGGGACCCCCCCTGCCACCCTTGCCCACCCCAGGAGGACACCCAAGGATGGAGGGACCCATCCCAGGGACATTCAGGTAAGTTCAGGTAAGTAGAATTTTTTTTTGTTTTTGGGTGGCATAGGGGGGCCTTATTTGTGCCCCCCTACATGCCACTATGCCCAATGACCATGCCCAGGGGACATAAGTCCCCTGGGCATGGCCATTGGGCAAGGGGGCATGACTCCTGTCTTTACTAAGACAGGAGTCATGTAAATGGCGTCTGGGCGTCGTTTAAAATGGCGCAAATCGGGTTAAGACGATTTTTTAGCGTCAACCTGACTTGCGCCATTTTAAGACGCCCTAACGCCATTTTTCCCAACGCCGGCGCTGCCTGGTGTACGTGGTTTTTTTCCACGCACACCAGGCAGCGCCGGTCTGCTTGCGCCGGCTAACGCCATTCAATAAATACGGCGCCCGCATGGCGCTTCAGAATGGCGTTAGCCGGCGCAAATTTTTTTGACGCTAAACTGCGTTAGCGCAGTTTAGCGTCAAAAAGTATAAATACGGGCCTAGGTCTTGCAGCCCCCACCAACACACACAGGGGTTGGTGCTGCTTTGAGGTTTCTTAACTTTCCCTTCTCCTTCTTCTTGTTTCTTGTTCCTTTGTTCTATGTGTACCTTCTGCTGTACATCAGTGGATTATTTGTTTCATTGCCAATGATGTGGCACTGAACAACTAATGGTAGCAAGCATAAGGTCACAAAGTTCAGGTTTATTTCATAAGGTTACGTTTATACAATAATTACCATAACCGGAACATTGATCTTACTCAGTTCATCTCCAGTCTCCTAATGTTTCAGAACATTCATGTCTAAAGCACTCAGCGTAGAACGTTCTACTGCTACTACCATCTAGAGTGTTGTCAGTCAGATGACATCTCTGGACAACAGACCACAAGGACACTTTCCAAGTTACCACACAAGGCAATGTAAAATTGTGTTTATGCAAAACAATTAAGCCATCCAGAACCTGCTATTTGTGCCAAGACAGCAAGTGCTACCTTGTGATCGAACCTAAGTTAAAAAGTTTGTGTAGAAAACGGTTTTAGTAGTATTGTGGTAATATTTTATTTATTTCATGTTAATGTTGGTTTAGTGTATCCAATCCAATGTTATTATCTAAAATATATAATCATAAATGTAAGCTTTAGTGGGAATGTAAAAACTGAATTTTAAGTATTGACAACACAATATATTTTGAATGTTATAAAATGCTAGATGTATTTTGTATGTTAGGAATTGCCCTATATTTTGAGGTTATTGCAGTGATAAAATAGGTTTGAATACAATAATGTCAAAAGGCTGGTGGCATGCATTTGAAAGGAACATTGCTAAATAGAAAGTCAGCATTATATATATGGTAGCTAAATATTGTTAAAATATTTTCTTAAGTAGGTTATTGTAGTTTGTTCCTCTTTAAATTCATTTTGTGCTTTACTGAGGTTATCTTATGTGTAATTTAAAACATAAGTACAAGGACATTGAACTACTTTATAGTTGTGCATCATTATGATTAATGTATCCGTTATTGAAGATGTACTATTAATTGCTGTATTGCTTAAAGATTTAGTGCATCATTGAATGCGTACTTTAGAAATCAGTTTTAGACTCTTTCCAAAAGACTTAAAGCCATATTCAGAGGTAATGGAAAATCTTCCAAATGTGAAGTTTGGAGCATTTGCTCCAGAAATTGGAGTTTACTGTCATTAGTTCTTAATTCTACGAAAGGCCCTTGAAAGTGGTGTTAGATATGTCATTGGATCATCCAGATAGATTACATTCAAATGATAATACTTTTAAAAAGAAACTTGTTGTCAGTGCAGATGATATTGTTTTATGGGATGTAATGCAAGATTGTAACCGTCAAGAGACATAATTTAGTTTCTCACTGATTCACAATGCAATTGACATGTTAATCTTACCACGTACCCAAATAGCTACTGCAGGATGCCATGATTGTCATGACTTTTGAAAAGACAATTTCAAACCACACAGTTGTAAAAGGCAAGAAAAATCATTAGATTATACAATGCTTTCTGGGGTAAAACTAACAAACTTTTAACAAAATGATCTATAGTACCTCCTGAAAGACAATAAAGACCTTGTTGAAATCAGCGATCTAAGCAGGGAAACACTAAATGTTACCATGAGAGAGAAGACAATGGGCCTGATTACAACTTTGGAGGAGGTGTTAATCTGTCCCAAAAGTGACGGTAAAGTGACGGATATACCACCAGCTGTATTACGAGTCCATTATATCCTATGGAACTCGTAATACGGCTGGTGGTATATCTGTCACTTTACCGTCACTTTTGGGACGGATTAACACCTCTTCCAAAGTTGTAATCAGGCCCAATATGCTAGATTTTTCACTTTCAATAAAGAATAGCTTGTGCAAATTTTAACTATAGAAAATGTATTTAAATTTAGTGAATAAAGATGTTTGCAGATCTGTGAGAAAATGCCCCTTTTTGCATGGTCACCCCCATTTTTCTGAATTTTATTGCTGTTTTATTGTTTTGACTCTGTACACTGGGGTACTGCTGTCCAGTGTCCATTGTAAGTGCTCTGACCCCTAAAACAATAAGAAAATGGCTAATACCTGATTGGCTAACCTAACCTTTCTATAAGGCTAAGATATATGATGCAGAAATACAACCATAGCATGAAATGTTAAATGTCACCAACTAATTGAAGCACGTATTGTGCCATTCACTAGTGTTGACAAAGGAAAACATAGATTCAGGCCAACCATTGTAGTCTGACTGCTTCAGTGTAAACCTTGCAGTACAATCTGTTAAAATAACCCACTCACAGATTAAAAATCTCCCTTTTAAATATGAGTAAGGCAGCCCTGTGTAAACCTTCTAGGTCCTGCATGGTAAGTGGGAAATGTCAAAAATTAATTCTACTGTATACCTACAGTGATATAGCCATAAAAAGCTATACACCGTGCAGGGCTACCTGTTCTAGGTAGAAAACTAGAGTAAAGACTGAAATACCAATAGTGCTCTCTCAGGAATGGGACAAGCTAGAAAAATAATTAAACCACAATTTTAAATAGTTATTAAAAATCCAATTCAATGGTGAAGTTGAATATTCAAGAAATATTAAGGAAAGTATTTTTTTAAACGTTACACTTTATCTGCCATAACTGTCAGAGGGCTAATTAGCATAAGCCTCTGACAGCTCCCAGTCTGTGCCCAACAGGCTTGAAAGTGGTGCAACATGCTTCTAAGGTGTAAACTATAGGCTGACGTGAATGAGCAGAGATGACTCCTCTGAACTCTACAGAATATTCAGAGTGGGGTGCTCTGAGCATCCTGTTGACACCACACTGCCAAATCCTGCTTGACAGGTCTGTTTAGCCACTTGGAGCGCATGTGAAAGTGAGAGGACAAGATGCTGTGACAATTTTTGTGTATCAGTTGTAGAGGTGCTGAAGGAACCTGCTTTTGTCTTACTAAACGTCTGTCTCTGGGTTTGATGTGGGTACCGTGCCTGCTTCAAACTGGATTTTAGTGTTAGATATGGGAGGACACTAATGTTTAGCCTATGACACTCCAACACACAACCCCAGGCCTCCGACCCTGGAAAGCAGATTTACTAAAAGTTTGCAAGGCAAGTTACTACGCTGCGTTGCGTGAACACGAAGGAGCTGAATAGTGCCGTATTTACAAAGATATGGTGCTGTTCAGCTCTTTCGCTGTGCTGGTGCACTTGTTTCTGGCTAGTGCCAACTCATGGAATCGTGTGTCATACTGCATATGTACTTGTGTTGCGGTCAGGTGGATTTTTGTGCAGGAAAGTACACCTTCTTGCACTAAACCAATCGTCAGAGTCATAGTTCTCTTTCAATGTGTGATGGAAACAGTAAATAATGAGGAGAAATGAAAATATTTCTACCCATTATGCTTCTCTCCGCTAGGCCCTCATTTTGGTCCCAACACAGGTTTTCTGCCTTTAGTAAATCTGGGCTTGTGTCAAAATACATGGTTGGACACATGGGAGCACCCATGCTCTACACGTGTAACTCCTAAATGAAGCAGTGCAAACATACATGTGTGGATACACGGGAACACCCATACTCCACCAATGTAACTTCTACATGACACATTATAATGCAAAGCAACACAAGGCACTGTGTTGCCTTTTTTGTTTACAAAGCCACACAATGCAACTCTTGCATGGCTATGTTAATCTTGATTGGCATTTTGCATCATGGCTGCCCCCAAAAAGTGGCACAACTGTGACGCAAAATGTTAGTCAATCTAGGCCGAAGTTTAGTGTGGCTGAAGATTTTTGCCATGTTGAAAATTCCCTGATGCATGGCATTATGGGCCTGTTTCCAGTAAGTAGATATCATTTTCCCCAAGATGTTTTACTCCATTGGTTAGGGACTGCCCATGAGTCACCTATACCCAAGCATAACCTTCATCAGCGCACTGCTGGACTTGTGAAAGAATACCAGTCAGTCTGAACCTGCTTCACTTGCCCTCTGTGACCTGTGAGTAGGACCTTAGGAGGTTGGGCACCCTTCCCCTTGAAATCCAAGGACAGAAATATAAAAAAATCATAAAACTGATCCCCTGCGTGGCTCCAGGGATATAAAAAGCTGAAGAGAACATGAAGGATTTCAGTGGTGACTGGACATCAATCAGACTCTGCTGTTGCCCTCCTCCTGACACCCTGAGAGTCTCTAAATGCTCATCCTGGGTGCCTTGGAAGTGTACTCCTGAGGTTGTTTAGGCGCCAAAAAAGTTTAGGAACTTTTTCAAAATGTTTGGTCCAGACTTCCAAGAGTACCGACTGGGAAAGTATCAACTGGAAGTCCATGATATCAGATTGAATGCCACGTTTGTCCCATGTGGAATAGAGCTTTTCCTCAGAAAAATTGCAAAGTTTTTTTTCAGATTGTGACTTAGAAGCTTTTCAAACTTTGTCAATTCCAGGCCCAAGGATGGCAATCTACTAGGTCTGTCCAACTGGCGCTCTACGTTGTCACATCTATATCATGCCCAAGTGTCAGTATACCTTGACCACTAACTACTATTGGTGTTTTGCGCTTCTTAGTGCTTTTCAATTTAAATCTGTAAAAATTCTTATCTCCAGTTCCTCAAATATTTGTTGTTTTGGTGTCATTTAAATTGATGTTAATAGAAATGTTCTACATTATAAAAATTGGAGTGGGATTTTTACTGTTTTGTATTTTAGTCTTTTTGTAAACTGTCTTAGTACTTCTAAATGCTTTACACATTTTCCTTAATTTAAGGCTGTATGCTCTGTGCCATAACTAGGAATTAAGCTCAGGCTTAAATTACTGAAACTTTGACTGGACCTAACAAGTTAGTGACTTTGTTACTTGTGGTGGACTACCACTCAACCCAAATAATAATTCACTTTCTCAGGAGTCCCAAAATGACTAATCTAAGTATTCAAATCTAAGTATTCAAAAATAAGTTTTCCAAGACTTACACTGAATTCTCATTAACAACCCATAAGTGGCTATTGGTTTTATGTGACAGACAATGTTAGAGCAGGGTGAAAGGGCAGAAAACAGAAGGATTTTCTACTTATATCACTGTGTTGCTTGAACTGCAGTCATACAGCCACCAATGTGAGCACTGTGTGAAAGCTGGATATTTCAGAGATTGACTGCCAATCTTACCTCTCTCAAAAGGGAAGATTTCTGCAGTTACTGCCTCTGAATGATATTATGAAGGCAGGTTTCTGGAGGTGGTAATACCAGAATGTTTGTGCATATTTGTTGTTTGTGCAATTTTATTGTGGTTGTGATGCTTTCTGTTGTGTTTTCATTTTGCATTACTGCAGCATAATGATGTTCTGGAACACTGTAGTTGTTCAGATGTGTGCTGTTTCTTCTGTTTTGTTGTGCTGCGTCCTTTTGCATTTTAATTGAATTACTATATTTTTTTGTGTATTATGTTTTGTTGTTCACTTTAGATATGTCAACAAATGGTGCTACATTTCCAGCCAAAAGCAGCACATGCCTTTAAAGTTCCTGTGACAAGCAAGAATCTGCCACTCACTAGCATAAAAAGGGGGACCTCTATGTCATTAAAGTGTTCAACATAATGATCAGTGCACCTTTCTGAAGATCACACATCTCTTACAGCATTAAAGTGCCTATCATTTTCCTCAGCGCTACTGCTTTTGTGGTGGTAATAAATAGAACCATTTCATGGCAAAATGTCCTTGCTCTGTGTGTTTTTAACCAAAAGCTTTGTATCCGTAGAACACCGGCAACTCTGTTCCTTGGGTTATGCTTTATTTACTTCTAAACAGTGTATTGTTCTTTGCTAAATAGACGCATGCCTTAAGTGTTCCCCCAAAAGTTGGAAAGGTTCCTCCTGTTCATCAGGCTGTGGAAAGACTGACAGTAATTCATTGTCCTAAGTATAGGCCTTTTTATCTGTATGCGACTGTGTAAAACTTCTCTTTGTGAAAATCCACTCAGTTCCTTGTAAATGGGTCTTTCGTTCCCCCAGTTAAGTGTCGTGATTTGAAGATTTTGCATCGAACAGATCCTATGTATGGAAGCCTACCTGACGCTTCTACGAAGTTCTGGGAATGTGACCTCTGTGAGCTGAATGTGATCTGTGTCTGTTGAGTGAGTGTGGCATGAAAAACACAATGGGGCTGATTTAAGAGCCCCTAGCGCCTCCTAGCGTCATATTAGCATCATTTTCTTTAAACACTAATGTGGCCCAAAAAGACCAAAATCCCTGTGCCACATTTACAAATTGGGCCAATGCATGCATTGTGCCACTTTGTAACCCTTTGCGCTACATTATGCCTGTGCCAGGCATAATGTATACAAAGGAGGCGTTCCCCCGTTAGGGAGGCCTGACAAAAAGGCACAAAGAAATCTAAGAGATTTCTTTGTGTCATTTTTTTGGTACTTTTAACGCCTGCTCAGAGCAGGCATTAAAAGGAGGCACACCATGGTTTTCAATTGGCCTCAATGGGCTTTGCAGGATTAGTGTCAACATTTTTACGCTAGTCCTGCAAAGCTCCAAACTAGTGTAAAAAATGTTGATGCTAGTTTTCCTATCTACCGCCATGGTGCGCTGTATCTTAGATACGTCGCACACATTGTGGTGTTAGGGGGACGCTAAAGGACGCAAGGAAAGTGGTGCTGCACTGGGTGCAACGCCACTTTCCTTAAATCAGTCCTAGTATCTCTTCACATCTCCACCATGTTCTGCTGTTTTTTGGTGAGCTTCTTTCGGCTTCTTGGGATACTTATAGCTGTCGTTCTCCATCCTAAGAAGAACACTAGCTTTGTCCCCATTTCTCACAGGCCACTGGTGGGCCAATAAGTTCTCTCAAGTCAATGGGTGCCATGACACTGGTAAATCTCAATCGTAGGCAGCAAAAACTGAGATATAGTGGGTGCCAAATCTGATGTGCTAACCATTTGACTTAACCCGTGTGCACGGGGACCTAAAATCATCTTTTTCTATTTTATTTTCAATTAGTTTTTACATACAATAAAAATAAACTATTGTTAAACAAAAACACTGTTACTTTTCCTCAGAACAAGCACTGCTCTGCCATTAAAATGTCAGAATAGTTTTCCGTACATCTTGGAAATGGCTGTTAATGTTTCTCAACAAAATGTAACTCTTTCTATAGTGACTAATTTTGTTACACAGGCGTCAATTTTTGCAACACTACTACATTTGAATTTTCAAATAATGTTTTTTCATCCATAACGTTCCCTTCCTGAACCCATAACATTATACCATGGTTAAATTTTCATCTTCAGGAGCTGTGTACAATTTGGCTTTCACAGCAAAGATGCAGCTCACAATCCACCATAAAACCGATGCGTGAACATATATGTTTCGAATTGTCCTTAGCTGTGCCATGGAGCACCAACCCATGTTTAACATCCCATCTCCTTCTGATACGCTCAACACAAATTTAAGTCTAATAATTTTACTTTTCTCATTTTTAGGGGTCCAAGAGAATTGGAAGTCATTTTTTGCTCCCCATCCTTATTCACCAAAATTCTTTAGAATTTCCGTTAAAGCCTTAATACAAATCGCTTCTATTAAATTGACAGTTCTTCACTCCATGCATTCAAATGCGTAAGGGAAACCTCTGTTTCTGTTGGTCAATAAAGATAAATATTCAACTGTCAGTATTCATTTTAAAGTGTCTTTAACATTGATTCAACCAAAAGATTCCAGAATTACCATATGCACCTCTGGTTCATGTAAATAAAATTACGAGGGGAAAGAGCAAGATTTACAGGAGTAAGCATTTACAGAAGATGAACTGCAGCTGTAAATCAATACTACATAATGGTAGACCACAACAGCGTACCATTAATGAAGAGTAAATTCAATGCAGGCGTGGGGAGTTGGAACATGAAGGCATGGTTTGCTTTGTGAGTCTACGAAAGCCCACTAACTTGTGAGTTTGTAAGCATTCACAACTGGTCTCCAACCCTTTCCCACCCAGGAAATGGTTGGAGTCTTGCTCATGTCAAGAGATGGAGTAAATCCCATTCCAGAGTGGGAAAGCGAACAGAACACACCTTACGTTGGTGGGGATGCAGGGCATATGGTTTCTCCATAAAGAAATCTATTTTCTAAATGTAGAAAAACATATGCAATTGCAAATGGATGCTGCCTTTTACCGATGTCAAATGTATACTGCGCAGATCTCCATATTGAGAGAATAAAATTGGCCAAAAGATGTTCCATAACATCCCCTCGTATGCCTGGAAAGTGGTAATGGTGACAGCTTTCGAGTTGTACTACTGGAAGGTTTTTGAAGCTGGGGGGGTAATTTTGGGGGTCATTACGACCCTGGCGGTTGACGGAGAAGTGGCGGTTTTACCGCCAACAGGCTGACGGTAAAAAATTTGGAATTATGACCATGGCGGTTACCGCCATGGTCATCCGCCACTTCTCCGATCAGACCGCCATGGCGGAGACGACCGCTGGGCTGGAGGCTTGGGTCTCCAGCCCGGCGGCCGTCACAAGACTGCCGGCGGTATCATGACCCGGCTTACCGCCATGGAGTTCATGGGGTTTGGAACCGCCATGAAATCCATGGCGGTAAGCACTATCAGTGCCAGGGAATTCCTTCCCTGGCACTGATAGGGGTCTCCGCCACCCCCCACCCCCTCCCCCGAGTCCATCCCCAACACCCTCCGCACCCCTGGCACCCCCCAAAGGTGGCAGGACCCGCTTCCCCACCCCTACCCCGACATCACAACACCCGACACGCATGCAGGCACCACCAACACACATTCCTGCACACACACACGAACAAACATGCCAACAGACACACACACACAGTCATACACGCACACCCTCATTCAGACATACACGCACACATCCATACAGACATACATACAGACAGACACGCACACATTTCCATTCACACTACACCCTTGCATGCATACACGCACTCACACACCCCCTCTACATACTCACACGCACACCCCCATGCACCCACACATCACACAACAGCCCCCCACCCCCTCCCCTAATGGACGATCAACTTACCTTGTCCGTTTATCTTCCGGGAGGGGACGGGATCCATGGGCGCTGCTCCGCCGCCACCACACCGTCAACAGAGCACCGCCACGCCGAATCACAGAACGTGATTCGGTGGGCGGTGTTCTGTTGACGTGGCGGTGGAGGTGGAGCAACCTCCACTTCCCCGCCGCCCACCAGTATGGCTGCTGGCGGCTCTCCGTCCGGAAAAGGACGGAGGGCTGCCAGCAGTCATAATACGCCGAGCGGTCTTTAGCACGGCGGTCCCTCTGCGGTCTTGGGAAAAGACTGCCGAGGTCGAAATGACCCCCCCATATTTGTTCAGATATACATTTCCCTTTGTGAATCGAGTCCTGTCTGTGAAAGGTGCCTAATTTCAAATAATAATGTATTGATGAAGTAAATAAGAGAGCATAGCTTTTGAGTGATTTTCATGAGCTGTATATAAAAATCTGATTCCATCCATGTTTTTATTTTTATTTTCGATCTAAGTGAATAATGTGATTACTATTGATGGATTGGGGCCAGCCTGATCAAATAAGTTACACTCTCTCAGATTGCAGTAGGCTGAAGAGTACACAGCAATGGAGAGTTTCTATAACTAAGAAGTGGTCTAGAAGCTGACAGGGGCTCTGGGCTGGCCCTTTTGGCTGGCACCACTTGCCTGCAAGGATCGGGCCTCCCAGACGAAAGCCATGATTTGCCCACCTCTCACAGGTGACTTCAAAAACTGTCCAGCCAGCAAGAACCCCAGACTTCTCAGTCCAATGCCACCCTATCCCAGGTTAGGGAGGGTGACCTTGCCAGATGCCTGGACCCCTGGCCCTTTGGATACCAGGCCTCCCAAGTAAAAGCCATGGATTTTCCTACCTTTCATGGGGGATTATAGAGACAGTTTTGTCCGAAGTAGCCCCAGACTCGTCCTCCGTTCATTGCCATATTGTTCCATGTAGGGAAGGTGACCTTGGCCTGAAGCCCTGACATTTGAGGACCAGGCCTCGCAGGCAAAAGCCATGGCTTTGCCCTCCTCTCAGTGGGATTACTAGGACTGTTCTGCCTGCATAAGCCCCAGACTCCTTCTCTGTCCAATGTCCACCTGACTGAGGATCTGCCTGGTGTATGGGCCTTCACCTGGGTCCTGTCTCCACTTCACACCTCAAAGGGGTTTATGTTTCCTCCTACTTTGCAACCACCATGTCCTGGGTAGGGACTGTCACCCCAGTCAGTCAACTAATGGTGCTCCAGGTCAGTGCCTTACACCTTCCTACTTCCCGAGCCTGGAGAGTTTAGGAGGGTTAATTCCTCAGCCAAGCCCCCCCTCCACTTGGCGCTCCCTGGGAAGCACGTTGGGGGAGGGGTAGACACAAGTCAGAATTAGATGCACCAGCCAGCCCAAAAGTCATTTGTTTGGCCAGCTACTAATTCGTCCTTTGGTCTGCCAGTCACTTGATTGGCCATCTGGTTGGCCAGCCTGATGATCGCATGCTCAGGCTGAGCTGGTGACCAGAGTACCCAGGAAGCAGCCAACAATGATGCCACTATTCAGAAGGCTCCTTTCCTTTCTAGAGCCACCCACTGGCTTTTTGTCTCCAGGTGACTCCAATGGTGCCAGATCTGGCCAACTGGTAATCCTGCTGACATGCAAGGGATGTGCCCCCATCCCTGCACCTGGCAGTACAGAGCAGAATGAGGAGGCCTCCATGCTGTGCAGCATGTAGTGGAGGTGTCCTCCAATGGGTTTGCACCCCATCCCTCCTGCCGGCATGGCAGCAGAGCAACCCCAGGTTGACATGGGCATCCACAGATGGAGATAAAAGCTTGGCTTAGAGGATGACTTTCAGTAGATCACAGTGAGGTAGCTGCTCTGCTGCTGTCATCAGCCGGCCCACTGGTCATCTGGTCGGCCAGCTACCAGCCATTTCATCTGGTCTGCCAACCACTGAATGGTCATCTGGTCAGCTAGCCTGGTAACCAGATGCTGAGGCTGAGCTGATGACTGGAATACCCAGAAGGCAGCCAACAATGAGGCCAGCATTTAAGAGGCTCCCTCTTGGAGTCACCCGCTGGCTTCTTGCCTTCAGGTGACTCTGCTGGTGCCAGCTCCAGCCAACTAGTCATCCTGCTGACATGAGAGGGATCTTGCCTCCATCCCTGCACCTGGATGCACATGCCCCTCAGCACATGGTGAAGGTGGCCTCCAATTGGCTTCAACTCCATCCCTCCCACAAGCTTGGTGGAAAAGTGACCCCATGAGGAAATGAGCATTCACGGATGGAGATAAAAGCTTGGCTCAGAGGATGACTTTCAAACGATCATAGTGAGGTAGGTGCTCTTCTGCTGTCATTTATGAATAATATAGCAGCAGGTGCCTCATAAACATGCTCTGCACTAAGGGTGATGGAACAATCTGCTCCCCAAGCAAGCAGCTTTATGCACTAGCCCAGTGGCTGGCTATCCCAGGCCAATGGAGGCTCAACTGCACTGAGGTATCATTGTGCTTTGCCTGGATCCTGCCTTAGAGGTGTTCAGTCATAAACCCAGTGATAGCAGATTTGATTTTCTCCATTGGCTATTCAGCCAAGAACATAAACCAACTGTCTGAACCTGTGGATCCTCTTGCACTGAGCAGAATTACTATTACAACAACACATCATTGGTTGGGTAAAACTAACCTGTCTTACGACCGTCTAAACCCAGCTAATTTTTTCTATTAATTGGTGAACAATCCAACACATGGTGAATTCTGCTTCACAATAATAGGAAGATCTGACATCGAAAAATCAAAAAGCAACATCACAATGAACACTTGTCCACCACAAGCCAGTTATCCATTGCGATAAGCCTTGTGACACCTCCTGCCTGAAATTCCAAAAGTCAGGATGATTTTGAGGCCCCACATCCATGATCTGTAGTCACATTGAAACTTGAGATCGAGAAAGCGTTTGCTCTTCTACTCAATGGGAGGTTTCTGTCTTTCCTGAGCTCACCTTAGGAAACCTGCATATTCATTTCACAGGTGTTTTGCCCCAGCCAAACTTCCAAGCTGCCACTGTCCCTGGAGTGGGTCACTGTATGAATGCTAGGCTGTTTGTAGATGCCTCACACTTTTTGCCCCCCCCCCCCCTTTTTCCCCTGGATGCTGGTTTTTCACCTCTAACCAGGCGCCAGTGTGTGTCTTTTTCAACAAATTATTTGTTGATGTGGTAATTCCCTGATTGGCAAAATATTACCCCCCCTGTAGGCTCTTAGTAAATGGTAGCCAGGGCATATGTGATGAAGGGGTCTTAAGAGCTGCAGTACAAGTGTGTGCAACCCTAGGGGACCAATGTAAACTACTGACTACCAGAGAAGTGCAAACTGCTCGAGATCGACAGTGCCCTCACCAATAGTGGCACAGTCTCATTTGCACTGCCTTACATATATGTCAGACACCCCTACGGAAGGCCTTTGCAGCCCAGGGGGCAGGGTGAATTATATTTAGGGTGCAGGCATAGAAGCCTAAGTTTATATGTCTCTGTCGCGTCCTTTCCATTAAGGTACACTATGTGCAGGCTGGTCCATAGAATAACATTGGACTTAAGCCTGGGCCGACCTTGGTTGCGAGCTCCATTATGGTACCACCTAGATATGTTGGGTCTGGTGTCAAACAACTTGCTTTCCCACCCCCAACATGAATCTGGTGTTGAGGGACAGCTGGCATGCACCCAGGTGCGATGCTAAAGGTTGTCCACCCTTTTTCCACCCTTCTTTGTGCTCTGGCCAGTCACCCTGCAATTTGTCCAGCTCTTGCTGCCACCGAGACAGGTTTCTGACCTTCCAGGCAGCTGGGATACTCCCAGAGGTAAGGATCAATGGCTTAGGCATGAAGGAGGGCACACCTCCTGTCCCCAAGCCGGGCTAGTGAACAGAGCCATTAAGCCAGTGAGCTTAAAAGACTTAACTGGCCTTGATAGCCATATGCGCTGTCCCCAGTGAGGAAACAGCCCCCCCCACCCCTCTGGCACATTTGCTCATGGACGGGCATCTTAGGAGTGGCAGAATAGAGAGTTCTGGGTAGCTAAAAGTGAATTCTCACACCTGATATGGTCACCTCTGGGGCAGATTTGCCGCAGGAGCTAGCTGACCATTGATCACTAGCCTCCACATCACTAAATCCCCTAAATCAAGGATTTGAGGAACACCCTGCCACCAGAGCTTCAGAGTTGATGTACTAACTTCAAAGAAGGACAAAAGGGAGTTCTGCATCACTGACAACCAGACTCTGCCCACTGCACCAAGGCAAAAGATGGATACTCTGTCCCTGAGGCAACAAACTGCAAATTATGTGAATGACCCTTGTCCTTGGCCGAAACTCATCACTCCCGACCAGAGGGACCCCTGTAAGCCAGAAGATTACTCAGTCTCCCTTGGACTAGTGAGAATAGTCGTCTGCAAACTGAAGGAAAAAAAAGCTCTGAAACCAAAGAATCGCCAGCTGTTGGGCCTACTGAGGGATCGACTGGATCCAGTTGGTGAAGTGCATTGTGGAAGTCATAGTCCAACCTTTCACACAATTACAGGCCGCTATCATACTCCCTTAGACCTCCAGACATTTCCAAAGCATTTTGCTGTGCTTACCACCACCAAGGATTGGTGGTCACCGGCCCCTTAACTGACCAGTATCTGACGTCAGTAATGACCCCACAGCTGAGTTTTTGCATCATATTTGTTGCAGCACCATGTACACTGTAAAATCAGCACCAGCACGAGTACCGTTCAGCACCACGGACAGCCAGGACAACTCTGCACCCAGACTTCATTGACCAGGTAGGAGTGAACTGATTGCTGTGTCCTAGTTCCGGGACCTGCACAACCTTAACCCTTCAAGGGTTCCTTGCTGTTTGACCTCTAAGTGGGCGTTTGTCACCACTGGCTCCCTGCCATTGACTTCAACACGATCCCCGTTCAGCACCATGTACAGCCATGGGCCAGGTAAAACTGCACCGACTATCGTGATCTGGTCCTAGAGACTGCACAACCAAAACACAGTGTCTTTCAACAAAGAAAAGAGAACTCTCCCTGGGATGGCTTCTCCAGGATTTTTTTGTGGTACCGCACTGGATGCCGGATGGGTGCCCATTTCTTCTCTGTGTTTGCGAATCTGAATACGACTCCCTTTTGATACTCGTCCTTCTTAAATGACACTTGCCCATCTCTTATGATTGACTGACTCATGTTAATCTGCTGTGGAATTCTTCTCCACTTTGGCCTTCAAAGTTATTTTTTCAATATTAGCTACTAACATCAAGATCTGCACCTGTGGCAGTTCCACATGTATACAAGTCAGTGCTCATTGGCGTGTATTAGCACTAGATTTGCTACAGTTATTCAAACAACAGGTGGAGCGATTAAAGAAACCATAACGAGCCTTTCAAAGTTTCACTGTGCCGGCTGTGTGTACTTAATCATGGCTTAATCTTTAGAGACTACATATGTTACTGGCAGGATCAGCCAGGTAGCCACACCTTCTGTATGGGAGGAGGAGCTAAATACCCGTCCCAAACTGACATTCACACACCTCAGGAGCCTGCTGCAGGAC
Source organism: Pleurodeles waltl (assembly GCF_031143425.1). Classification (NCBI taxonomy): domain Eukaryota; kingdom Metazoa; phylum Chordata; class Amphibia; order Caudata; family Salamandridae; genus Pleurodeles; species Pleurodeles waltl. The sequence continues at coordinate 650,296,709 of NC_090449.1, read as the reverse complement.
CCCCTGTGTGGTCACACAGGCACTACTGGGCCCAGCGTGCTCTAGGACAATGGAAGGGGGAGGTGAGCCGAAGTGAAGCCTGGGCAAGATACAGGAGTGCTGGCCTGTGCAGCCAGGATACCTTCAAAATGGTAATTTCAAGATCCTAAGGAAATAATCTGGATGAAGTAGGACAATGAACAGGCATGCGGGGCTCAGACCATCAGGCAACATCCAGAACTAGCACCACCGACTCCATCTGATTTGGTCAGACCACTAGATGGGTACTAGCTGCCAGGTTGCTTGGCCTTTGCTCTGCTGGGTGGCCTTCTCAAAAGGTAGATCCTCAAGTCAGGAGTCCATGTGGGGTGGGAGCTCTTTGTTTGAAGCAACAACAATAATACATCTGTAAACAGAGCTTGCTAAACCATCCTTGTGCAGGCTGGCCTGCATGGCGATGTCAGCTTTAAATCCCTGCTTGCTCTCAGGGAATGCAGGCACAGAGGAAAAGCCCAATGGACAGGACTTAAGGCCACCATGAACTTGGCCCTGGGGTCCTGGGGCAGGGTTGCTTGGGCCCTTGAGGCACATAGGGAGAACAACTGAATGACCATCACATTGTCCAGAAGCAGGCTAAATGCCTTTCCTGTAATCATGTACAAAGAGGGTCAAATGGGGACATTAGAAAAAATGTACCTAACATCCTGGAGCCCACACTGATCTTGGAAAGTCAAATGAACCCTCATCAGGACTTCCAGCATATCCCAACCATCTGGATGTACCATTCATTCCTATGTCATGCATGACCAGATGGCCAGGCTAAGAGTGACCAGATAGCCAGGCTTGAAAGAAGGCCATTTGGTCATACCATGTCTAATAAATCAGTTGCCACTCACCCTTAGTGGAGTGAGGGGCTCCATGGCCAGGTTCTCAGAGAACAGGCTGGTCCTCAGGCATGGGGCTATCGGCAGCCCTTATGGACCTCTGAATAGGGACCTAGTGAGAACCTTTTCTCCAAGTCCAGCAGGGGAGTCCTGCCTGGGACTGCAGGACTCCAACTTGGGCTCTAAATGGCACAGTAGGCTGGGGGAGGAGCTGAGGGCCAGGGTCTTCACCCCAGAGATCCTGCGGAGCATGCGTAGGGTGTTGTAGCAGGAGGAGGAGACTGCGTTGACCTGTTTTGACATGGAGAGGGAGGAGTCAAGGATGAAGCCCAGATTGCGTGCATGGTCGGTCGGTGTTGGTGGGGTTCCTAGAGATGTTGGCCACCAAGAGTCGTCCCAGGCGGAGGGGTTGGGTCAGAGGAGGAGGACCTCCGTTTTGTCCGAGTTTAGTTTCAGGCGGCTGTTCCTCATCCATTTGGCGACGGCCTTCATTCCCTCGTGGAGGTTGGTTTTGGTGGTGCGTGGGTCCTTGGTGAGGGAGAGGATGAGCTGGGTGTCGTCGGCGTAGGAGATGATGTTGAGGTTGTGTTGGCGGGCTACTTGTGTGAGCGGGCCATGTAGATGTTGAATAATGTTGGTCTGAGGAAGGAGCCCTGGGGTACGCCGCAGATCATGTTGGTGGCTTTTTGAGCGGAAGGGGGGGAGGCGGACTCTCTGGGTTTCTTCCGGAGAGGAAGGATGTGGTCCATTCGAGGGCTTTCTCTTGTATTCTGATTTCGAGGAGGCGTGTTCTTAGAGTGCGATGGTATACCGTGTCGAAGGCAGCTGATAGGTTCCGGAGGATGAGGGCTGATGTTTCGCCGTTGTCCATTTGGCACCTGATGTCGTCTGTGGCGGCGAGGAGAGCGGTCTCGGTGCTGTGGTTTTGTCTGAAGCCGGACTGGGAGGGGTCCAGGATGTCGTTGTCTTCGAGGTGGCGAGTCATTTGTGTGTTGACGATTTTCTCGATGACCTTCGCCGGGAACGGGAGTAGGGAGATGGGTCGGAAGTTCTTGAGGTCCTGGGGGTCTGCTTTGGGCTTCTTAAGGAGGGCGTTGATTTCGGCGTGTTTCCAGCTTTCCGGGAATGTTGCTGTTTCGAAGGAGATGTTGATTACCTTCTGTAGTTGGGGAGCGATGGATGCGTCGGCTTTGTTGTACACGTGGTGAGGGCATGGGTCTGATGGTGATCCGGAGTGGATGGAGTTCATGAACTTGCGTGTCTCGGTGTCGTTGACGTTGACCCAGGAGGTCAGGCGGCTGGTGTGGGTGGTATTTGCGGGGTTGGTGTCTGGCATGGTGGGGGCGGCTGTGGTGTTGAAGCTGTCGTGGATGTCGGTGATCTTTCGGTGGAAGAAGGTGGCCAGTGAGTCGCAGAGCTCTTGAGAGTGAGGAATGTCGTTGACGTTGGCGCTGGGGTTGGAGAGTTCTTTCACGATGCTGAAGAGCTCTTTGCTGTTGTGTGCGTTGTTATCTAAGCGGTCTTTGAAGGAGGATCTCTTGGCTAGTCTGATTAGTTGGTGGTGTCTGCGGGTGGCGTCCTTGTGGGCTGCGAGGCTGTCAGGTGTGAGTTCGGTGAGCCATTTATTCTTGAGTTTCCGGCAGTTGCTCTTGGAGGTCTGGAGCTCTTCGGTGAACCAGGTGGCTTTCTTGGTAGCTTGGTTGTTGGTGGTCTTCTTGAGTGGTGCGAGGGAGTTGGCGCAGTCGTTGATCCACTGTCTGAGGTTGTGGGCGGCGGTGTCTGGGCCGGTGGGGTCGGTAGGCGGGTTCTGGGCGAGGGTGCTGGTTAGCTGGTCTCTGGTGACTTTGCTCCAGTGGCGGCAGGGTGGCTGTAGGGTGCGGTGGTGCTTGACCTGTTTCTGGAAGGTGAAATGGATGCAGTGGTGGTCGGTCCAGTGGAGTTCGGTGGTGTGGTTGAAGGTGACGTGGGCGCTTGTAGAGAAAATTGGGTCAAGCGTGTGGCCGGCTGCGTGGGTGGGTGTGGTGACGAGTTGTCTGAGGCCGAGGTTGGCGAGGTTGTCCAACAGGGTGGAGGAGCTGGCGTTGTTGTTGTTCTCGAGGTGGAAGTTAAGGTCCCCAAGGAGGATGTAGTCCGTAGAGGCGAGTGCGTGCGTGCTGGCGAGGTCAGAGATGGAGTCACTAAAAGGTGCCCGTGGTCCAGGGGGTCTGTAGAAGAGCGTTCCTCTGAGGGTGGTGTTGGGGTCGGTGTGTATTTGGAAGTGCAGATGTTCGGCGGTCTTGAGGGTGTCGTCCGTGTGGGTGGGTAAGTGGGTGGGTAAGTAAGCTAACAAAACTCTAAGTCATCCCCTGGAGCCCTTATTCATTGCTTTTGTTAGATGCCAGTGGAGGCCCCTTCTGCCCACTCTCAATTGTCCCATCCCATTTAGAAGTGCAGGACCTGCTACGTTTTCCATGGTGGAGCTTCTGGCTATTTTGTATTGGGAAACACGCACGGGATAGACTAGCTGTAAGTGAACCTCAATCTATATGACAGTGGATTTTCCAGGTTTCTGAAGCTGTTTTTTGGCATTGGATTTTCTGCAGTTTTTATGGTTGGTTCCCAAAGCTGTTTTACCTGCACAGCATACCCAGGTAGGAAAAAAACACTCCCCATTTCCCATGTGCTGGTAGAAAACACTTACACCCTAAAATGTCCGCCTGCCACTATGTTGAATCCTTTGCCATTGAATGGCTCTTTTTGTCCACAGACCAATATGTGCTGTAGAAAACTTTAAGACAGACCCATAGCTGTGGCACAGGGATTCACAGCTGCCCTTGAATCACAGCCCGCTTGTGGGATAAGAATTATTCTCCACGCACAAGTCTACTTATTGGATACTTTCCTTCCTAGTTAATACAGGGCCAGTCATACAGCCTTTCCCCTCGCAAGGTGTTTGGGATTGATTCATTCAATTAACCTTCTCAGACAAGTTTAATTTCTTCTCCTGAAACTAAAATCCTTAGATATATTCATTCTAGATTTTTACACATATGTTTATGATTCCAGATACTGGGTGTTCATGCCCTGGCCTGATGATGACCTGATAGTACCCAAGGTCGAAACGCTGTCCATAATAGACTCATTCAGAATCCTTTTCTATTGTATAAATAGTTCCATGGAATCATATGTCTTTCATATGTGATGCACGTTTCTCCTATATTTTTCCATTACTTATCACTGCACTCGTTTTCACTCTAAATTTGCGCACTGGATCTTCACTTCCAACCCCCTCAAAAAGATTTTTGTATTAAATAAGTATTCAGTGAATATCAAAATAGTATTCAAAGAATAAATAAATTCCTAAAGAATTGCTCCTATGCTTGAATTTGTATTTGCCTGTGTTGAATTTAAAAAATAAAAAACTGCTATCACACTTTGCTCCAAACATTTGGGATCAGAGCCCGTGAAAAACATTGTTCCGTTTCACGGAAGAAAACTTTCAGCATGGAGGGGAAGTTACTTTATTGTTTTTCAAAAGCAAACCTCCTTTTGTGGAGTGTGTTTCTGAAAAACACAAAATGATATAGTGAGCCAGCCGGCATTGCACATTTTGTCAAAAGTGCTTCTACCGTGTCGACAGCAGTACTTTTGGTGAAAAATCTATGGCAACCATGCAGGGGAGGGGAGCTTCCGGTAAGACAGGCAGTTCACCACGGGGTTCGTGGAGACAGGACCTCCACCTTTTAGGATATTTGGAGCCTACATGCTAAGTCTAAATGACCAACTACATCTTACTTATTAACTTTGGTGAACAGACCAACCAAAATACGATTAAATAGATGTCTACAGCCACAGGGGCGACAATGGTTGGGTTATGCAAATGCTTAACTTGTATGTCCTTGTGAAGCACTCAGCTCCTGACTGCCAAAGATATAGGTGTCACCTCTCATGTGGCAATAGTGGGACACAAAATTGCACTCAGTATTACAAAAGATAAAAAAAAAGCTCTTTAAAAATTACAACAGGTCCGTAATAGTAAGAAGTTGTTGCGGTTTGCAGTCGGCATATTAGAAGCAGCAGTTGCAGAAGTACTGAAAGTGTCCTGTAGGTTTGGTGACAGCCTAGTAGTAGAAGTAATTTCCAGGCTTTTGAATAATTGCTTTCACTTTCAGTGGAGAACCAGCATTGTTGCTTGCATTGAGCATAGTATTTTGCTGTCCAGATAAATAAACATAGTAGTGTAACATAACAGGTAATTGATGCTATAGTTAGCCATCAGAAGGTTATTGTGTGAAGAAATAACATGTAGTAGCATTATAGATCGATATATTGCACATGGTCTTCTGAGACAAAGTTGTATGTTGCAGTTTTACCATAAAGACGTTTTTACATGGTAGTTGCGGCAGAAATTGAACGTGTAGAGCCAAGCTGGTATGTATGAAGCTACCTTTCTCACATGGTCACGCTACCTACATAATAAGAGGTAGTTGAAGCAGTACTTTAAGCCATTATTTTGTATAGAAGTTGAGATGGTAGAACTTAATAGAGAGTAATAGTTTCAAGGCTCAACCAGTAAATATCATCAAAAAGAATAATTTAAAAATTATGTGGCAGTAAAAGGCAGAGTCAATGAGAGGGGGAGAATAAATCATCAGCGTTACACAACTGAGTGCAGAACTGAGCATTTGGCTGGTGCACCACTGCGAATGTAGCGAGCCAGCTGTAATCTAAAGGTCCCAAGAATAATGATATATGTTGGATACCTGATTGATGGCCTTTTTATACTATCTTTTAGATGTGGTTTGATGCTTTTTACACATTACTCAGTTCAAACATAGGTGGGCATTATGACTTCGGCAGTCTTTTTCCAAGACCCCTAAAGCGATACCACCAACAGACCGCTATGTTTTGACTTAGGTAGGATTTTCGCCTGTTAATGGGTGGAAATCTGACCCCGTTGGTCTGACTGACAGAGGAAGGGAGGCGGTTCCACCAAGAGCAACGCCATGCCAACAAGAGTCGGCCTGCTGTCTTACGATATGTCATACAGCGTGACAGAGTCCTGTCGGCAGTACGGTGCTGGTGCTGGAAAATGCCAGGATCCATCCCCTCCTGGACGACCACCTCGCCTGAAAAGGTAAGTTCATTGTCTGAGGGTGGAGGGGTGGGATAGTAGGGGCTGTTGTGTGAATGTGAATGGTGTCTGCGTGTGTGTATGAATGCGGGGGGAAGGGGTGTCTGTGTGCGTGTGAGTGCGTGTATGTTTGTGTGAATGGTGGGGGGTAGGGGATGTCTGTGTGTGTGTGAGTGTGTGAATGTTTGTGTGAATGCGGGGGAGAAAGGGGTTATGTCTGAGTGCGTGCATGCGAGTGAATGTGTATGTCTGAGAGAGGGCATGCGAGTGAATGGGTGTATCTGAGTGAGTGTTTGGGTGCGAGTGTGTGGGTGTGTATGTAAGTGAATGCGTGGGTGAGTGGGGGTGAGTGTATGTAGGTGTGTGGTCATGTGGAGGGGTGTCTGCCGGCGACAGGAATGGAGATTCCTGTCACGGGGTGCAAGACCACCAGCATTTTTGTGACAGTGTGACCACCACGAAAATGCTGGCAGTCTACAGAGTTGTAATACTGATGGCGGTATTCCGGCTACCGCCGGGCCGGAGGTGCTCACCTCTGGCCTAGAGGTCCGACCACACTGTCGGTACAGGCGGCATTTTGGTGGTTTGGCTTTGGCCAAATCGCCAAAGTTGTAATATGGCGGTCTTCATCGCCAGCCTGGTGGCGGACCGACCACCACTGCCACCATGGCGGTCAGGTAACCGCCAAAAGCATAATGACCACCATAATCTGCTCAGACTGGCTACTTCCTTGATCACAGAACCAGGTGCTCAAGCACCATTTACAATTATGGCATAAAAACCACATCAAACATCAAATTTACTATACCTCTGCAGAGTGTATATGTAGCAAGGCATTAATTTCCTGTACATTCTCCAACTACAATATAATTATATCGCTACATCTCACTCTACACCCTTGGCCTTCCATCTTCTGATATCACTCTGCACCATATGTTCACTTATTCTTCACAAAACACTTTTTGTTCCACCTAAACAAATTTATTTTACTTATGTGGTCTCAAGTTGTTCTACAATTAACTAATTTACACTTTATTTATCCATAATTATTTCTTCAATTGTTTAATTGTCAATATGATTTATTAAGTATGCAATTGAGCTCTGAAAAGTGTCCTCAATGAGTCTTCATTATAACATTTTTGATGTCTATTGTACTTGGACCTGGTTCCATATGAGATTTCAGGGGCAGATCACATAGCCTTAGCATCTGTCCTGCCCAGTTAGCACAACCTGTACCACCATTGAATATTTTCATCTTCTCATTACCTTGCTATGTGGCCCAAAGCAGGTCCAGAAAACCCTGGATACATCCTGCAGTTTCATGTAATAAATCCACACTATTTGCCCACTGGATCATAAATGATAGTCAATGATGACCAGAAGCAATGACGAAGAGAAATTAATTTCTCCCTGGGCCTTCCTCTGTGAAGTTGAAGTACCTTGTTGCCAGCTGGAATCCTGAAGCTGCAGGTCTGATTTAAGGACTAAAGGGGTCATTACAACATTGGCGGTAAAAGGCGCTTACCACCGTGCAGAAGACCGCCAATACACCGCCGCGGCCGCGGAATTCCGCCACAGCTATTATGACCCACATCTCGGAATCCACCGAAATTCAGACACCCACACAAGTCCGCCACACCAAAGGTCAGTGATAAACTGGCGAAAACAAAACCTCCACCGTCACGCCAACAGAAACACGCCCATGCTATCACGACCCACGAATCCACGCGGCGGTCTTTCAACCGCGGTATTCCATTGGCGGTACACACCGCCGCGCTCAAAATACACACACATCTCCAAAACACCACCACATTGGACAATTCCAAATACACACACCTGATACACATACAAACACCACTCCCACACACCCAACACAATATAAAACACACACCCACATCACCCACAAACCCCTACGACCAAAAACTGAAGACAAAGGCGACAGACAGAGACTACAGCAATAGACAACCCCACCACACATAGGCACACAACACCATCACCCATACAACATCCACACTCAAAACACCCCACACCACCACACATCACCACACTCATCAACACATACACCACCCCACACATCACCTACACCACCCCGTGTCACGCCAAAGACACCCCAGGTTTTCAGAGGAGGAGCTCAGGGTCATGGTGGAGGAAATCTTACGGGTAGAGCCACAGCTATTTGGAGCACAGGTGCAGCACACCTCCATAGCCAGGAAGATGGAGCTATGGCGAAGAATCGTCGACAGGGTCAACGCTGTGGGACAGCATCCAAGAAATCGGGAGGACATCAGGAAGAGGTGGAACGACCTACGGGGGAAGGTGCGTTCCGTGGTCTCCATGCACAACATTGTGGTTCAGCAGACTGGCGGCGGACCCCCACCTCCTCCCCCACAACTAACAATATGGGAGGAGCAGGTCTTGACCATCATGCATCCAGAGGGCCTCGGAGGAGTCGGTGGAGGAATGGACACTGGTAAGTCAAATCTTAACTATCATATCCCCCACCCTACCTGCATGCTATCACACACCCCCACCCTCACCCCCACCCCTATCACTACAACTCCTCACTAATGTACTAATTACACAAACCACACATCCCAACAACAAGCCCTGCATGACACAACTAAGCATGGACACCCATCACTAAAGCATGCCCACTGCACATACCCATAACAACCCCCCAACCATCATCACACAAGCCCCCACACAGGAATGCTTGCACTGGGGTACACGCACACCCACCCATTGCACACCATGACACACACACATGCAATAATCATGCTCTTATACCCCGGCAGGACCACTACGTAACGTCACCACACAGGAGGGTCCAGACATCTCCACTCCACCCACAGAAGAGGCCCACAGTGACAACAGCAGCTCTGGCCAACTGGATCCAGATGACGAGCCCGGACCATCGTGGGCCTCGAGACAGTCGGTTCCCCTCGCACAGACACAGCCCAACACTGACCTTCCACCCTCTGGTAACACCAGCACAGCACCCACCCAGCGGACCCATACCTCCGTACCCAGGACACATCAGTCAGCTGTGTGTCCACCACTACAGGGAACCCAGGATAACCCACCACCCCAACAACAACAGGGACCTGGGGGCAGTGGTAGTGGGCACACGGTCCAGGGGACGGAGGCACAGTAACACAGGGGAACTGGGAGGGCTGCTGTGCGACAGGGGGCGGACAGGCCAAGGGAACCCACTCTCCACTAGGCCCTCTCCTCCATCATGGGAGCCTACCACCACTCCCAGGAGACGATGGCTACGGTCCTGGCCAAGTTTCAGGAGACCCAGCGCCTGCAGGACGAACAGTATTTGAGCTTCAGGGAGGAGCTCAGAACCATCAGCTCCGCCCTGGGCACCATCGTAGGGGTGCTGAAGGACATACAAAAGACCATGAGGGACACCGTGGCACTCCAAGGGGCCCCTGACACTAGCCTAGACGATGAACTGCCCACCACCTCCGCCAGCGCTAGTGGACAGGACGCCCCGCCACAGGACCACCACACCAGCACCCCACCCCCTGCAGACGGACAACCACCCCGCAAGCGGTCCCTGAGATCCAGGAACAGGACAGAGCATAATGGCAAGACCCCCGCCAGGAAATGAGACCACCCTGATTGTCATCCCACTGTCTCACTTTGTTACCCTGTCCAGATTGGAACTGCCCCAGCTCCACTTCCTATGCCCATATGGGCAGTACACCTATGAGACTAATAGACTGGGCTCTGCCATGGACATTCCTCCTCCATCACCCATCACCATTTTGCCAACCCCTCCAATAATTAGCACTTCAATAAACACCCTTGAACCACAAAACAATCTGGAGTCAGTCTGTGATTTTTAAAATGTGTATTACCAATTACAGTGACAAAATGCGTTTTCAAATGTAATGCCAACATACCTATGTCACACATCACAAGTCCATGAAGGATGCAAGCAGATGACACACGTTGGTAACCACACCTGTGAAACCGTAATGAAAATGTACAACTCAGTTACCAAATACTGCTTCTAATTGACAGACAGGATAGAGGTAGAAGTGTGAAAGTGAATGTAATAGTAAAAAAATTGTTCTTACCTGTGTGTCACTGGAAATATTGCTGTATGACTGACTCCCTGTTGTCTATGTCTTCTTCCTCAGCTTCCTCCTCATCACTGTCCACAGGCTCCACAGCTGCCACAACACCGTCATCTGGACCATCCTCCTGCAGAAAAGGCACCTGGCGTCACAAAGCAAGATTGTGAAGCATCGAGCAGGCGATGATGATCTGGCACACCTTCCTTGGTGAGTAGAATAGGGAACCACTGGTCATATGGAGGCACCTGAACCTGGCCTTCAGGAGGCCGAAGGTGCGTTCGATCACCCTCCTAGTCCACCCATGGGCCTCATTGTAGCATTCCTCTGCCCTGGTCCTGGGATTCCTCACTGAGGTCAATAGCCATGACAGGTTCGGGTAACCAGAGTCCCCTAATAGCCACACACGGTGCCTCTGGAGTTGACCCATCACATAAGGGATGCTGCTATTCCGCAGGATGTAGGCGTCATGCACAGAGCCAGGGAACATAGCATTTACCTGGGAGATGTACTGGTCTGCCAAACATACCATCTGTACATTCATCAAATGATAACTCTTCCGGTTCCTGTACACCTGTTCACTCCTGCGTGGGGAGACCAGAGCTACATGGGTCCCATCAATGGCACCTATGATGTTAGGGATATGTCCCAGGGCATATAAGTCACCTTTAACTGTAGCCAAATCCTCCACCTGAGGGAAAATGATGTAGCTCCTAATGTGTTTCAGCAGGGCAGACAACACTCTGGACAACACGTTGGAAAACATAGCCTGGGACATCCCTGATGCCATGGCCACTGTTGTTTGAAATGATCCACTTGCAAGGAAATGGAGCACTGATAGCACCTGCACTTCAGGGGGGATTCCTGTGGGATGGCGGATTGGTGAGATCAGGGGGGTGATTCTGATTCTGGCGGGCGGCGGAGGCCGCCCGCCAGAATTCCGCCCCCATTATACCGCTCCGCGGTCTTGGTATTATGAGTTTTTCCCTGGGCTGGCGGGCGGTCTCCAAAAGACCGCCCGCCAGCCCAGGGAAAAACTCCCTTCCCACGAGGATGCCGGCTCGTAATCGAGCCGGCGGAGTGGGAAGGTGCGACGGGTGCAGTGGCACCCGTCGCGTATTTCAGTGTCTGCAAGGCAGACACTGAAATACTTTGCGGGGCCCTCTTACGGGGGCCCCTGCCGTGCCCATGCCATTGGCATGGGCACGGCAGGGGCCCCCAGGGGCCCCGCGACCCCCCCTACCGCCATCCTGTTCATGGCGGCTTTCCCGGTAGGGGGGGTCAGAATCCCGGGAGCCCGCCGACTTGCCGCTTCTGACCGCGGCTGAACCGCCGCGGTCAGAATGCTCGTGGGAGCACCGCCAGCCTGTTGGCGGTGCTCCCGTGGTCGGTGGCCCTGGCGGCCACCGGCCGCCAGGGTCAGAATGACCCCCCAGGTCTGGCTCCAACTAGGTACACAGTTCCTGGATTGTGGCAAGGTCAAACCTGTAGGTGATGATCAAATGTCGCTCCTCCATTGTTAACAGGTCCACCAGCGGTCGGTACACCGGAGGATTCCGCCATCTCCTCAAATGTCCCAGCTGACGGTGCCTAGGAAGGACAACAGCGAGCACAGAGTCAACAAATTCTCAGGTATGTACCCACAGCTACACAGAACACGAGACCAAATACAAAACTCTTCCTGTATGTGTGTTGAGTGTGGGCCTAGGTATTTGTGACGCTATAGTAAATGAAGCCATGTGGGCCCCTGAAATGGTGGCTGCCTGACCTCTAAACTGGGACAATGGGATGTGAGGTATCTGCGCTGGCGTTGTACACCGTCGCGGTAGGCGGTCGTAGACCGCGGCGCAATGCTGCATTGGTTAACATTGGACCCTATGGGTCTCAGGAGCCAATGATGAAGTACGCCGGCGGTGATGATACGCACCGCCGCGGACGTCACCGCCGCAGACGTGACCTTCATTTTCTATCTGTTCAATCACTCGATACCTGATCTTCGACAGGAGAGGACCTACACTGCAAGTGCTGCTGTGACCCCGGTCTGGAAGAGACAATGGCTGCTGCATCTGGGGAAAGGGCCCCTGCCTTCACTGCTCAGGAGTTGGAGAAGCTCGTGGACGGGGTCCTCCCCCAGTACACGCTACTCTACGGTCCTCCAGACCAACAGGTAAGTACACAGGGAGCACGTTGTATGGGCTATGCTGGGTGGAGAGGGCTGGATGTCAGTAGGAAGGGGGCAGAGTTCTGCGACCATGAAGGACTGTGAATGCATGTGCCACATGGCAAGGGTAGGGATGGGGGCCACTCACTTCGACGGTGCAGTTGCTAATGACTTCTCTTCTTCCCCTGTACATGTCATGTAGGTCAGCGCCCACCAGAAGGACATTTGGCATGCCATCGCCAAGGACGTACGGACCCTGGGGGTCCACCAGAGACGGGGCACCCACTGCCGTAAACGATGGGAGGACATTCGCCGCTGGAGCAAGAAGACGGCGGAGGCTCATCTGGGGATGGCCTCCCAGCGTGGGAGGGGTGCCCATCGCACCATGACCCCCCTGATGTTCCGGATCCTGGCGGTGGCCTACTCTGAGTTGGATGGGCGCTTGAGGTCATCACAGCAGACACAAGGGGGTGAGTACACTCTCATTCTCATGACTTTGCGCACAGTGGAGGGGTCTGGGTGTGGGAGGAGGGCTGTGGGTTTCCCTAGGCCAGGGCAAGTTACGTAAGCTAGGCCCCTTCGTAAGGCATGGCCCTGTGGCCCTCCACCCCACCTCTGTAGAGTGCCAAGTACAGGTATACATACCCCTGTGTCATCTATGTGGACAGATGACACTCATAGCCATGTAGGCCATATCCCAGGAATTGCATCTGTAGAGGCCAAGAGCACGGCGTAGTGCAGGGGGCTGCTGTGTCTGTATTGTCCGCCAACGGTAGCGGTAAGCCATGCACTCAACCTGTCTTTCTTCTGTCCCCCCCCCCCTTTTTGTGCTCTCCCTGTTCGTTTGTGCATCAGCATCATCAGGCGGAGGTACAGTGGCACCGGAGCACGAGGGAGCTGCATCCCACATGGCCATGGAGGGCCACACCACAGACTCTGAATAGACCAGTGGGACTGAGGGCGAGGGGAGCTTCACGTCGGTCACCGGATCAGCAAACAGCGACACGGACTCGTCCGCCGATGGGAGCTCCCTTGTGGTGGCGGCATCATCTGTGCCCCCCACTTCTACAGGTACAGCCGCCACCCCCCCACCAGCACCGCCCTCCCAGCAGCCCCTCAGCCTTCGCTCCGTGCCCGCTCACCCAGGAGGGTGGGCATCACCTTCACCCCAGGCACCTCAGCCCCTGCCCCTGTCAATTCTGCTGCCCTCAGTGAGGAGGCCATTGACCTCCTCAGGTCACTCACTGTTGGGCAGTCTACCATTGTGAATGCCATCCAGGGTGTAGAAAGGGAGTTGCAATACACTAATGCATTCCTGGAGGGCATTCATTCTGGTCAGACTGCCCATCATCGAACCCTGCAATCTCTGGCCCTTAGCACTGATGGCAGCCATTGTCCCTGTGTCTAGCCTCCCCCCTCCAACTTCCTCCACCCAGACCCAATCCCCTGTACCCCAGCCTATCCCAAGCACACCATCAGACAAGCATGCACACACCTCAACACACAAAAGTAGCTCAGGCAAACATAGGCACCACACATCCCACAGGCACTCACACAAGCATCACCCACATACAGACACAGCAACATCCACTGTCTCCACTGTGTCCCCCTCCTCATTGTCTCCCTCCTGCCTCCCAGTGTCGTCTACACTCTCACCTGCATGCACTACATCTACAGGCACTAGGACTCGCACCAGAACACCCAGCACCACACCCCGCTCACCTGCACTCACCACCCCCACTACCATTTACACGTCCCCTGTGTCCACTCCCAGTGTGTCTGTGACGCCCCCTCCCAAAGGACACAAATGCGGGCACCCACACACCCAACATCCATCCACCTCACGACAGCCTCCAGTACCTGCACCTGCACCCAAATCACCTAAAGTTACACCTCCTACAACCACCTCCTCTTCCTCCACTCCCAGACCCCCTCCAGCTACCCGTCCCAGTGTTCGTCAGAAACTCTTCCTCAGCAACGTTGACCTCTTTCCCACCACCCCCACCCCTCCAATTCATAGGTCCCGTAGTAGCACCTCAGCCAAAAAAAGTCAGGTACCAGTGGTGCGTGTTAAAGGTGTGTGGAGTGCACCGGCCACCAGGGCAGCCAGTGTGACACGGAGCCAAAGCACTGCCAGAGTCAGTGCCCTGGAGGGCAGCACTGTCGTCAATGGTCCGGAGACCACCGCCAGAGTCAGTGACCTGGAGGGCCCCGGCAGCCACAGCCCCGCTGGGCACTGAGGGACCGTCATGCCACACACCGATGCACAGGTCAGACACAGCAAAGGCAAGCACCGCTGAACAGGGCAAAGACCGCCATGGCAAAGCACCGCTGAACAGGTCAGACACAGCAAAGGCAAGCACCGCTGAACAGGGCAAAGGGCGCCATGGTGAAGACCGCTGAACAGGGCAAAGACCGCCATGGTGAAGACCACTGAACAGGGCAAAGACCGCCATGGCAAGGCACCGCTGAACAGGTCAGACACAGCAAAGGCAAGCACCGCTGAACAGGGCGCCATGGTGAAGACCGCTGAACAGGGCAAAGACCGCCATGGCAAAGCACCACTGAACAGGTCAGACACAGCAAAGGCACCCACCTCTGAACAGGGCAAAGACCGCCATGGCAAAGCACCGCTGAACAGGTCAGACACAGCAAAGGCAAGCACCGCTGAACAGGGCAAAGGGCGCCATGGTGAAGACCGCTGAACAGGGCAAAGACCGCCATGGTGAAGACCACTGAACAGGGCAAAGACCGCCATGGCAAGGCACCGCTGAACAGGTCAGACACAGCAAAGGCAAGCACCGCTGAACAGGGCGCCATGGTGAAGACCGCTGAACAGGGCAAAGACCGCCATGGCAAAGCACCACTGAACAGGTCAGACACAGCAAAGGCACGCACTACTGAACAGGGCAAAGGGCGCCATGGTGAAGACCACTGAACAGGGCAAAGACCGCCATGGTGAAGACTGCTGAACAGGGCAAAGACCGCCATGGCAAGGCACCACTGAACAGGTCAGACACAGCAAAGGCAAGCACCGCTGAACAGGGCAAAGGGCGCCATGGTGAAGACCGCTGAACAGGGCAAAGACCGCCATGGTGAAGACCGCTGAACAGGGCAAAGACCGTCATGGCAAGGCACCGCTGAACAGGTCAGACACAGCAAAGGCAAGCACCGCTGAACAGGGCACCATGGTGAAGACCGCTGAACAGGGCAAAGACCGCCATGGCAAAGCACCACTGAACAGGTCAGACACAGCAAAGGCACCCACCTCTGAACAGGGCAAAGACCGCCATGGCAAAGCACCGCTGAACAGGTCAGACACAGCAAAGGCACGCACCACTGAACAGGGCAAAGGGCGCCATGGTGAAGACCGCTGAACAGGGCAAAGACCGCCATGGTGAAGACCGCTGAACAGGGCAAAGACCGCCATGGCAAGGCACCACTGAACAGGTCAGACACAGCAAAGGCAAGCACCGCTGAACAGGGCAAAGACCGCCATGGCAAAGCACCGCTGAACAGGTCAGACACAGCAAAGGCAAGCATTGCTGAGCAGGGCAAAGACCGCCATGGCAAAGCACTGCTGAACAGGTCAGACACAGCAAAGGCACGCACCGCTGAACAGGGCAAAGGGCGCCATGGTGAAGACCTCTGAACAGGGCAAAGACCGCCATGGTGAAGACCGCTGAACAGGGCAAAGACCGCCATGGCAAGGCACCGCTGAACAGGTCAGACACAGCAAAGGCAAGCACCGCTGAACAGGGCAAAGACCGCCAAATCAAGCATCGTTAGCCCATGTGCAGCTGGGACAGTGACGGAACTGGGACCGTCACGGGGAGCGTGATGCACTCTGGGCACCATTCCCCCTCCAGAACCAGTGGAGACCTGCATCCACTCTGTCTGTCCTTCACAGGATAAAGCACTCTGGGCACCAGTCCCCCTCCAGAATCAGTGGAGACCTGCATCCACTTTGTCTGTCCTTCACAGGATGAAGCACTCTGGGCACCAGTCCCCCTCCAGAACCAGTGGAGACTGTTATCCACTTGAGAGACTGTGGCTTTGCACTCCCCAGGATGGTACAGTGGGCAAACCATCCACTGTAGAGACTTGAGAGACTGTGGCTTTGCACTCCCCAGGATAAAGCAGTGGGCAAACCACCCACTGTAGAGACTTGAGAGACTGTGGCTTTGCACTCCCCAGGATGGTACAGTGGGCAAACCACCCACTGTAGAGACTTGAGAGACTGTGGCTTTGCACTCCCCAGGATTAAGCAATGGGCAAACCACCCACTGTAGAGACTTGAGAGACTGTGGCTTTGCACTCCCCAGGATACATCAATGGGCATGGAGCCCCGTCGTGGATCTGGCGTGGTGCTGTAATCCGGCTGAGGTGCCCCCACTTCCCTTCCCCCTGAGGTGCCTGTTGTATTTCTATCTGATGCCCCTGCAGTGTTCTCTCCGTTAGTGAACAGGTATCTAGTGGGGTCCTCGCCCATGCATTGTGGGCCCAGTGGTCCATGGACATTGATATGTGCATACCTGCAGTTCTAATCGTGATGTATGATTTTCGATTGTTTTTATATATCTGTATATATTTGGTTACTGTATTTTGATACATTACAATGGTTGAACTCATTTCCTTTTGTCTTTGCATTCTTCCGGGGGGTTTGGGGGTTGTTACTGTGCTGTTTGGAAATGCATTGGTGTGTGTGTTGTAGTGGGTGAGGGTCGGGGTCGGGGTGGGGGTGTTGCGTGTGTGTGTCTGTGACTTTTGCCTCCCCCCTCCCCTATGTCGTAGGTGCAGCACTCACCGTTGTCTTCGGCGCCTACGTTGCTGGTGTTCGTAGAGGAGCAGGAAGACAAGCGCAGGGAGTATTTGTAGTTCGGGCTCCATGGTGGCCTCCTTCCTCGTGGAGTATGTTGAGGTGAGCGTTTTCCCATTGCAAAGGCTGTGTCTGCCGTGCTTTTATCCACGGTGAATCCGCCCCGGAAAAGGTGGCGGATTGGCGGGTTGTGATACTGTGGGCGGTACATTGTCTTCCGCCTGTCTGTTGGCGGTGACCGCCGCGCTGCTTGTCTGTACCACCGTGGCGGTCGGAGTGTTAAAGTGGCTGTCTATGTTGGCGTTTTCCGCCACGGTCATAATTCCCTTTTTTTTCCGCCGGCCTGTTTGCGGTATTACCGCAGCTTTAACACCGTCCGCCAGGGTTGTAATGACCACCTAAATCTAATACATATGTTTTGCAACCACCTTAGTCTCCCAAATGGGATTCATTGTCTACTTCTGGTCAGAGCTTGCCTCAGTACATGGGGCTTCCTTACTTCACTGTTAGAGACAGGTGTGTTTCTTCACTTCCTTTTCATGCTTCTCTGGAGAGGGTGTGGTGTACCACTCAGATACCCTTTTGCATTAGGGGATTATTTAAAGTATAACAGGCAGCCTGCTAGTCCAATGTGTCATATGAAGTCCCAGATCCACCCTCCCAGTGAAGGACAGCCCACCAATTAGAAAGGTCCTTCAGTGGAGATCATTTTGCCCAAAGCATTTCTATCAATGTGTCAGAAGCACTTTCTGCAAAACTGATATGCTTCCTTACATATGTATTTATTTTGCAGACACAAATGCCTGGGGCCTTAACATCCAAGGAGTTTTTGCTTTGAGTCAGGGGGACATTGATGATTTTTCCTGCCCAGGTCTGAGCATGGATAATCTGTGTTGGGAGGCATGCCTTACATAGGATGGACCTTCAGGTGCAGTGAAGGTGGCACCCTGTCTCCAATGAGCTACAGATGGTGATTGTTCATTGGCAGAGATGGCAGAGGTTCCATCAGTGTGAAATCAGTAGTTCCCATAACCTCTATGTGGAGCCTTGACACATTGGATTAGGCGAGGATGGAGCCCAAAGATTGGTAGTGCGATTCACACTCCATCATACAACAGTGATGGAAGCAGTGATGGAAAGAATACTTAAACTAATCTCAGCCATTGGCTGTTGCTCAGGGCTATATTCCAGTCCATCATTTTTGCCCACATTTTGAAGCTGAATTCAAGCATTCCTTCCAGCACTTTTTTGTTTGATGCAATTGATCCCCTGCCTCTTCTTGGCTTGGCCAGATGTAAGCCCCATGCTCACTGTCCCTCGAGACTCAATCTATAATTCACTGTTTGGGGTTGCTTGTGTCCCCTGTGGAGGGGATATAGTCTGACAATTAGGGATGGGCCGTACATCTTTGAGCTGGACCAAAACCGATTTACACATGACTGGTCTCTGTCTACAGTAATGCAGTGGGTGAAACATAATGGAATAAAATGCTGGCCAAGTATAACCAGTGGCTGAGATTAATTGAAGAACACTCCTTCCATCATTTAGTTGTTTGTTGAAGGGGACAACCACTTCACGAAATCCTGAATAATATCTTTAATGTCCAGATGATGCTCACACTATGTAAGAGTCCCTCCTTGCTTTGCAGTCCTGTAGTTTGGTCAATGGACAATGGGATACAGGAGATCTCGGGTTTTTGATGGATGATGTCTATTGTTCATTAATATTTATATCTGGTACACATGCTTCTGGCTGCTGGAAATCAATATTGCCTAAAAGAGGTCAAAGTGGAGCTTCAAGTGTGTATCAAAATGCAAGCAAAAAAGGTGCACACCATTATAAGCAATGAAAGGTGAAGTGTACTCTGGAGAGGAGAATCCCATGGTTTGCAGGCTTGATTGTGCAGAGTGTGTGCCTACTACGAAGAGCTCTATTCTGCTTGCAAGTTGTTGTAGTTGTCTAGATCAATGCTGGCAGGTGGATTATTAGTAGGGGTAAGTACACACCTACCACGAACAATAAGGCCACCCGTGCAATGTTAGGTCCAGTTGAGGTCACAAAACATTAGCCCCTGGCTCAACCCCTGGTAGCTTGGCAACCAGCAGGCAGGCTTAACTTGGAAGACAGGTATGTAAAGCATTAAAATACACCAATACAACAAATGAGTAAGACACAACACAATAAAAATCCCACACCAATTTATAAAGATAGGAAATTGTTTTATCTTTAAAATGACACCAAAATGACAAAAATCTGATATAGGGAACCGGTGATATGAATTTTTCAATATTAAATAAAAACTTGCTTTCTAGTGCTTAAAAATTAATGGCGTCACCCAGGGACATCTGGTCGCGCTAGACCGGGACCAAGTCACAACTTGAGGCCGACGGTGCTGGAGCCCTGCTCATTTACACTGAGCGGAAGGCCTCGGTCAAAATTTTACCTTCACACTTTGAAACTTCTCTGGAGCTTTTCTTTCTCAATGTCGTGTAGTCCTCTCCAGCAAGCCAATTTTAATGCAACATCGTTGGATTGCTTTTCCGCAAGGCCTCGGTCAAATCCCGGATGTCTGAAGCTCAGGAGCTTTCAGCAGAAAGAACCTGAAATTCAGGCCTGGTTGCTGTTGAATGTAGTCGGGTTGACTCATGAAGTTGGGTCAGTACATTTGCGGAGCTTTTCCCTAGAGTTGCTCCACACTTCTGCAAACTTCTGGGACTTATTCCTAAGTTCCTCTTGAGGGTTCAAGGTGTCCAAAACACAAATACAAGGGTCAATTAGATCTGAGATGGTCTTTGGAAGTTTAGGATTACAATTCCCACAAGGCCCTGGCCAAATCCTTAAATGTTCACTGGAAGCACTCCAGACTGGGAACTTTTGTGACAGTTAGTGCAAGCAAGCTCTGTTAACTTGTTCCTTTCAGGGAGTCCACTCCTTAGTCCTTTTTGAAGCAAGGCACATTTCTTAGGGCTGTTGTTCCAGTGTGCAACAAGTGAAGTCCTTCAGAGTGTAATCGTTTGGGTTGCAGACCAGGCTTCCAGCAGGGCAGTCCTTCTTCTCTTGGTTGTTTTGGGCAGCAGATCTGAGTTACAATACAGATCCCAGATATTTATGCACTCATCTTGGGGCACAAGGAGGGGGTGCACAACAGCATGACAGCTTCCTCCAAAGTGGGGCCACTTATTACCTCATCCAAACAGCCTGGCTAATCCTGTTAAGTCTGACTGTTGGAAAGTGGATTATTGGTAAGGACAGGTAAGTATCTACACTTCGCAATGGGCCACTAACTCCTACTAGGTCCAGTTAGGTCTCAATAAATTAACCCCATCTCAACACTTGCTAGCTTGACAATGAGCAATGAGGCTTCACTTAGGAAACAAAGGCCCTCATTATGACATTGGCGGTGAATGCTGCTTTCCGCCGTGGTGACGGCTGCCAAAATACTGTCACGGAGGCGAACATTCAGCCACCATATTATGACACACACATACGAAACCGACAGAATACTGCCACAAACACAAATCCGCCAGATCAAAGGTTAGTGTTAAACTGTTGGTACGAACACCCAGATCATTACACCAACAAAACATCGCCCTCCACATTATGATGCACGAATCACCACAGCGGACATTCAACGGTGGTAAACCATTGGTGGTACACACCAGCGCGGTCATAATGGCTACCCAAATACAAAACAACACAACATTGGCTAATACCAAATACACACACCTGACACTAATACACCACACAGACCCAGGGAACTGACTGGCCAGGAGGCACTCACTAATGTCCCGGGGGCTTACCAACAATCCCAGGGCAAGATGGGTCAGGTGATAGAGATCATGCAGGAGAACCAGCGGCTTCAGGAGGAATACCACCAGGAGATCAAGAAAGAATTGCAGGCCCTCAACACCACCATGGTTTCCATAGCAGGGTGTGCTGAGTGATATGGTCAGGACCATGAGGGAGTACACATCACACCGTTGGGCCCCTTCCACTAGCCAGTCAACTGACCAGCCCTCCACATCTGTTGCAGTTAGTGGACAGGAGGCCCTGCTACAGGACCCACAGACCACCAGCACCCCTCCCCCTGCAGAAGGTGAACCACCCTGCAAATGTTCCCTGTGACCCAGACAGACACCAGAGACACTTGCCAAGACCAAGACCACCATCAGGAAATTAGACCCTCCTGAATGTCCCCCTTGTGTTCCACTGTGTCACCTTGTCCACTTTGAACTGCCATTGTTCCCCTTCCTATGGCCCCTGGGACACTGGACCTGTGCTACAAACAGATTAGACCACTACACTGCACTTTCCTCTACCATCACCCCATTCCATTACACGATTCCTTCATTATTTTCACTTCAATAAATACCTTTGAACACAACTGGAGTAATAGTGTTTTATCTGACAGAAATGTGCAATGTATTGAACTGTATCATCCTGTGCAATTGTCCAGAACTTTGTGATTCCATCCAACAAATGTCCTGTAGCAGTCAGTACACAGTTGTAACCACACCAACATCTGCAAAATGGGAAGGCATATGTGACAGTCAGATGGGATGCTAAGGAAGTGACTGTCATCATGCTACAGCCACACAGAAAAATAATTTATTAGAGAAATGGTCAGTTCTACTGTCTTACCTGTGTGTCATTTGAAGTACTGCTGTATAACTGATGTCCTGTTATCCTCATACTCATCCTCTTCCTTCTCATCCTCACTGTCCTCAGGGTCCACTGTTGCCACTGGAGCATTTTCATCCTCCTACTCCTGCAGATAGGGCCCATGTCGTCTGATGGCCAGGTTGTGCAACATGCAGCATACAACAACTATCTGGCAGACCTTCTCAGGGGAGTAGAAGAGAGATCCACCTGGCAGATAGAGATACCTGAACCTGGCCTTCAGGAGACCCGAAGGTCCTTTTAATGATCCTCCTGGTACACCCATGAGCATCACTATACCTATTCTCAGCCCATGTCCTCGGATTCCTTACAGGGGTCAAGAGCCAGGACAGGTTTGGGTAGCCAGAGCCACCTGCTAGAAGTGAGTGAGAAACATTAGCCTTGCACAATGGCATGGGGGAAGACTCCTGAGGGCATACACTGACATACATTGGGTGGGGACTCAGGCTCACCTATAAGCCACAATCTGTGCCTCTGTAGTTGTGCCATCACTTGTGGGACTCTGCTATTCCTTAGGATGAAGGCGTCATGCACCGACTCAGGATACTTGGCAGTGACATGGGAGATGTACTGGTCAGCAAGGCACACCATCTGGACATTGAGTGAGTGAAAACTCTTCCTATTCCTGAACACCTGTTCATCAGCAGGGGGGTGGGGGACTAAGGCAATATGTGTTCCATCAATGGCCCCAATAACATTTGGAATATGTCCCATTGCATAGAATCCAGCCTTCACAGTGGCCAAATCTTCCACTTGGGGGAAAGCGATGTAGCTTCACATGTGTGTGAGCAAGGCAGCCAAAACCCTTGCCAGCATTATTGAGAACATTGGCTGTGACAGTCCTACAGCCAAGCCCACTGTCACTTGGAAAGTGCCTGTTGCCAGGAAATGGAGCACTGATAGGACCTGCACAAGAGGGGGGATCCCAGAGGGATGACGGATATCAGATATCAGATCAGGCTCCAATTGAGCACACAGCTCAGTTAATGAGACCCTGTCCAATCTATAGGTGAGTATTATGTGCCTGTCCTCCCTGTGTAGCCAAGTCCACAAGGGGTCTGTACACAGGGGCTTGCCTCCT